>NC_079196.1:221289202-221889202 GCF_029499605.1 Hyla sarda | reverse complement strand
TACCCAAGGAAAGGGTACCGTTTTCTTTATTAACACACTCTAGGAGGCGCCAATTCATTTATTTAAAACAGCGCCACTCTTGTCCTCAGGTTGTGTGCAGTATTACAACTTGGCTCCATTCTCTTCAATAGACCGCAGGTGCAATACCGCACACAACCAGAGGACAAGAGTGGCGCTGTTTTTCATGAAGATATTCATTAGAACCACAAGTCCCTCCAGAAACACCCCCTTAGGGTCACATTTGCATACACACGACCCAATGCAATGGCCATTTCATAGGGCAATCCCGTACCGATTCGGGATGGTTGACATTTTAAGTGGTCACTACTTCCACTCCTAGCCTAAGAAAATTCTCCCTCTCCTACAGATATATAACATCCCTATGATAACACTAAGTAGAGGACAGGGAGTGTTGCCATGGGAGCCATCAGACACAATCATTCTTCTCAAAGCCTCTTTTATGGAGTCACATCGGGGCACTCTCCAATGTATACCTCCGCCGTATAGCTTAGTTGAAGAAAGTAGTCCGGTCTATGGCCGAAGAAAAACGGAGACTAACAGACGCTATTCGCGATGTATCAAACATTTACTGTACAGACAACGCGTTTCGAGTGGCATATCCCCTCTATGTCAGGTCTGAAGAGGGAACATTCCCCTCGAAATGTGTCTAAAGGTTTGACACATCGCAAATGGCGCCTTTGTAAGTATCTATTCTTCTTCAGGTGGATTCCTGGCCATAGACCGGACTCTCTTTTGAACTTATAAATGGAAGTGCAGCTCACAAAAAATTTGAGGTATGAATGGATATTACTTACACCGCAAAGTACAATGTGATTAAATAAAATAAAAATATAAGGGTCCCATTCACCTCTAGACTAATACCAGAAAAACTGATACATGACGGTAATAAAATAAGATCGGAACTGTGCTTCAGATTTATGATTAATTATTTTCATCATAAATCTGAAGCACAGTTCCGGTCTTATTTTATTTTTTTACCGTCATGTATCAGTTTTTCTGGTATTAGTCTAGAGGTGAATGGGACCCTTATATTTCTCTTTAGAACTTACCTGTACTCGGTCCTGAACAGGGATAAAGTCGTGACAATAAAAGTGTCGGACCTCCACACGCCGAATTTCATTCATGGTCCTAGCGGCTAGTACGATAATTCCAAGACTTCCCCCTCTATCTCAGCATGGCTACAAGAGATCTCCCGGCTTTAATTTGGTCGCCCTGGGAGACTTTCGCGTCCTCCACGGATTACGACCATCTCTACCTCACCAACTGACCCATACTACCCTGACGCCACCCCTCCCTCAGCGATCCCAACGTCCCGGACTTTGTACTCTCTACGGACCTGACTGTTTCCCTCTTCTCCAACACTTGACGAGATGCCACTGGATGTCGAGGGGGCTCCTGGGTTGGTTCGGGCCGCTTGGTAAGTCCTATATCCTATGCTTTAGGTCCTTTCCTCCCATTGCTTCACCTTACCCTTTCTTTCTTTCTTTTCTTTTCTTCTTTCCCTTCCCTTTCTCTTTCTTTCCGTAACCCCTCTTATCACATCACGGCTCATGGGCCATGTTCAGTGGCAGTCATGACACACAGTTCTCATGATAATCTCCTTTGTCCTGCATCCGCTGACACCTGATCATTCATTCTTGGCGACACTGAGCGCAACCAGATGCCAAACGTTTTTCTTTCCTGCTCTTTAGAAGTGTTCCTGATCGCAGGGTTTCTTTCTTACTATTATAGAATTGTGGTGAGCTTTGGGGGATGTAGGGGGAACAGGGGTGTCGCAGAGTAGTGTTGCAGGGTATAGCATTAACCCTTGATTGTCGGGACGCCAGGGTGAGGGCTTCCTCTATACATATATGTCCTACCACCGCCTGTCCCGGGAACGATAGGGAGGAATAAGGATTGTCCACAGCAGAAGTTGTAGTAAACTGGAAATAACTTTACTGCAGATTTTATGCAGATGATGATAACAAACAGTCTTTTACAAGAGGAGCGGGCTTTAGGCTCCTCACAGGTTGGCTGGGACTTTGTAGTAAAATATGCGTTGATTTTGCTGTACGCTGTTCCGCTGAATTAAGGGGAATGTTTAGGTTCAGTAGTCACGTAGGATTGGTGAGATTTGAGTCGGATTAACTCACGGTTCAGAAAGCGGCTGAAGTGGAAGGCTTCAGGCCTAGCTTGTCTTGTAGCTGTGATCACAGATCTGCTCAGTTTGGTAGTCCGGAACTAAAAGAGCGATTAAGTGCTGGCAGCCCATTTATATATCAAGGGGGCAGGATCAAAGCTCATTGGTTTGGCAAACCTGTCAGTCCTGACCTAAAGCATTATGGGCATATCACATGACCCATAGGTCTTTGAACCTTAGCCTTACACAATTATCAATGGTCACATGACCTAAGGTCCTGTACATTATTACAAAATATATTACATATATACATTTTTAAATAGCATTATGAGGCGACTAGGGGTTAACCCACCAGGAGAGCCCCAAAAGCATGGAGGAACTCTGACTGTGGGGACTTACGACTAGAGATGAGCGAACTTACAGTAAATTCGATTCGTCACAAACTTCTCGGCTCGGCAGTTGATGACTTTTCCTGCCTAAATTAGTTCAGCTTTCAGGTGCTCCCGTGGGCTGGAAAAGGTGGATACAGTCCTAGGAGACTCTTTCCTAGGACTGTATGCACCTTTTCCAGCCCACCAGAGCACCAGAAAGCTGAACTAATTTATGCAAGAAAAGTCAGCAACCGCCGAGCCGAGAAGTTCGTGACGAATCGAATTTACTGTAAGTTCGCTCATCTCTACTTACGACAAAGGTACGGGACCAAGTCCAGTATTGGGACACCACAGAATCTTAAGTTCAGATTTGTCAAATGTTTCGTGTCATGACTGTTACTGTCATACGAGCGCTCGACACTCTTATTTACTTTATTTGTTCATTGTATGTCAAGTGTTACAAGCTTAAAACTTAATAAAAAGTTATATTGGGGGAAAAAAAAGAAGTGTTGGAACTCACCCAAGATTTCCACTCAAGGGCTGGTCCTTCTAATGGGAACGGTGTTCCTGCTGTGGAAAAAGTGCAGGAACTCGGTTCCCATGTTCTCCTGCAGGACTTGAGCCTTGGTCCTGAGTGACGGGAGGATACTTGCAGCCATCTGCACCCCTTTGGATGACCAGCGACAGTCCCCCTTGGATGTTCATATATAGGTGAGTACATAGTACACTCCGCATCTATGTGAATGGTTGTGGGATAACGGCACCTAGAGCGCCATACTTTGTTCTATTTTTTTTTTGCAAATCTGCCGTGTAGCTATGACAGATGTCACAATGTGTCACCCATCACACATAGTCACATGTTAAAATCATATAATCACACTCCAAGCCGGAAACCACCCGAGAGGAAGCAAAAATGACAATTTTCTGGCTGGAAATTTTCCGTACATACCGTAGACATACCCATAAGGCAGTGTTTCCCAACCAGTGTGCCTCCAGCTGTTGCGAAACTACAACTCCCAGCATGCCCGGACAGCCGAAGGCTGTCCGGGCATGCTGGGAGTTGTAGTTTCACAACAGCTGGAGGCACACTGGTTGGGAAACACTGCCATAAGGAGAGATTTATCAAAACCTGTGCATAGGAAAACTGCCCTGTTGCCCATAGCAACCAATCAGATCGCTGCTTTGATTTTTAACAAGGCCTCTGCAAAATGAAAGCAGCGATCTGATTGGTTGCTATGGGCAACTGGGCAACTTTTCCTCTGCACAGGTTTTGATAAATCTTCCCCCATCGACCCCCAAACACATGATGATGAGGGGAGATTTATCAAAACCTTTCTAGAGGAAATTTTGCCCATAGCAACCAATCAGATGGCTTCTTTCACTTTTGAAAAGGTCTCTGGAAAATGAAAGAAGCAATCTGATTGGTTGCTATGGGCAACTGGGCAACTTTTCCTCTTGGACAGGCTTTGAGAAATCTCCCCCTATGGGGACGACTATGGTACGTGGCGGAAATTTTCTGATGGACGCATACCGCAAAATGACACCGGTGACCTGGAGTGAACAGAACCTTACGGCACTTACTGTCTAAGGCAGTGGTTCTTAACCTGGGTTCGATTGAACCCCAGGGGTTTGGTGAGTCAGTCTCGCGGGTTCGGCGGAGGTCAGGCACACACCCGACTCATATGATTCGTGATGACATGCCCCGCTTGTCCATCATTGGCTGCAGGTGATCATGTCCCACCTAAAAGATCTCAGAGTACTGTTCTACCCTACTGTAAAGGAAGCCTCCTATCCTTTGTGGCTCCGCTCCTACCCGATCGCCTGCATCCGTCCCATGTAGGGTTGCCACCTGGCCGGTATTTTACCAGGACAGCTGGTATTTTGGTCACCCTGCCGGTATTTTTATATAAAAAAATACCCGCAATGCAATGGCCAGTATTTATCCAACCAATCCTCCAATGTTGCATCATAACCTATACCAGTGTTTCCCAACCAGGGGTGCCTCCAGCTGTTGCAAAACTACAACTCCCAGCATGCCCGGACAGCCGTTGGCTGTCCTGGCATGCTGGGAGTTGAAGTTTTGCAACAGCTGGAGGCACCCCTGGTTGGGAAACACTGACCTATACTACTATGTTTTTTTATCTAAAGCCGAGGAACGTGCTCTCGAATCACCCAAAGTGCAAGAAAAAGTGCAAACGTGTTACACAAAAAAAAACGTGCACAAAGGATGCGGTCTATCGCAAGCCCTTCTCCGATAGGAGAGAGGCCCCCCAACAAACCTTACCCTTCGCCTCCGGACCAAAAGGTACCTGCGAGGTTCCAGGTTCGATGTCCCTTTTCACCGAAGCTACTAGGGGACCACAAATGCTCCCGGCATCCCCCTTGGCGTTAGCCAAGGTATCTGCCCGCAGAGCCGATAACGGTAGGTACCGTGCCAAAGCAGGAGTACCCGGGGTGTTTGCAGGGAGGTGCCGAACCTAATGGCCACACACACCTCCCCTAGACCGCCAGGAGGGACACCCAGAAGGGCTACCGCATCCTGACAAATCCTGTGAACACACAACACGCAAAAAGTGACACAGTGAGACAAAAGACCTATACTACTATGTAGTCCAACATGCTGGGAGTTGTATTTTATTTTATTTTTTATTTGGGGCAGCTGCTGAGCCACAGGCTGTATCGACATGCTGGGAGTTGTAGTTAGTAACTAACTGCAAGTCCCAAATTTGCTGAAAAAATGCGATCAAAAAGTCACGTCAAAATAAAAATTATACGGTTAAAAACTACACAAAAAATGAGCCCTCATACAGGCCCGTCTACGGAGAAATAAAAAAGTTTTAGGGGTCAGAATTTCCCCAGCATATGTGTATCCTGTGATGTCACGCATATATAATTAATTATGCAAATTAGCATGGCCGGTATTTTCCCCCCCAAGAAAGGTGGCAACCCTAGTTCCATGCTGGAACGCACCACTTCCGGCGCGGCCTCCCGTGATGCACTTCGGATCCTGCGGCGCCTTAAACAGGCTCAGCCAGACGGTCCCTCTGACAAGCGGACAGCCTGGACGCACGGACACCGCGGGAACAGGTCGGCACCCTGAACCACCGCTGCCTTCACTCAATGCCTGCCACTTGCCAATGAGTGCCACTTGCCAAGGTAAAGCCGCGCATTTCTGAACTGGTCTATGAAAGACAACAGCAGAAGTCACACTGATTTGCAGTAAATATTCATTATTATGTTTTTGTGTGAAAATCCTGTTTTCATGGCTTTGTTCTTTGTTCTTAATGGTTTTGTTCATTTTTGTGCACCTATGTATAAATATATACTTAAATATATACCTCCTATGTTTTGAATTTGAAAAAATCTAATTTTATTTTTCCAATTAAGAGGGGTTCGGTGAATGCGCATATGAAACTGGTGGGGTTCAGTACTAGAGATGAGCGAACTTACAGTAAATTCGATTCGTCACGAACTTCTCTGCTCGGCAGTTGATGACTTATCCTGCATAAATTAGTTCAGCTTTCAGGTGCTCCGGCGAGCTGGAAAAGGTGGATACAGTCCTAGGAAAGAGTCTCCTAGGACTGTATCCACCTTTTCCAGCCCACGGGAGCACCAGAAAGCTGAACTCATTTATGCAGGATAAGTCATCAACTGCCGAGCCGAGAAGTTCGTGACGAATCGAATTTACTGTAAGTTCGCTCATCTCTATTCAGTACCTCCAACAAGGCTAAGAACCACTGGTCTAAGGGTACATTCACACGTACAGGATCCTGCGTAGATTTGAAGCGCAGGATTTGTAACTGAAGAATAGAATTTGTGCCCAGTCGTGTAGTTTACATTGAAATCTCCAGCAGAAAATCCTACGCATCAAATTTGCGCGGGATCCTGTACGTGTAAACGTGCCCTAATAAACTTTTATGGACGCTCTACTATCACTCTATACAACTCAGAATGTAATACAGAGAAGAAACAATGCCGGCGCCGACGGCTGACACATTAGACGCATATTATAAAGTTATAAATCACCGCACACCCGAAGATCAATCACGTTATCCTGTTAATCATTTCACCACATTTGTCTCTATGTAAATGGAACATTGTTTTTATTTTTTATTTTTTTTATATATATATATTTTTTTTATTAACTTGATTTTAATTAAAAGGCAAAAATACAAAAATCAAATGAAGACAGCGTACCCCCGAAAACGAAGAAGATGGGGTGTCACCTCTACATATGAATGAAATGACAAGTGAGTGAAGATCAAAGAGCTTTAGTAATAAAAAATCAAGACCAAAAAAAAAATCTATAATACGTTAACAGCATTATACAACAATTTTGTTGATTTTTGCAATTCATTTATGTATTTATTTATCAATTTTCCGTTTTTTTCTTTTTTTTTTTTGCTCCAGAGGAAGTTCTTTTCTTTTTGAATTTACTTTCTGTCTGACCACCTCGGTCCGTGTCAGGAACTGTCCAGAGCAGGAGAAAATCCCCATAGCAAACCTCTCCTGCTCTGGACAGTTCCTGACATGGACAGAGGTGTCAGCAGAGAGCACTGTGGTCAAACTGAAAAGAACTACACAACTTTCTCTGGAGCATACAGCAGCTAATAAGTACTGGAAGGATTAAGATTTTTAAATAGAAGTAACTTACAAATCTGTATAACTTTCTGGCATTAGTTGATTTTAAAAATGTGTTTTCCACCGGAGTACCCCTTTAAAGGGAAAATTATATATTATCTAACATTCCCTCCTTCCAGGACAGTGTTTTCCAAACTGCGCCCCTCCAACTGTTGCAAAACTACACCTCCCATTATATGGCCCCATTGTCCTAGAGCCTAGGTCTCCAACCTGTGGACCTCTAACTGTTGCGAAGATACAACTCCCAGCATACCTGGACAGCCGTTGGCTGTCCAGGTATGCTGGGAGTTGTATCTGTGCAACAGCTGGAGGTTCACAGGTTTGAAGACCGCAGTTCTACTAATTAATAGTATATGTTCAGAAAATGAACTGAATGTAGTCACTAGTAGACTACATTCCTTCCATTGAAGACAATAGTCCCACCACTGGTATGTCACGGGATACATCTGCAGACCTTCTTGCCACTATCTAGATCCACTGGCATTGTATAGCCCAAATTTGGTGCGAACTCCATAATCTTATAGGTGCTGCACCTCCAAACCCCTAAACATTGTATGATAGGTCTAAAAAAGTTACAGTCCCAAATATGCACCTATTTATAGAAGAGGAAGACCAATACCATAGAAAAGCCTAAAATATCTGAAAATCTCTATAAAACAGCACATAAACTACATAGAAGGGATACATACTTATGTCATAGTCCCCAGGTGCTTCTATTGTACCAAAAACCTCGAAGAAATTAACTAGTGAAGTGAAAGGATCCTTCACAGGGTCAAGTGTCCAAGAAGCTCCATTTTCCAGATTACATCCTCAGATATTAATTCTAAGATATAATTTTAATGCAGCTGTCGTCAAATATGTAGAAGGCGGCGTGGAGGGGCTCATCGAAGGTGGCGGTGAAGGTATGCAAGTGTCTGCTAGGGTTCAGCTGATAGAAGGACAGGTACCCGGCGTCATAGTCAAGGTAGATCCCAACTCCTTGCACGGTTGAATCGGAGACCACTGTGTTCTGTACGTTGTTGTGAGAGACTCCGAGAAATTTTTGGTAAAATAAGGTCCAAGACTTCTTGTTGTACCCGAGAAAAGACTCGTTACCGGCGATCTTCCTCTCGATGCTCTTGAGGGCCACCCCAATGATCCACCTCTTGGCTTTGCTCACATCCACCTCCCAGTAGTGTTGACCAGCGGTGAATTCATTGGTGCTCAAGACTTGACACGACTTAAACCTCTCAGGGGTTTCTGGGTACTTTTGAGATGTCGTGGAGTGCGAAGCCAACTTCAGGTCACTTGAAACGAGGATTTTATGTTGAGCCGTGTTCACATCGAATGTAACGTCGGCCTTTTTTATTCCTGTAAATTGTCGTAAGGCTTTGAGGTCCTGCAGATTCTCGGCAAAGTTTAGGAGCCCTATGTGTAGGATAAGGGAGACGGGGCCCTCGTCTACACTGCTAGATACTTGGATATCATTGTCACTTTCGTTGGTTTTTTGAGAGTTCCTACACTTTATCTGTTCATGAGATGTTCCCCTCAGCACTGTTAGCGGGTTGGTGACATTACGCAGCTCCTCGAGGTGGTTCATCTTTTTTGAGAGTTCATCCTTCTTCTTCTCCAGTTGTTCAATCAAACCGTTGACCCGGACCATGACTTGTTGCTCCTGCCTTGAGACCTCAGTCATTGCCCTGGCCTGAAGGGCCTCTAGCTGTTCACTCATGTCTCGAAAAAGGGCAGCCACCCTTTCTGTCACCCCTGTTGCCGTCCCTTGCATGTTGTCCCGTTTCTCTAACAGTCTCTCAAGTTTTTTCTCATTCTCTTCTCTCTCCAAAGCCAAGTTATCCAAGGAATCTTTAAAACTTGCTTTTCTCTTCTCGAAGGCCTCCTTGAGTGGGTCCACCTTGTGACCTCGATGTTCTCCGATGATACAACATGACACACAGATACAGGCTCCGTCCTTGGAGCAGCAGAACTCAATGACTTTATTGTGGATAGAACACTTCATATCCTTGATGGAAGTGGTGGGTTCTACCAAGATATGTTCTGTAGACTTACTGTGGACCTTTACATGTTCTTCACACAGAGAAGCTTCACAGTGCAGACATGTTCTAGTAGCGGGCACCGGAGACTGGACGCAGTAGGTGCAGGAGATCTCGTCTTTTTTTCCAAATTCAGGTGTCTCCATTTCAGGCTTCAGACAAGGGGAAATCTGCAGAGAACAGCTAAGACCGGAGGTAGTTCTCACCAAGTGCAGGACTTCAGGTGTGAAAGGAGACGCTCTGTATTATGAGCAGGTAATAAAGTAAATGTAATGGCAACAAGGCTTTATGTTTATGAGCTTTACAACTACTCAAGTGGGGAACAGAGTCCAAATCCTATTACTGCAGGAGTAGCCCTGGTGCAAAACCTACTCAGAGTTCTATCTATCTATCTATCTATCTATCTATCTAATGTCAATCTATCTATCCCTATTTTGGATATTGTAAGGTTATAGACTATAGGGTGAACACCAACAAACCCATCCTTTCCTTCCTTTCCTTTTACCCTCGCATGCTTCATTCAGAAGTGAACCCCTACATTCCATACCCTTTATCTGTACATACAAGGACTGTCTGATGACTGTCCCATCCTCCTATATATGCACTACCCTATTTACAATAGATGGCTGGACCATTGTACAAATCAAGCACTGCTATATATTACTCTATTGTTTCATAGATGGTTAGCTCTTGTGTGCGTGCTCCTTACTAACATTGAGCCCCCTTATTTTCTCAGAGATTGTAAGGGGTGTATTACCCTCATTTTGTCTGTATATGTATCCTTGGAATACATCCATTCTTCACTCTTAGTACTGTGCAGTTTGGGTGTAATGATCACACCTGGCCAGGCCTTACACATACCTCCCAAATTTTGTTAGGAGCAAAGAGGGACAAGTCCCGCCCCTATCCGCAACCACTAACCACGCCCTCCGCCACGCCCTAACCACGCCTGCAGCTACAGAATAGGAATATCTCATTAGGATCTATTCACACGTACAGTATTCTGCACAGGATTTGAAGCTGAATTCAGTCATTTAATTTACATTGAAATCTGTAGCAGAAAATCCTGTGCATCAAATCTGCGCAGAATACTGTACATGTGAACTGACCATTAACAGGAATGTTGTCAGTCTGTCAGGATAGGACGTCCTCCTAAATTTAGGTGACAGACTGACAACATTATTCCTGTTAATGGTCCGTTCACATGTACAGTATTCTGCGCAGATTTGATGCACAGGATTTTCTGTTGACAACAACCCCCATCATTACCACTATAGACCATATAAGAGATTACATACAGTTATATCAGGACAACAACCCCCATCATTACACTACAGACCATATAAGAGATTACATACAGTTATATCAGGTGACTGACAACAACCCCCATCATTACCACTACAGACATATAAGAGATTACATACAGTTATATCAGGTGACTGACAACAACCCCCATCATTACCACTACAGACATATAAGTGATTACATACAGTTATATCAGGAGACTGACAACAACTCCCATCATTATCACTACAGACCATATAAGAGATTACATACAGTTATATCAGGTGACTGACAACAACCCCCATCATTACACTACAGACCATATAAGTGATTACATACAGTTATATCAGGTGACTGACAACAACTCCCATCATTACACTACAGACCATATAAGAGATTACATACAGTTATATCAGGTGACTGACAACAACTCCCATCATTACACTACAGACCATATAAGAGATTACATAGTTATATCAGGTAACAACAACTCCCATCATTACACTACAGACCATATAAGAGATTACATACAGTTATATCAGGTGACGTCTTCTCTGATCGCAATCACTTTCCTTTTTCTTCTACAGCTCAGATGCCATGATGATTTCTTCCGGTTACGACTCATCTCTGGAGAACATGGCGGGAAAAACAATTTCACACTTTTCCAATAACTATAATGCCCAAAACTGTATGCCCTTGTATGCCCCCCTTAGTAGAGTGGATAGCAGTAGATGTCCCCCACATTAGGTAGGTAGCAGAAGTCCCCCTCATAGTAGGCCAGCAATGTCCCCCACAGTAGGCCGCCAGCAGTGTCCCCCACAATAGGTCACCATCAGTGTCCCCCACAGTAGGCCGCCGGCAGTGTCCCCAACAGTAGGCCCCTGGCAGTGTCTCCCACAGTAGGCGGCCGGCAGTGTCCCCAACAGTAGGCCCCCGGCAATGTCTCCCACAGTAGGCGGCCGGCAGTGTCCCCCACATTAGGTGGCTGGCACTGTCCCCCACAGTAGGTGGCCGGCAGTGTCCCCCACATTAGGAGGCCAGCAGTGTCCCCCACAGTAGGCGGCCGGCAGTGTCCCCCATATTAGGTGGCCTGCAGTGTCCCCCACAGTACAAAAGGAACAAATAAGGGTCGGCACTCAAGTCCCTTGGTGGTACACGTGGAATAAATGGCAATAGTGAAAAGAGAAATCCCGGCACTCGCTATAATCTTCTGCCAAGTGAAATGTGTTTATTGAAAAACACGGTGCAAATACAATTATTTTAGACGCGTTTCGGCCAAAGCCTTTATCAAACTGACGGCACTGTCCCCCCCCCATTAGGTGTCCGGCAGTGTTTCCCACATTAGTTGGCCAGCAGTGTCCCCCACAGTAGGTGGCCGGCAGTGTCCCCCACAGTAGGTGGCTAGCAGTGTCCCCCACATTAGGTGGCCAGCAGTGTCTCCCACAGTAGGTGGCCAGCAGTGTCCCTCGCAAGCGCCCCACATGCCTGCATGTATACTTACCTCCAGCGGGTCTTTTCTTCTGTCTTCCTCCCTTTGCACGTCCTCTTCCTTTCTCTTCCTCTGTGCTGCGGGGTCTGATGACATCACACATGCGTCAGAGCCTCCGGAGTGCAGAGGAAGAGCTCGGCCCGACCTATTGTGGGCACAAGAGTAATTGACAGGATGAGGAGCCAATGGCTCTTCAACCTTTCAATCTTCCCACCGAGCACTGCATTAACAGTAGATGCCTCAAAAGACATGTGGAGGCCGTTTCGGGATGGCGGGACATCACCGCAAAAGTGGGACTGTCCCGCCGGATACAGGAGGATTGGGAGGTATGTTTGCATGTTGCGCTCTGGTCAGAGAGAAGTTACAAGCCTGGGCCAATTGGCAGCTAAGCAGGGGTATCGGATGCCTCCTCAGCCTTCTGCCTTTGCTCTTGATTTGCTTCAATTTAGTCTTGTCTGTTTCATTTCTGACTTAGTTTGATTTAGCCATGACTTTAGCCATGCAGTTCTGATCCCTTATGTAGTTTCTGCTTAGTCCTTTTTGCCTTGTGATCTGTCTGTAATGATGGTCAGTTTTATCCTGTCTAGTTTATATCTGTTACCTGAACCTGTATCCTGACTTATATTTGGACCTGTTTGTGATTTGTACTTCACCTCAGCATATGTCCTGATCCATTGCTTCTCTTGCCTTGCCCCTAGCTTTGTGTGTTATACTTCTGTTCAGTCTTGTCTTTTACTTGAACCTCTATCCTGACTTGTATTCTGACCTGTTTGCATTTTATACTTCACATCGGTATAGGTTCTGATCCATTGCTTTTCTTGCTTTGCCCCTAGCATTGTGTGTTGTACTTCTTTTCAGTCTTTTTTAATCTGGAAGATCAAAATTCTCATCTGTATAGTGTTCTGACTTCAGTTACCTGCCACATCTTCCTGGAAACCTCGTATTACTCTTAGAGCTGCCGTTTTACTTTTTTTTCTAAACCTGTTAGTTAGTACTCTATATACTTGCCATTATATTTTCCTTATACCTGTTTGTTACTACTTTGCATATCTGCCATTATATATTACCTTAGTTCCCTGTTTGTTTCTTCATGCCTGGTAACACTTGGTGTCCTGACCTCGGCTCCGACCTCCGCACGTACAGTTCTGTCTTGACTCGTGACACCCCTGCACCTTATATAGTGCAGGGACCCCCGTCTAGTTGTGGATCTGCTGTCTAGGGCAGATACGCAAGTAGCCAGGGAAATTGGTTCTGGGTGATCTCAGGGCTGCACAATTCCCAGCTCTACGTGACAATGTGATCCTTTTCCTCATTGTATGTTACATTCCAAACTGAATGCGGGCCAAAGATTGTCTTCTAATCTCGATCAAGTATCTCGCCTGTCAGCTCCTTGTCTCAGTGCATCGATGATCACTCTCCTAGTTGGCCCATATTTCTGCTTTATCTTTATCTCCACTAAGATATTATGTAGCACTACAAATGGCTCAAAAAAGATATTATTGGGCAATGTAACGTCCGTCCATCCATCCATCCATCCATGGTATTCCAGTACAGGGTTCTGCTCAGTGGTCTTAAACTGTGGCCCTCCAGATGTGGCAAAACTTCAACTCCAAGCATGTTGGCGGTCCGGGCATGCTGGAAGTTGAAGTTTTGCCACATCTGGAAGGCCAGACTTTGAAACCACTGTGCTATTGCATTTAAATAGTATTAAACATGTAAAGAGTAAGGGTCCTATACAAAGCACTATATACATTGTATTATATTACAGAATGTTCCGGGCGTGTGGGAGGGGTTTATCTGTCTCTACAGACAAAATCCTGTTTAGTCCAATCTAGTGTAGACTACCTTAGAGTCAGGAGGTGAAAGGAGGACCTGGTCTCCTCTCCTTCCATTAGGCTAGGCCTCATGACCCAGAACCATTTGGGGTATTACCAAGACTCCTGAGAGGAGCCTAGAACATCCCAGGTTACATCTAGTCCTATCTGAGGGGAAGGAATTAAAGGGGTACTCCAGTGGAAAACATTTTTTTTTAAATCAACTGGTGCTGCAAAGTAAAACAGATTTGTAAATGACTTCTATATAAAAATCTTAACCCTACCAGTACTTATCAGCTGCTGTATGCTCCAGAGGAGCACAGTGTTTTCTGCTGGCACCTCTGTCCATTTGAGGAACTGTCCAGAACAGGAGAGGTTTGCTATGGGGATTTGCTTGTACTCTGGACAGTTCCTGACATGGACAGAGGTGTCAGCAGAGAGCACTATGGTCAGACAGAAAATATTTCCAGAAAGAAATACAACTTCCTCTGTAGTATACAGCCGCTGATAAGTACTGGAAGGATTATGATTTTTAATTAGGAGTAATTTACAAATCTGTTTAACATTCTGGCACCAGTTGATTTAAAACAATGTGTTTTCCACCGGAGTACCCCTTTAAAGGGGATCTTCCGAGACTTTAACCCGATAACGAACACGGACGAGTATAGACGTCCAGGTTGGCGGCCGTTCCCGCACCTGGACGTCTATACTCGTCCATTCTTCTCACACAGCCGGGACCCTGCTGCACTGCCAGGACCGAAGTAAACTTCGGTCCCGGCAGTTTTAACCCTTACAGCCGCGGTCGGAATTGACCGCGGGCTGTAAGTGTTATGACAGAGGGAGGGAGCTCCCTCTGTCACTCCTGCAGCACCCCGCATCGCGATCGCGGGGTGCTGTGTGTGTCCGCGGCTGGCCGGGACCTGCCGCACTGCCGGGAGTGAAGTTCACGTCCTAATATGCTGCCTGCTAGTGAAAACTGGCAGGCAGCATATAACTATAATGCTTTGGAATACTAAGTATTCCAAAGCATTAAAAAGTGTAAAAATAAATAAATAAATAAAATAAAAGTGTAAAAATAAATAAAAATGTAATAAGTGTAAAAAAAAAAAATAAAAAAAAAATAAAAAAAATAAAAAAAATTATAAAAAAATAAAAGTTATATATATATATATATATATATATATATATATATATATATATATATTAAAAATACATTTATTAAATGAATCTAATAAAAAAAATGCATAATGTGTAGGATCGCATTGGCGGACATCCACAGCATGTAATATGCTGCGGATGTCCACCATGTGATCCTACACATTATGCAGCAGTCACGGTAATGAGCTCCCTGCTGCGGCTGGGTAGCTTTGTGTGTCCAATCATAGCGGTGGATTTCCCGCCAGCAGTCATGAGCGGACACACTGAGCTACCCAGCCGCAGCAGTGATGGATATATTCGCCATGAGTGGGTGCTTATTCCCACAACATGGTGGATATATCCATCAGGAGCCTTAACTGTCACAGACAGACGCGTTATACCCCCAGCCGACCAAGGACTAATCAGAGTGGTCCCTGGTGCAGCCAATAACTTGTAGGAGTGCGGTATATAAATGGGGTCACTTGTGGGGGTGGGGGTACTGTTCTGCCCTGAAAGCCAAATGGCGCTCCTCTCCTTCTGAGTCCTACCACGCGGCCAAGGAACCATATATGGCCAAAGCGGGGGTATTTCCGAACATGGGACAAGCAGCTAAATAAAATATAGGGGCATTTCTTTCAATATCAGAAGTGATGTACAAAAAATATGCCCCCCAAATGATGCATTTGTGAAAAATTGCAAATTTCGAATTTTTAACACTGACTTTGTAATAATTCCTGCCAAAAAACTATGGTCTTAAAATACTCACTGTACCCCCTAGCGAATACCTTGAGGGGTCTAGTTTTTAAAATGGGGTCATTTGGGGGGGGGGTGTTCCTATGTTCTACTACCTTTTAATTTCTGCAAACCTTGCATAGCACATAAAAAAAGATGTACTTTTCAAATTTTCTAAATTTTCTAAATTTCAAGTTAAATTGTTAGGCTTCTAACTAATTTAAAATGTTAATTAAAAACAAAAAAAATGACGTCAAAATAAAGTAGACATCTGAAAGTATAAGTTTCATAAACTATTTGGTCAGTAAGTATAAATATATGCACCCTATTAGTGTTGAAATAGCAAAAAATCGTAATTTTTTGTAAAAATTTCATGATTTTTTGCATTATAAAAAAACCCCACAAATGATATCGTCTTACTTTTACTATGTACATGAAGGACAACTTGTGACAAAAACAATGTCAGAATTATCGTGATTGGCAAAACGTTACCAGAGTTATTCTCTAATAAAGACAGACATCTCCGATTTGAAAAAACAGGCCTGGTCTTTCAGGGGCGTACAGGTTTATTTGTATTGGTCCTTAAGGGGTTAAGGAGAAGTTTGTATAAAAACCTTATTGAAGGTCTAGGTCCTGCTACGGCTTCAGTCCGGGCCTAGAAAAATTGTGCCTTACTTGTAACACATCTACTTAAGGACCTGCATGACAAAGGGGTACCTTCTCATTCCAGACTTTGCACCGCTTTGTATTTAGAGAAGAGACCGTATCAACAAACATCTGTGTAAGACTTTCTGCCAAGTTTACCCTGTAAAGACTGTTACGTCTTTTTAGATCTCTGTCTGGTTAAATCACTGCAACATCCTTTTCAAGGGAACCCCGCTTCCTGATCAGAGACAATACTGCATGCGGTGTGCCTTGGGGGAGAAAACGCCAATGCGAATAGGTGTTTATTCCATCAAATGTGAAAGAATAGCCAGTGCAACATTTCGGTTCGATTCTCTCCCAAAACCTGTCTGTGCCAGATATCTCCCCACTATATCTGCATGTTTTGCATAAGTATAAAGGGGAAGATTTGTCAAAACCTGTGTAGAGGAAAAGTTGACCAGTTTCCCATGGAAACCAATCAGATCGCTTCTTTCATTTTAAATAGGCCTCTGAAAATTGAAAGAAGCGATCTGATTGGTTGCTATGGTCACTTTTTCCTCTAGACAGGTTTTCATAAATCTCTCCCAAAGTCCCTCATGATATAGAACAGGGATGAAGGGTCCCAATAGCAAAAATTAAAACAGGACCTCTATGGGGGTATCAGTGGTATCGGTCACACCTGGGCCCCGGTGCCCCCATTAGCTTCTCGGCCACACGAGAAGACACCAGCATTATAAATGGCACATGGGCCCTTAACAGATTCTTCACTGGGGCCCGGGCACTTTATGTTATGTGTCTGGCAGCAGCGTGAAGGGCCCAGTATGTTTTCATTGCCCCTTATTCCCTTCACCAGATAAATATATAGTAAAAGTTCACCCTCCTCCCGTCAATGTAGTGGGAGTGAGTGCGGCCTATATAATACTTAACAGCCGTGTTATTTCCAGATCTTTTACAGCTTTACAGCTCACGTATCTGATCTGCTCACACGGTTCCTCCTCAGTCAGTGACCTCCAGGAATATTCTCACCTCTCAAATATTTGTTCCTTAAAGGGGTACTCCGCCCCTAGACATCTTATCCCCTATCCAAAGGATAGTGGATGACATGTATGATTGCGGGGGTCCCGCCACTGGGGACGCCCGAGATTTCCCTGTTGCACCCGGCGTTCCTTTAGAGCATCAAGTGCAGCACCAGAGGCTAGTGACGTTACGGCCGCGCCCCGCTCGTGATGTCATGGCCATGCCCCATCAATGCAAGTCTATGGGAGAGGGCGTGACGACCGTCCACCCTCCCATAGACTTGCATTTAGGGGGGGTGGTCGTGACGTCACGAGCCTCCGCCCCGCATCACCAGTCATCCAGCACGGAGCGAAGTTTGCTTCGTGCACTGGATGTCTGGGTTGCTGGAGCTGAGATCGTGGGGTCCCCAGAGGCAGGACCCCCGTGATCAGACATCTTATCATGTCTAGGGGCGGAGTACCCCTTTAATAAATGAAGCTTCACAAGGAGGCTGGAAAACATCTCTGCAAACCCCTATATATGACCTCTGTGCACCCTAAACCTCCCAGGCTGTGAGTAGAATCCCAGAACTACAGTGAAGACTGACACAACACTGGCACAGCAGCAGGGAACACTGTGAAGGTCCCATACCTCATGGGCAGGCCATACTTTTTTGTAAGATAGAAATAACACTTTAAAAAGTTGCATGAGGCTGGTCCATAGGCCTTTGATCACGTTAGCCGATCTTGTCTGTCTTTGGCACTCGTTGCTGATCCTTCACAAGGTGGTTCTTTCGTGCGGCCCTTTAAATTCATTGTTTTATGAAGAACACTCATAAGTAAGGCCCCATTCTTGAGTAGCTTCTGTCTGGAATGAGAAGCACACAATGCCTCCTCTAGGCAGATGGCCAGGATATCCTGATGATGTGTCCCATTGTCATCGGGAGGAGAGAATTTACCAGTTGATGAGTAGATAGGCTTCCCTTCTCTAAGCTCTCCCCTCTCCAGTCCATCCTAAATTCAGCAGCCAGTCTCATCGTCCTCCCCATTCACTACACTAATGCCTCCACGCTGTCCAGTCACTACACTAATGCCTCCACCCTGACCAGTCACTGAACCGATGCCTCCACCCTGTCCAGTCACTACACTGATGCCTCCACCCTGACCAGTCACTAAACCAATGCCTCCGCCCTGACCAGTCACTAAACGGATGCCTCCATCCTGTCCAGTCACTTAACTGATACCTCCACCCTGTCCAGTCACTACACTGATGCCTCCACCCTGACCAGTCACTACACTGATGCCTCCACCCTGTCCAGTCACTACACTGATGCCTCCACCCTGACCAGCCACTACACTGATGCCTCCACCCTGACCTGTCACTAAACCGATGCCTCCATCCTGACCAGTCACAACACTGATGCCTCCACCCTGACCAGTCACTACACCGATGCCTCCACCCTGACCAGTCACTACTCCGATACCTCCACCCTGACCAGTCACTACACCGATGCCTCCACCCTGATCAGTCACTACACCGATGCCTCCACCCTGACCAGTCACTACACCGCTGCCTCCACCCTGACCAGTCACTACTCCGATGCCTCCACCCTGACCAGTCACTACACCGATGCCTCCATCCTGACTAGTCACTACACTGATGCCTGCACCCTGACCAGTCACTACACTGATGCCCCCACCCTGACCAGTCACTACACTGATGCCTGCACCCTGTCCAGTCACTACACCGATGCCCCCACCCTGACTAGTCACTACACTGATGCCTCCACCCTGTCCAGTCACTAAACCAATGCCTCCACCCTGACTAGTCACTAAACCGATGCCTCCACCCTGACCAGTCACTACACCGATGCCCCCACCCTGACTAGTCACTACACTGATGCCTGCACCCTGACCAGTCACTACACCGATGCCTCCACCCTGTCCAGTCACTAAACCGATGCCTCCACCCTGACCAGTCACTACACCGATGCCTCCACCCTGACCAGTCACTACACCGATGCCTCCACCCTGTCCAGTCACTAAACCGATACCTCCACCCTGACCAGTCACTAAACCGATACCTCCACCCTGTCCAGTCACTACACCGATGCCTCCACCCTGACCAGTCACTACACCGATACCTCCACCCTGACCAGTCACTAAACCGATACCTCCACCCTGACCAGTCACTAAACCGATACCTCCACCCTGACCAGTCACTAAACCGATACCTCCACCCTGACCAGTCACTACACCGATACCTCCACCCTGACCAGTCACTAAACCGATACCTCCACCCTGACCAGTCACTACACTGATGCCTCCACCCTGACCAGTCAATACACCGATGCCTCCACCCTGTCCAGTCACTACACCGATGCCTCCACCCTGACCAGTCACTACACCGATGCCTCAACCCTGACCAGTCACTACACTGATGCTGTTACGCCTAGCGCTCCGGGTCCCCGCTCCTCCCCGGAGCGCTCACGGCGTCTTTCTCCCTGCAGCTCCCCGGTCAGCGCTGACCGGGAGCGCTGCTCTGCCATGGCCGTTGGGGATGCGATTCGCACAGCGGGACGCGCCCGCTCGCGAATCGCATCCCAGGTCACTTACCCGTTCCCGTCTCCTGCGGTCATGTGCTGGCGCGCGCGGCTCCGCTCTCTAGGGCGCGCGCGCGCCAGCTCCCTGAGACTTAAAGGGCCAGTGCACCAATGATTGGTGCCTGGCCCAATTAGCTTAATTGGTTCCCACCTGTTCCCTGGCTATATCTAGTCTCCTCCCTTGCACTCCATTGCCGGATCTTGTTGCCCTTGAGCCTAGTGAAAGCGTTTTGTGTGTTTATACCCTGTGTACCAGAACTTCTGCTATCTCCCCTGACTACGAACCTTGCCGCCTGCCCCCGACCTCCTGCTACGTCCGACTTTGCTTCTGCCTACTCCCTTGTACCTCGCCTATCTTCAGCAGCCAGAGAGGTGAGCCGTTGCTAGTGGATACGACCTGGTCACTACCGCCGCAGCAAGACCATCCCGCTTTGCGGCGGGCTCTGGTGAAAACCTGTAGTGTCTTAGAACCGGTCCACTAGCACGGTCCTCGCTATCCCTCTCTGGCACAGAGGATCCACCTCCTGCCAGCCGGCATCGTGACAGTAGATCCGGCCATGGATCCCGCTGAGGTTCCCCTGCCAGTTGCCTCTGATATCACCACGGTGGTCGCCCAGCAAGCCCGACAGATCGCCCATCTAACCCACCAGATATCGGAAATGTCCACCATTGTGCACCAACTTCAGTCGCAACTTCATCAGCAATCATCTCCTCCGCCAGCTCCTGCACCTCCTCCGCAGCGAGTGGCCTCTCCTAGCCTCCGCCTGTCCTTGCCGGACAAATTTAATGGGGACTCTAAGTTTTGCCGTGGCTTTCTTTCGCAATGTTCCCTGCACTTGGAGATGATGTCGGACCAGTTTCCTACTGAAAGGTCTAAGGTGGCTTTCGTAGTCAGCCTTCTGTCTGGAAAAGCCCTGTCATGGGCCACACCGCTCTGGGACCGCAATGACCCCGTCACTGCCTCTGTACACTCCTTCTTCTCGGAAATTCGAAGTGTCTTTGAGGAACCTGCCCGAGCCTCTTCTGCTGAGACTGCCCTGCTGAACCTGGTCCAGGGTAATTCCTCCGTTGGCGAGTACGCCATACAATTCCGTACTCTTGCTTCTGAACTATCCTGGAATAATGAGGCTCTCTGCGCGACCTTTAAAAAAGGCCTATCCAGCAACATTAAAGATGTTCTGGCCGCACGAGAGACTCCTGCTAACCTGCATGAACTCATTCATCTAGCCACTCGCATTGACATGCGTTTTTCTGAGAGGCATCAAGAGCTCCGCCAGGAAAAAGACTTAGATCTCTGGACACCTCTCCCACAGTCTCCACTGCAATCTGCGCCTAGGCCTCCCGCCGAGGAGGCCATGCAAGTGGATCGGTCTCGCCTGACCCTGGAAGAGAGGAATCGCCGTAAGGAAGAGAATCTTTGTCTGTACTGTGCCAGTACTGAACATTTTTTGGTGGATTGCCCAATCCGTCCTCCACGTCTGGGAAACGCACGCTCGCACTCAGCTCTCGTGGGTGTGGCGTCTCTTGATGCCAAGTCGGCTTCTCCACGTCTCACGGTACCTGTTCGGATTTCCACTTCAGCCAGCTCTTCCCTCTCAGCCGTGGCCTGCCTGGACTCTGGAGCTTCTGGGAATTTTATTCGGGAGTCCTTTGTGAATAAATTCCGCATTCCGGTGACCCGTCTTGTCAAGCCACTCCACATTTCCGCGGTCAACGGAGCCAGGTTGGATTGCACCGTGCGTTACCGCACGGAGCCCCTCCTAATGTGCATCGGACCTCATCACGAGGAGATTATATTTTTTGTCCTTCCTAATTGCTCTTCTGAAGTTCTCCTTGGACTACCCTGGCTTCAACACCATTCCCCAACCCTGGATTGGTCCACTGGGGAGATCAAGAGTTGGGGCCCCTCTTGTTCCAAGGACTGCCTTCAACCGGTTCCCAGTACTCCCTGCCGTGACCCTGTGGTTCCTCCTGTATCCGGTCCCCCTAAGGTCATTAAGGACTCTGCCTGCCACAGGAAATGCCCCTCCCCCCCTCCCAGTTCCATCAGGCAAGCTTCTGTGTCCCCTCATGGCCCTCGTCCTGGTGTCACACTGCCCCGTGCCAGGTCTCGCCCTCTGCCCTCTCTCCCCATTCCTACTCCTGCGGTTCTGCCTGCCGTTGAGGAATCCCTCCATCCTTTCCCGGTATCCTCATCCCAGGGGAGGCAGTTACCCGATAAAGAGAAGGGGAGACCTAAGGGGGGGGGTACTGTTACGCCTAGCGCTCCGGGTCCCCGCTCCTCCCCGGAGCGCTCACGGCGTCTTTCTCCCTGCAGCTCCCCGGTCAGCGCTGACCGGGAGCGCTGCTCTGCCATGGCCGTTGGGGATGCGATTCGCACAGCGGGACGCGCCCGCTCGCGAATCGCATCCCAGGTCACTTACCCGTTCCCGTCTCCTGCGGTCATGTGCTGGCGCGCGCGGCTCCGCTCTCTAGGGCGCGCGCGCGCCAGCTCCCTGAGACTTAAAGGGCCAGTGCACCAATGATTGGTGCCTGGCCCAATTAGCTTAATTGGTTCCCACCTGTTCCCTGGCTATATCTAGTCTCCTCCCTTGCACTCCATTGCCGGATCTTGTTGCCCTTGAGCCTAGTGAAAGCGTTTTGTGTGTTTATACCCTGTGTACCAGAACTTCTGCTATCTCCCCTGACTACGAACCTTGCCGCCTGCCCCCGACCTCCTGCTACGTCCGACTTTGCTTCTGCCTACTCCCTTGTACCTCGCCTATCTTCAGCAGCCAGAGAGGTGAGCCGTTGCTAGTGGATACGACCTGGTCACTACCGCCGCAGCAAGACCATCCCGCTTTGCGGCGGGCTCTGGTGAAAACCTGTAGTGTCTTAGAACCGGTCCACTAGCACGGTCCTCGCTATCCCTCTCTGGCACAGAGGATCCACCTCCTGCCAGCCGGCATCGTGACAGATGCCTCTTCCCATCCAGTCATTACACCGATACCTCCCCCTATATTGTAAAGTCTAATTAAATATTATTATTAATAATAATAATAAAAATAATTATCATTATTATAAATAATAATAAAAAATAATTATTATAGACAGTAATGATCATTCCCTCCCTTTTCTACAGCTGATCACCAGAGAGGAACTGATAACTATTTATGTAAATGCTGTATTTAATTTTTACAAAGTGGACAGTAGAGGGCGACTCAAAGACTTATATTATGTAGGGCTTTTTTTTTTTTTTTTAATCGGAGCCCCCCAATTCCTTCTCTACCATTAAGAGGCTCTTCTATTCAAATGTTATAGCTCAATGTATCAATCAAGGAGCTAAAACAGTTAATAGAAACATAGAAGCTTTTCGTAATGTCTCGTCCTTGGAGATCCCCCGGGTGGAGCAGGAGAAATTCCCGCATGAGTCGCTCGGCAGAACTCGTAACTTTTGTTTTTCTTCTTTAGATAATTAATTGATCTCTGTGGAGATTTCCCATCTGATTTCCCATCTGATTTCCCTGTATTACATTAGATCATGTGACCTAAGGGATTACTCCGCTCTCCTGGCACCACGCCGACTTTGTTTCTAGAACTTTATTTTTAATGATGTAATGAAGCCAACATCAGATCACAGCGTAAAGACAATAGCAAATACGTGAATTCATAATCAATGTAGGGATATACTTGATACACACATATATCTTTATTTATCTATCTATCTATTTATCTATCTACATTTAGAATTGTATATCAGCAGCTAAAAATAATATTGACGATGATAACTAATTATATAATATACAGATGTTCTATGGGATTAAAGGGGTACTCCAGCCCCAGGACATCTTATCCCCTATCCAAAGGATAGGGGATAAGATGTCTGATCGTGGGGGTCCCGCCGCTGGTGACCCCCGCAATCTAGCATGCAGCACCCACCTGTAAGTACTGCCAGAAGCACTGGAGGCTCTCAGTCTTATGCCTCCCGACCACAGGGACGGAGTATCGTGCAGTCACACCCCGCCCCCTCAATGCAAGTCTATGGGAGGGGGCGTGACGGCCGTCACGCCCCCTCCCATAGACTTGCATTGAGGGGGTGGGGTGTGACTGCACGATACTCCGTCCCTGTGGTCGGGAGGCATAAGACTGAGAGCCTCCAGCGCTTTCAGCAGTACTTACAGGTGGGTGCTGCATGCTAGATTGCGGGGGTCACCAGCGGCGGGACCCCCACGATCAGACATCTTATCCCCTATCCTTTGGATAGGGGATAAGATGTCTTGGGGCCGGAGTACCCCTTTAAGGCCTGTAGACTGGGTAGGCCACTCCAGGACCTTTTTATGCTTCTTCATGAGCCTCCTTTGTTGCCTTGGCCGTGTGTTTTGGGTCATAATCATTCTGGAATACCCATCCACCACCCATTTTCAATGCCCTGGCTGAGGGACGGAGGTTCTCACTCAATATTTGACAGTACATGACCCCATCCACCGTCCCTTTGATGCGGTGAACTTGTCATGTCCCCTTAGTATAAAAACAGCATAATGTTTCCACCTCCATGTTTCACAGTGGGGATGGTGTTCTTGGGGTCATAGGCGGCATTCCTGCTTCTCCTCCAAACACAGCGAGTTAAATTGATGCCAATGGCTCGATTTTGGTTTCATCTGACCACAACTCTTTAACCCCGTTCTCCTTTCACTCATTTAGATGTTCATTGGCAAACTTTAGATGGGCCTGTACATGAGCTTTCTTGAGCAGGGGTACCTTGCGGGTGCTGAAGGGTTTTAGTCCCTCACGGTGTAATGTGTTACCAATCGTTTTCTTGGTGACTATAGTCCAGGCTGCCTTGAGATCTATAAAAAGATCTTTCCTTGTAGTTCTGGGCTGATTTCTCATAGAGCCCCCAAACCGAGGGAGATTGACAAGTATTTTGTGTTTCTTCCATTTTTGAATAATGGCACCGACTGTTGTAAACTTCCCACCAAGCTGCTTGGCGATGGTCTTGTAGGCCATTCCAGCCTTGAGTAGGTCTACAATCTTGTCCCTGACATCCTTGGACAGCTCTTTGGTCTTGGCCATGGTGGAGAGTTTGGAATCCAATTGATTTCTTCTGTGGACAGGTGTCTTTTATATATACAAGCTGAGATTTAGAGCATTCCCTCTAAGAGAGTGCTACTAATCTCAGCTTTTTTTCCTGTATAAAAGACAACTGGGAGCCAGAGACCTTATTGCACAGAGATTGTTTTTCAGTTTCCTTCTCTCTAATGAAGATGATAAACTCCTTTCTGGAGGTGAATAACTTGAGCACAGTATCCTCACAGCATGGACAGGAACGGACACAGACCCAGTAACTTGAATGTAGACAGGATTATACCTAGGTGTTTGTATTCTTAGCAATAGGAGGACTGCAAGAAGTTACTCTAACAGAAGTCAAGCCTAGCTCGAACTAGTTGGATGTTAGGGCTACCCCCTTGGTCTCTTTGCTCTAAAGGATGATATTGCCAGTGAGTAGATTTGCTTGCAGTTGTGACTTTCACTATGGTTGAGCTGCAATTTCCCATCGCAGGATGCAGGCCTAAACATAATGGAGACACAATCTCTTATAATCACTGTATCCAGAAAAAAATGGGAGCAAGGGGATCACCCTTGAGACAATGAGGTAGGAAACATCCTATTCCCTATATACTTATGGAAGTTTAAAAGGGCTTAGTACTCTGGGAGGGGGAGGAATCCTAAGAAGCACAAATAGTTCACACTGGAATTATTAGCAGTAGGGTGGTCTATTACTGAGAGGTCTGATGACATCTTATTGGGGGCTGAGTTCATACTGTGGATTGAAAACAACCCCCTAGCACAGTTGGACACAACCAGACTAGCAACTGCCCCACACTAATAATCAGATTAGAGAATACAAGGAAAACACCTAGCATTGGCCTTTGATAATAATTTCAACACTCTGTCCTCTGCTCATAACTTAAAGGGGTACTCCACTGCCTCAGTGTTCGGATATCACACCACACCCCCTTAATGCAAGTCTATGGGAGGGGCATGGCAACCACCAAGCCCCCTCCCATAGACTTGCATTGAGGGGGCGTGATGCCACAAGGGGCGTGGCTGTGATGTCACGGAATGCTGCACAGAGATCGCGGTGGTCTAAGCTGCAGGAGGTTCAAGCGCCGATGGCTTTTGACGTCACGGCCGTGCCCCGCTTGTGACATCACAGCCACCACCATGCCACCTCCCATAGCCTGGCATTGAGGGGGCGTGGCCAGGATGTCACGAGCAGGACGTGACCATGACATGACGAGCCTCTGCCCTGCATCTCCAGTCATCCGTCATGGAGCGAAGTTCGACAGGTCGTCATCAGGGATATGGAGAAAATGAGAAATAAGATGGCGGCTACGTGCTTATATAACCTTCGTCTTTGACATCACAGAGGTTAATATTAGGAAATCTGAAAGAATCAGGTGGTCTGTTACAGACCTACTGGCTATTTCCTACTATTGACCTCTGCGACCTCTATATAAGCACGTAGCCGCCATTTTGTTTGCCATTTTGCTTCATAGCTCTGATGACATTTAAAGGGGTACTCCCGTGGAAAACTTTTTTTTTAAATCAACTGGTGCCAGAATGTTAAACAGATTTGTAAATTACTTCTATTAAAAAATCTTAATCCTTCCAGTACTTATCAGCTGCTGTATGCTCCACAGGAAGTTATTTTCTTTTTTGAATTTCCTTTCTGTCTGACCACAGTGCTCTCTGCTGACACCTCTGTCCATGTCAGGAACTGTCCAGCATAGAAAATGTTCCTTAAATGGACAGAGGTGTCAGCAGTTCTTATTAGCTGCTGAAAACTACAGAAGAAATGCTCTTCTTTTTGGATTTCTCTGATGTCATTACCACAGTGCTCTCTGCTGACCTCTGCTGTCCATTCTTGGAACTGTCCAGAGTAGGAGAAAATCTCCATAGCAAACATATGCTGCTCTGGACAGCTCCTAAAATGGACAGCAGAGGTCAGCAAAGAGAACTGTGGTCGTGACATCAGAGAAATCCAAAATGAAAAGCATTTCCTCTGTAGTATACCGCCCCCAAAAAGTAATGGAAGGATTAAGATTTTTTAATGGAAGTAATTTACAAATCTGTTTAACTTTCTGGCACCAGTTGATTTAAAAATTTTTTTTTTCCCCGGGAGTACCCCTTTAAGCCTTAGGACTCGGAGTAGGTCTGTAGCAAATTTGGCACTTACCTATATATTGTTACCCATAGAGGACACAGGATGTACCTGTATGCTCTGGTTGCCTGGTAGTTGGCATGCCAGGACCTGTTGCCAATGGCATACATCAGCAATCACGCCAATGCCCGCCATAAACCCTTTAGATGCCATGATGAAAACTGATCATGGCATCTAAAGTATTACATTGGCTTTGAAAGACTCATCGGACCACCAATGACGTGATTGTGGGGGTCCGATGAATCAAGATAGATATAAACATACGTGAAAACAAAACCACCCAAACTTGCAGTTTTCTTTTCAATTTCCCTTCATAAATACATTTTTTTGGGTTTTGCTGTACATTTTAGGGTAAAATAAAAGGTGCCACTGCAAAGTTGGTGGTGTAAAAAATAAGCCCTCATATGGCTCTGCGGATGAAAAAACTAAAACATTAAGGCTCTTAGAAGATTAGGAGGAAAAAACAAAACACAAAAGTCAAAATTTTCTGTGTCATCAAGGCCAATATGGGCTGAGTCCTTAAAGGGGTACTCCACCCCTAGACATCTTATCCCCTATCCAAAGGATAGAGGATATGATGTCTGATTGTGGGGGTCCCGCCACTGGGTACCCCCCCGATCTTTTTGCAGCACCCGGCGTTCGTTTAGAGCGTTGGAGCGCTGGAGGCTCGTGACATCATGGCTCGTGACGTCACGATTGTGCCCCCTCAATACAAGTCTATGAGAGACTTTAGTCTTGCATTGAGGGAGGGTGGCCGTGATGAGCGGGGCATGACCGTGGCGGCACGAACCTCTGACCCACATGGTCAGTCATCCAGCATGGAACAAAGTTCGCTCTGTGCACTGGATGTCTGGGGTGCTGCAGCCAAAATCGCAAGGGTCCCCAGCAGGGGGGGGGACCCCCCTCGATCAGACATCTTATCCCCTCTACTAGGGGTGGAGTGCCCCTTTAAGGGGTTACATTTTTCTATGTTTTGTTTGGTGTTTTTTTGTGAGAAGTGTAACTTTTTCTATGATCAATGTGATGGTTGTGTCTAATTTTCCTTGTTTCAAAGCACAGTTTATGCTTTTTCTTAACGATGGTAAATTATTGTACTCGACTGGGCCACATGGTGGCGATAAGATACAAACAATGGCTGTATTCATAGTGAATTGAAAGGGATTGTTAGTTCTCATTACGTAAAGCTTCGACATACAAGGCATCCAAAAAGTCTTCAGACCCTTCCACTTCTTTACCATTTTGTTATGCTGCTAAAATAAAAAATAAATACATTTCTACCCTGAATACCCCATAATGAGAACTTAGAAAGCCAAATTTTAGAAATATTCACAAATTATTAATTATTTATAAATAAAGAAGGGAAAAAGCTTCTACACCTTGATTGGAATCACCTGTCTGTAAATTTAGCTGACTGGACGGGATTTTGGTTCTGATTTTGACTTTTTTGGTCACTTTATTTTCTATTTTTTTCTGAGATGGCATGTGACCAAAAATCAGCAAATTGTGGCATTTGGATTTTTTTTTTTGCGTTTACGCCATTTACCGTGCGGGATCAGGTATGTGGTAACTGAACAGTTTGGACAGTTCCACATGCGTTGAAATGCAAACAAATATGTTTATAAATATTTTTTTTGGGTTCTTTTTTATTTTATTTTAAAAGGGGGGGGGGGGTAATTTGGTATTTTTAATAACTCCTTTAAAGGGGTACTCCACTGGAAAACATTTTTTTTTAAATCAACTGATGACAGAAAGTTAAACAAATTTGTAAATTACTTCTATTAAAAAATCTTAATCCTTCCAGTACTTATCAGCTGCTGTATGCTCCACAGGAAGTTCTTTTCTTTTTTGAATTTCCTTTCTGTCTGACCACAGTGCTCTCTGCTGACACCTCTGTCCATGCCACTGTAGAGATACACTTTGGCCCTGAATTACTAAAAGTGGAGTGTAAGTTTCTTTTGTGGGTTTTAATTCCCTACAATTTTTTCTCCACAGTATTTACTAATGTTTCCTACATTTTCTGTGGAAACCTTAGTAAATATGTTGGGTTTTTGTGAAAATTTCCTTTTTTTTTTGCAGCCACGCCCACTTTTCCAGATGACCACGCCCCTTTTCGGGTTTACTCAGTAAAATGAAGAGTTAGTCTGTTTCTTTTTTTTTTTCAACTCTGATGCAAATTCTGGTGCAGACAGAATTTCTGGCGCAATGTGACAGAATCTGGCGCACAAACCGACAAAACAATATTGGGTTTACAATAGTAAAGAAGAGCCTTAGTACGAATTACTGACAGAGCGACTATACCTCCCATCATAGACTGTGCCTTGAACTCACGGCAAGCAGTGCCAGATTAACTCTTTATGAATGTGACATTGTGTTAGACTCTGTAGTGGTTATTGAGTATCTCTGTCTCCATCAGGGCAGGACCTAAGCAGTTTGGGGTTAGTGAAGGGTCCCAGAGCTAAAACCTACATTGATTATATTCATTTTCTTTCTTATTTTGACATAAATCTTACAAGTTTCATTAAAGCTTCTTTTACTTCTTTATTCCGTAGACTGTAGATCAGAGGGTTTAAGGCAGGAGTTATTATGGTGTATAGTATAGAGAAGACCTGTTCTGGTTCTTCTTTGTATTGGGTTGGGGGTCTTATATAGACACAAACTCCTGTACCATAGAAGAAGAGAAGGACGATGAGGTGAGATGAGCAGGTGGAGAAGGCTTTTCTCCGGCCTTCGGTGGAAGCAATGCTCAAGATGACCTTGAGAATCCTAATGTAAGACATCAAACTAATAGTGAATGGAAGGAACCCAAATAACAGCGTATCCAGGTAGATGACTACATAGAGTCTTAAGTCAGGACAGGAGATCTTGGCCAGAGCTTTCACATCACAGTAGAAGTGTTGGATTTTCTTGGGGTGACACCAAGTGATGGTTGAAGCAAAACTGGTCAAGAAAATGGAATTCATGGCGGCAGATACCCAACCCAAGATCAGGATCCAAAAACATTTCATCCTACCCATAATATGGTGGTAATGTAGTGGAATACATATAGCAACATAGCGATCATAGGCCATGATGGTCAACATAGTCACCTCAGCGCTTATCATAAAGGCAAAAAAGAACATCTGGGACAAGCATTGCAGGAAGGACACCATGTTGTTTCCAGACAGTAGGATATCCAGCAGCTTAGGGACAGTGACCGTTGTGTAGAACATATCTACCAATGATAGATTACCAAGAAATAGGTACATAGGGGTGTGTAAATGGGCATTCATAGAAAAGACCACGATGATAGCCCCATTCCACATCAGGCCGAAGACATAAATAAAGACAAAACCAATGGAAATGAGGGCATTCTCTTCAGCATGGAGGAAAAATGGGAGAATGTAGAAGTTGTCACTGGAAGTGAGGTTCTTCAGGAGCATGATGTGACCACCCTGTAAGATATCAAGCATCTCAGACTGTACGACCATAACATGTGACCGAGGAACATAGAAGGAACCTCCAAGGAATTAAAGGGGTTATCCAGGAATCGAAAAACAGAGCAAATTTTTTTTTAAACAGCTCCATGTCTGTCCCCAGGTTGTGTGTGGAATTACAACTTGGCTCCATTCACTTCAATGGAACAGAGCTGCAGAACCACACCCAACCTGGAGACAGATGGGGAGCATCTTTTTAAAGAAATTAGCTCTGTTTTTTTTAATTCTTGGATAACCCCTTTCACCTGCATGATAGGTTGGTTTAGAAATATTTAGAAAAGCTGATATATTCACACACACACACATACACACACACACACACACACAGTTACAGTGCCAATCAAACGTTTGGACATACTTTCTTATTCTGTTTGTTTTTATTTTCTATATTGTAGATTCATATTGAAGACATTAAAACTATGAAACAAATATGGAATTAAGTACGAAAAAAAAGTAGAAAGCAAGTCAGAATATGTTTTATGGTTTAGATTGTATAAAGTAGCCTCTCAGTTAGCTGCATGGGGTAGTCACCTGGAATAGTTTCCAGTTAACGGCTATGCCTTGTCATGAGTTTAAGAGGTTCCCCACCAAAAAACATCTTTGATCACTGGGACCCCCCCGCAATCTCTGTGCAGCACCTGCATTCTATGTCAGGCTGCTGCTCCAGTCTAGGAAACCTCTGTGCTTCCGGGACTGGAGACGTGACGTTGCGCCACACCCCCTCCATTCATGTTTGTAGGAGGGGGCGTGATGGCATGAGGGGCGTGGCATGATGTCACATCTCCAATACCGGAAACACAGAGGTTTCTGAGATTGGAGCAGCAGCCTGGACTAGAATTCGGGTGCTGCATGGAGATCGCAGGGGATCCCAGCGACAGGCCCCCCTGCGATCAAACATCTTTGGATAGGGGATAAAATGTCTATGGCCGGAATACCCCTTTAAGTTGTGGAATTTCTTGCCTTCATAATGGCCCTCATTTACTATTCTAAACCTGACTTGTTTTGTCGTTTTTTTTGGTGCATCTTTGTCTGCAACATGTCTCAGACATCGTGCGCCAGTCTGCGACACGATTTGACATTTTTTCCCGACGGTCCCGATGTGGATTCTCCCAAACCCGAAAAAGGGGCGTAACCCGACATTTCTGAGCTTTCCCACGTATTTATAAAGGTTTCCAACCCGAATATGTTGAATTGTTGTGGATTTTTTCCCGACAACTCAGAGGAGTTGGTAACCAAAACCTACAAAACCCACGTGCGACAAACAGGATGCAACGTAATAATAAATACACAGTATATAGGCCTGTTCAGCTACTGGTCTGATCCCCATTATGGTTACAACCATTCAACTAAGTGAATAGAAACCAGAGTCCGTCATTACTTTAGGACTTGAAGGTCAGTCAAGCTGGAAAATTGCAAGAACTTTAAAGTCATCAAGTGCAGTCATGAAAACCATAAACACTATGATGAAACCACGAGGACCGATCCAGGAAAAGAAGACCAAGAATCCCTTCTACTACAGAGAAGAAGTTCATTAGATTGGTCAGACTCAGAAACCGCACCAGAACCTCATACCAGAGCCACAGAAATGCTTCACAAAGATCTAGTACTAGACACATTTCAACATAAACAGTTCAGAGGTGACTGCCAGAATCAGGCCTTTATGGTCAAATTGCTGCAAAGAAGCCATTACTGAGGAACAACACAAGAAATGGACATTGGATCAGTGAAAATCTGTACTTTGGCATGATGAGTCAAAATCAGAATTTTCTGGTTCTAACTAGTGACGAGCAAATCGAATCTGACGAATCCGAATTAATTACTAATTTTTGGAAAAATTAGCTTCGCAACGAATCCAAGTATCACCGCGATTCGGTGAAACAAATCGCTTCATTTAACTCCATTTGTGCGATCCAGGCTCCAGGAAATCTAAAATGGCGGATCCACATGTGAGGACATGGGGCAAGGAACTCTGGGAAGGTGGGTAGGCGAGATGACCCTGAATCACATGCAGCATGCAGCCTATCAGCAGGCAGCCAGCCCTGTGATGTCACAGCCCTATATAATCGACAGCCATCCTGCGGCCAGCCATTCCAGCATTGTATTTCAGAGAGAGCGTTTTATTGCAGACAGAGATAGAGCAGTGTGTGTGTTGCACAGAAAAACACTTGGGTATACTACACAGAAACTCTTTACTGCTGCAGTGTGATATACAGCAACTCTAAAGCTTATAGGGGCCAGTTAGGCTGAGCACTAAAAGCCATTGCCACCTGCTATTAGTGCATAATAATACTGTACTGGGATGTATTACACAGCGACTCTGTGCTGCAGCACTAGTGTGTACTACAACTCTAAAGCTAACAGGGGCCAGTTAGGGTAAGCACGAAAAGCCATAGTCACCTGCTATTAGTGCATAATAATACTGTACTGGGCTGTACTACACAGCGACTCTGTGCTGCAGCACTAGTGTGTACGACAACTGAGTGTGTTGTCCTCTCATAAGTGTAACCTGTGCGTACATAGGTGGTGTACGTTTTATTTTCCTGTCAAACTAATTTGGGCCTAGTTACTGTGAAAGGCCAGCCAAAGCTATACACTTGTATTTTTTAGCCTTATACACTTTGTAGCAGAGCGTATAGTCCTCCTCTCATAAGTGTAAACTGTACGTACACCTATGTGGTGTCCTTTATATTTTTCCTGTTAAAATAATTTGGGCCTAGTTACTGTGAAAGGTCAGCCAAAGCTACACACTCATTTCTGTAGTCTAAAACAGTTTTAAGCATAGTGGAGCGCATAATCCTCCTCTCATAAGTGTATACTGTACGTACACCTATGTTCCTGTTCCTGTTAAAGTCATAAGGGCCTAGTCACCATGAAAGGCCAGCCAAAACTACACACCTGCTTTTGTAGCCAAATACAGTTTTAAGCACAGTGGAGCGTATTGTCCTCCTCTCATAAGTGTAACTTACACTCACTCAGCTGGTGTATAAGTAGTTCAGACAGAGAAGTGCCAGGACATGCACATAGGAGTGGCAGGGGCATAAATTCATCAGGCGCAGGAAAAGGGGGCAGCAGAGTAGGGGCGTGTGGCAGCAGGAGTCTCAGCGAGAGGTCTGAGCTCCTGGTGTCAGCTAGCAGTCGTGTCTCGACCAGCAACCCAGCAGCTGTAATTGATTGGTTCACTTGGTCATCCACCTCCAGGCTCTGTCATTGTGCCACCATATGGTCTCCTCATACTGATGCTGCCACCTCCAGGCTCTCTCATTGTGCCACCATATGGTCTCCTCATGCTGCTGCTGCTGCCACCTCCAGGCTCTATCATAGTGCTGCCCTATGGTCTTGTCATGCTGCTGCCACTTCTAGGCTCTGTCATTGTGCCGCCATGTGATATCCTTATTATATTGATCTTGTAGGTTGACAGTATTTTTTAAAAGTCAACGCTTCGGGCACCCGGAACACTCAGTCATAAGCATGAGAGGGGTTAAAAGCAGGGGATGGGACAGGTGAGAATTACAGTGAATGACTTGAACCCTAGGAAATCAAATTCTTTGAGTATAAACTCATATTGGTTCACTGTAATTGACAGGGATGAGTACCTTAAAAGAGAAATAATCTCCTTTGGGAATATTAATAAAGACTCAATGAATACTCCTATTGTTTGGAATTCCCTGAAGGCCTTTATGAGAGGTATTATATTTAAAGAAATAAATAAGAAAAAGAGATCATTTAGGGAAACAGAAAATAAATTGAGGTGTCAAGTGAAATCTAGTGAGGAATCCTATAGTATCAGACTAGGCCCACTGACCTATGATCGAATTAAACAAATGCAAGATAAGATGGCGGCATATAGCATAAAAAGGACAAAAGACCATATTTTTCAGGGGACAGAGGGCCTTTGCCGAGTTGGGGACAACATCCAAATTGTCAAGTATATTAAAGGGGGATCAATCCAGGGGGAGCATATGTTAATAGCCGAAGTTCTTTATCTACCCTTTATTACCAGTAGCGTTGCTAGAGAGTGACGGGAAGGGGTTGGGAGTGGTATGCGTTCCGCATCGGGCGACACCCTGACTGGCCTGCCTGGCACTAAATAGCTGCACTCCAACTATACCGCAACAACCCATCCACCCTCCTCAGAAATTAAAAAATATTAAAAACATCCTATGCTACACCATGAATATCCGTATTCTGGAGGCTTTTTGCTGCCGGGGCAGAAAACATCACACTGCCGCTCAGCCTATCGCCTGCCGAGTCGGGACTTCACTGCGGCCGGTGATTGGTTGAGTGCAGTATGACTCACTGAACACTGGCAACCAGGAAGAAGATAGCGGGGGAGACCGGATTGGGTTATCTGAGGCACGGGGGGGAGCGAAAGAAGGTATGTATCTCTTTATTTTTTTTACTGCCGGCAGTATGGAGGACAATGGGGGGCAGTTAATGAAGAGGGCAACATACCAGCAGCATAATATAAAGCAATGGAGATGGTGGCAGGTATCCTTTAACATCCAGAAAGCTCCTCTCCAGGTTGGGGGTGGGTTGGGGGCTTGGTATTATGATTGTGTCTATTTATGTAGTTGGTTTTTATGAATTGTGTATTATATTTTTGGAAAAAAGAACATACAAATTTTGGTGCATGTACTGATATTTGTATAATTTATTTTAGTAAACTAAATAAAAACCTACATAAATTGAGTATCCTTCTAAACATATGGACCTACAGAATAAAGATAAGGTGTCATTGTTACTGAAAAGGGCACTGCAAAGAATCTGAAGCACTAAAAAGTTACAAAATGGCATTTTTTTTTATTTCACCCCACAAATAAGTTTTTTTTGTTTCATGTCTGAACAACACGTCAAAAGTTTATTCAGATAACAGTAATGCTGTACAACATACCATAAAAGTAACAAAAAAGCTGCATAAGGCAAAGAAATGGAACATACTTTAATGTCCGAATTAGTCACCCAACCTCAACCTGAAGACAAAACTGAACAAACTGGACAAAACCTGTCCAGAGGAAAACTTGCTGAGTTGCCCATAGCAGCCAATCAGATTGATTCTTTCATTTTTTCAAAAGTTGCTATGGGGAACTCTGGACCGATTTTGATAAATTTCCCCCTTGGGGACTAAGAAAGTCCTTAGATGGTCAGCATCCATGTATGTACACCACTGTAATCACTTACCATCATGTAATCATAATAACTCACCATCTGCTGGGGGCCAGGTAGAAAGCTGGGCTCCTGCTGCATGGCTGGGGTCAGAGATAACTTCCGTCCTGGCCAAGTAACCTTTTAGATGCTGCAAGGCATCTAAGTGGTTTACAGAGGGAAGGGCTCTCTTACCCCATTGGTTCCCTGGTGATGTGATCATGGGGTGCCAATGGTTTACTATGGCAGTCTGGTGCCTTGCTGGAAATTTTTTGATTATCCAAATACTTCCAAAATAGTCTGGATATGTAGATACATTTCACCTACTCATATAAACATACAGGAACTCAGACACACAGATTTTTGGAATTTCCACCACTTTTTCTCTCTCTATTTTAGTTTCTTGATCCGGCACCTTCTCTCTTCTTACCTGTCATAGAATAAATTCAGACTTACACAGAATAAAGGCAACACATTTGTCAGATAAAATAAGAGCTTATATAGCAAGGATCTGCACAGTGATTTGAGACGCTCTTCAGGGACCCCGGAGCACCTGGGACTTGTTGCTTGTTCTGCTCTACGTCAGGGAAATCACAGATCACAGATCAAGAAGATTATACAAGTCTGTTCAGAAAAAAAAAATCCATAAGGCTTTTGGAAAACTGCTAGTGCAGTTTTTGAGCCAAAGCCAGAAATGTATTCAAAAGGAATAGGACATATAAAGGAAGGATTTATACTTCTCCTCCCTTATGGATCCACTTCTGACTTTGGCTCAAAAACTGCAGTGGCAGTTTTCCAAAAACTGCCAGAAAAAAACCCAAATGGAATCCTAGCCTTAGAATTCAACTTGAGGCGTTCCCTGATGAAATCTCCTTTTCCAAAACACATTTTGACCTTTTTGATTAAAAAAAATGTGGTGCCTGTGAGCGTCCCTGTGCCTGTTTCTTCTGAAAAACACAATGTTAATTCAACTAGAGAAAAAAAACAGACATGGTCGCACATCTACAACATGCACCTTGATCTAATGCTTCTCAGCAACATTTATTAAACTAACAGGTCGTTAATGTACTTTATGATCACGAAGTTCAAGCCCACTAGCCACGTCACGGCCACCTGTAAGTAGCGGGTCTCTAACATCCCTAGCCTAAAATGGTGCAGCACTGAGTGGCGACCACCACCTTCCCAATACCAGTACCCACAGGGGGATGGACCCACTGGCAGAGCAGCCCCAATGCCACTCAAACAAGTCCCAGGGCCACGCCTCCTCACAGACACGGCGTCATGGCAGCAATGGACGCCACACAGCACCGCACCAGTGTGAACAAATGTAAAAAGCTCACTCGCCATGTGCTCCCAGCCAGAGACAGTGACGCTGCCAGAAAAGAATAGGACGATAATGCAGCTTCCTGCTAATTTACATAGGCCTGGGCTGAGAGGGAGGGGCAGAGTGCTGACCAAATGAAAACAAAAAAAGACGGATAGAAAACACAATGTGAATTCAACTGGAGAAAAAAAACAGACATGATTGCACATCCACAACATGCACTTGATCTAATGCTTCTCAGCAAAATTTATTAACCCCTTAAGGATCAAGCATTTTTTCAGATTTTGCACTTTTTTTTTCCTCCTTACATTTTAAATATCATAACGCTTTCAATTTGGCACCTAAAAATTCATATGAATGCTTTTTTTTTTTTTTTTGCGCCTCCAATTCTACTTTGTAATGACACCAGTCATTTTATCCAAAAATCTGTAGCGAAACGGAAAAAAAAATCATTGTGCGACAAAATTGAAGAAAAAATGCCATTTTGGAACTTTTGGGGACTTCCGTTTCTACGCAGTACATTTTTTTTTTGTAAAAATGACACCTTATCTTTATTCTTTAGGTCCATAAGATTAAAATGATACCCTACTTATATAGGTTTGATTTTGTCGTACTTCTGTAAAAAATCATAACTACATGCATGAAAATTAATATGTTTAAAATTGTCATCTTCTGACCACTATAATTTTTTCATTTTTCCACGAACGGGGCAGTATGAGGGCTAATTTTTTTGCCCCATGATCTGAAGTTTTTATCGGTACCATTTTTGTTTTGATGGGACTTTTTGATCGCTTTTTATTCATTTTTTTATGGTAGAAAAAGTGACCAAAAATACGCTATTTTGGAGTTTGGAATTTTTTGCGCAAACGCCATTGACTGTGCATTTTAATTAATGATATATGTTTATGGTTCAGACATTTACACACGCGGCGATACCACATATGTTTGTTTTTAATTTTATTTACACACTTTTTTTTATGAGAAAAGGGGGAGGGGTGATTCAGATTTTTATTAGGGAAGGGGTTAAATCACATTAACTTTAAAAAAAAACATTTTTTATGCAGTGCTATAGCCCCCTCTAGGGGCTGTAACATTGCATACACTGATTGCAGGCACTGTTCAATGCATTGCCATAGGAATGCATTGATCAGTGTTTTCTGCGCTTGATTGCTCGAGCCTGGATTTCAGGCTTAGATCAATCAAACGCTGATCGGACAGCTGTGAAGAAGGTAAGACACCTCTCGCTGTCCTCTCAGCTGTTCGGGACACCGCGATTTCACCGTGGCGGTCCCAAACAGCTCCGCTGAGCTAACCCGCAGTGAATTCTCCTGTTTTAGACGCTCTGATCAACTTTGATCGCAGCGTCTAAAGGGTTAATACCGGACACCAGCCCGATCAGCGATGTCCGGTATTAGCCGTGGGTTCCCACAGATACGAAGTGTGCTCAGCTTCTGAGCGCGTTTCACAGATCGGGAGCTGGCCACAGGACGTAAATATATGTCCGTGGTCGTTGAGGGGTTAAACGAACAGGTTGTTAGTGTACTTTATGATCATGAAGTGCAAGCCCGCTAGCCACGTTACGGCCACCTGTAAGTAGCGGGTCCTTAACATTCCTAGCATGCACTGAGTGGAGACCACCACCTCCCCAATACTAGTGCCCACAGGGGGATGGACCCACTGGCAGAGCAGCCCCAATGCCACTCAAACCAGTCCCAGGGCCGTGCCTTCCCACAGACACGGCGTCGGGGCAGCATTCATTGCTGCCTCGACGCCGTGTCTGTGGGAAGGCACGGCCCTGGGACTGGTTTGAGTGGCATTGGGGCTGCTCTGCCAGTGGGTCCATCCCCCTGTGGGCACTGGTGTTGGGGAGGTGGTGGTCTCCATTCAGTGCATGCTAGGAATGTTAGGGACCTGCTACTTACAGGTGGCCGTGATGTGGCTAGCGGGCTTGCACTTCATGATCATAAAGTACACTAACAACCTGTTCAGTGTGAACTGATGTAAAAAGCTCACTCGCCATGTGCTCCCAGCCAGAGACTGGGAGGCTGCCAGAAAAGAATGGGGCCCTAATTCAGCTTCCTGCTAATTTATATAGGCCTGGGCTGAGGGGAGGGGCAGAGTGCTGACCAAGTGAAAACAAAAAAAGAGGGGGATAGAAAACAAAATGGGGGAGATTTATCAAAACCTGTCCAGAGGAAAAGTTGCCCAGTTGCCCATAGCAACCAGATTGCCTCTTCCATTTTTACCAAGGCCTCTGAAAAATGAAGGAAGCTATCTGATTGGTTGCTATTGGCAACTTTTCCTCTGGACAGGCTTTGATAAATCTCCCCCAATGTGAATTCAACTTGAGAAAAAAAAACAGGCATGGTCGCACATCCACAACATTCACCTTGATCTAATGCTTCTCAGCAACATTTATTAAACTGACAGATTGTTAGTGTACTTTATGATCATGAAGTGCAAACCCACTAGCCACGTCATGGCCACCTTTAAGAAGCGGGTCCCTAACATCCCTAGCATAAAATGGTGCAGCACCGTCCCAACTCCAGTACCCGTGGAATTGTTTGAGTGGCATTGGGGCTGCTCTGCCAGTTGTTACGCCGAGCGATCCGGGTCCCTGCTCCTCCCCGGAGCGCTCGCTGCGTTCCTCTCTCTGCAGCGCCCCGGTCAGACCCGCTGACTGGGAGCACTGCACTGACATTGCCGGCGGGGATGCGATTCGCATAGCGGGACGCGCCCGCTCGCGAATCGCATCCCAAGTCACTTACCTGTCCCGGCCCCCGGCTGTCATGTCCTGGCGCGTGCGGCTCCGCTCCTTAGGGCGCGCGCGCGCCAGCTCTCTAAGATTTAAAGGGCCAGTGCACCAATGATTGGTGCCTGGCCCAATTAGCCTAATTAGCTTCCACCTGCTCCCTGGCTATAATACCTCACTTCCCCTGCACTCCCTTGCCGGATCTTGTTGCCTTGTGCCAGTGAAAGCGTTTAGTGTTGTCCAAAGCCTGTGTTTCCAGATCTCCTGCTATCCATATTGACTACGAACCTTGCCGCCTGCCCCGACCTTCTGCTACGTCTGACCTTGTCTCTGCCTAGTCCTTCTGTCCCACGCCTTCTCAGCAGTCAGCGAGGTTGAGCCGTTGCTACTGCATACGACCTGGTTGCTACCGCCACAGCAAGACCATCCCGCTTTGCGGCGGGCTCTGGTCAATACCAGTAGCATCTTAGAACCGGTCCACCGGCACGGTCCACGCCAATCCCTCGCTGACACAGAGGATCCACAACCAGCTAGCCGAATCGTGACACCAGTGGGTTGTTCCCCCCTGTGGGCACTGGTGTTGGGGCAGTGGTGGTCGCCGCTCAGTGCTGCGCCATTTTATGCTAGGGATGTTAGGCACCCGCTACTTACTGGTGGCTGTGATGTGGCTAGTGGGCGTGCATTTCATGATCATAAAGTACACTAACGACCTGTTAGTTTAATAAATGTTGCTGAGAAGCATTAGATCAAGGTGCATGTTGTAGATGTGCGACCATGTCTGTTTTTTTTCTCTTGTTGAATTCACATTGTGTTTTCTATCCCCCTCTTTGTTTTCACTTGGTCAGCACTCTGCCCCTTCCCCTCAGCCCAGGCCTATATAAATTAGCAGGAAGCTGCATTAGGGCCCTATTCTTTTCTTTCAGCCTCTGAGTCTCTGGCTGGGAGCACATGGTGAGTGAGCTTTTTACATCTGTTCACATTGGTGCGGTGCTGTGTGGCATCCATTGCTGCCCCGGCACGTGTCTCTGGGGAGGTGTGGTCCAGGGACTGGTTTGAGTGGCATTGGGGCTGCTCTGCCAGTGGGTCGTTCCCCCTGTGGGCACAGGTGTTGCAGCAGTGATGGTCGCTGCTCAGTGCTGCGCCATTTTATGCTAGGGATGTTAGGGACCCCCTACTTACAGGTGGCCATGATGTGGCTAGTGGGCTTGCACGTCATGATCATAAAGTACACTTATCACCTGTTAGTTTAATAAATGTTGCTGAGAAGCATTAGATCAAGGTGCATGTTGTGGATGCGTTACCATGTCTGTTTTTTTCTCTAGTTGAATTCACTTTCTTCTGAAAAAGTTTAGTCAGTTGGTGACCAAGAAAGTCTTAAAGTGGTCACATATTTCTACCTTATTCTTCTCTTGGTGTCTGTACAGTGGCAGGAAAAAGAAGATGCCTTCAGATTTTTTCCGTCCCCCTACCTGTACTCTGGACAGCATAGAGGTAAGCATCTATGTTGCTCTGTAGAGGAGCAGGGACTCTTGTCTTTGATAGGAGTTACTGCTCCTGTACATTGTTTGGGAAATTTCAGGACAATTGTGGCTCTTCCATATCTGAAATGGGATCTCAATCTGAAACATTCTCTGAAGTGGACTGGTATGTGTGGAATCTCACTCATTTTCTAGTCAGAAGGTTCCATCACATGTCCAATGACTTCTTCATAAACTAAGAATATACTCTTAGGGTTGACTGTCTTCTCATTCGACCTGGCACCCCAGTAGTTTCAGTAGAGCCCTCTTTACGTCTTTATTCCTCACACTGTATATCAGAGGGTTTAACATGGGAGTAATGATTAAGTACAGAATAGAAAATGTCATTTCAAAGACCCGAGGATCTTTTAATGGTGGTGTTAGATATGAGGAAGTCCAAGTGCCATAGAACATGGTGAGGACTATGAGGTGGGACGAGCAGGTGTGGAAAGCCTTTCTTCTTCCTTCACTAGACTTAATATGTAAAATTACAATAATGACTTTAATATAAGATATTATACTGCACAAAAAAGGGCAGAGGCCGAACATTACAGCTTCCATGTAGGAAAATAGCTGGAAACTAGCATTGGGGCAGGAAATTTTGGCAAAAGCTTTGAATTCACAGTAGAACTGTGGAATCGTGTTGGAATAACACACCTTTATATTAGATGCAGTCAATGTCAAAAAAATTGAATTGAAAAATCCAGTGGCCCAGACAACTACCAAGAACAGGACACATTTCTTCTTACTCAACATGCGATGATAATGTAAAGGGTTACAGATGGCGACATATCGATCATAAGCCATGACGAAGAGCAAGAGGTCCTCTACAGTAGCCACATGGCTGAAGAAGTACATCTGGGTGAAGCATTGAGTGAACGACAAGGTATAGTCACCAGTTAGGAACATGTCTACCAACTTAGGGACTGTAAAAGTTGTATATGAAATGTCAACAATGGATAAATTGCACAGGAATATATACATGGGCGTGTGTAAGTGCTGATCACTATATACTACTGTAATGGTGACTGAATTAGCAAGTACTCCAGTCAGGTATATAAGTACGAAGAAAAAAGATAAAAACGGCTTATTCTCCTCCTCGGTAGTAAAGGTCAAGAAAAAGAACTGATATGTGTAATTCTCCATAAGGTTTCTCTATAAGAAACAGACATGTATATACCATATAAATATCTAATACGTTTTTGCTTCAGACCTCGACTTAGCTGAAGATTCATAATGCTAAATAATAAGGTTAAAGAAAGACAAGTCCAATCATTTTATTTCCACATTGTGTTTATCCAGAATAAGGGCAAATAGAATTATTCATTACCAAAACTGAGTATACATATTTGGTTCAAATTGGCCAAATACAGTGATTTTGAAGGATTTTAGCTAATAGGTTTAAATGCATGGGGCCTGACAGTAACTCGATATATGTAATCAATAAAAAGGAGGATTAGCTATATTAGGTATCTAACCTTTAGTCCTCTAATAGCTGAGATGTTGCCAGGTGTCACTTTTTCCTCTCCAAATTGAAATAAACATGAAAGTTGATAGAAAAAGCTTTAAAGGGGTATTCCGGGCAAAAACATTTTATCCCCTATGCAAAGAATAGGGGATAAGATGTCTGATGGCGGGGGGCCCGCTGCTGAGACCCCCCCCGTGATCTCCCTACAACACCCGCATTCTATGCGGGTGCTGCATCTCCAGTTTCGGAAACCTCCGGGTTTCCGGGACTGGGGACGTGACGTCACGCGTGACGTCACGTCCCCAGTCCCGGAAACCCGGAGGTTTCCGAAACTGGAGATGCAGCACCCGCATAGAATACGGGTGCTGCAGGGAGATAGCGGGGGCTCTCAGCAGCAGGCCCCCCGCCATCAGACATGTTATCCCCTATTCTTTGCATAGGGGATAAAATGTTTTTGCCCAGAATACCCCTTTATGGAAACAAGCCAACAACTATTTATTGTTTGGGGACAGTTCAACATTATTTTTATATATAAACAACTGTCTTGACAAAAGATTGACCAGCATTGTGTCACGTTGGGCAGAGATAAGTGCAGCCCAGAACTGACTCACATCTTCTATCCTTGCCTTTCAGGTGCCTACCTCCTTAATAGGGTAACCTGGACCACGGTGCTATTTCCTCTTCTACTAAGGTACAGAGCGTAGTGAAGTCAAAGTAACAAACAAAAACAGCCCGGAAGTCAGAGAGATGGTCAGGGCACAAAAGGGTTAGCCAACAAGAGCACAGCAAAAAGACAGACGAGGAAAGTACATACAAACCTATAATCACAGTCAAACAAGTCAAGTTGGTAATGGAGAGAACGTTGCAGAACAGATACAGTAAGAAATAGTGGAGTCAAAGAACAAACCAAGAAAATATAGAGATACACAGGATATAGCAAATACCAGAGACAGGGACAAGGAAGAATCCTTTATCTCAGGTAAGTGTCTGGAAGCAGAGAATTGTTCAAATAGACCAGTTCAGCAGAGTGTGGTCGCTAAGGCCAGACACAATAGATAAAGACACAACTATTCCACATTATAGAAGAGGCATTATATTTGTTTTGTAACATGGGATAGCACAGGTTTCACCATGGGTTAATTTTGAGCATCTGTTAAAGGGGTACTCCGCCCCTAGACATCTTATCCTCTATCCAAAGGATAGGGGATAAGATGTCAGATCGCCGGGTCCCGCTGCTGGGGACCCCGGGATCGCTGCTGCAGCACCCCGCTATCATTACAGCACAGAGCGAGTTCGCTCTGCACGTAATGACGCGCAATACAGGGGCCGGAGCATCGTTACGTCACGGCTCCGCCCCCTCGTGACGTCACGGCCCGCCCCTGTCAATACAAGTCTATGGGAGGGGGTGCGGCGGTCGTCACGCCCCCTGCCATAGACTTGCATTAAGGGGACGGGCCGTTATGTCACGAGGGGCGGAGCCATGACGTCACGCGGCTCCGTCCCCTGTATCGCCCGTCATTACGCACAGAGGTCTGTGCTGTAATGATAGCGCGGTGCCGCAGCGGGGATCCCGGGGATCCCCAGCAGCGGCACCGCAGCGATCTGACTATCCTTTGGATAGGGGATAAGATGTCTAGGGGCGGAGTACCCCTTTAAACTTTACACCTTCCTTTTAAACAGTTTTTGCAAATGGTTTGTTTAAACACAGTTGTTTGTTATACATTAACAGATGGAAAGATTATTACAAGGAGTGCTACAACTATAGATGCCTCCATCACAACACATTTAAACCCGGCAGAAGCTTAAAGTGGTACTCTGTGGAAAACTTTTTTTTATCTTTAAATCAACGTGTGCCAGAAAGTTAAACAGATTTGTAAATTACTTAATTTGTAAAAATCTTAATCCTTCCAGTACTTTTTGGGGGCTGTATACTACGGAAGAAATGCTTTTCTATTTGGATTACTCTGATGTCACGACCACAGTGCTCTCTGCTGACACCTCTGTCCATTTTTGGAACTGTCCAGAACAGGAGAAAATCCCCATAGCAAACATATGCTGCTCTGGACAGTTCCTAAAATGGACAGAGGTGTCAGCAGAGAGCACTGTGGTCGTGACAACAGAGAAATCCTAAAAGAAAAGCATTTCCTCTGTAGTATACAGCCCATAAAATGTATTGGAAAGATTAAGATTTTTTTTTAATAGAAGTAATTTACAAATCTGTTTAACTTTCTGGCACCAGTTGATTTAAAAAAAAAAAAAAAAGTTTCCACAGGAGTTCCCCTTTAACAATGAAAAGAAAATTTCTGAGAGCTTTACAAAAAACAAATATCTGATTTGCTAAACCAAATTATAAATATATGAAAAAATAGGGATGTGCAAAGCTCCCAGCAAAAGTGTACGAGGTTAACTGAGATATTCTCACATCCAGGGCGAATCAGAAAGTGCAAAATATAGAAAAATGGGTTACTCAGTGCTCAGCTCACTAACCACAAAAAAGGATGTATGATGGCTTATTGGTTCAAATGGAAAAAAATCTAGATTTCCAGACCAAATACTTAAACAATATAAAATGTATTACACTATAGATCAATAATAATAGAAACAGCCGCAGGGCCATATGGCTGTGCAAGTGATGAAACGAAATAATAAATGTAAAAATAACATATAAAAGTACTGGTAGACCGTGATATCGTGGATAGAAATAAAATATGGCTGTCACAGATATATATGCCCTTGAGGAGTAATAGGAAATAATGCACATTCAAATAATATGTATAGTAAATATAGGTCCAGATATCAACCTGTAAATAAAATGGGCAACAGATTCAAGGGTATGTATAATGAATAATGTAAGTCCCAATATCAACCTGTGAATGAAGTAAGCAATAGATAGTTGGTGGAAAATAACAGTCTGAGTTTTTTCTGTTGTAGTAGTTTCCACCAGTCCTAGAACTGTTATTTTCCACCAACTATCTATTGCTTACTTCATTCACAGGTTGATATTTGGACTTACATTATTCATTATACATACCATTGAATCTGTGAATTCGGATAGAAAAACAGACATGGTGCACATCTACAATCTTGTATAATGATCTGATTGCTTCTCAGCATAATATCAAAAACGAACAGGTTGTTAGTATACATTCTTGATCAAAAAGTACAAGCCCACTCGCCACGTCAAGGCCACCTATTTAGAGTGGGTCCCTAATGTCCCTAGCATAAAATGGCGTAGCACTGGGCGGCGACCACCACCGCCGCGACACCAGTGCCCACGGGGGGGAAACGACCCACTGGCAGAGCGGCCCCAATGCCACTCAAACCAGTCTATGGGTCGCACCTCCCCGCAGACACGGCACCACGGCAGCAACGGACGCCGCACAGCACCACACCAGTGTGAACAAGGTCCAATAGCTCACTTACCATGCTTTCCCAGTCAGTCTGGGAGGCTGCTAGGAAAGAAATGGCCCTTGTGTAGCTAAATACTACTATATAGGGTTGGGCTGAGGGGGTGGGGAAGAGTGCAGCACATGTTCAAAAAAAAAAAAAAAGGAGGGGATAGAAAACAGAGTGTGAATTCAGGTAGAAAACAGACATGGTGCACATCTACAATCTTGTATAATGATCTGATTGCTTCTCAGCATAATATCAAAAACTAACAGGTTGTTAGTATACATTTTTAGTACAAGTACAAGCCCACTCGCCACGTCAAGGCCACCTATTCAGAGTGGGTCCCTACCATTGAATCTATTGCCCATTTTATTTACAGGTTGATATCTGGACCTATATTTACTATACATGTTATTTGAATGGGCATTATTTCCTATTACTCCTCAAGGGCATATATATCTGTGACAGCCATATTTTATTTCTATGCACGATAGCACGGTCTACCAGTACTTTTCTACGTTATTTTTACATTTATTATTTTGTTTCATCACTTGCACAGCCATAGGGCCCTGCGGCTGTTGCTATTATTATTGATCTATAGTGTAATACATTTTATGTTGTTTAACCCCTTAAGGACGCAGGACGTAAATGTACGTCCTGGTGAGGTGGTACTTAACGCACCAGGACGTACATTTACGTCCTAAGCATAACCGCGGGCATCGGAGCGATGCCCGTGTCATGCGCGGCTGATCCCGGCTGCTGATCGCAGCCAGGGACCCGCCGGCAATGGCCGACGCCCGCGATCTCGCGGGCGTCCGCCATTAACCCCTCAGGTGCCGGGATCAATACAGATCCCGGCATCTGCGGCAGTTCGCGATTAAAATGAACGATCGGATCGCCCGCAGCGCTGCTGCGGGGATCCGATCATTCATAACGCCGCACGGAGGTCCCCTCACCTTCCTCCGTGCGGCTCCCGGCGTCTCCTGCTCTGGTCTGTGATCGAGCAGACCAGAGCAGGAGATGACCGAAAACACTGATCTGTTCTATGTCCTATACATAGAACAGATCAGTATTAGCAATCATGGTATTGCTATGAATAGTCCCCTATGGGGACTATTCAAGTGTAAAAAAAAAATGTAAAAAATGTAAAAGTAAAAGTAAAAAAAAAGTGAAAAATCCCCTCCCCCAATAAAAAAGTAAAACGTCCGTTTTTTCTTATTTTACCCCCAAAAAGCGTAAAAAACATTTTTATAGACATATTTGGTATCGCCGCGTGCGTAAATGTCCAAACTATTAAAATAAAATGTTAATGATCCCGTACGGTGAACGGCGTGAACGAAAAAAAATTAAAAAAGTCCAAAATTCCTACTTTTTTAATACATTTTATTAAAAAAAAAATTATAAAAAATGTATTAAAAGTTTTTTATATACAAATGTGGTATCAAAAAAAAGTACAGATCATGGCGCAAAAAATGAGCCCCCATCCCGCCGCTTATACGGAAAAATAAAAAAGTTATAGGTCATCAAAATAAAGGGATTATAAACGTACTAATTTGGTTAAAAAGTTTGTGATTTTTTTTAAGCGCAACAATAATATAAAAGTATATAATAATGGGTATCATTTTAATCGTATTGACCCTCAGAATAAAGAACACATGTCATTTTTACCATAAATTGTACGGCGTGAAAACAAAACCTTCCAAAATTAGCAAAATTGCGTTTTTCGTTTTAATTTCCCCACAAAAATAGTGTTTTTTGGTTGCGCCATACATTTTATGATATAATGAGTGATGTCATTACAAAGGACAACTGGTCGCGCAAAAAACAAGCCCTCATACTAGTCCGTGGATGAAAATATAAAAGAGTTATGATTTTTAGAAGGCGAGGAGGAAAAAATGAAAACGTAAAAATTTAATTGTCTGAGTCCTTAAGGCCAAAATGGGCTGAGTCCTTAAGGGGTTAAATATTTGGTCTGGAAATCTAGAATTTTTCCAAATATATACAAAGAAAAATCGGGTGACTCAGCATTAGGGTATGTTCACACAGGCGGATTTCTTTGCGGGTTACCCGCTGCGTATATGAAAGGGGGCGAGCTCTTCTTGGATGTCCACAGAAGATTTTCCGCTGGAGAATTTCCGCTGAGGACAGCCGAGAAGAGCCAGCCCCCTTTCAAATACGCAGTGGGAAACCCGCAAATAAATCCAACCATGTGAACGTACCCTTAAGTAGAGTCAATGCTTTATAAGGATACTAATCAATTCAATGAAAAATTATATTACTATTATTATTTGAAATAATGTTTAAAAATGTAAAACTATAAAAAATTATGATAATATTTATTAAATTGTAAGCCTTTAAACTTTTGTGTAATTTCCGATCTTTTACTACAGATATCTGCCCAATCAGGATCATCTTACCTCTGAGTGTAATTTGTTTTGGTTGAACTGAACTTATCCCATACGATAAAAATGTGGTCTATATATATTGTGTAGTGAACACCCAGCCCAGGTGCTATGGGATCAGCTGCTGGGACAAGAACCAACAATTGGTCAATTAAAATGTTGTCCCTAATGTCCTCTATAATTGTAAGAGAAGCTTGAGCTGTGTTTGTTTGTTATGGAAAAAATCTCTCCACTTTTCCCAATGTATAATTTGCACCATAAAATGCACTGCGTAAAAGCTAAACCCCCTAAAATTAGCAAATTGCTGTTTTCTTTTAAATTTTCGCTCACAAATAATCATTTTGGTTTTGCAATACATTTTATGGTAAAGTGAAATATTTCATTATAAAGTACAATTGGTGGCATCAAAAACAAGTCCTCACATGGGTCTGTAGGGGAAATATTAAAAAAAATAAAGAGTTATGGATTTTTAAATGGGAGGAGGAAAAAACAAATGCAAAAAAATGACTATGTCATTAAAGGGGTACTCTGCCCATAGACATCTTATCCCCTATCAAAGCGGCCACAATCTCCTTGCAGCGCCCATTTTTTTCCATATACTAGAATGTATGAGGCCAATTTTTTGCGTTGCGATCTGTAGTTTTTTTTATCGGTACCATTTCTGTTTTGATGGGTCTTTTTGATCGCATTTTTCTGATATATATGATGTGATTAAAAATCTGTATTTTTGGTGTTTGATACTTTTTTACGTTTACGTCGTTTGCCTTTCACATCCAAAATTTTTTATTTGTCGCACATCCAAAATTTGTAATTTGATCTATTTGCTTCTCAGCATAATTTCAAAAACTAACAGATTGTTATTATGCATTTTGATCAAAAAGTACAAGCCCTCTCGCCAGATCAAGGTCAACTATTCAGAGTGGGTCCCTAACCTAACACTGGCGTAGCTCCCTGCGGCGACCACTGCCCCGCCACACCAAGCCCACAGGGGGAATGACCCAGTGGTCAGGAAGCTCCATTGCTGCCTGACCAAGCCCTTGGCTTCAAGCCATACTGCCCCACAGACAGAGCATCACAGTAACAATGGCCGCCACAGATCACCAGGCAGCAGTGGGGCTGCTTCAAACTGCTTAAGGATTCAGGGCATACAGGTATGCCCTTTGTCCTTAAAGGGGTACTCCGCTGCTATGACTTTATCAATACATTTGCCCATTGTGTAAAGTTGTTTAACTCTCTAATATGCTTGCTGTGCCAATAATGCATATTATTTCCGTTATACTTACTGTTCCTATGTGCAGGAAGTAGTGTAGTTTTTTGGTGTTTCGTGACTGCTGACAACGTTTGCGGCCATGTTGTTGTCAGCCCGCCCTGCAGGGTCGGCGTTGACGTCCGCATTTCCCTCCTCCCTCGTCTGTAGTCAAGTCAAGTGCCGTAATTTCCCTCCTCCCGTGTCGTATTTCAAGGAAACAGTTTAGGGCCACATATGGGGTATTTCCGTACTTGGGAGAAATTGCACGTCAAATTTTGGGGGGCTTTTTCTCCTTTTACCCCTTATGCAAAGGAAAAGTTGAGGGCTACACCAGCCTGTTAGTGTAAAAAAATTAAAAATGTTACAATAACATGCTGGTGTTGCCCCAAACTTTTTATTTTCACAAGCAGTAAAAGGAAAAAAAGACCCCCAAAATTTGTAACGCAATTTCTCCTGAGTACAGAAATACCCCATATGTGGGCGTAAAATGCTCTGCGGGCGCACAACAAGGCTCAGGAGTGAGAGCGCACCATGTACATTTGAGGCCTAAATTGGTGATTTGCACAGGGGTGGCTAATTTTACAGCGATTCTGACATAAACGCAAAAACATAAATACCCACATGTGACCCCATTTTGGAAACTACACCCCTCACGGAACGTGACAAGTGGTATAGTGAGCATTAACACCCCACAGGTGTTTGATGCATTTTCATTAAATTTGGATGGGAAAATGAAAAAAAAATTTTTTTTCACTAAAATGCTGGTGTTAGGAAAAAAGCCCCCCAAAATTTGTAACCCCATTTCTTCTGAGTAAGAAAATACCCCATATGTGGATGTAAAGTGCTCTGCTGGCGCACTACAATGCTCAGAAGAGAAGGAGCGCTATTGGGATTTTGAAGAGAAAATTTGTCCGGAATTGAAGGCCACGTGTGATTACAAAGCCCCCATAGTGCCAGAACAATGGACGCCCCCACATGTGACCCCATTTTGGAAACTACACCCCTCATGTAATGTATTAAGGGGTGCAGTGAGCATTTACGCCCCACAGGTGTCTGACAGATTTTTGGAACAGTGGTCCGGGAAAATGAAAAATTTAATTTTTCATTTGCACAGCCCATTGTTCCAAAGATCTGTCAAACGCCAGTGGGGTGTAAATACTCACTGCACCCCTTATTAAATTCTGTGAAGGGTGTAGTTTCCAAAATGGGGTCACATGTGGGGGGGTCCACTGTTCTGGCACCACGGGGGGCTTTGTAAACGCACATGGCCCCTGACTACCATTCCAAACAAATTCTCTTTCCAAAAGCTCAATGGCGCTCCTCCTCTTCTGAGCATTGTAGTTCGCCAGCACAGCACTTGACGTCCACACATGGGGTATTTCCATACTCAGAAGAGATGGGGTTACAAATTTTGGGTGTCATTTTCTCCTATTACCCCTTGTAAAAATGTAAAATTTTGGGAAAAACCAGCATTTTAGTAAAAACTAATTTTTTTTATTTACACATCCAAATTTAACAAAAAGTCATCAAACACATGTGGGTAGTTAAGGCTCACTGTACTCCTTCTTACATTCCTTAAGGGGTGTAGTTTCCAAAATAGTATGCCATGTGGGTATTTTTTTTGCTGTTCTGGCTCCACAGGGGCTTCCTAAATGTGACATGCCCCCAAAAACCATTTCAGCAAAATTCACTCTCCAAAATCCCATTGTTGCTCCTTCCCTTCTGAGCCCTCTACTGCGCCCGCTGAACACTTGACATACACATATGAGGTATTTCCTTACTCGAGAGAAATTGGGTTACCAATTTTGGGGGGCTTTTTCTCCTATTATCACTTGTAAAAATAAAAAAACTGGGTCTTCAAAAACATGCGAGTGTAAAAAATGAAGATTTTGAATTTTCTCCTTCACTTTGCTGCTATTCCTGTGAAACACCTAAAGGCTTAACACACTTACTGAATGTCATTTTGGATACTTTGAGTGGTGTAGTTTTTATAATTGGGTCACTTGTGGGGTATTTGTAATATGAAGGCCCTTCAAATCCACTTCAAAACTGAACTGGTCCCTGAAAAATTCAGATTTTGAAAATCTTGTGAAAAATTGGACAATTGCTGCTGAACTTTGAAGCCCTCTGATGTCTTCCAAAAGTAAAAACATGTCAACTTTATGATGCAGATATAAAGTAGACATATTGTATATGTGAATCCATATATAATTTATTTGGAATGTCTATTTTCCTTTCAAGCAGAGAGCTTCAAAGCTAGAAAAATCAGATCTTTTGAATTTTTCACCAAGAAATGATGCAAGTATCGACGAAAATTTACCACTACCATAAAGTAGAATATGTCACGAAAAAACAATCTCAGAATCAAATTTATAAGTAAAAGCATCCCAGAGTTATTAATGCTTAAAGTGACAGTGGTCAGATTTGCAAAAAATGCTCCCGTCCTTAGTGTTATAATGTGCTCCGTCCCCAAGGGGTTAAAAGTTATGAAAGATTTAGAATAGGTAAGTCAAAGAAGAAACAAAGAGAATTTGAGAGGGTATGGGGTAAGTGGTAGTTTGGTTCTTTACAATTCTAAATAGGTATTGTCGTGGGGTATCCTCCAACTTGTTTATTTTTATATTAATTCCTTTGCTTCTGTTTTTTTTTCCACACAGGGAGGGGTGGAGGGTGGGTGGGATATGGAATATTTAATTGTGGATTAATTAATATTGTGTAAATATAAAATTTATAAATAAAAGAAGTTTAAAAAAAAAAACGTAGGAAGGGATTGCTAAAATTGAAAACAAATCTTTTCTCAAAGGTGGCCACATACACGTTGGAGAGGGTGCACGCCATCGGCCTGCCCATCGCAACTTCGCGTACTTGGGAGTACCATGTAGCATCAAATTGGAAAGTATTGCATGATAGTATAAGTTTCAATGCATCCCAGACGAAACTGATAAAATCGTCATTTTTTTCAGATTCTTTCAGAAGATCCCCTACACAAGCCACTCTCAAATTCTGGGGTCAATTCTGCTTGTGTAGAGGGATTCCACATCGATGGATGTGAGAAAGAACTTCTCGGGCCAGACCAAATCTACTACGGTATGTAAAAAATCACTTGTCCATTCTGCAACAATGGTCTCAGTAACCAGTCTATGTACTGGGAGATGGGTTCTGTTGCTGAACCCATCCCGGACACAATGGGGCATCTGGGAGGGGATACCAAAGTCTTGTGGACTTTGGGAAGAAAGTACCACTGTGCATATTTAGGATGAGTGGGAAGTAATATTGCAGCTGATTTTTCTGACAGTACGCCAATATTCGCATAGTGTCTGAAAAATTACCGCAATTTTTCAAGCAGCTTAGGTGTAGGGTTACACTGTAGTTTTTGGTACACAGAAATATTCCCCAATTGTCTCATGGCTTCACTGATATAATTGGACTTTGACATTAGGACCACGTTCCCCCCCCCCCTTGTCAGCTTTTTTTTATGATAATATTTTTAATCTTTTTAAGCTTACTTGATGCATTTATTTCTGCTGCTATTAGATTAGGGGGATCGGTGGGGTATATTAGTCCTCTCATATCTTCAAGGACCTTCATTTGAAACAAATCTATATTCGATCCGGACTGGGTTGGGGGGCAGAAGAAAGATTTTAGTCCTCCCCTAAAGTCCGGGACATGCAGGACATCTTCCGTGGGACTGATGGAGTATCCTTCTTCAAGAAGATCCACGAGAGCAAACAGGCAGTCCTTTTCTTTGGGACTTGCATCCAACAGTGCGCTGAAACCCAATGAACCAATAGTTACTGGTATTTCACCCTCTTTATGCAAAACTATGGAAATTTTGTTATTAAACATTTTTTTCAGATTTAGTTTTCTGGGAGTGGCTTGTGTAGTTGATCTTCTGAAAGAATCTGACAAAAGTGACAATTTTATCAGGTTCGTCTGTGACATATTGAAACTTATACTATCATGCAATACTTTCCAATTTGATGATACATGGTATTCCCAAGTCAGAGGAGTGGCAATGGGCACAACGGCCAACTTGTATGTGGCCACCTTTGAGAAAATATTTCTTTTCAATCCTAGCAATCCCTTCCTACGTTTCATCCACTGTTATTGCCGTTTCATTGATGATGTCTTCATCGTATGGACTGGCATGGAGGAGGGTTTCCTAGAATTTATTACACATCTAAATCATAATAACAACATGAATTAAAATTCACATCTAACATTAGCCCTAAACAACTCGACTTTCTTGATGTACAAATTAAAAACATTGATGGACATGTCAGCATATCAGGGTATCGAAAACCAACAGCCGGTAACGCTTTACTACAGCCGGTAACAGCTACCACCCAGTTCACACTAAGTCCTCTGTTCCCCATAGCCAATTTCTGCGGCTCACACGGATCAATGACAACGATTCCAATTTCAATAGACAAGCCAGAGATCTTTGTAATAGGTTCTGCAGCAGGGGATATCCTCCTGAAGTACTGAACCAAGCTCTCGCAAAAGCCCAATCACAGGATTATGTGTCATTAATCCATAGAAAACACCATTCCAATACTGAAAACAAGAAGAAAAAAGAACAATTCTCCTTTACTTTTCCCTTCAGTCCTATGGCTGAAAAAATAAAAAGTGTTATCACAAAACATTGGTCTATCATCCAAAATGACCCTGATTTGATTAACATTAGTGTGAACAGACCTCTAATTTCTGAAAAATTTTAAAATCTAGGAGATATTCTTTCACACAGTGAATTTTCTCAAAAAAAATTGTGCCAACTGGCTACCGCACCGAAAGGGAACTACAGGTGCGGTTCTTGCTCTTGGTGCCCGTTCATGCATACCCACAAATGTATATCCCTAGGTGTGATCAGTATTAATATAAAAGATTCTATTTGCTGCTGTACCAACTTCCTTGTCTTTGCCATCTTTTGCCCTTGCACCAAATTTTATATTGGTTGTACGATTAGAGCCCTACACACCCGGTTCAGAGAACATGTACATTCCATAAAAACAGGAAAAGGAACCCCAAGATTTATAGCTCATATTCAAGAACATCATAACAGTGACCATCGTTGCTTAAAATTTTGTGGCATTGAGAGAATATTTTGCAAGGATGGCATAGACAGAAGGAAGCTATTATTCCAACACGAGGCAAAGGGGGATACTTGAGACACAGGCTCTGGGAAACTTGGGCTTGAACGATAGATTGGGCCTAAGTTGTTTATTTAATATTGTTGCAAGAAAAGCAGACTAAGTACATGTTTTTAATTGTATTTTCACATTTTTGTATTTGTCCAAGCTATTGAGCAAATTGTACGTGCCTCCTCACCTGCGTCATGGAGCTAAGGGGTGTTAAACTCCTTGTGCACAGGTGAGAACTCGTAATCTGATGAAGCACTAGAGCAGTGTGAAACAGGCTGTTATTACCTAGTCTGTTGGTGGAGTCCATGTCCGGTCAGGCTGCAATTTCACCTACACGAAGAATAAAAGAAATCCTGCACTTTATGTCTCCTTCATCTTTTCATTACTATTGTGTTTATAATGTTTATTGCCTATAACCAATAAATCTGCATATTTTTTTTTATAATACCTGTGTATTTACGTCATCTAATGTCAAATAGAACCTAATATTTCTAAGAACTAATCAGCTTAGATGTTAATTGTATTGATTACATTTTTTATTTTTCATAATTCATATTTTAATGACCATATTTCATAATTTATAACTGAGTTGTGATATCCCATCAGCCATCATTCCCCCTCCTATACACATGAATGGAGTGGGCTTGGTGTGACGTCACATAAATGCTAAGAACTCCGGGGTGCCGGGCAGTAGATTGAGTGCAGCTCCAGCGGCCAGACCCCCCCCTGCATGATCAGGGGATATTATGTCTAGGGATTGAGTACCTCTTTAAAGGAAGTTTTTCAGAAGTTTTAGGCCATTATACAGAGATCAGGGGGAGGAGTCTCTGTACCCTTACCGTGTGTAACAAATACATTGTTATGGCTACCACCATGCCAAGTGTCCTGAGGGCTTGCTCTGTGAGATAGGGACCTAGAGTTCTCTGTGCTGTTTCACAGACCCCTCCCCTCATCTATGACAGCTCTAGTGTCCAATCAGGAAACCACTAAAGCTGCAATTATTGGAGGCGCTGTGGAAGCTCTCAATATTTAGTGCTCTGGGTACCTAATTTGAAGAGCAGATGGGCCAAGTGGATTTTATCTGCAGACACATTCTATGTTTCTAAGAGCACACCTCCAGGACACTTTCCGTGGTAGCAGCTGGGACCTCAAATAATGTTTTTCTCAACAGACGACCCCGACCTCTGTGTAGGACTGCCAGCGATTTTGATGACTTAATACTGCTGATAGATTCCCTTAAAGGGGTACTCTGGCCCTAAGACATCTTATCCCCTATCCAACAAAACTCCAGCCCCTTAGTCATGACCCTTCAGACACGGAGAGAACATCGCTTTGTGCAGCTACCATAGGTGGGTGTCTGCATGAGAGATTGAGTGAGTCCCCAGCGGCAGGACCCCATCGATCAGACATCTTATCCCCTATCCTTTGGATAGGGGATAAGATATCTTAGGGCCGGAGTACCCCTTTAAAGCTAAAACTAACTGTATACGTCTATAGATTAACCCTGCTCTCCTCTGACTTTGCACCCCATCAGCTTCAGTAGAGCCCTCCTTACATCTTTATTTCGTACACTGTATATTAGAGGGTTTAACATGGGAGTAATGGTTGAATACAGAATAGAAAGAGTCATTTCAAAGACCCGGGTATCTTTCATGGGTGGCATTATATACACGGACATCCAGGTGCCATAGAACATGCTGAGGACCATAAGGTGGGATGAACAAGTGGAGAAAGCCTTTCTTCTGCCATCACTAGACTTTATATGTAATATAACAATGATAACCTTAACATAAGATATTATACTGCATAGAAAAGGTCCAAAGCCAAATATTACAGCTTCCATGTAGCCAAATAACTGAAAAGCGGCATTGGGGCAGGAAATTTTGGCGAAAGCTTTGAATTCACAGAAGAATTGTGGGACTGCGTTAGAATATAGAGGGATATTAGATGAAGTTATTGTAGCGCAAGTTGAATTTATGCAACCACTGACCCAAGCAACTACCATCAACAGGACACAGATCTTCTTACTCAACATACGATGGTAATGTAGAGGGTTACAAATGGCGACATAGCGATCATAAGCCATGATGAACAGCAGAAGGTCCTCTGTAGTAGCCACATGTAGGAAGAAGTACATCTGGGTGAAGCATTGAGCGGAGGACAATGCATAGTCACCACTTAGGAACATGTAAATCAACTTAGGGACTGTGATGGTTGTGTAGCAAAGATCAACGATGGATAAATTACATAGAAATAGGTACATGGGGATGTGTAAGTGCTCTTCTCTATATATCACTATAATGGTGGCCGAATTAGCAAGAACTCCGGTGAGGTAAATTAAGACAAAGAAAAAAGATAAAAATGGCTTATTCTCCTCATGTGTCGTAAAGGTCAAAACAAATATATTAAATGTATAATTCTCCATCAGGATGGATCACACTGTAATACACAAGTAGCGGTTGTCTTAATATGTTCTCATAATGGTTATAAATTTAGTTTATTTTCTGTGAAAGGGCATTCAGAGAAGGCAATGTCAGGGACGACTCCTGGTGCATGTGGACCCTTAGACAACGGAGTCGAAGAGGACCAACTCTCTACCTCCCCCTATATGTAGAGAATGTTTTCCCAGAGTGCAATGGGCCTAGGAAAAATAATAGGAGAAACTTAGTGGTTCTGGGTATTATTGTTGACTTCCAGATGATAAGTATCTGTAGTGGCCATGATACAGTAAGACTGGAGAAATTAAATCAGCACTTGATGTAGCCCATAAAAAACGATCTTTATTGGATAAACCACGTAAAACATGGCTTCTGATGCATTTCAAACGTAACTTGCTCTTGGACATAAGCAAGCCATGGCTTTTATTGCTTATCCAACGAAGAACATCACTTTTTATGGAGAACAATGAGTGATAGCATTTGTCTTTGAGTTTGCCCCCACCAGCTGTCCCACTAACCCTATGCACCAACGCAGGATGAGTTCTATCGTATGGTGAATTGAATAGGACTAGTGCATGGAATTTGCCGGACGTGGTATGGTTGCCTCAGCATCCAGACAACCTGGTATGAGCAGCTTCTCTCCACACCGAACTGTGAAGAGCATGTGGGACGGCATCACTGGAGTCACCCTTTAAGAGTAGGTGCACACTCCTTCCAGCAGACCAGAGCAGAAGATCGCCGATAATACTGATCAGTGCTATGCCCTATGCAAAACCCTGAACAGTATTAGCAATCTGATGATTGCTCTAAATAGTACCCTATGCAGACAAAAAAAAAAGTGTCAAATAAATGTTAAAAAAGGGAAATTTGTTTTTGAAAAAGCCCCTCCCCCAATAAGGTTTTAAATCACCCCTTTTCCCCATTTTAAAACAAAAAAGCATAAAAAACGATAAATAATAAACATATTTGATATTGTCATGTGCGTAAATGTCCAAACTATAAAAATATAATGTTAATGATCCCCTACAGTGAACGGCGTCAACGTAAAAAAATAAAATACAATCCCAAATTTCAGCTTTTTTGTCACATCAAACTGCAAAAAAAATTTATAAAAAGCGATCAAAAAGTCACATATACAAAAGTGGTACTAAAACAAACTACAGGTCATGGCGCAATAAAATGAGCCCCCACACATCCCTGAATACGGGAAAATAAGAAAGTTAGAGGTGGTCAAAATGGAGCAGTTTTAAACCTACTGATTTTATAACAAACGTTTGAGATTTTTTTTTTAAAGCAGTGCAATAATAGAAATGTCCCATAGCAAACATATGCTGCTCTGGACAGTTCCTAAAATGGACAGAGATGTCAGGAAAGAGCACTGTGCTCCAAAAAGAAAATAATTTCCTCTGTAGTATTCAGCAGCTAATAAGTACTGGAAGGATTAAGATTTTTAATAGAAGTAATTTACAAATCTATTTAACTTTCTGGCACCAGTTGATTTAAAAAAAAAAAAAAAAAAAGTTTTCCACCGGAGTACCCCTTTAAGGTCAAAATGGTCTGTGTCCTTAAGGGGTTAAATATAACATTAAAAAATCCTCTGCATGTTCATCTAGTCTTAGTGTAGACTACAGGTCTATTCCCATGGCAGAATTTCCGCGTGTTGAATTCTGCTTGCGGAATTCCACCTCAAATAAAAGCCAATAGACTTCTATGGGATTCCGTACTCCCATTCACACTTCTGAACTTCCACACGCGGAAATTCAGAAGTGTGAATAGAAGGGCGGAATCCCATAGAAGTCTACTGGGCTTTTATCTGAGGCGGAATTCCACATGCGCAAATTCTGCTGTGTGAATAGTCATCAGTATAGGAAATCTCCATCTTACGGCTTAGTTCAGAGAATCCTACAATCTTTATCCCTTTAGGGCAAAATAAATATCAGCAGTTTGTTTCTTGTATATTTTGAGAACATGAAAATCTCCAAAGAACTCAAGGAATTGACGGTAAAACATAACATTGGTAGAGTTGGTTTCCTGGTCACATCCAGGCTCATGGTAGCAACTTATGACGGAAACGTAACCAAGATTATCCTAGACAGACCATGAGGATATCTGTAAGAAATGGTTGTAGCTGGTGATCAGATCATGGCAGATATCACATCAACCATCTACAATGGGAATAGTGATGAGATGGGACTGAAGTAGTGGAAGGTTCCTCAGGTCTCAGCACATCTCACCTCAGACGTGTAACAGGGTGGAGGATCATCGGCTCAGTGTTATAGGCCTTATATACAGTGCGAGAACATTGAATAGTCTGCCATCTGATGTCATGTCCTCTCCGTGGACCAATGACTTGGGTATTACATTATTAGGTCTGGGATCCCATTGCAATATTATTAAAAAATATATTAATTAAACCCCGGAGACCTCATTTTGTAAATTTATACTTTATATATTTGTGATGGAGAAAAATATGATATAATTCACATAGTGATGCCCTGTTTTTGTTATTGTCAAGCACAATCATGTTTTTAAAAAGCGGTCCCCAAATGATGCATGCTGACGGGGGTCCCTGCCCCAATTCTTGGTCTGGTTCTAACACACAGAGGTGACCCGCCTCCACTGGTGAAGTCGCCATTTTCACTTTTCACATTTTCATTTCCTGTATACCAAAAAGTGGAGATCAGCGGGACACAGTAAGTGTCGAAATGGCATTGACAGGAAAGGGTTACTCCACTGCTTAGCGTTTGGAATAAATTGTTCCGAATGCTGGAGCCAACGCAGGGAGCCCGTGACAGCATAGACCCGCCCCCTCATGACATCATGCCCCACCCCCTCAATGCAAGTCTATGGGAGGGGGCGTGATCACTGGAGCCGGCGCCGGGAGCTTGTGACGGTATAGCCCCGCCCCCTCATGTCGTCATGCCCCACCCCCTCAATGCAAGTCTATGGGAGGGGGTGTGATGACTGTCACGTCCCCTCCCACATACTTGCATTGAGGGGGCGGGGTGTTACGTCATGAGGGGGCTGGGCTATGCCGTCACAAGCTCCCAGCACCGGCTCCAGTGTTCGGAACAGTTTGTTCCAAACTCTGAGCAGCGAAGTACCCCTTTAAGTAACATATTTATTTTCAAACCCAGCCCGAGTTCTTTTAAGACAAAAATTTCCCCTGTCTCTCCCATTTCTGTTCTAAAGGCAACTTATTATCTGCCAGCTAGAAATTCCTAAGCGAGAACCATGATATTTGCAACTACACTAGGATGGATCGGGCCATTATTGGGGGTTCCTCAACATAATAAGTTATGACATATCCACTGGATACTAAGTAAGTTCAACAAGAGACCCCAAGATCATTGGTCCCTTACTAACCACTAAGATGACCTCTCATCTTCTGAACGGCTCCATTATTTACAACTGCGCCATTATATGATTTCTAAGTTTGGCTCTGCTGCGGTTTCTCAACCTAATAAGTTGTAGCAGCTTTGCTGCCAAGGTTCTTCAACTAAGGGTCTTATTTTTTATATATATTCCCTGCTTATATTTCCTGTTAGCAAGGTGTGGTAGTTTATAAGTATATGGACCATTAGGAGAAAGATATTGGCATTAGGATTTCCCAAGGTGGCAAATTGTGGTGACAGAACCAGGGAAGTTTGAAGGAATTTGGGGGCCCCAAGCAAAATAGACATGGAGGCCCCCTCCCTGTGTCCTTCTTACTCCCCCCTCCCCCTCCCCATGTTTTTTTTTACTCCCCCCTCTATGTTTTTCCCCCTCCCTACCCTACCTATGTTCTCAGTTAACTCCTCCGACTCCCTCCCTGCACCCTGTAGCGTGGCCGAGCTCCTCTACCTCCTGGCTGTCACTCATACCACGTGGTACAGGAGATTCAGTTTCCTGTTCCAGGCCAGACTGAAAGGAAGTGAGCACTTAAAGGAGTACTCTGATTTAAAAATGTATACCCCCCCAAATGTTCCCCTTGGCTGTACCTCTCTGCGCATGTACTTATTTCTGAAATCGGTCCAGCCATTCTCCCGCTGCGGGGCCACGTATTTTCTGCCACTTCCTGGTTATGGTGGTGTGGAGGATGATGTAAAAATTGTCATCCCCCATGCTGCATTGCTACAATTTCCTGTCCCTCCGTGCCTCCCTCCTCCTCAACCCCTCCCCTCTTTCTTACCTAATAATTTTAATAAAAACACCCCCCGCTGCCACCCATACCCCTAAACACACCCCTTTTATCTTTGTCTCCCTCCCCCTCCATTCCCCTGCACCAATGAAAGGGAGCTCCACCGCTGCACTCGGCTCCCAGCGTAGATGTTGCTATGTGAGCACACGCATGCGCTCTGAATTGAGGATACGCTAAAAAAAAGTTACTAAGTCGTTTGTAGAATATCGCTGTTAGTTACGCCAGCGTAACTATCAGGGATATCATTGGCCTACAATTATGACATATCCGGTCCCGGCGAGATTGTATGTGCGCACGCGCGGTTGGATCGTGCTGATAGGCGTGGGTATCCTACAGTTATCACATGTCCAGTCCCATGGAGATGGTATGTGCGCACACGCGGCCGGATCGCGATGATTGGCGGAGGATATTCTGACACGTTTGCACAGCCCAGCCAATGACGGCTGTGCAAACGAAGACTATATGAATATGCAAAGGATGGGAGTGACTGGATCGCGGCAAGGGGGGCAGGCTTAGAGAGGAGAAGACTATGAGAGCGGTGACGTTTCGTTACTAAGATGGCCGCGGTCGGGGAACGAAATTCATAATTCTGGCAGACAGGCTGTACTTCCGGATATCGGAAAAGTCAAGGATGCGTGCAAGTGAGACTACTGAGGTAATTGACTTTATTATATAACTTCGTGCTAGCTGCGCAATGCCATAAAATAACTTTGCTCCAGAGTACTCCTTTAATGTGGCTATCCCTCCCATTTGCTGGAGATGTGGTAGGGCTGTTGGGATGGCTTTTCATATTCTTTGGCCCTGCCCGACTATTGTAGGGTTTTGGACCTAGTTGCTTGCTCTTAGATGTTTTAGGTGTATCTCTACCCTCTTTATCAGTAATATCAAGCTTTTAATTGGTTTATTGTACTTTGATGTTCATGGACTGTCCAATTGCATTCCTGCAATTTGTTCCAGTGTTATAATCTGATAAGACTGTATTTATATGTTGTCGATAATATGCTCCATATGGACCTGAGGAAGAGAGTAGCAGTACTCTCAAAATGTGTTGTCTGCTGTGTTTTAATAAGTGTTTTAAAGGGGTACTCCACTGCTCAGCGTTTGGAACAAAGGCTATGATGTCACGAGCTCCCGGCGCCGGCTCAAGCGTTCGGAACAGTTTGTTCCAAACACTGAGTAGTGGAGTACCGCTTTAAGTTATGAAATCCATTCATGCAACAATTCATGTTTGGACTGTGCTGCTGATACAGAGGTGTCTTCTTTTCCTGCATCTACATTATCTACCCCTAGACCCTGTCGTGCATATTCTTCACATGTTTCCTCAGACTCTAGGTTAAAAAAAAACTGCAAAACTTCTCATGCACATTCAGCTAAGACTTTAAAGGAGTAGTCCAGTGGTGAACCCAGTGGTGAACAACTTATCCCCTATCCTAAGGATAGGGGATAAGTTTGAGATTGCGGGGGGTCCGACCGCTGGTGCCCCCTGCGATCTCCTGTACGGAGCCCCGACAGCCCGCGGGAAGGGGGCGTGTCGACCTCCGCACGAAGCGGCGGCCAACACGCCCCCTCAATACAACTCTATGGCTGAGCCGAAGCGCTGCCTTCGGCAATCTCCGCCTCTGCCATAGAGATGTATTGAGGGGGCGTGCCGGCCGCCGCTTCGTGCGGAGGACGACACCCGCTATCTGGCCGGAGAGCCTGGCCCCGTACAGAGAGATCGCAGGGGGCCCCAGCGGTCGGACCCCCCGCAATCTCAAACTTATCCCCTATCCTTAGGATAGGGGATAAGTTTTTCACCACTGGACTACCCCTTTAATAGCTCATTTTTGGAAATGGCAGGCCCCTCTTCCTACCCTTGATGACCCTTACTGACCCGTATTCATGAGATCAGATCTTTTGAATATCTCACGGCCTCTTTGAACAACAAAATTGACCTGTTCCTCTCTGTGTGGGACCATTGCAGAGAGAGCATCCCTATGTTTTAGCTATTTTATTTCTGTATGACCATACAGCCGCTGAACGCTGGTTGTTTGTTTTTCCTTTCTCTGCAATTGGTTCTTTATACCAGACTTCATATCTCAGATGTGGGAGTAGACAATCGATTGTGGGTACGTTCATTTGGACATTGGTTATCTGGCTGTCTGGTGGTGTGGTGGGGTGAATTGATATTTGCGGCCCCCATAGACACCTGGCGAGTCTTCACCATGAATAAATCCTATGGTGATGGGGTCAGGCTTGAGCACTATTTGCCCCCTCCCCCTTTTTTGACAGTTTCTGTCTTGTTTGGGACTCATGGGACACTTATATAGTGCGCCCTGGACACTGATTGGGTTTTATACAGGGTGGGCCATTTATATGGATACACCTTAATTAAATGGGAATGGTTGGTGATATTAACTTCCTGTTTGTGGCACATTAGTATATGTGAGGGAGGAAACTTTTCAAGATGGGTGGTGACCATGGCGGCCATTTTGAAGTCGGCCATTTTGAATCCAACTTTTGTTTTTTCAATAGGAAGAGGGGAATGTGACACATCAAACTTATTGTGAATTTCACAAGAAAAACAATGATGAGCCTGGTTTTAACGTAACTTTATTTTATGAGTTATTTACAAGTTTCTCTTTGTTTACAGCCATTGACATGTCATCGAGGTTAACACTTGAGGAGCGGATAGAAATTGTGTTGATGTCTGGTGAACGCAGTAACCGGGTCATTGCAGCAGATTTCAATGCAAGAATCCCTACGAGACCACCCATCTCCCATGCTACAGTTAGCAAACTGCTTGCTAAGTGTTGTGAAACTGGCTCAGTGTTGGATTTGCCAAAATGTGGACGCATGAAATCTGTCACTAATGAAGAAACATCAGTGGCTGTCCTAGCTTCATTCAGCAAGAGCCCACAGCGTAGCACTCGCCGCATGTCAGTGGCATTAGTCGAACATCCCTTCAGCGGATATTAGCTACTCACAAATGGCACCAAACTCCAGCTACTGCAGCATCTCAACGAGGATGACCCAGATTGGCGCACTGAATTTGCAGAATGGGCAAAACAAAAATGTGAACAGGACCCTCAGTTTACGCAGAAGATTTTGTTCAGTGATGAGGCAAACTTTTATGTGAATGGTGAAGTTAACAAACAAAACCACTGCTATTGGTCTGACACTAACCCACATTGGATAGATCCCTCCAAGACTGTTGGAACACAAACATTGATGGTATGGTGTGGTATATTGGGTACAAAGATAGTGGGGCCATTCTTCATCAATGGAAACCTCAAGGCCACTGGATATGCGAAATTGCTCCATGATGATGTGTTTCCCTCTTTATGTACTGAAGCTGGCAAATTCCAAGAGTTGACACATTATGGGTGTCAGGTCTGAGCATTCCTAGATGAACAGTTTCCTGGAAAGTGGATTGGTCGTCGTGGGCCAGTTGAATGGTCCCCAAGGTCTCCTGATCTGACCCCCTTAGACTTTTATCTTTGGGGTCATCTGAAGGCAATTGTCTATGCTGTGAAGATACAAGATGTGCAGCACCTGAAACTGCGGTGTTGCTATCAGTGTGTGAAGAGTGGGAGAAGAGGGTTGCATTGACAATCCAACACAATGGGCAGCACATTGAACACATTTTATAAGTGGTCAGAAACTTGTAAATAACTCATGAAAGAATAAAGTTACGTTAAAACGTTAAACTTTAAATTGTTTTTCTTGTGAAATTCCCAATAAGTTTGATGTGTCACATGACTCTCTTCCTATTGAAAAAACTAAAGTTGGATTCAAAATGGCCGACTTCAAAATGGCCACCATGGTCACCACCCATCTTGAAAAGTTTCCCCCCTCACGTATACTAATGTGCCACAAACAGGAAGTTAATGTCACCAACCATTCCCATCTTATTCAGGTGTATCCATATAGATGGCCCATCCTGTATATTTTCCCTTCATTCCCCTTTTCCCTTTGTATTCCTCTTATGTCTTTTGTAGTCTTTTGCATCTTGTCTATGTGATGCTGAGTGTTTACAATTGTATTATTTTCTTTTTCTCATTAATAGCATAATCTTGTGGTTTGATATTGTTCATCCACTATTATTGCTCTTTGGTCCTTGCGGTTCTCTTATGCATACCATTGTGTATTCTTTCTGTTGCTGTACTTATGCTATTTTATTTGGTCCCTTGTTTTTTTTCTGTGAAAACTCAATAGGTATTTCAGTTTAAAAAACTATTTATAAAAAAAGTAGCTATTTAACACTGTTATGGCAAATCCATAAACTGTTACAATACCCCTTTAAAGGGGTACTTCGGCCCTAAGACATCTTATCCCCTATTCAAATGGTAGGGTACAAGATGTCTGATCGTGGGGGTCCCGCTGCTGGGGACCCCCTCAATGTCCCATGCAGCACCCACCTGTGTGAGCACCACGCAGCGCTGGTGGCCCCGAGTCTGAAGCGCTACGACCACGGGGCCGGAGTATCGTGACATCATGACTCCGTCATGCTCCCCTCCCATAGACTTACATTGAGGGGGTGGGGTGTGACGTCACACGGGGATGGAGTCGTGACGTCACGATACTCCGGCCCCGTGGTCGTAACGTTTCAGACTCGGAGCCTCCAGCGCTGCGTGGAGCTCACACAGGTGGGTGCTGCATGAGAGATTGCAGGAGGCCACAGTGGCGAAACCCCCGCAATCAGACATCTTATCCCCTATCCTTTGGATAGGGGATAGGATGTCTTAGGGCTGGAGTACCCCTTTAAGACACAGATAACATATAAAATTATACACAGCGCAGGTCGAAAGGCATGAGAGGGGTACACTAAGAAGAAACCTCACCATGAGTTGGGTGTTATGAGGGTGGTATACATAGATAGCAAAGAAAAACATTAATGCTTTTATGCTCACATGTTGTGTAAATCTTTTTAATATGTGTGTAGAAATTCAATAACTGTTCCACAAAAACAAAAGTTAGTTTATAATTATGGAACCAAAAACCAAGCATAGTAAATAAATATGATACCAGAACTCCGGTTTTAAATAAATACTCTATAAAAGTTACATTTAGAACATATATACAGTATCAGTACAGAGCACAGTTAATAAATATGGTACTAGAACCCTGATTAATACATAAGTTAAAGGAAAACTGTCAGCTTGCTCCCCCCACACTAACCAGCAGTACTGGTTGGACGCTGATCAGTTTGATGCCTACCGTGCCCGGATCCACCCCGCTGTTCGGACAAAATCTTCGATTTTCTGTATATGCTAATTAGGTGCTAACTGGCACAGGCGGGGTTACTGGCACTCTGATGTCAGCGCCGCTCAGTTCATCAATATTCCTCCCCCTCCTTATTACAGAGCGGGGAGAAGAGGAAGAGGCGGATGGAGGGGAGGAATATTGATGAGCTGGGCGGCGCTGATGTCAGAGTGCCAGTAACCTCGGCCTGTGCCAGTTAGCACCTAAGTAGCATACACCGAAAAACAAAGTTTCGGCAGGGCTGATCCAGGCATGGTAGGCATCAAACTGATCAGCGTCCCCTGCACTACCAGCCAGTACCACTGGTTAGTGCGGGGGGGAGCATGCTGACAGTTTTCCTTTAAAAGAGTTATTTTTAGGTTATATACAGTATCATTGCAAAGCACAGTAGATGAATATGGTATCAGAAGCAATCTCATCACACATATGTAAGGTATTAGAATGAAGCACAGTTAAAGGGGTTATCTGGCAGGAGAGGTAGGGGTTTGTGAATATATAAAAATAGCCTCCATACCCTCCATCTTCTACGCACCCACGGGTTCACCAGTGTCCTGCTCCAGCGATGTTCCGCCTTGGCCAGTGGCGATATCTGGACGTGTGTATATGCACCATATATCATCCAGTAAAGCATAATAAGTAATAATTAAAGGAAAACTGTCAGATATTTTCTCCCACACTATCCACAGGTACTGGGAGACGCTGATTAAAACGAGCCCTACCTTACCCGGATCTGCCCGGCCGTTTGCCCGCAATTGTAGTTTTATTGTATGTGTATATCTTGCTGTAACTGGCACGGGCGGGGCTTCTGCAGGTTAACTGGCACTGACGTCAGCGCCGCTTATGAATATTCATCCACCCTCCCTCTAGTTCTCCCTCTCTTCACCACTCCTAACTGGAGGGAGGGGGGATGAATATTCATAAGCAGCGCTGACATCAGTGCCAGTTAACCTGCAGAAACCTCGCCCGTGCCAGTTACAGACAGATATACACATAGAATAAAAGTACAATTGCGGGCGAACGGCCGGGCGGATCCGGACAAGGTAAGGCTCATTGGAATCAGCGTCTCCCGCACTATCCACAGTACCTGTGGATAGTGCGGGTGAAAATATCTGACAGTTTTCCTTGAACAATACACAGCACCCTCAGATACCCCATATAACAGATGTAATGAAAGCCAAAATACAAATATTAAAGTGCTATAAAGAAAGCCTCAGTACTGAGAATAACGGAGCATATATTTTAAAGTGTCCCATTGAATAAAAAAAAAAAAAATTGTAAAGAGTGATGTTCCCGTTGGGGTCACACAGGAGGACATGTTATCATCGCTGGACCTTTCTATCTAAATATATATATATATATATATATATATATATATATATATATATATATGAACTTTCATTCTCCTCTTGCTCTGAAACCAAACATCTTCAGTAGCGCCCTCCTGACATCTTTATTCCGTACGCTGTAAATCAAAGGATTTAACATGGGGGTGATCATGGTAAATAAAACGGTAAGAGTCAGCTCAAAGAGCCGTGGGTCGGCCATTGGTGGCATAATATACACGGACATCCAGGTGCCATAATACATGGTGAGGACTATGAGGTGGGACGAGCAGGTGGAGAAAGCCTTTCTTCTGCCATCACTAGACTTTATATGTAAGATAACAATGATCACCCGGGTGTACGACATTATACTGCACAGAAAAGGACCTACACCAAATATTATGGCTTCCATGTAAGAGAATAGCTGGAAACCAGTGTTAGGGCAGGAGATTTTGGCGAAAGCTTTGAATTCACAGAGGAACTGAGGGACAACGTTAGAAGAACACAATGGGATGTTAGATGTGGTCAGTGTTGCAACGGTTGAGTTGATACATCCAGTTATCCAAGCCACAACCATTAGGAGGATACAGGTCTTCTTATTCAACATTTGGTGATAACGTAAAGGGTTACAAATGGCTACATATCGATCGTAGGCCATGATGAAGAGCAAGAGGTCCTCCGTGGTAGCCACATGTAGGAAGAAGTACATCTGGGTGAAGCATTCGGCAAAGGACAAGGTATAGTCACCAGTCAGGAACATGTCAACCAACTTAGGGACTGTGGTCGTTGTGTAGCAAATGTCAACAATGGCCAAATTACACAGGAATAGATACATGGGGGTGTGTAGGTGCCGATTCCTGTATATCACTATGATGGTGGTGGAGTTCGCTATCAGTCCGATCAGGTATATCAGGAAAAAGAAAATAGATAAAGCCGGAGGAAGCTTTGAGGATGTAGAAAAGGTCAGAATGAAGAAACTATAGGTGTAATTTTCCATGACAATGATTTGTAAGGACAACGATTTTACAAAGATGGATTTTGTTTTTAAATAAATAGATTTTTAAAATGTTTAGCATTTTATCATATCCAGTAGTTGTTTTCTACTGCCTTGTTGTTAATGATATTTTCTGTATAAATTATAATGAGATCATATTTATTGGTTAAATGTATACACCAGATACCTGTCCGGAAGGCATCCAAACTTTTTATTTGGTACGAAGAGGTGGCCATCGCAACTGTGGAGAGAGGTGGAAATCCATATGTGAGAAACTCTAAAAAGATCTATCTATCATATCTATCTATCTCTCTATCTATCTATCTATCTATCTATCTATCTATCTATCTATCTATCATATCTATCTATCTATCTATCTATCTATCTATCTATCATATCTATCTATCTATCATATCTATCTATCTATCTATCTATCTCATATCTATCTATCATATCTATCTATCTCATATCTATCTATCTCTCTATCTATCTATCTATCATATCTATCTATCTATCATATCTATCTATCATATCTATTTATTTATCTATAATATCTATCATCTATCTCATATCTATCTATCAATTTATTTATCTATCTCATATCTAACTATTTCATATCTATCTATCTATCTATCAATCAATGTATTTATCTATCTCATATCTAACTATTTCATATCTAACTATCTAATATCTATCCATCTCATATCTATCTATCTATCTCATATCTATCTATCTATTTATCTCATATCTATCTATCTCATATCTATCTATCTATCTATCTATCTCATATCTATCTATCTATCTATCTATATATCTCATATCTATCTCATATCTATCTATCTATCTATCTATCTATCTATCTATCTATATATCTATCTCATATCTATATATCTATCTTTCTATCTCATATCTATCATCTATCTATCTATCTCTTATCTATATATCTATCTTTCTTTCTATCTCATATCTATCTTTCTTTCTATCTCATATCTATCTATCTATCTCATATCTATCTATCTATCTCATATCTATCTCTCTGTCTATCTATCTGTCTATCTATCTGTCTATCTATCTCATATCTATCTATCTATCTATCTATCTATCTATCTCATATCTATCTGTCTATCTATCTCATATCTATCTCATATCTATCTATCTATCTATCTCTCTGTGATCCGCAGATCTTACCTTCACATAATATCGCATGTGGTTTTATTGAAGTATGGCAATGAGCAGACTATGAGTATATATATATATATATATATATATATATATATATATATATATACTGCGCAATAAACATGTAATAGTCTTCTATTTAATGTTAGATATTCTGCAGGGAAATGTATCCAGGGACAAATCTGTTATTTGTATCTAATCCCTGTCCAGCAATTTAATACTGGAAAACAAATAGACGTGTGCTGCACAGAGCTGAATGCTCCCATTTCTGGTGATTTTGGGGCTCTGGGGTCGGTCATATAGAAGCATGGCTACTGCTTTGGACAACAAAGAGCACAAAAAGAACATTCATTGGAACAAAGAAATAAAACTCTTAGACAATATACTCTGCTCAAAAAATGAAGGGAACGATTAAACACCACAATGTAACTCCAAGTCACTGACACTTTTGTGAAATCCCACTGTCCACTCAGGAAGAACACTGATTGACAATCAATTTCACATGGAACAGACAACACGTGGAAATTATAGGCAATTAGCAAGACACCCCCAATAAAGGAGTGGTTCTGCAGGTGGTGACCACAGACCATTTCTCAGTTCCCATAGCAAACATATGCTGCTCTGTACAGTTCCTAAAATGGACAGAGATGTCAGCAGAGAGCACTGTGCTCGTGATTCAGCAGAGAGCTCTGTGTTCCAAAAAGAAAATAATTTCCTCTGTAGTATTCAGCAGTTGATAAGTACTGGAAGGATTAAGATTTTTTAATAGAAGTAATTTACAAATCTGTTTAACTTTCTGGCACCAGTTGATTTAAAAAAAAAAAAAAAAAAAGTTTTCCACCTGAGTACCCCTTTAATTATCAGTCTATTATTTAGGCTTATTCTACTAGTAAAGGGGAATTGCATATAGTCCCTACATGTAGCCACTGTTATAGGGCACGCAGCGGCGTTGCTAGGGTTGGTGTCACCCGGTGCGGTAGAAAATGGTGTCACCCCCATACCTCCCCCCTCCCCCCAGTAAGTTTTTAGCCTATTGTGACAGACACCACTGTTGTAGCGCATTGTGATAAATTCCAGTATAATAATCAGATATACCAGTTGCCACAGAATAGGAAAGTGTTAAAGAAGTTTTCATCATTGAAATATACAGTTCCCAGAATTACTTAAAGGGGTACTCCACTGGAAAACATTTACTTTTATATCAACTGGTGTCAGAAAGTTAAACAGATTTTTTAATTACTTCTATTTAAAATCTTAATACTTACAGTACTTACAAGCTGGTGTATGCTCCACAGGAAGTTGTGTAGTTCTTTCCAGTCTGACCACAGTGCTATTTGCTGACACCTCTGTCCATGTTAGGAACTGTCCAGAGCAGGAGAGGTTTGCTATGGGGATTTGCTCCTAATATGGACAGTTCCTGACATGGACAGAGGTGTCAGCACAGAGCACTGTGTTCAGACAGAAAATAAATTAAAAAAGAAAATAACTTATACAGCAGCTAATAAGTACTGGAAGGATTAAGATTTTTAAATAGAAGTAATTTACAAATCTGTTTAACTTTGTAGCACCAGCTGATTAAAAAATTGTTTTCCAGTAGAGTACCCCTTTGAGCAGTGGTGAGGTTATGCTGGGAGTTGTAGTTTCACTGACCTAACTGTAGTACTGACAAGTGACTACAGCTCTGATAGGACATAGAGAGGAGAATGTACAATGATATCAGTGACTACAGGTGACGTCTTCTCTATAGTGAGGAGAATACACAATGACATCAGTGACTACAGGTGACGTCTACTCTATAGTGAGGAGAATACACAATGATATCAGTGACTACAGGTGACGTCGTCTCTATAGTGAGGAGAATGTACAATAATATCAGTGACTACAGGTGACGTCTTCTCTATAGTGAGGAGAATACACAATGATATCAGTGACTACAGGTGACGTCTTCTCTATAGTGAGGAGAATGTACAATGATATCAGTGACTACAGGTGACGTCTTCTCTATAGTGAGGAGAATACACAATGATATCAGTGACTACAGGTGACGTCTTCTCTATAGTGAGGAGAATACACAATGATATCAGTGACTACAGGTGACGTCTTCTCTATAGTGAGGAGAATACACAATGATATCAGTGACTACAGGTGACGTCTTCTCTATAGTGAGGAGAATACACAATGATATCAGTGACTACACGTGACGTCTTCTCTATAGTGAGGAGAATACACAATGATATCAGTGATTACAGGAGACGTCTTCTCTATAGTGAGGTGAATACACAATGATATCAGTGACTACAGGAGACGTCTTCTCTATAGTGAGGAGAATACATAATGATATCAGTGACTACAGGTGACGTCTTCTCTATAGTCTTTCCTTATCTAATTCAGATGGTACATACCGCCAGGACTTGTTCCAGCTAAAACTTCTGTCTGTACACTATACTCTTTGATTATAAACCTTCCATACACCATACCCACTGAATATAATACTACCACACACTGTACATTCTGAATATAATACCAACACATACTGTACCCTCTGAATATAAATCTGCCACATACTGTACCCCTGAATATAATACCGCCACACACTGTACCCACTGAATATAATACTACCACAAACTGCACCCTCTGAAAATACTACCACAAACTGCGCCCTCTGAATATAAATCTGCCACATACTGTACCCTCTGAATATAAATCTGCAACATACTGTACCCCTGAATATAATACCGCCACATACTGTACCCCTGAATATAATACCGCCACATATTGTACCCTCTGAATATAATACCACCACATACTGTACCCTCTGAATATAAATCTGCCACATACTGTACCCCTGAATATAATACCACCACATACTGTACCAGTGAATATAATACCGCCACATACTGTACCCCTGAATATAATACCGCCACATACTGTACCCTCTGAATATACTACCACCCACTGCGCCCTCTGAATATAATACTTAGAGATGAGCAAACTACAGTAAATTCAACTCGTCACAAACTTCTCGGATCGGCAGTTGATGGCTTTTCCTGCATAAATTAGTTCAGCTTTCCGGTGCTCCGGTGGGCTGGAAAAGGTGGATACAGTCCTAGGAGACTCTTTCCTATGAATGTATCCACCTTTTCCAGCCCACCGGAGCACCTGAAGGCTGAACTAATTTACGCAGGATAAGTCATCAACCGCTGAGCCGAGAAGTTTGTGATGAATCGAATTTACTGTAAGTTCGCTCATCTCTAATAATACTACCACCCACTGCGCCCTCTGAATATAATACTACCACAAACTGCGCCCTCTGAATATAATACTACCACAAACTGCGCTCTCTGAATATAATACTACCACAAACTGCGCCCTCTGAATATAATACTACCACAAACTGCGCCCTCTGAATATAATACTACCACCCACTGCGCCCTCTGAATATAATACTACCACCCACTGCGCCCTCTGAATATAATACTACCACAAACTGCGCCCTCTGAATATAATACTACCACAAACTGCGCCCTCTGAATATAATACCACAACCGCAGTAACACCCCTCAACATCCGTTAGCTGATGCTATTACCACAGGAGGGAGGTATTGGTGGTGTTGCTAGTGGATGATGGGGGTGCTACTACTGGGGGGGTGTTGCTGGAGGATGATGAGGGTGCTACTGGCCATCCCCCCTGGCAGTGTCACCCCCATCATCCATCGGCAGGATCATCCTCCTGGCAGGAGCACCCCCATCATCCACCATCAGGATCTGCTGATGGAGGTGCTGCTGGGGGGGGGGGTGTTGCTGGTGGATGATGAGGGTGCTACTGCCAGGGGGGGAGCATTAGGTAGGCAGCAGTTCCCCCACATTAGGTAGGTAGCAGTTTCCCAACATTAGGTAGCATCTTTTCCCCACATTAGGCAGCATAGATTCCCCACAATTGGTACCAGTTCCCCCACATTAGGTAGGTACCAGTTACCCCACATTAGCTAGCAATTTCCCCACATTAGGTAGCACAGATTCCCCACATTAGGTAGAAATTTCCCCACATTAGGTAGCGCAGATTCCCCACATTCGGTAGCATAGACTCCCCACATTCGGTAGCATAGACTCCCCACATAAGGTAGCTTAGACTTCCCACATAAGGTAGCATAGACTCCCCACATTTGATAGCACAAATTCCCCACATTAGGTAGCATAGACTCCCCACATTAGGTAGTAGTTTCCCCACATTAGGCCGCAGGTTCCCCACAATGGGTCAAAGTCTCCCCACAAAAAAAAACACATACAACACAGAAAGACACACACACAAACACACACACAGTCAGAGAGACACACACTCACAGACAGACACACACAGAGTCACACACACACACACAGTCACACAGTCACACACACACACACACACACACACACACTCAGAGAGTCACACAAACACACACAGTCACATACAGTACACACAGTCACACACACAAACATAGATAGAGACAGACATAGAGACAAACACACACACTCACCCATCCAGCGCAGCGATCCTTCTCACGTGGCGCCCTGCGAGTGACGTAACTGACGTCTTCCTGCGCGGCCATGCGGTGTGACGTCAGGCCGGCGCAGACGTGGGAGCGGATGCCGGTAACAGTGCTGGTGAAGGTGAGGGGGGGTGATGACGGACGGGCACAACGCACGCACACACAGCTGAGGACGGACGGATGGGAGGCCGGTCGGGCACAGATGGGGGGGGGGGGGGGTGCTGCGGAGCGTCTTGGTGTCACCCCATTAGGTTGGTGTCACCCGGTGCGGGCCGCACCCGGGTCACAACGCCACTGAGGGCACGTTATCACAGGACAATCGTTTGTTCCCCGTATATGTAGATCTTTTTGCATGTTTTGCATATCTAGTCAAAGAATGTGCCAGATTTTTCTCAGATGCTCAGCCGTGGGAAAATCTGTCTTATCTTTAGGTAGGACTACTTATCACAACTCCAGGTATATCTGTTTTTTATCTCCGCAGTCCTTTTTAGCGCTGAGATATAAGCCTTTTTATTAGTATGCAAATGTGGCTCAGGTGCCCAGGGGGCGGTAATAAAGAAGAGATGAGCAGGAAGTTTACGCCCCCCTGGAATTTTAAGCCTTATTTCCATAATAACTAAATTGTTTTTTATCTCGGCACCGGAAAGGACTATGGAGATAAGATCAGTATGCCCGGAATCCTGGTGAGGAGCCCTATCTGTCCTCTGTTTATTTTTTGTATAGATCGATGAGGAAAAAACCCTCTCTTTTTTTCCCTTTATTAAGTCAAAGGCATATGGAGGTACACTGTGGGCCCATTGATTCTTAAAGAGGTACTTCTGCAAAAAACTAATTTATTTCAAATCAAAAAGTTAAAAGGGTATTCCGGGCAAAAACATTTTATCCCCTATCCAAAGGAACTGGGGACATGACGACACCACGCCCCCTCCATTCATGTCTATGGGAGGGGGCGTGACGGAAGTCACGCCCCCTCCCATAGACATGAATGGAGGGGGCGTGGCGTGACGTCACGTCATGTCCCCAGTTCTGGAAACCTGGAGGTTTCCAAAGCTGAAGATTCAGCACCCGCATAGAATGCGGGTGCTGCAGGGAGTTCGCAGGGGGTCTCAGCAGCGGGCTCTCTGCGATCAGACATCTTATCCCCTATCCTTTGGATAGGGGATAAAATGTTTTTGCCCGGAACACTTCTATATAAAAATCTTAACCCTTCCAGTACTTAGCTGCTGTATGTTCCACAGGAAGGTGTGTAGTTCTTTCCAGTCTGACCACAGGGCTCTCTGCTGCCACCTCTGTCCGTGTCAGGAACTGTCCAGAGCAGGAGCAAATCCCCATAGCAAAGCTCTCCTGCTCTGGACAGTTCCTGACATGGACAGAGATGTCAGCAGAGAGCACTGTGGTCAGACTGGAAAGAACCACACAACTTCCTCTGGAGCATAGAACAGATTTTTTAATAGAAGTAATTACAAATCTGTTTAACTTTCTGGCACCAGTTGATTTGAAAAAAAAATAATAATAATTTTTCCAGTGAAGTACCCCTTTAATGGGCTGTATTAGTGATCTACACAGTAGAATTTCATATGATTATGTACATGAACCCCTAGGTGTCAAGTACATGGCAGAGTGGTGTGCAAAGGGGCTATACAAAGGCACATGGCTTCCCTAAACCTATGGTTCCTCCATAAGGCACTATATAATGAGAATATCTCCATAATATGACAGCTGTCACGCCCCCCTCCCATAGACTTGCATTGAGGGGGCGGGTGAGACGTCACAAGGGGGCAGAGTTGTGACGTCATGATCTTCCGTTCTCGTGGTCGGGATGGCATTAGCCTGAGGGCCTCCAGCGGTTCAGGAAGCCGTTACAGGTGGGTGCCGCATGGTAGAATGCGGGGGTCCCCAGCGGCGGGACCCCCGCCATCAGACATCTTATTCCCTATCCTTTGGATAAGGGATAAGATGTCTAGGGGTGGAGTACCCCTTTAATGCCAGTGTACAATACACAGTGCAGTTCCTGATCTGCTTCTATCTGAAAAGTTGTCTTCATCCTTGTTCCAACTGGACCCTTGGAAACTTCGGCTATTCCTAACTTCTTTCTTGCCTGGGCCTTTGGATACTATGTTTGATACTTGTGGTAACACCCCTAATCCTGTCTCCTGGCTACTCTGTGCGATGGTGCTGTCTAGGCCCTTGAATACTACACCTGCTCCTTGTTGTATTATTCATGGTCCTGACACTTGGCCTTTTTTGCTCCTGACTTTGTTCTTGCTTAGATCCTTGGATACTATGCCGGTTACCATGGGTACCACTACGGGTCCTAACTTCAGACTCCTTATCTGTCTCATTCTGACTGTAGTCCTGGTGAAGATCTCTGGCTTGTCCCTGGTCTATTATTATACCGAGAAAGAAAAAGGAACACGAAAGCGCCCCTGGTGAAGTATGTTAAACACAGGTGTAGAGATGCTGGTTATAAACACTCACCCTGTAGTGTTGCGCTAAGAGCACAACATCTATATACACATGTAGAATGAATGGGGTCCTGCAGCTTGGTTCCCCCGATCCCAGGTTCCTCTGGTCCAGTAGTGGTATAGGCAGCACAAAAATACAAGAAGTGGAACTTTTCTAAGCGCCAGACCCCTTGAAGTAGTCAGTCCAACAATGTAGACCAAATGAATAAAAGATAGCATTTATTCCAAGCACAAATCAACGCGTTTCAGGCCCGGAGAGGGCCCTTCGTCAGGACCTTCTCCTGACGAAGGGCCCTCTCCGGGACTGACACGCGTTGATTTGTAATTGGAATAAATGCTATCTTTTATTCATTTTTTCTAAATTGTTGGACTGACTACTTCAAGGGGTCTGGGGCTTAGAAAAGTTCCACTTCTTGTATTTTTGTGCTGCCTGGTCTTTTATTAGACACTGTATTTGGTACCACTTGGTCCTGACACTGGCCCATTTCTGGACCCTGTTCCTGATATCTACTAGTTCAAGTTCCTCGTCTGTTCACTGTGTTTTTGGTCTAGCCTCTAGTCGGTTCCTGGACTCCACACTCCACTTACCAGTCTAACTAGCACAATACCACTTGCAGAACTTAGGAACTTTCCAAGTCACGAGAACCCAAACATATATGGAGTTACAGTATCATAGACCCTTGTTATATGGAGCATTGACAAAGCTTGTATGGTGCCTTACACTTATTTTCTATTGATCTACTAGTTTTAATATAGAGGTTTTTATTTTTAAAGGTGTTTGTTCATGAAGATAATCCCTGTCCATATGGGACGTGTGGACTTTATTAGCTGGGAGAAACCAAAAAGACAAGAAAGCTCCCACCACTTATTCCTTCCCCCCGGCAATGTTTGGTGATGGCAGTTCCCTTTTTCATCCTCACCTTTTAAGAGACAGAACTTTTTTTTAAATATTTTTATCAACAGAGCAATATGAGGGCTTGTTTTTTGTTGGACGGGTTGAACTTTGTCATCAGTTATTTTATAGAGAAACAAAAAATACAAAAACCCCACAAAAAAATTGCTCTTTATAGGAAAAAAAAAAAAAAAAAAAACTTTACTCTACATGTCAGTATGATGATAGCAATAGCACACTCCAGTATTTTACTTTATGATCACTTGTTAATCCATCTTTTTTGGGGAGGAGAATTCCGAAGAATTCTGGCTTTGAGTATTATAGTGTGGATATAGGAGGTGATTTTCTAATATGAACCCAATTTTATTGGGTTGTGCCTTCATGTTTTGATGCACGCGATGTGCGCCAAAGTTTGCAACACCATTTGACGGAAAATCACGGATAGTTGACTAACCCTCTATTTCAGTCAGAAAATCCATAAAGGGTGTGTTTTCAAAAAAATGGGCATGTCTATGGCACTTTCCAATATTCCTACCAAATTTCTTAATGAATCCACATAACAAAAGTGACATCCAGCTTAACCCCTTAAGGACACAGCCCATTTTGGCCTTAAAGGGGCTATCCAGGAAAAAACTTTTTTGGCTCCAGAAAGTTAAACAGATTTGTAAATTACTTATATTAAAAAATCTTAATCCTTTCAGTACTTATGAGCTGCTGAAATTGAGTCGTTCTTTTCTATCTAAGTTCTCTCTGATGACACGTGTCTCGGGAACCGCCTAGTTTAGAAGCAAATCCCCATATCAAACCTCTTCTACTCTGTGCAGTTCCTGAGACAAGCAGAGATGTCAGCAGAGAGCACTGTTGCCAGACAGAAAACAGCAACTCAACTTCAGCAGCTGATAAGTATTGAAAGGATTAAGATTTTTTAATAGAAGTAATTTACAAATCTGTTTAACTTTCTGGAGCCAGTTGATATAAGAAAAAATGTTTTTTCCTGGAATACCCTTTAAAGGGTACCTCTCATCAAAAAAACTTTTGATATATTATAGATTAATGTATGCAGAATAACTTTACAATTGCATGTTATTAAAAAATATGCTTCTTTCTATTTAATTTTCCACTTTGAAGAAATGACCACTAGGGGTCTCCCTACCAGTCCTGGCAGCAAGCATTTCAGACTCATGCTGGAGTCCTAAACACTACGAGCTGCCAGTCTGCTTTGTTCACAAAGAAGAACACTCAGAGCTGCCAGCCTGCTTTGTTCACAGCCTGTTTGCAGGCTGGCAGCATGAGTCAGAAATGCTTGCTGACAGGACTGATCGGGAAAAATACAATAGAAAGAAGCATATTTTTCATTAACATGCTATTGGAAAGTTATTCAACATTCATTAATCTAAAATATATCAAAAGTTTATTTGATGAGAGGTCCCCTTTAACCTGTTCAGGACCCATGACGTATGCATACGTCTTCACACCCTGGGTCTTAAGGACCCATGACGTATGCATACGTCATGGCGTTTTCCGGTCTCTGCCGCTCGCCGGGCAGAGATCGGAACTGGATGCCTGCTGAAATCCTTCAGCAGGCATCCAGGGCAAACGCCGAGGGGGGCCATGTAGGCCCCCCATGTCGGCGATCGCCGCAAATCGCAAGGGAAATCGCCCTTGCGATCTGCGGCGATACCGGGCTGATCGGGTCTCTGGGACCCGACCGCCCGGTAATTTCGCATGATCCCGGCTGTCACAGACAGCCAGGACCATGCTGGAGTATCGGAGCGAGGTGGCAAGCCGGCCACCTCCTCCGATCCCCTGCGATCTGTCGGTTAGTTAACCGACCAATCGCAGGAGGGGGGGCGGTTACTTCCTCCCGTCCTGCCCGGCCCCTGAAAGTCCGGAGAGGACGGGAGGAAGACCGGAGGACACGGCGGGGGACGGGGGAGTGCTGGGGACCGGCCCCGGTACTTACCTCGTCCCTGAAGACCAGGATCCAGACGATGAAGACGGCGGCAGCGGCGACAGGTGAGTAGATCTTCAGCCGCGGTCGGGCCCTTTACAGCAATGCACGTCGCCGTAAAGCGACATGCATTGCTGTAATAGGACCCTGTAAACTACAACTCCCAGCATGCCCAGACAGCCCTTGGCGTCTGGGCATGCTGGGAGTTGCAGTTTTGCAACATCTGGAGGTCCACAGTTCCGAGACCACTGTGCCTTTCCAGATGTTGCAAAACTACACATCCTCAGCATGCCCTTACTGTCCAGGCATGCTGGGAGTTGTAGTTCTGTAACATCTGGCCCTTCAGATGTTGCAGAACTACAACTCCCAGCATGCCTGGACAGTTTTGGCATACTGGGAGTTGTAGTTTTGCAACATCTGGAAGGGCACAGATTGGGAACCACTGTATCAGTGGTCTGCAAACTGTAGTCCTCCAGATGTTGCAAAACTACAACTCCAAGCATGCTGGGAGTTGTAGTTCGGCAACATCTGGCTCTAAAGATGTTGCCGAACTACTACTCCCAGCATGCCTGAGAATGTTTGGGAGTTGTGGTTTTGCAACAGCTGGAGGCACACTGGTTGGGAAACATTGTTTCCTAACTCAGTGTTTCCCAACCCGTGTGCCTCCAGCTGTTGCAAAACCACAACTCCCAAACATTCTCAGGCATGCTGGGAGTAGTAGTTTTGCAACAGCTGGAGGCCCCCCCCCCCTGTGAATGTACAGGGTACACTCACATGGGCAGGGGGCTTACAGTGAGTATCAGGCTGCAAGTTTGCGATGCAGCAAATTTTGCGCGGCAGCTCAAACTCGCTGTAATCCCCCGCCCGTGTGACTGTACCCTAAAAACACTACACACCACTACACTAACACAAAATAAAATAAAAAGTAAAAAACACTACATATACATATACCCCTACACAGCCCCCCTCCCTCCCCAATAAAAATGAAAAACGCCTGGTACGCCACGGTTTCCAAAATGGAGCCTCCAGCTGTTGCAAAACAACAACTCCCAGTATTGCCATACAGCCGTTGACTGTCCAGGCATGCTGGGAGTTTTGCAACAGCTGGAGGCACCCTGTTTGGGAATCGCTGGCGTAGAATACCCCTATGTCCACCCCTATGCAAGTCCCTAATTCAGGCCTCAAATGCGCATGGCGTTCTCTCACTTTGGAGCCCTGTCGTGTTTCAAGGCAACAGTTTAGGGCCACATATGGGGTATCGCCGTACTCGGGAGAAATTGACTAACAAATCTTGGGGGTCTTTTTCTCCTTTCACCCCTTATGAAAAGGTGAAGTTGGGGTCTACACCAGCATGTTAGTGTAAAAAAATAAACTTTTTACACTAACATGCTGGTGTTGCCCTATACTTTTCATTTTGACAAGAGGTAAAAGGGAAAAAAGCGCCACAAAATTTGTAACACAATTTCTCCCGAGTACGGAGATACCCCATAAGTGGGCGCAAAGTGCTCTGGGGGCGCACAACAAGGCCCAGAAGGGAGAGTGCACCATGTACATTTGAGGTGATTTGCACAGGGGTGGCTGATTGTTACAGCGGTTTTGACAAACGCAAAAAAAACAAAACCCCACATGTGACCCCATTTCGGAAACTACACCCCTCACGGAATGTAATGAGGGGTGCAGTGAGAATTTACACCCCACAGGTGTCTGACAGATCTTTGGAACAGTGGGCTGTGCAAATTAAAAATGTTGTACAGCCCACTGTTCCACAGATATGACAGACACCAGTGGGGGGTAAATGCTCATTTTATGCCTTGTTACGTTCCTCAAGGGGTCTAGTTTCCAAAATGGTATGCCATGTGGGGGTTATTTTGCTGTCCTGGCACCATAGGGGCTTCCTAAATGCGATATGCCCCCCGAGCAAAATTTGCTCTCAAAAAGCCAAATATGACTCCTTCTCTTCTGAGCATTGTAGTTCGCCCGTAGTGCACTTCAGGTCAACTTATGGGGTACCTCCATACTCAGAAGAGATGGGGTTTCAAATTTTGGGGGGTATTTTCTGCTATTAACCCTTACAAAAATGTGAAATTTGGGGGGAAACACACATTTTAGTGATTTTTTTAAATTTATTTTTTACGTATGCAAAAGTCGTGAAACCCCTGTGGGGTATTAAGGCTCACTTTATTTCTTGTTACGTTCCACAAGGGGTCTAGTTTCCAAAATGGTATGCCATGTGGTTTTTTTTTTGCTGTCCTGGCACCATAGGGGCTTCCTAAATGCGACATGCCCCCGAGCAAAATTTGCTCTCAAAAAGCCAAATATGACTCCTTCTCTTCTGAGCATTGTAGTTCACCCATAGTACACCTCAGGTCAACTTATGGGGTACCTTCATACTCAGAAGAGATGGGGTTACAATGTTTGGGGGGTATTTTCTGCTATTAACCCTTGCAAAAATGTGAAATTTGGGGGGAAACACACATTTTAGTGAAATTTTATTTTTATTTTTTTACATATGCAAAAGTCGTGAAACCCCTGTGGGGTATTAAGGCTCACTTTATTCCTTGTTACGTACCTCAAGGGGTCTAGTTTCCAAAATGGTATGCCATGTGGGGGATTTTTGCTGTTCTGGCACCATAGGGGCTTCCTAAATGCAACATGCCTCCCAAAAACCATTTCAAAAAAACGTACTCTCCAAAATCCCCTTGTCGCTCCTTCGCTTCTGAGCCCTCTACTGCGCCCACCGAACACTTTACATAGACATATGAGGTATGTGCTTACTCGAGAGAAATTGGGCTACAAATATAAGTATACATTTTTTCCTTTTTCCCCTTGTAAAAATTCAAAAATTGGGTCTACAAGAACATGCGAGTGTAAAAAATGGAGATTGTGAATTTTCTCCTTCACTTTGCTGTTATTCCTGTGAAACACCTAAAGGGTTAAAACGCGGACTGAATGTCATTTTGAATACTCTGGGGGGTGCAGTTTTTATAATGGGGTCATTTGTGGGGTATTTCTAATATGAAGACCCTTCAAATCCACTTCAAACCTGAACTGGTCCATGAAAAATTGTGAGTTTGGAAATTTTGTGAAAAATTGGAAAATTGCTGCTGAACTTTGAAGCCCTCTGGTGACTTCCAAAAGTAAAAACACGTAAATTTTATGATGCAAACATAAAATAGACATATTGTATATGTGAATAAAAAAAAAAAATTATTTGGAATATCCATTTTCCTTACAAGCAGAGAGCTTCAAAGTAAAAAAAATGCAAAATTTTCAAATTTTTCATAAAATGTTGGGATTTTTCACCAAGAAAGGATGCAAGATACCACAAAATTTTACCACTATGTTAAAGTAGAATATGTCACGAAAAAACAATCTCGGAATCAGAATGATAACTAAAAGCATTCCAGAGTTATTAATGTTTAAAGTGACAGTGGTCAGAATTGCAAAAAATGGCCGGGTCCTGAGGTGTAAAATGGCTGGGTCCTTAAAGGGTTAAGGATGCAGCCAATTTTGTTTTAGCATTTTCCTTTTTTTCCTCCTCACCTTCTAAAAATGATAGCTCTTTTATATTTCCATCCACAGACTAGTATGAAGGCTTGTTTTTTGCGCTACCAGTTGTCCTTTGCAATGACACAACTCTTTTTACCATAAAATGTATGGTGCAACCAATAAAATACTATTTGTGTGGGTAAATTGAAAAGAAAACTGCAATTTTGCAAATTTAGGAAGGTTTCGCTTTCAAGTTGTACAATTTATGGTAAAAATGACGTGTGTTCTTTATTCTTTGGGTCAATACAATTAAAATGATACCCGTGATTACATACTTTTTTCTATTATTGTACTGCTTTAAAAAAAATCTCAAACTTTTTAACCAAATTAGAGTGTTTAAAATCCCTCTATTTTGACGACCTATAACTTTTCCATTTTTCTGTATAAGTGGCGGTATGATGGCTCATTTTTTGTGCCGTGATCGGTACTTTTTATTGATGCTACATTTGCATATATGAAACTTTTAATAAATTTTTTACATTTTTTGGCGGAATATTATGTGACAAAAAAGCAGCAATTTTTTTATTTTTATTTTTTTTAAGTTTACATCGTTCATTGTATGGGATCAATGACATTATATTTTGATGGTTTGGACATTTACGCACGCAGCGATACCAAATTTCTTTATTAATTGATTTGTTTTACACTTTCTGGGGGTAAAATGGGAAAAAGGGACTATTTACATTTATTTTGACTTTTTTTTTTACACTTTAATAGTCCCCATAGGGGACTATCTATAGCAATCATTTGATTGCTTATACTGTTCAGTGCTATGCATAGGGCATAGCACTGATCAGTATTATTGTTGATAATACCAGAGCAGAAGACCCCTGGAGACGGACGGGGGCAGGTGAGGGGACCTCCGTCCGCCATTAAGGATGATCGGATCCCCACGGCAGCACCGCGGGCGATCCGATCATCTATTTTACCGACCACACTGCCGCAGATGCTGTGATCTGTAATGATCATGGTATCTGAGAGGATAATGGCGGACATCAGCGTAATCACCGTGCATGACACGAGCACCAATCCGGTGCTCGCGGTCATGTACATGTACGTCCTAGTGTGTCAAATACCAGGGCACCAGGACGTACATTTACGTTCTGTGTCGTTAAGGGGTTAAAAAAACATAATCTCTAACGCTCCTTTCACACTGCAATATGACACGGCAGTGTGATGTCCGTCAGGGGAGCCGGGGAGAATAGCAGGAGAAAAAAAATACTGCTTGCACTGTCTTTTTCTCCCGCTATTCCCCTCAAAAAACAACGGTGCCCGACGAACCCCATAATAGTAAATGGAAGCCGTGGGGACCCTTTGTTGTGCCCTGTCATGAGAAGGGCCATTAAAGGCACACAAAAAAAAAAAGACTTTAACAGCCATTCTTTGCAGGGCGCAATGGCAGTGTATAAGGGGCCTAAGGCTGTTGTAAAAATGGACCAAAGTATGGGAAACCTATCCTATTTTTTTATTTTCAATAGTCGGTGGTTAGTAAGAACAGGTCTTTGATGGCGGCACGGCTGTTGTTTGTCTTACCTACAGCTACCACAGAGATTATATAATGGGGTGTTTTTTTTGTTGTAGTTTTAACATTAAAGAGGACAATGCATTTTTGTGCCTTTCTCGTATATATGCATTTATCTTTTTTATATAGTGCTTTTATATGGACCTGAGGAGGGTGCAAAAGGGTGCCTAAATGCGTTGTCCCCTTTTATGTTGATGTGGTAACCGAACATGAGGCAAACAACATCCGCACCACCATCCAAGACTTTCCAACTCCAGACTTGTAATTTGATCCACTACATGCCAATAAGTGGATAGGGTCAGGAGGGCAGTAGATGCCAAATACACACATCTTATGTAGAGTCCTGGCCGTTTTCCTGCACAACCATCTCAGGTGAGTATGAAGTACGGAGCGCCTTTCTTCTTGTATGAATTGTTTCTTACGGCCAATCTCATTGGTGCCCGAGACAATTTATTTTTCTTTAGGATTTTATTCTCCCTGAGTTATCTGTTCTTGAGCGGCCATCTCCACCTTAAAGGGGTACTCTGCTAGAAAACAATTTTTAAATCAAACAATTTTTTAAATCAACTGGTGATTTGTAAATTACTTCTATTAAAAATCTTAATCCTTCCAGTACTTATAAGCTGCTGTATGCTCCAGAGGAAGTTCTTTTCTTTTTGAATTTCTTTCCTGTCTGACTGTTGGGAAAATTATATTTTGATATCTATGTTCACTGTATTTTTTATGTGCGATGCTTAGCTAAAATGGCACTGGCTTATTTCTCTTTTTTTTACTTAACGCTTATCTTAGTTTCGGCCAGCGCCCAGTGATGCTTAAAACTATGCAACTGACCTTGAGTAGGAGAATAATAAGCTCTGTTATATTACGAAATAACTGTAAAAGGGGCACTGTGATTGGCAATAAAGCGACCTATGCATAATGAGCCACCAGTGTGCCTTCAGACAATCAGCTCACACTCAAAATATTACTATAGAAGAGACAAACGCCTGACTTTGGGTGGGACTCTGCTGCTGAATTGCTTGGCTGTAAGATTTCCCATCTGTATCGATACATCTGTAATTAATCTGCCTTCTAATCAAGACAACTGGGTTGACTGATCAGGGGAGGAAATAGATCCCAACACTGACCACAGTGCTCTATGCTGACACCTCTGTTCATGTCAGGAACTGTCCAGAATAGGAGCTAATCTCCATAGGAAACCTCTCCTGCTCTGGACAGTTCCTGACATGGACAGAAGTATTAGCAGAGAACTCTGTGGACAGACTGAAAAGAAATACAAAAATAAAAGAACTTCCTGTGGAGCATACAGCAGCAGATAAGTACTGGAAGGGTTAAGATTTTTAAATAGAAGTCATTTACAAATCTGTTAAACTTTCTGACACCAGTTGATTTAAAAAAAATATGTTTTCCACTGGAGTACCCCTTACTTTTGTAGGGTGATACTTGTTGAAGGAATTAGCGAATTTCCGTAGGCTTCATCTTCCTGGGAAAAATGTTGATGAATACCTCCAGAATATCTCCTGAGTATGTGAGCGTAACTGACTGCTCCTACTCTGTGACCAAGCGGTGCACAGTGTATAAATATTCTAATATAGGCAGTGTGGTTATTACACCATCCATATCTAGGTTTCAGGCCTAGCTAGCAGAGGCCAGAGCGGCACTTAACAAATATGAAACAAATAGAAATAGCAGTTCTACTAGATAAAGGGAACAAAGTATATTACAATTATTCCTCGGTTTTGGGTTTATAGATATTTGCCGAGCTCCCCAACCCTTGTTTTGTAACTTAACAAAGATGGCCAGGGAGCAAGAATAGAAAAGGTAAGAATATTATGTACAGTGGTGGCACAGTGTATAAATATATTTTAATAAGGAGACACAGTGTATAAATATATCTTTATATAGGGGCATGTATATAGGGGCATGTAATATATGGAGGCATAGTGTATAAATATATTTTTATATGGTGCACAGTGTATAAATATATTTTTATATAGAGGTACAGTGCTTAAATATATTTGTATGGGGGGGCACGATGGGTGGCAGGATTATATTTACGGTGCACAGTGTGTGGCAGGAATATATATCCAGGGGGCATAGTGTCTGACAGGGTTATATATAGAGGGTATGGTGTGTGGCAGGATTATGTATAGGAGATGCAGTAGGTGGCAGTGCAATTTTAAGGGGGCACAGTGTCTGGAAGGGTAATATTAATTATTGTCTTTGTATAGCAGATGAGGATCTGCTGACGAAGGGAGGAGCCAATGATGTCCGAGCGTCAAACTCTGCAGTGTAGAGAGAAGATCTAGTTGGAAGAAGTCATGGCTCCTGGACCAGATGAAAAAGGAAAGGATAGGAAAGACTATAGAGAAGATGTCACCTGTGAGTCTGATAATATTGTGGCTCATTCCCTTACCACTGCTGAAGTCATACTGGGAGCTATCATTTCACAAGGTAAAAGCCACTCTTGTAGTTTCAAATTGTATATTTGGTTATTATAGTCAAAGTAATTTCCCACAACGCTACACCATGGGCATCCATCATGCCAAGTAGGGAACCTGTTGTTATATTTTTTCAATCCCACCCCTGGCTGGTCTGCAATCCTAAAGGGGTACTCCGCTGCCCCAGGGTTCTGAACATTTTGTTCCGAATTATTGGAGCGGGCGGCAGGGTCATGATGTCATGGCCATGCCCCTCGTGCTGTCATGCCACGCCCCATCAATGCAAGTCTATGGGAGGGGGCGTGATGTATGCCCCTCTCCCTCCCATAGACTTACATTGTGGGGGCGTGGTGTGACATCACGAGGAGCATGGCCATGATGTCACTATCCCCGCCACCCACTCCAATAATTCGTAACAAAATTCTAAATGAACGCCTTTGGATAGGGGATAAGATGTCTATGGGTGGAGTACCCCTTTAACATTGTTTTTATGGCACCAGCTCCTGATCCAGCTTCACACTCCCAAATGACTGGAGGCTGGAATCAGTTTCAAAGGGCCTTCAACTAAGTCCTAAACGGAGGGTCTGACTACTTATGTTAAAGGACAACTGCAGCGCAATATACACTTATCCCCTATCTACAAGATAGTGGATAAGTGTTTGATCGCGGGCGGTCCGACCGCTGGGACGCCCAGAGATCTCATAGTGAGCGCTAAGGCACGTAGCGTCGACCTAGAGGTCAACGGTGACGCCCCGTCTCCTCCCCGTCTCCTCCCCGTCTCCTCCCCGTCCCCATACAGTTCTATGGGGGAGCCGGGGAGGCACGAACACTGCCTCCCCGCCTCTCCCATAGAGATGCAGGGAGGAGGTGTGCCGGCCGCAATGTTATGCTGCGGCAGGCACGCCCCCTGCACGGGAGAGCCGCGGCACAGCCGCGGACCTGTACAGGAGATTGTGGGGGGTCCCAGCGGTCGGACCCCCCGCGATCAAACACTTATCCCCTATCATGTAGATAGGGGATAAGTGTATATTAAGCTGCAGTTGTCCTTTAATGCAATTGAAAGGGTCTGAAAATTTTCTAAATGCTCTGTAAATTCCCAAATACCTATAGAAAAGGACCTTATTATCTTCTGACTTGGCACCCCACCAGTTTCAGTAGAGCTCTCTTTACATCTTTATTCCGTATACTATATATTAGAGGGTTTAACATGGGAATAATGGTTGCATATAGGACAGAAAAAGTGAGTTCAAAGACCCGGGTATCTTTATATGGTGGCATTATATACATGGACATCCAGGTAACATAATACGTAGTGAGGACAATGAGGTGGGACGAGCAGGTTGAGAAAGCCTTTCTTCTCCCGTCATTGGTTTTGAAATTTAAGATAACAATGATGACTTTAATGTAGAAAATTATACTACACAGAAAAGGGCCGAGACCAAAGATTAAAGCTTCAAGGTAACTGATCAACTGGAAACCAGCATTGGGGCAGGAGATTTTTTCAAAGGCCTTAAACTCGCTAAAGAATTGTGGGATTGTATTAGAATAACACATTGGTATCTTGGATAAGACAAAGGTTGTAACAGTAGAATTTATAAACCCCGAAACCCAGGCAAGAGCCATGAACAGGACACAGTTCTTCTTACTCAATACACTGTGATAATGTAGAGGGTTACAAATGGCGACATATCGATCATAAGCCATAATGGAAAGTAGAAGGTCCTCTGTAGTAGCCACATGACCAAAGAAGTACATCTGGGTGAAGCATTGAGTGAAGGACAAGGTATAGTCACCAGTCAGGAACATGTCAACCAACTTAGGGACTGTGGTCGATGTGTAGACAATGTCGATAATGGATAAATTACACAGGAATAGATACATGGGTGTGTGTAGGTGATTATCATTGTATATGACTATAATAGTCAATGAATTAGCGATCACTCCGGTCAGGTATATCAGGACAAAGATAAGAGATAAATAGGACTTGTTCTTTGTTTGTGTAGGAAAAGTTAAAATAAAGAATTCATAGGTGTAATTTTCCATCAGAATTGACATCTGGAAGAACAAAACATTTAGAAAATTATTATTTTGCATGTATTTGGTAAAAAATTATACAATTTTAGAGGCATTATCACTACTCTGTTTCTCCTCCAAAAGTTCGGGAAGATATGTTATAGGTGTTTATATGAACAATAGGACTATACATCTGTGTTGGGGAGTCATAGCCAAGTCTACCCATAAATTTAAAGTCTGGGTAGAGCACAACTGATGCCAGTGAGTCTGATTAAAAGTTCTTAGGGGATCAGATGTCTGATCGAGGGGGTCCCGCCGCTGGGGACCCCCGCAGTATAGCATGCAGCACCCAGGACCCAGACCATCAGGAAGCGCTGGAGGGTCTGGGTCCTGACCTCGGGAACGGAAGTTCGTGATGTCACCACTCCACACCCATTTGATGTCAGAAACAGTTGGGTGCTGCATGCTATATTGCGGGGGTCCCTAGCGGTGGGACCCCCTCGATCAGACATCTTATCCCCTATCCTTTGGATAGGGGATAAGATGTCTAGGGGTGGAGTACCCCTTTAAAACCTTAACCCTTGATTAATTTGATTGGTAATAAATGTAGTTTCATAGCCAATAATGCCATCTAGTGAATCAATAAATGGTCATTAAACTGAACAGAAGTTAATATGGTCAATTATATCCCTAGAACCCTCATTTGCATCAGTAAATGCTTGTAATGTCTATTGGGAGATTCAAATTTATGGGGTGTGTATAAACTGATAAGAGTTCTAGTTAAAAACATGTGTATTTAGACTACAGGGAGGACACACAGATTTTTTACACTATAGGGGTCTTACACTCTACAAAAATATTCCAAACTCCTAGAATTTACCTGAGAGGTGGGGCCATGAAGAGTCAGGGAGAAGTCTTTCCAGTGTAGCCATGTATCTGATATGACTGCATGGTAACAAGACAAAAGCCATACAGGAAGATTCCATGTATTCAGCTTTCCCGTGTGCAGAAGTTATATCTCACATGTCTTGGGTAAGATACAAATTGTTCTTATTTGATTAGGATCATATGTAAATGTGAATAAAATTATATCAATTATGGTGAATAGATGTTTTCTTTAATCTCCAGGTTGAGATGTAAAGTTTAGCATATGGATCATATCTCCTTCTTCTGCACAGAACGGGGCATGTACCATCCAAATCAATGCATTAATCTAATTGATATTAATAATATTCACACAATGAAACTTCCTCCAAATTTCGAGTACCATATGATATATATCTTGTATTATGTCTTTAAAAGTACCAATCAGAGTGATGTACTTAGTGTGTTAGAAATGGGCGGAGTGTTTGCATATCCCTTTCATTTTTATATATCTAGAAATTAGATGTTGCCTATCTTTGATATCATGTGATGTTCTCTCTTCCACAGATATACAGTGGCCCCTCAAGTTACAATATTTATTGTTTCCAGGATGACCATTGTATGTTGAGACCATAACTCTATGGAAACCTGGTAATTGGTTCTGAAGCCACCAAAATGTCATCCAAAAATAGGAAAAAGTGAGGATTAAAGAAAAATAAGTAGATAACTAATACAGATAAAGCAAATCCTTACACATAAAAGTAAGAAAGATTTGCTGGGAGCTGTAAATCATTGTCTTTTTCATTGTGTTCCAACCAGGGTGCCTCCAGCTGTTGCAAAACTACAATTCCCAGCATGCCAGGACAGCCAATGGCTGTCCGGGCATGCTGGAGTTGTAATTTTGCAACAGCTGGAGGCACCCTCGTTGGGAAACACACGTCTATGTAGAGGACAAGAGCTTCTTCAGGGTCCTGTACAGTACACAAATTGTCCTACAAAAAGTAAAATGGAGCCGCCCTTACTTGGTGTCCAAAAGGAGCAGCTAACCATGGCATAGGTTAAAAGTAATACAGAACATGTAATACCTCCTTGTATTGTAGGGGGCGCTACCAGACAGAAATTCAGTGCATGCACTTCAGTAATACAGGGATTTTATCAGTGAATTCCCATTCTGATTGGTCGGTTCTTCCAGCCATTGACATGTTTTGCAGATTCCATACCATTGTATGTTGAGTCTGGTTTCAAGTTACAATGGTCCAGAAAAGACCATTGTATGTTGAAACTATTGTATGTTGAGGCCATTGTAAGTTGAGGGATCACTCTATACCCACTTTATGTATGATACCTAAACTAACCTTGTTAAAACCTGATGTTATATTGTGACATGACTACTAACTTCTGAGACTTGTAGTTCTACTGTAGTAGTGGATGATAAGGAAGCATCAAGGTGCTTTCATGGTGGTGAAAGTTTTATAAATGTCCAAACCAAAGATTAATTCTGGATAGAGGACAACACAACTCATCTGGAAGGATATCTACAATAGGTGGAGCAAGAGGACGGCCGACAGGATGATGAATGGAGTAAAGTAGATGAAGCGTGAACATTATGTTGAGATGACCAAAAACCCAAACAGAAGACAAGAGATTTTGGGGAAGAGACATTATGGTCACCAGGAGTCAAAACCAACTTGACAGCACTGAAGAGTAACAGTGACAATAACAGAATCATGAGGATTTTGGGAGTGAAGTTATCAGTTCTTTTACATTCTGAAAAAGAAAATGTTATTTTTGTCATCTGATAAGAAGTAGGAGACATCATCTCACTAAGGCCTCCTTTTTGTAATAATAATAATAATAATAATGATAATAATAATTCCATAACTCAATAATGGATTATGAATGATTCATTACGGTCACAATGAAAGGGGACAATGAAGTCGCAAGCTCCCAGCGCCGGCTCCAGCGTCCGGAACAGTTAGTTCCAAATGCTGAGCAGCGGAGTACCCCTTTAATGAATCTTTACACGGCTCAACTTACATGTAGAACATGATCAATGAATAATTATTGGATCGTATGCGGAAGCCTTTATTTAAAGGGGTATTCCAGGAAAAAAAATTTTTTTTATATATCAACTGGCTCCAGAAAGTTAAACAGATTTGTAAATTACTTCTATAAAAAAAAATCTTAATCCTTTCAGTACTTATGAGCTTCTGAAGTTAAGGTTGTTCTTTTCTGTCTAAGTGCTCTCTGATGACACGTGTCTTGGGAACCGCCCAGTTTAGAAGCAAATCCCCATAGCAAACCTCTTCTAAACTGGGCAGTTCCTGAGACAGGTGTCATCAGAGAGCACTTAGACAGAAAAGAACAACCTTAACTTCAGAAGCTCATAAGTACTGAAAGGATTAAGATTTTTTAATAGAAGTAATTTACAAATCTGTTTAACTTTCTGGAGCCAGTTGAGATATATATATATATATATATATATATATATATATATATGTAAAAAAAGTTTTTTCCTGGATAACCCCTTTAATCTTTGTTGGTCATAGGCCGCCATGCACTCCTATTCTTGGAGTACCCCCTGCCTGTCAGTGTCTATCTGAAGCAGTGCTAGTCCTGATCTGGGCTTCCAAATTCGCAACCGGCTCACATCAAGAACATTGTTCAAGGATTTACATACTGGGAGCAAGATGTACATTGGACAGCATTGTCAGTAACAGAACACATATATTGTAATGGGGATAGGTACTCCGGTGGAAAACAATTTTTCAGTAAAAAAAATCTCATTGCTTCCAGTACTTATCGGCTGCTGTATACTACAGAGGAAGTTTAGTTGTTCTTTTTCTGTTTGACCACAGTGCTCTCTGCTGACACATCTGTCCGTGTCAGGAACTGTCTAGAGCAGAAGAGGCTTGCCATGGGGATTTGGACAGTTCCTGACATGGACAGAGGTGGCAGCAGAGAGCACTGTGGTCAGACTGGAACGAACTACACAACTTCCTCTGTAGTATGCAGCAGCTGATAAGTACTGGAAGGATTAAAGGGGTACTCCGGTGGAAAACAATTTTTGTTTAAATCAACTGGTGCCAGAAAGTTAAACACATTTGCAAATTATTCTATTTAAAAATCCCAACCCTTCCAGTACTTATCAGCTGCTGTATGCTCCACAGGAAGTTGTTTTTCTTTCTGGAGTTAATCTCAGACTGACCACAGTGCTCTCTGCTGACACCTCTGTCCTTATCAGGAACTGTCCGGAGCAGGAGAAGTTTGCTATGGGGATTTGCTCCTGCTCAGAACTGTTCCTGATACAGACAGAGGTGTCAGCAGAGAGCACTGTGGTCAGTCTAAAAATAACTACACAACTTCCTCTGGAGCACGCAGCAGCTGATAAGTACTGAAAGGATTAAGAATTTCAAATAGAAGTAATTTACAAATGTGTTTAACTTTTTGGCACCAGTTGATTTAAAAAAAATTCGTTTTCCACCGGAGTACCCCTTTAATAATGGTTAGACTTCCTCTTCTAAACTCCGTTGATCCCACACTTAACCTCTTCCCAATCTCCCAAAATATTGATTCGTGGCTTGTATATTTTCCCTTCTCACCTTATAATACCCATAGCTTTTTAAATTTTCCCACTGTCAAAGTTGTATTAGGGCGTATGTTTTGTGGGACAAGTTGCCCTTTTCACTGGCACCCTTTATTTTATCATATGATGTTATGAAGGCAGAAAACTGGCAAAAATGAAAACAAAATGGAATTGCACAATTTTGTGGGGCAGTAATTTTCTCAAAATTCATCATACAGTAAAACTGACAGACAAACTTTATTGTATGTCAGAGTGAAAACTTGGATACCGTATATACTCGAGTATAAGCCGAGTTTTTCAGCACGATTTTTCGTGCTAAAATGCCCCCCCTCGGCTTATACTCGAGTGAACTCTCCGCCTGTCAATCCCTTCTCAGTGGTCATCAACCTGCGGACCTCCAGATGTTGCAAAACTACAACTCCCAGCATGCCCGGACAGCCATCGGCTGTCCGGGCATGCTGGGAGTTATAGTTTTGAAACATCTGGAGCTCCACAGGTTGAAGACCACTGCCGGGTCTTCGTCATCATCCAGACCCCCTTTTGTTTTGTACTCCCCTTGGTGGGAAGGAAGAGTGAGCTGGTCCGGGCCATCTATGTGGCAGAGACCGTCCGGTGGAGAGGATTAGTCGTTGCGGGCTATCCATTTTTACCGGGGGCCCTCTTTTCCACGCTTCGGGCCTGCCTGGACTATTGATGTTGCCTTGACGACGACGCACAGGGACGTTCATGCTCGTTTCACATTGAACAGACAATAGGTGGAAATTATAGGCAATTAGCAAGACACCCCCAATAAAGGAGTTGTTCTGCAGGTGGCTTGTTCTGTGGTTGTTCTGCAGGACCACAGACCACTTCCCAGTTCCTATGCTTCCTGGCTGATGTTTTGGTCCCTTTTGAATGCTGACGGTGCTTTCACTCTAGTGTCTACAACCCACACAAGTGGCTCAGGTAGTGCAGCTCATCCAGGATGGCACATCAATGCGAGCGGTGGCAAGAAGGTTTGCCTGTGTCTGTCCAGAGCATAGAGGCGCTACCAGGAGACAGGTCAGTACATCAGGAGACGTGGAGGAGGCCATAGGAGGGCAACAACCCAGCAGCAGGACTGCTACCTCCACCTTTGTGCAAGGAGGAGCAGGAGGAGCACTGCAAAATGACCTCCAGCAGGCCACAAATGTGCATGTGTCCACTGAAACGGTCAGAAACAGATTCCTTGAGGGTGGTAGGAAGGCCTGACGTCCAAAGGTAGGGGTTGTGCTTACAGCCCAACACCGTGCAGGACATTTGGCATTTGCCAGAGAGAACCAAGATTGGCAAATCTGGCGCCCTGTGCTCTTCAGACGTGACAGAGTCTGGAGACACCGTGGAGAACATTTTGCTGCCTGCAACATCCTCCAGCATGACCAGTTTGGCGGTGGGTCAGTAATGGTGTGGGGTGGCATGTCTTTGGGGGGCTGCACAGCCCTACATGTGCTTGCCAGAGGTAGCCTGACTGCCATTAGGCACCAAGATGAGATCCTCAGACCCTTTGTGAGACCATATGCTGGTGCGGTTGGCCCTGGGTTCCTCCTAATACAAGACAATGCTAGACCTCATGTGGCTGGAGTGTGTCAGCAGTTCCTGCAAGAGGAAGGCATTGATGCTATGGACTGGCCGCCTGTTCCCCAGACCTGAATCCGATTGAGCACATCTGGGACGTCCCGCTCCATCCACCACAGACTGTCCAGGAGTTGGCGGATGCTTTAGTCCAGGTCTGGGAGGATATCCGTCAGGAGACCATCCTCCACCTCATCAGGAGCATGCCCAGGTGTTGTATGGAGGTCATACGGGCACGTGGAGGCCACACACACTACTGAGCCTCATTGGGACTTGTATTAAGGACATTACATAAAGTTGGATCAGCCTGTAGGGGGGTTTTCCACTGTGATTTTGAGGGTGACTCCATATCCAGACCTCCAAGGGTTGATACATTTGATTTCCATTGATAATTTTTATGAGATTTTGTTGTCAGCGAATTCAACTATGAAAGTATAAGAGGAAAGTATTTCATACGATTAGTTCATTCATTCAGATCTAGGATGTGTTATCTCAGTGTTTCCCCCCCCCCCCCCTTTTTTTTTTTTTTTAGCAATGTATGTCTGTCATTACCGGCAGAATTCAGCTGCTGATTGCAGGGGGCATCTGCGTGGTTTGTCATAGACTCGACTCCCTATGCCCTACTCCCTCACCTGCCTCTTGACATACGTATATCTCATTGCTCGGGAAGGGGTTAAAGGGGAATTCCAGTGGAAAACTATTTTTTTCTAATCAACTGGTGACAGAAAGTTATATATTTGTAAATGACTTCTATATAAAATCTTAATATCTTAATCCTTCCAGTACTTATCAGCTGCTGTATGTTCCAGAGGAATTTGTGTAGTTCTTTCCTGTCTGACCACAGTGCTCTCTGCTGACACCTTCAGGTCAGACAGAAAAGAACTATACAACTTCCAGTGGAGCATACAGCAGCTGATCAATACTGGATGGGTTAAGATTTTTTAATAGAAGTAATTTAGAAATCTGTATAACTTTTTGGCACCAGTTAATTTAAAAAATGTTGTTTTGTTTTTTTCCCTACTGGAGTATACCTTTAACCCCTTAAGGACCAGGCCATTTTACACCTTAAGGACCAGAGCGTTTTTTGCAATTCTGACCACTGTCACTTTAAACATTAATAACTCTGGAATGCTTTTAGTTATCATTATGATTCTGAGATTGTTTTTTTGTGACATATTCTACTTTAACTTAGTGGTAAAATTTTATGGTAACTTGCATCCTTTCTTGGTGAAAAATCCCAAAATTTGATGAAAAAAATGAAAATTTTGCATTTATCTAACTTTGAAGCTCTCTGCTTGTAAGGAAAATGGATATTCAAAATAAAACATTTTTGGGTTCACATATACAATATGTCTACTTTATGTTTGCATCATAAAATTGACGAGTTTTTACTTTTGGAAGACACCAGAGGGCTTCAAAGTTCAGCAGCAATTTGGAAATTTTTCACAAAATTTTCAAACTCGCTATTTTTCAGGGACCAGTTCAGGTTTGAAGTGGATTTGAAGGGTCTTCATATTAGAAATACCCCATAAATGACCCCATTATAAAAACTACACCCCCCAAAGTATTCAAAATGACATTCAATAAGTGTATTAACCCTTTAGGTGTTTCACAGGAATAGCAGAAAAGTGAAGGAGAAAATTCACAATCTTCATTTTTTACACTCGCATGTTCTTGTAGACCCAATTTTTGAATTTTTGCAAGGGGTAAAAAGGAGAAAATTTTTATTTGTGTTTGAAACCCAATTTCTCTCGAGTAAGCACATACCTCATATGTCTATGTTAATTGTTCGGCGGGCGCAGTAGAGGGCTCAGAAGGGAAGGAGCGACAAATGGTTTTTGGGGGGCATGTCACCTTTAGGAAGCCCCTGTGGTGCTAGGACAGCAAAAAAAAAACATATGGCATACCATTTTGGAAACTAGACCCCTCGGGGAACGTAACAAGGGGTAAAGTGAACCTTAATACCCCACAGGTGATTCACGACTTTTGCATATGTAAAAAAAAAAATATGTTTTACCTAAAATGCTTGGTTTCCAAAAAATGTTACATTTTTAAAAAGGATAATAGCAGAAAATACCCACCAAAATTTGAAGCCCAATTTCTCCCGATTCAAAAAACACCCCATATGGGGGTGAGAAGTGCTCTGCTGGCGCACTACAGGTCTCGGAAGAGAAGGTGTCACATTTGGCTTTTTGAAAGCAAATTTTGCTCTGGGGGCATGCCGCATTTAGGAAGCCCCTATGGTGCCAGAACCGCAAAAAAAAAAACACATGGCATACCATTTTGGAAACCAGACCCCTCGGGGAACGTAAAAAGGGGTAAAGTGAACCTTAATACCCTACAGGTGTTTCACGACTTTTGCATATGTAAAAAAAAAACATTTTTTTTACCTAAAATGCTTGGTTTCCCAAAATTTTTACATTTTTAAAAAGGCTAATAGCAGAAAATACCCCCCAAAATTTGAAGCCCAATTTCTCCCGATTCAGAAAACACCCCATATGGGGGTGAGAAGTGCTCTGCTGGCGCACTACAGGTCTCAGAAGAGGAGGAGTCACATTTGGCTTTTTGAAAGCAAATTTTGCTCTGGGGGCATGCCGCATTTAGAAAGCCCCTATGGTGCCAGGACAGCAAAAAAAAAAAACCACATGGCATACCATTTTGGAAACTAGACCCCTCGGGGAACGTAACAAGGGGTAATGTGAACCTTAATACCCCACAGGTGATTCACAACTTTTGCATATGTAAAAAAAAAAAAAAATTTTACCTAAAATGTTGGTTTCTCAAAAATTTTAGATTTTTAAAAAGGGTAATAGCAGAAAATACCCCCCATAATTTGTAACACAATTTCTCCCGAGTACGGCGATACCCCATATGTGACCCTAAACTGTTGCCTTGAAATACGACAGGGCTCCAAAGTGAGAGCGCCATGCGCATTTGAGGCCTAAATTAGGGACTTGCATAGGGGTGGACATAGGGGTATTCTACGCCAGTGATTCCCAAACAGGGTGCCTCCAGCTGTTGTAAAACTCCCAGCATGCCTGGACAGTCAGTGGCTGTCTGGTAATACTGGGAGTAGTTGTTTTGCAACAGCTGGAGGCTCCGTTTTGGAAACAGTGGCGTACCAGACGTTTTTCATTTTTATTGGGGAGGGGGGCTGTGTAGGGGAATGTGTATATGTAGTGTTTTTTACTTTTTATTTTATTTTGTGGTAGTGTAGTGTTTTTAGGGTACAGTCGCACGGGCGGGGGTTCACAGTAGTTTCTCGCTGGCAGTTTGAGCTGCAGCAGAAAATTTGCCGCAGCTCAAACTTGCAGCAACTCCCAGCATGTACGGTCTATCAGTGCATGCTGGGAGTTGTAGTTTTGCAACAGCTGGAGGCACACTGGTTGTGAAACACCGAGTTTGGCAACAAACTCAGTGTTTTGCAACCAGTGTGCCTTCAGCTGTTGCAAAAGCTACAACTCCCAGCATGTACGGACAGCGGAAGGGCATGCTGGGTGTTGTAGTTATGCAACAGCGGGAGGCATACTACTTTGGCTGGGGATGCTGGGGATTGTAGTTATGCAACAGCTGGAAACACACTGGTTTGCTACTTAACTCAGTGTGCCTTCAGCTGTTGCAAAACTACAACTCTCAGCAGTCACCGACAGCCAACGGGCATGCTGGGAGTTGTAGTTTTGCAACCGGCAGATGCACCACTACAACTGCCAGCATGCACTTTAGCTGTTTGTGCAAGCTGGGAGTTGTAGTTACACAACAGCTGAAGGTACACTTTTCCATAGAAAGAATGTGCCTCCAGCTGTTGCAAAACCATAAGTCCCAGCATGCCCATAAGGGAATGCTGGGAGTTGTGGTGGTCTGCCTCCTCCTGTTGCATAACTACAGCTCCCAGCATGCCCTTTTTGCATGCTGGGAGCTGCTGCTAAGCAACAGCAGGAGGCTGTCACTCACCTCCTGCTGCTGCTGATCGACGCTGCAGGTCAGTCCCGCCGCCGTCGTCACCCCTGGGGCCCCGATCCCAACATTAACGCCGGGGATCGGGGTCCCCAGCACCCGGGGTGCACGTCCCGCACCCGCTCACGTCCTCCGGAAGAGGGGCGGAGCGGGTGCGGGAGTGACACCCGCAGCAGGCGCCCTGATTGGTTGGCCGGGAATCCGGCCGACGAATCAGGGCGATCGTGAGGTGACACCAGTGCCACCTCACCCCTGCAGGCTCTGGCTGTTCGGGACCGTCCCTGACGGCCCCGATCAGCCAGTAATTCCGGGTCACCGGGTCACTGGAGACCCGATTGACCCGGAATCGCTGCAGATAATGACCCCCCTGGGCGATATGCTGCGATGCCTGCTGAACGATTTCAGCAGGCATCGGGCACCGGCTCCCCTCCGGCTAGCGGCGGGGGGCCGGGAATGGACAGGACGTACTCCTACGTCCTCGGTACTTAAGGACTCGGAAACGGGGGCGTAGGAGTACGTCCATTGTCCTTAAGGGGTTAAAGGAGTACTCTGGTGGAAGACAAATTTTTTCTATCCAACTGGTGGCAGAAAGATAAACACATTTGTAAATTACTTCTATTTAAAAATATTGCTGCTTTATGCTCCAAAGGAAGATAATAGTTCTTTTTTTGTCTGACCACAGTGCTCTCTGCTGACACCTCTGTCTATGTCAGATACTGTCCAGAGCAGGAGAGGTTTGCTATGGGGATTTGCTCCTACTCTGGACAGGTGCTGACACGGACAGAGGTGTCAACAGAGAGCACTGTGGTCAGACTGAAAAGAACTGCACAACTTCCTCTGGAGCATACAGCAGCTGATAAGTACTGGAAGGATTAGGATTTTTATATAGAAGTAATTTACTGATCTGTTTAACTTTTTGGCACCAGTTGATTTAAAAAAAAATATATAGTTTTCCACTGGAGTACCCCTTTAAGACACGAACTTCGGATCAAAACCATTAACACGATCCCACACTGACTTTTTAGTCAGTATCAGCCGTGTCCGCTGTAGGGGAATCCTGTTTGTACAAGATGAAAGGCGACAATTTACCGACTCATACTTAGTAACTACTCCACCCACCATCCACCGGTGCAGCACACAGGACACACCGCAACAAGGGGGGAGATTTATCATAACCTGTCTACAGGAAAAGTTGCTAAATTACCCATAGCAACCAATCAGATTGCTTCTTTCATTTTTGAAAAGGCCTGTGAAAAATGAAAGAAGAGATCTGATTGGTTGCTATGGGCAACTCAGCAACTTTTCCTCTGGACAGGTTTTGATAAATCTCGCCCTTGGGGCGAGATTTATCAAAACCTGTCCAGAGGAAAAGTTGCTGAGTTGCCCATAGCAACCAATCAGATAACTTCTTTCATTTTCGAAAAGGCCTCTGCAAAATGAAAGCAGCGATCTGATTGGTTGCTATGGGCAACTTTTCCTCTGGACCGGTTTTGATAAATCTCCCCCCATAGTGTTTATAGATGAAATAATAATGTGCCCCACAGTATAACAACTACAATGTGTAACGTCTTCATGTCTACCGCTCCATTGCAGATATGTGTACAATACGCGGTTCTCACCTCTGAACAGTAATCGATGCGTCTCATAGATAAAATGCTATATGTGGGGACTGAGATCTATTTATTTGGTGCATTCACCATGTGGCGCTCCCTGAAGGGACGGGGGTCGGTACATTGGGAATTCATTTTCTGATACTTAATCATTAAGACGAGAAACTGTAAAGAAAAAATCCTAATGATGATGATGATCTGTTCTGTTCATCTCATGGGATGTTTAATGTACTATTTCAATAGCAATACTATTAACCCCTTATAAGGGTACTACGCCCTTAGACATCTTATCACCTGTCCAAAGGATAAGATGTCTGATCACAGGGATCCCACTACTGGGACCCCTGCAATCTGTGTGCAGCACCCGATTGTTTAGAACGCTGGGTGTGGGCAGCGGGGGTTTTGACGTAACGACCACGCCCCCTTGTGATGTCACACTATGCCCCCTCAATGCAAGTCTATGCGAGGGGGCGCCTGCTGCCAAGGCCTTTTCTCCACTCCCTCATTTCAGTATTCCTACAGGGCACCTGCTGGCTGTTCCCTGGTACCTGCTGGGCTGCACAGGATCCACATTCAATATCTATACCCCGATACGGGGTGATATGCGTATTTTCAATAGGCTCAAGGTGAGCGTCAAATCCTATAAAGCCTGCATTCTCCCCCTTATAGGGGTTCTCCTCTTGGTTTTGGGGTAATGCACTAGGCGCCGTCCTCTGGTGACTAGGAAATGACAGCCGGTTTTGAAAAACAGCAAGAAGTGTGACATCCCCATTGATTCCCAGCCTGCAGGAAATTCCTAGGATGCACTTTCAATTGAATGATCAGTGGCCGGTAATGTACGAGAGACCTAGGAGCCAATGACGTCTGAGTGTCAAACTCTGCAGAGGGAAGATGTAACTGCAAGAAGTCCTGGCGTCTAGACCAGATGAAGAAGAGAAGACGTCACCTGTGAGTCAATGATATAATTGGGTATCATACCTGACTATGTGCCATCAGCGCTGCAGTAACTTGGAGGTTCTGCACTTATGATGAAACAACAATTTTCATCATAGGTTATAACCTCAACTATGAGAGATATAATGAGAAAAAAAATCCATAAAATCACATTGTCTGATTTTTTAAGAATTTATTTGCAAATTATGGTGGAAAATAAGTATTTGGTCAATAAGAAAAGTTCATCTCAATACTTTGTTATATCCCCTTTGTTGGCAATGACAGAGGTCAAACGTTTTCTGTAATTCTTCACAAGGTTTTCACACACTGTTGCTGGTGTTTTGGCCCATTCCTCCATGCAGATCTCCTCTAGAGCAGTGATGTTTTGGGGCTGTTGCTGGGCAACACGGACTTTCAAATCCCTCCAAAGGTTTTCTATGGAGTTGAGATCTGGAGGCTGGATAGGCCACTCCAGGACCTTGAAATGCTCCTTCGTTGCCCGGGCGCTGTGTTTGGGATCCTTGTCATGCTGAAAGACCCAGCCACGTTTCTTCTTCAATTGCTGAGTGAAGGAGGTTCTCACTCAAAATCTCACGATACATGGCCCCATTCATTCTTTCCCTTACACGGATAAGTCGTCCTGGTTCTTTAGCAGAAAAACAGCCCCAAAGCATGATGTTTCCACCCCCATGCTTCACAGTAGGTATGGTGTTCTTTGGATGCAACTCAGCATTCTTTCTCCTCCAAACACGAAAAGTTGAGTTTTTACCAAAAAGTTCTACTTTGGTTTCATCTGACCATATGACATTCTCCCAATACTCTTCTGGATCATCCAAATGCTCTCTAGCAAACTTCAGACGGGCCCGGACATGTACTGGCTTAAGCAGGGGGACACGTCTGGCTCTGCATGATTTGAGCCCCTGGCGGCATAGTGTGTTACTGATGGTAGTCTTTGTTACTATGGTCCCAGCTCTCTGCAGGTCATTCACTAGGTCCCCCGTGTGGTTCTGGGATTTTTGCTCACCGTTCTTGTGATCATTTTGACACCACGGGTGAGATCTTTTGTGGAGCCCCAGATCGAGGGAGATTATTGGTGGTCTTGTATGTCTTCCATTTTCTAATAATTGCTCCCACAGTTGATTTCTTCACATCAAGCTGCTTGCTTATTGCAGATTCAGTCTTCCCAACCTGGTGCAGGTCTACAATTTTGTTTCTGGTGTCCTTCAACAGCTCTTTGGTCTTGGCCATGGAGTGTGACTGTGTGAGGTTGTGGTCAGGTGTCTTTTATACGGATAACAAGTTAAAACAGGAGCCATTAATACAGGTAATGGGTGGAGGACAGAGGAGACTCTGTGAGAGCCAGAAAGTAGAAGTCACAGGTCTGTGAGAGTCAGAAATCTTGCTTGTTTGCAGGTGACCAAATACACATTTTCCACCATAATTTGCAAATTTTAAGGGGCTGGATAGTGGATCCGCTGGCCTGTGTGGACAATGACTGAACCATACCAGGGAGCGGAGTCTAAGGTGCTGCTGGTTTTCACCAGAGCCAGCCGCAAAGCAAGATGGACTTGCCGCCTGCCGCAGCTATCCCCAGGTCACTACCCCTGGCATGACCCGTCCACACAGGTTGCCCAGATGTAACTCGGCACAGATGGTAAGATGTAGTCAGGACGAAGTACAGGTCAGAAGGGCAGGTGGCAAGGAAGTGTAGTCAGGTCACAGGCACGAGGTCAGGAGGCAGGCGGAAAAGGAGCAAGGTCAGGCCACGAGCTGGAGGTCAGGAACATTAAGTAGGCAAATACTGAGAAACGCTTTCTCTTGGCACAAGGCACAAAGATCCGGCACCAAGATAGTGAGGTGCCGGACATAAATAAGGTCCACCCTGCAGCAGACAAATTAAGGACGTACTGCCCCTTTAAATCTAGTTACGCCAGCACGCGCGCCCTAAGGAAAGGGGAGGCGCGCACCGGTGATGTGCAGAGAGAGGGAGGACGAGAACAGTGTGGGGTAAGGAGATGTAGAGGACTCGTATGCGGGCAATCTCGCGCAGCGAGTCCCAGAGCCGCCGTGGCCATAAGGAAAGGTTCGCTCACGGCCGGGCTGAGCGAGTGCCGGAACATCTATTGTCAGCAGGGCGAGAGTGCTCACGGCCGGAATGAATGGCCGGAGCGCTGCCCATGACACAAATTCTTTCAAAATCAGACAATGTGATTTTATGGATTTTTTTTTCTCATTCTGTCTCTCATAGTTGAGGTTATAACCTATGAGGAAAATTACAGCCTCTCATCTTTTTAAGTGGGAGAACTTGCACAATTGGTGGCTGACTAAATACTTTTTTTGCCCCACTGTATAGTGTCTGTACCTGTGTGTAATGGTGGTCTCACAATTTTTCTGTGAATATTGCCCCAATATTTATTTTAACAGCATACAGCATTTTTAACAGCATACGGAATTTCCCAGGTTGCAATGCGTCGAGACCTGACATCACTAGTCAGGTGATCAGAGGGAGCCTACCCCGCTTCAATTTTGCCACAGCTGTAGCCCCCTGATTAGAAAACACTATATTTCATATGGGTGGGGTGGCTGATGTGTGGGAGGAAGGAAAGTGACCTCAAACTTTCAAACATGGAACTGTGGGATGTGTAGTTTAGAGAGCAAAATCCAACAGGAAATACCCATTTCTGGCAGGTAAGTACTAAAATCACCTTGTGGTGGATAACCCCTTTAACCCCTTAAGGACCAATGCAAATAAACCTGTACGCCCCAGAAAGACCAGGCCTGTTTTTCAAATCGGGGATGTCTGTCTTTATTAGAGAATAACTCTGGTAACGTTTTGCCAATCATGATAATTAATTAGAAGCCTAACAATTTAACTTCAAATTTTGAAAATATGAAAAGTACATCTTTTTTTTTATGTGCTATGCAAGGTTTGCAGAAATGTGAAGGTGGTAGAACATAGGAACACCCCCCCAGATGACCCCATTTTAAAAACTAGACCCCTCAAGGTATGCGCTAGGGGGTACAGTGAGTATTTTAACACCATCGTTTTTTGGCAGGAATTATTACAAAGTCAGTGTTAAAAATTCAAGATTAGCATTTTTTTCACAAATGCATCATTTGTGGGACATATTTTTTGTACATCACTTCTGATATTTAAAGAAATGCTCCCTATATTTTATTAAACTGCTTGGCCTGTGTTTGGAAATACCCCCGCTTAGGCAATTAGCTTTTTTTTCCACAAATTCTTTATTTGTGGGACATCATTTTGGTACGTCGCTTTTGAAATGGAGGAAATGCGCCCATATTTTATCACGCTGTTTGTCCCGGGCTGGGCAGTACCCCTACTTAGGCCATATCTGGTTGCCTGACCGCCTGGTAGGACCAAGAAGGAGAGGAGCCCCCTTTGGCTTTCAGGGCACTGCCGGGACTGAAGTAAACTTTGGTCCCAGCAGTTTAACTCTTACAACGTCCAGGTGCCGGAACTGCCGCCAACCTGGACGTCTATACTCGTCCATGGTCGTTATCGGGTTAAAGTAAAAATTATTTTCTTCGATATGCTACACTGTGATCGTCCGTCATGCCAAGTAGGCAAGCTGTTGATAAAAATTGAAATCCCAACCCTGCCTGGTCTATAATATTTACCTCTCAACTGGCACCAGCTCCTGAGCTAGCTTCACAATCCGAAATGACTTCATGATTTACAATTACTTCAAATATCAGAAAGGACTCAGACTGTGAGAAACAAGATTCTCTGGTCTGATTAAACCAAGATTAGACATTCCAGCTTCAATTCTAAGCATCCTGTCTGGAGGAAACCAGGCCCTGCCCAGCACCTGCCCAATACCATTCCTACAGTGGTCATGGTGGTGGCAGCATCATGTCTGGGGAAAACCAGGTACTGCCCATCACCTGCCCAATACCATCCCTACAGTGATCATGGTGGGGCAGCATCATATAGTCTGGGGGAAACCAGGCACTTCCCATCACCTGCCCAATACCATCCCTACAGTGATCATGGTGGGGGCAGCATCATGTTTGGAGGAAACCAGGTACTGCCCATCACCTGCCCAATACCATCCCTACAGTGATCATGGTGGGGGCAGCATCATGTCTGTAGGAAACCAGGCACTGCCCATCACCTGCCCAATACCATCCCTACAGTGATCATGGTGGGGGCAGCATCATGTCTGGGGGAAACCAGGCACTGCCCATCACCTGCCCAATACCATCCTTATAGTGATCATGGTGGGGGCAGCATCATGTCTGGAGGAAACCAGGCACTGCCCATCACCTGCCCAATACCATCCCTACAGTGATCATGGTGGGGGCCGCATCCTCTCTGGAGGAAACCAGGCACTGCCCATCACCTGTCCAATACCATCCCTACAGTGATCATGGTGGGGGCAGAATCATGTCTGGAGGAAATCAGGCACTGCCCATCACCTGCCCAATACCATCCCTACAATGATCATGGTGGGGGCACCATCATGTATGGAGGAAACAATGTACTGCCCATCACCTGCCCAATACCATCCTTACAGTGATCATCGTGGGGGCAGCATCATGTCTGGAGGAAACCAGACACTGCCCATCACCTGCCCAATACCATCCCTACAGTGATCATGGTGGGGGCAGCATTACGTCTGGGGGAAACCAGGCACTGCCCATCACCTGCCCAATACCATCCCTACAGTGATCATAGTGGGGGGCAGCATCATGTCTGGAGGAAACCAGGCACTGCCCATCACCTGCCCAATCCCATCCCTACAGTTACCATGGTGGGGGCAGCATCATGTCTGGAGGAAACCAGGCACTGCCCATCACCTGCCCAATACCATCCCTACAGTGATCAAGGTGGGGGCAGCATCATGTCTGGAGGAAACCAGGCACTGCCCATCACCTGCCTAATACCATCCCTGCAGTGATCATGGTGGGGGCAGCATCATGTCTGGAGGAGACCAGGCACCGCCCATCACCTGCCCAATACCATCCCTACAGTGATCATGGTGGGGGCAGCATCATGTCTGGGGGAAACCAGGTACTGCCCATCACCTGCCCAATACCATCCCTACAGTGATCAACGTGGGGGCAGCATCATGTCTGGAGGAAACCACGTACTGCCCATCACCTGCCCAATACCATCCCTACAGTGATCATGGTGGGGGCAGCATCATGTCTGGGGGAAACCAGGCACTGCCCATCACCTGCCCAATACCATCCCTACAGTGAAGTATGGTCAGGGCAGCATCATACTCGGTGGGGACACCATCATACTGTGGGACAGTGCGACTGGTCAGTGTTAATGGAAAGCTGAATAGAGCAAAGTACAAAAGTATTCTAAATGAGACCCTAATCCTAAGTTCTCTGGACCTCAGACTGGCCTAAAGCTTCACCTTTCAACAAGACAATACCCCTTCCCTTCAATTCCTTGCTTGAACTTGATGGACATATGTAATTTTTCAAATTTGCTAAGTATGTAACTGTGTTAGTCTTGAGTAAAGGGTTGGAACACTTATGTCCCTGCAATTGAAAGGGTCTGAACATTTTCTGAATGCTCTGTAAGTTTCCAAATACCTATAGAAAATGACCTTATTCTCCTCTGACTTTGCCCCGCACCAGTTTCAGTAGAGCCCTCTTTACATCTTTATTCCGTACACTGTATATCAGAGGATTTAGCACAGGCGTAATGGTTGTATACAGGATAGAAATGGTCAGTTCAAAGACCCGGGTATCTTTATATGGTGGCATTATATACATGGACATCCAGGTGCCATAATACGTAGTGAGGACAATGAGGTGGGACGAGCAGGTGGAGAAAGCCTTTCTTCTCCCATTGTTAGTCTTAATATTTAAGATAACAATGATGACTTTAATATAGAATATTACACTACACAGAAAAGGTCCAAGACCAAAGATTAAAGCTTCAAGGTAACTGATCAACTGGAAACCATTATTGGGGCAGGAGAGTTTTTCAAAGGCTTTGAACTCGCAGAAGAATTGTGGGACTGTATTAGAATAACACATTGGTATCTTGGATAAGACAGATATTGTTATGATGGAATTTCCGAACCCTAAAACCCAGGCAAGAGCCATGAACAGGACACAGTTCTTCTTTCTCAATACACTGTGATAATGTAGAGGGTTACAAATGGCGACATATCGATCGTAAGCCATAATGGAAAGTAGAAGGTCCTCTGTAGTAGCCACCTGGTTAAAGAAGGACATTTGGGTGAAACATTGAGTGAAGGACAAGGTATAGTCACCAGTCAGGAACATGAAAACCAACTTAGGGACTGTGGTCGATGTGTAGACAATGTCGATAATGGATAAATTACACAGGAATAGATACATGGGGGTGTGTAGGTGATTATCATTGTATATGACTATAATAGTCAATGAATTAGCGATCACTCCGGTCAGGTATATCAGGACAAAGATAAGAGATAAATAGGACTTGTTCTTTGTTTGTGTAGGAAAAGTCACAATAAAGAATTCATAGGTGTAATTTTCCATCAGAATTGTCATCTGGAAGACAAATGCATTTTGAAAATCATTATTTTGCACAAATTTGGTAAATTTTTAGAAGCATTATCACATTTTCTACTCTGTGTCTTCTGCCGAGGTTCGGGATGATGATAGGAGACATGCAATTAACATCTGAGCCGACTAGTTCTCAGATCTATTAAAGGGGTACTCCGGCCCTAAGACATCTTATCCCCCATCCATCAGAATAAGATGTCTGATTGCGGGGGTCACACCGCTGGGGACCCCCGCAATCTCTCATGCAGCACCCACCTGTCTCAGCTGCACGGAGCAATGAAAGCTCTGTGTCTGAAGACTCACAACCATGGGGACGGATTGTCATGATGTCACAACTCCGCCCCTTTTGACGTCAGCTGTGATGACACGATACTCCGGCCCCATGGTTGTGAGTCTTCAGACACAAATCTTATCCCCTATCCAGATCCTTTGGATAGGGGATAAGATGTCTTAGGGCCGGAGTACCCCTTTAAAGGGGTACTCCGGTGGAAACTATTTTTTTTTTTTTAAATCAACTGGTGCCAGAAAGTTAAACAGATTTGTAAATTACTTCTATTAAAAAAATCTTAATCCTTCCAGTACTTATTAGCTGCTGAATACTACAGAGGAAATTATTTTCTTTTTGGAACACAGAGCTCTCTGCTGACATCATGACCACAGTGCTCTCTGCTGACATCTCTGTCCATTTTAAGAACTGTCCAGAGTAGGAGAAAATCCTCAGAAAACATGTGCTGCTCTGGACAGTCCCTAAAATGGACAGAGATGTCAGCAGAGAGCACTGTGGTCATGATGTCAGCAGAGAGCTCTGTGTTCCAAAAGGAAAATAATTTCCTCTGTAGTATTCAGCAGCTAATAAGTACTGGAAGGATCAAGATTTTTTAATAGAAGTAATTTACAAATTTGTTTAACTCTCTGGCACCAGTTGATTTCAAAACAAAACAAAAAAGTTTTCCACCGGAGTATCCCTTTAAGTTCTTTTGATGTCTAGTATGCTAGAAAGCTAGCTTTGCAATGTAATAAAATAGTACACAGGTATAATCAAAATATTCAGATTTACTAGTTATAAATAATAAACACTAGTGAGTAAACAATAAACACAATGATATACGAATGAATATTGATTAGATATATCTATGAATAAAGATGATAAAAAAAGCTTTATAACTTATGTTAGTTACTGTAACTAAGTCAGAAGTAGGCGGAGTTCACACCACGTTTTGTTAATACGGTTCCAGTATACGGCTGGGAGGAGGGGGGCGGGGCTTAATAGCAGTGTGATTAATCCCCGCCCCCCTCCTCCCAGCCGTATACGGGAACCGTATTTAACAAAACGCGGTGTGAACCCAGCCGTAAGCAACTATGTCACAATATCTCATTATTTACAAGGTTAACTTAGATATCATAAACAGATAGTAGGTATATTACTCTGGAAGAGAGAACCTCACATCCTACCATACCAGGAATTAATTTAATCTAATTTATAGATGTATAAATATGGAAGTGATACATTTACACTCGGCCCACTTTTAAAGGGGTACTCCACTGCTCAGCGTCTGGAACAAACTGTTCCGAACGCTGAAGCCGGGAGCTCATGACGTCATGACAGCGGAGTAGTAAATAATTCTCTTGGTACCTGGAACTAGGCTCATGGAGGGAAATACAGTACACAGAGAAGGACTAATGTTACATTTGCTTATCCTTGTACAGTGGTCCCTCAACATACGATCGTAATTTGTTGTAAATGAACCATCGTTACTTGAATCCATTGTATGTTGAGGGATCTGTGCAATAATAATATAGAATGTTATACTTACGTGTCCCTGCCGCTCTTGACCATCACCGCTGCCCTGGATCGTCGCTCTTCATCACCGTCATCATGTCGCTACGCACCCGTTCCTATTGGATGACAGGACGGTGTGCGCGGTGACGATGACGATGAAGGAGAGCGACGGCCATGCAGCGGAACCCAAAGAGGACGGTCCATAACATCGGGGACAGGTTAGTGTCACTCACCGGACCACACAGGGTACATTAAATGGCTATCCGGTGGTAGCTGAAGCAGTCTGCACTGCCGGATAGGCGTTTATGCGATGGCCCCGACATACAAAAGCATGGTATGTTGATGCTGCCTTCAACATGCGTTGGCCTCTGAGAGTGATCGTATGTTGAAATTTTCGTATGTTGGGGCCATCGTAGGTCGAGGGATCACTGTATCTGCCTATAGTGCTTAGGACCTCACATTGGGCTATGGTGACATAATTACACATCAACATATGAACATCTGAGTGTATTGACATGATATCTTTCATATCTGGATATCCATATAAACAGTCTGAGGATATTCAAGCATGTAGCTCCTAGGGCCATTTTGTGTGTTCCAAAATAGTTTGTCTGAATATTTTGTTACATTTACATCTTAACCTGATGTTACTTTACTATTTGTTGACAATTATCCAATAGTATAAGGTCGTACATACATCTTTACTTTTAGTATTAAGAATAGCTGATATGTGGGCTCCCCCCATTTGAAAAATGTTGTTTTTCAGTGAGGCACCTGTACAACGTCATAAGCCATTCTTGTCAATGATATATGTCTAAAACTAAATCTCAGAATTGTCCAGGCTAGAATATTTTATGGAAACAGAATATAGATGATAAGTAAGGATTGAGGTGTTTTCATGGTGGTAAACCTTTTCTTAATGTCCAACCCAAAGATGAATTCTGGATAGAGTACAACACAACTCATCTGGAAGGATAACTTCAATCGGCAGAGCAAAAGGACGGCAGACAGGATGATAGATGGAGTAAAATACACGATTCATGAACATTATGTTGAGAAGTCCAAAAACCCAAACAGAAGACAAGAGATTGCGTGGAAGAGACATTATGGTCACCAGGAGTCAAAACCAACTTGACAGCACTGACTAACAGTGATAAGAACAGAATCATGAGGATTTTGGTAGCGAAGTTACGAGTTCTTTTACATTCTGAAAAAGAAAATCTTATTTTGGTAGTCTGATCTAGAAATGTTACTGAGAAACTTTTAGCATAGCTTAAAGGGGTACTCCGCTTCTCAGCGTTTGGAACAAACTGTTCCGAACGCTGGAGCCGGCGCTGGGAGCTCGTGACATCATAGCCAAGCCCCCATGACGTCACTCCCCGCCCCCTCAATGCAAATCTATGGGAGGGGGTGTGACGGCCATCACGCCCCCTCCCATAGACTTGCATTGAGGGGGAGGCGCTTGGCAGCATGAGGGGGCGGGGCTGTGACATCACGCGCTCCCGGAACCAACTCCAGCGTTCGGAGCCATTTGTTCCAGAGTACCCCTTAAAAAAATAAAAAATAAATATAAATATATATATATATATATATATATATATATATATATATATACATTATTTTTGCCTACGGCTGTTTTTGTTGCTGTAGTCCAATTCACTTGAATTGAAATAAGGAGTAATGCTCCTTTAAATGCAGTAAGCCCATCCAATGGTGATCTCTATAAGTAATAAATAAGTAGGGGGCTCACCATGTAACATAGTAACATAGTTCATAAGGTTGAAAAAAAAACAGAGTCCATCTAGTTCAACCTATATCCCTAATGAGTCCCTATTGAGTTGATCCAGGGGAAGGCAAAAAACCCTCATACTAGAGGTAAAAATTCCTTCCCGACTCCAAATGTGGCATCAGAATAAATCCCTGGATCAACGTTCTGTCCCTATAAATCTAGTATATATAACCAGCGATGTTATTACTCTCCAAAAATGCATCTAGACCCTTTTGAACTCTTTTACAGAGGTCACCATGACCACCTCCTCCGGGAGAGAATTCCACAGTCTCACTGCTCTTACAGTAAAGAACCCCCGTCTGTGCTGGTGTAGAAACCTTCTTTCCTCTAGACGTAGAGGATGCCCCCTTGTTATAGATACAGTGCTGGGTATAAATAGATCATGGAGAGATCTCTGTACTGTCCCCTGATATATTTATACATAGTTATTAGGTCGCCCCTAAGCCTTCTTTTTTCTAAACTAAATAACCCTAATTCTGATAATCTTTCTGGGTACTGCAGTCCTCCCATTCCCCGTATTACCCTGGTTGCCCATCTTTGACCCCTCTCCAGCTCCACTATATCTTTCTTGTACACTGGTGCCCAGTACTGTATACAGTATTCTATGTGTGGTCTGACCTGTACTGTACACAGTATTCCATGTGTGGTCTGACCAGTACTGTACACAGTATTCTATGCATGGTCTGACCAATACTGTACACAGTATTCCATGTGTGGTCTGACCAGTACTGTACACAGTATTCTATGTGTGGTCTGACCTGTACTGTACACAGTATTCCATGTGTGGTCTGACCAGTACTGTACACAGTATTCTATGCATGGTCTGACCAATACTGTACACAGTATTCCATGTGTGGTCTGACCTGTACTGTACACAGTATTCCATGTGTGGTCTGACCTGTACTGTACACAGTATTCTATGTGTGGTCTGACCAGTACTGTACACAGTATTCTATGTGTGGTCTGACCAGTACTGTACACAGTATTCCATGTGTGGTCTGACCTGTACTGTACACAGTATTCTATGTGTGGTCTGACCAGTACTGTACACAGTATTCTATGTGTGGTCTGACCAGTGATTTGTACAGCGGTAGAATTATTTCCTTGTCGTGGGCAGCTATGCCCCTATTGCTGCACCCCATGATTTTATTTGCCTTGGCAGCAGCTGCCGACACTGGTCACTACAGCTAAGTTTACTATTAACTAAGATCCCTAAGTCCTTTTCCACGTCAGTCGTCCCAAGTGTGCTCCCATTTAATATATAACCCCGTCCCAGATTTTTCCTCCCACGTGCATTACCTTACATTTATCAGTGTTAAACCTCACCTGCCACTTCTCTGGCCAAACCCCCAAACTATCCATTGCCCTCTATTGTGTTATCTACTATACACAGTGCACTATCCTCTACAGTGTTTACGGCTTTACAGAGTTTAGTATCATCTGCAAAGATTGCTACTTTACTATTCAACCCCTCTACAAGGTCATTGATAAATATATTAAATAGAACAGGATCCAAACCGGACCCCTGTGGTACCCCACTAGTAACAGTCACCCAATCAGAATAAGTACCATTAATAAGCACCCTCTGTTTCCTATCGCTGAGCCAGTTACTTACCAACTTACACACATTCTCCCCCAGCCCAATCCTTCTCATTTTATGCACCAACCGTTTATGTGGCACAAGGTTGGTTGGTTTATGTGGCACAAGGTTGGTTGGTTGTTAGGTTGTGGTATCAAGCACAACACTAGTCATGGTACTCACAGGCTGCACTGGATCAATATAGTCTTGTATTATGGTCACCAGGTGAAGATGGTAGAAGAAAAGACAAAACCCTTTGTGGGCACCTGTCTATAGAAGGATGACTAATCGAGGGTATTGGAATAACAATGTGGTTTTTGTAGACTATGCGTTTCGAGAGTGAGCTGCTGTCTGGTTTAGGTCTGATCTGTTCAGCTGTTCACTTCCTCTTAAATGAGTTTTGATGTTACTCATAGGAGAAAGTTGTCTCAGCTGAATACATTGGACCTGAGCAAGACAGCAATTCACACTACTGAAAGGGGTGTTCCATGAATTTTTTTTGTTTGACAATGCTACAGGGGCTGTAAAGTTAGTGTAGTCCATAACATAGTGTCTGTACCTGTGTGTGACGGTTTTCTCACAATTCTTATGTGATTTTCACCCCAATATTTATTTTTACCAGCATACAAAATGACTTTTGTCTCAGATTTTTCCCAGCTTGCAATGCGGCCGAGACCTGACATCACTAGTCAGCTGATGACAGGGAGCCTGTCTGCTTCAATGGGTGGAGCGATCGCTTTGTGGGAGAGAGATCAATCTGCAACTAATGCAACAGCTGTAGGTACCCTGATTGAAAACCACAGGTCTTTTGAATGGATGCAACTCATTCATGTTTCAGTGGGTGGGGTGACTGATGTGTGGGAGGGAGGAAAATGGAATTATGAGATTTGCAGGCAAAAGAAGAAAACTCAAACAGGAAATACCGATTCAGAAAAAGCTAGCGACAGTATTATGGTAATCTCACAACATAGCCATTTATCCCCAAGACAAGCACAGATCCTTCCAAAGAATGTCCATTACTGTCTGGCAGGTATGTACTAACCCCTTGAATAAAGACTAAAGACCACAGTATGGAGTACAGGGAGTATGAGACGGGCTGGCCATTTGGATACATACCATAACCAGCATATCCCCTGCTATCAGCAGCTGAAATCTGCTGGTAATGATGGACATAGACCACATTGACTTTTTAGTCAGTATCTGACTACAGCTGCTGCAGATGACTCCTCTGTTTGCTAAATCTGTTTGGCTACAATGTATCTGCTAATAACTAAGAAACTACTCCACCCACCATCCACCGGTGCAGCACACAGGACACACAGCAACAAGGTGTCTATAGATGAGATAATAATGTGCTCCACAGTATAACAACTACAATGGGTAATGCCTTGTAGTCAGCAATAAGCACAGCCGTAATTTCTATGGGTTCATTGCTGGTATATGTGTAATACACGTTCCTCACCTCTGAACGGTAATCGATATATCAGATTTCTATGTTTGGAGAATGAGATCTATTTATTTGGTGCATTCACCATGTGGAGCTCCCTGAAGGGACGGGGGTCGGTACATTGGGAATTCATATTCCGCTACTAAATCATTAAGACGAGAAACTGTATAAAAACCTGATGATAATGACGATCCGCTCCGTTCATCTCAAGAGACTTCATTTAATACGTTGTAAATTCTTATAGCTGCTCAGATAGAAATACTTACTTACATTTAATGTACTATTTGAATAGCAATAGTATTAAAGGGGTATTCCAGGCAAAAACTTTTTTTTTATACATCAACTGGCTCCGGAAAGTTAAACAGATTTGTAAATTACTTCTATTAAAAAATGTTAATCCTTCCAATAGTTATTAGCTTCTGAAGTTTTCTCTCTAACTGCTCAATGATGATGTCACGTCCCGGGAGCTGTGCATGATGGGAAAATATCCTCATAGGAGCTGCACAGCTCCTGGGATGTGAGTCATCAGAAAGCAGTTAGACAGAAAACAGCAACTCAACTTCAGAAGCTAATAACTATTGGAAGGATTAAGATTTTTTAATAGAAGTAATTTACAAATCTGTTTAACTTTCCGGAGCCAGTTGATATATAAAAAAAAAGTTTTGGCCTGGAATACCCCTTTAACCCCTTAAAGGACAAGTCTCATGCCCAACAGTAGAGAAAAACGTATCCCCTATCCGCAGGATAGGGGTTAAGATTTAGATCGTGGGGGGTCCAAGCGCTGTGGACCCCCGAGATCGTCTGTACGGAGCCCCGACTCTCCCACAGAGTGACGCGTCACGAGCCCCCTCCATATAGGAGAATCAGAGATTGCAATTCTGAATCTGGAATGCCAGGATATCAATAGGGTCCGATTAACTCGTCCCCTATGAAAACCTATGTTCTTTTTCTTTAGAACTTTATTGGGGAAGTACCAGAAATAAGAACACTGTAGATTTATAGATTGTGATGAGGAAGGGGCTTCTATGAGGAAGGTAAAAACATATTGCCCTTCATGGGATAGAAAATATGAGAACTTCTCACAGGAGACACTGAGATAAAAAATTTGGGATTGGGGTTTGACTAGGGACAAACTAACTTACCAGAAAAGACAGGAAAGGTGGAATGTCCCACTTTCAACTATGAAAATAAGAAAGTCATCCCCATGATCTGTCCCCGTGAGACTTCACGCTCCGCCTCTTCAGCTGTCATGCCCCCTCCTATAGGCTTGCATTGAGGGGCAGAGCTTGACGTCACATGGGGGCAGAGCCGTGACGTCACAATGCTCCGGCCCCGTGATCGCCACTCATCAGACCCAGAGCACACATGCTCTGGGGACTGGTGGTAACGGGGTGCTGCATGCAAGATCATGGGGGTCCCCAGCGGCGGGACCCCCGCGATCAGGCATCTTATCCCCTATCCTTTGGATAGGGGATAAGATGTCTTAGTGCCGGAGTACCCCTTTAAAACAATTTCTTCCAAAGAAACCTTCCCTGATTTTCCGCAGAGCAAAAACCCTTCAGAATAATCTAGCTCCAAGTTGGCTGAAAACTATTGTCATTAATAAAACCATCGCACCAGCATCACATAAAACACCGGGCACCTTTAGATGGGGTGTATCAAGATGCTTCTGTTATAAATGGCTACCTATGTCAGGTACCGGTTCTATTTGTTCCCGTTCCACTGGTGAAACTTTTATTCTCAAGGAAAGAAACAATTGTGCCTCTTCTTACGTCATTTATTTATTACCTGTAAATGTGGGATACAGTATATCGGCCACACCGTGCAGAGTTTACGTATAAGAATGAATAAACATCGTTCAAACATTGCAAACAAATTCATGAAACATAGTGTTTCGCGTCACATCACTATATCTCACCTTTGTGATATTGAAGGTTTGTCAGTGTGTGCGATCGAATCTATCACAGAGAATATTCCTAATCGATACCAACAACTCATTAATAGAGAATCCTATTGGATGTTTCGACTCAGCACCATGTGGCCTGAGGGTTTGAATGAATGCATTGAGAAAACTGATTATTAGTCCCTTTTATTCTTATATTTAAATTTATATTTATAGTCTTACATTTATAGTTGTACAAATGTTCCTTATGTATATTATTTTCTATTTATCTTGATGTTTTATATATTTATTATATATAGATTGTGTGGAGCCTTTTTTGTATTGCAACTTCTTATTGCCCTTTTGACCCTAATGTCCGATACGTCATTTCCTTTTACACATGATTGGTTTAATGCTTTAAATTCCTTGTATTTTTTTTATTTGTATCACAACTGATGAAAGGGTAGTTAATACCCAGAAATGCGTTGTGTGTGTTACAATAAACGTTTGAAACTGATCGAGTTTTCAGCCGCGCAACGCCAAGCTTCCAGTTCCTGCATTCTACACACGCCGGTGATCCAGCATGGGAAGCCGCTGCAGCTGAAATCCCTGTCTTCTCCATTTTCGTTATTGTCAGCGTTGTGCCTGGAGTATGCACAACCGCACCAGGTGAGTGCGTTCTTGTACTCCCATTATACCAACGCTTGCAACTAGGATCTGTTACAAGGAAACGCTCCTGAGTATTTTAATTCTCAACACTATGGAGGGTATTTATCAATAGTTGCTGTGCCTTCTCATTTTTTACCCTTCTTTTTTTCGCGTTGTTTTTCACGGACGTGCGCCAAATTTATCAATTGGCGCACGTCCGTTAATAACTTTGGTGCAAGTTCCGAAAACCACATTAGACCGCGTTTTCCAGTCAGGAACGGCCGCCAGAACTCCCGCGCTTCAAAACTACTTTCTCTGCTGCTTTTAATCATGAGTTTCAGTAGGTATTAGTTTGTTAATGAAGCTTGCTGGTTTGAAACATGTAATTTTGGTGATGTTAAACATGTCACTCACTAATTGGGCTTTTAACTGTTCTTCCCTAACGTCCATATATATATATATATATATATATATATATATATATATATATATATATATATAGGTTACACATTTCCCAAAAGTCATGCGAAAGCGCTAACCTTTGTCATTGACTCTTGCTTAATGGGGTACCTAGAGAGGTTTACGGGTTGCCAGTTTAAGATAACTAAGGGTTATGTGGAGAGGGCAGATTTAGCCGATTTTATGGACATGTAAGTTCATGGCGGCCAGATGCGACTAAGTTGCGGGAAAAGTGAATCATGTTGTGCCAAACCAGCATTGTCGCAGTTAATAAATTCGCGTCCACTGCAGCCAAAGTAGCTATGCCACGCTACATTACGGTTCAACATGATTTTTTACGGACTACGATTGTCGCAAGCAAAGTCGCAAAAACACAAAGACGCAAGACATATGCGTCAAAGAACCGCCGATAAACCGGAGTAAAACGCACGATAAATACCCCCTATATGTGCTCCTAGTAGGGAGAAAAATGGAAGATATACAGGATATATTGTTATGGTATCCTTGACGCAGCTGATTCTTCTGATTGGAATAAGGATTTCCTATGTAAACAGATATAATTGACTGTAGCTTCATGTACCCACCACCACCTAATCCCCCTGCCCCAACACACTTATCTATTACCTATAAGTGGGAAATGTGCTGGAAAACTTTGGAACCTAAGATATTCGAGTCATGGTTGGAAGAAGATGTCATGGCGGTCTGAGCTGAATACAGAAAAAAAAGGAAAGAGAACGACTCCAAGAAGATGCCACCTGTGAGTCAATGAATGTAACTGCCCTGTAATTACTGCATGCAGTGACTGTGTACAGCTGGGGTCACCACTATATGGACTCTGTATGGGGATACTGATCTGCATACAGGGGATTTTATTCAGTATCAGCATGGAAGTATTATTCAGTCTCAATGTGGGGAAAATGGTAGTGGTCATCATGTGGCGATATTATTCTTCCTTGTATACTGGCATAATTGGTGTTATTGTTCTCAGCATACAGGATATAATCAGTAACAGTATGATGGTAAAATATATGGCGTTATTATTCTCCCTTGTATATTGATATTATTGGTAATATTCATCTCAGTATACAGGATTTGGTCAGCAACAGTATGATGGTAATGTGTATGGTAATAATATTTCCTTCTTGTATACTGGTATTATTGGTAATATTGGTCTCAGTATACAGGATTTGGTCAGTAACAGTGTGATGGTAATGTGTATGGTAATAATATTTCCTTCTTGTATACTGGTATTATTGGTAATATTGGTCTAAGTATACAGGATTTGGTCAGTTACAGTATGATGGTAATATGTATGGTGATAATATTTCTCCTTGTATACTGGTATTATTGGTAATATTGGTCTAAGTATACAGGATTTGGTCAGCAACAGTATGATGGTAATGTGTATGGCAATAATATTTCCTTCTTGTATGCTGGTATTATTGGTCTAAGTATACAGGATTTGGTCAGTTACAGTATGATGGTAATATGTATGGTGATGATATTTCCACCTATTTTTTAATAGATGATTGGTAAGATAGCTAGGGGATGCATGACAAAGAAAATTAGTTAGTGTAGGGTTCTTCTCAAAAGAGTCTGCCTTGTCGTGGTCAATGAAAAAATACAAAAATGAACATCTGTCAGCACCCGGGTATTAAAGTGTGAATAATGTAGGAGGCTCCCACTCCATAACCTTCATACAGCAAAATGATTAAAAAAAAACTTCACACAATACAGGGACTTTCTTTTCCTTCTGCAACTTTTAGTAGTTTTTTTCTTTTTCTCAACGTAGACAATTACAGTCCATCATATCAATAATGCATAAACAAGAATAGAACACTTAAAGGGGTACTCCCCTACCCCAGATTTCGGAACATTTAGTTCTGAAAGTTGGGTGCGGGGTCGTGATGTCACGGCCACGCCCCCTCAATGCAAGTCTATGGGAGGGGGCATACGCCCCCTCCCATAGACTTGCATTGAGGGGGCGTGTGGTGATGTAACAAGAGGGCGTGGCCATGATGTCACTACCCCACACCCAGCTTTTGGAACTAAATGTTCCAAACGCTGGGGCAGTGGAGCACCCCTTTAACGTTCACCCAGGGTGCACCATCTATAAACACTTGACACTCTTCATTCGCCGGACCATTTTCACCCACTTGCGGGCATCCTGCAGCAGAGGTAGCTTCCTAAAACGAAGGAGACCAGCTGAGACCGCGTCGAACACCAACCACGTTTCGGAGGTCACGTCCTCTTTCTCAAGTATCCCTGACATGCTCCCACCACCACATTGCATAGAACATCTAGCTCTCACGAGATCTCATTTCTGCAACGAGAAATTTGCATTAAAATCGTACAGATATCAATCTTCTACATATATACTAAATGACCAGTTCTATACAATACTAGGAGTAAGATACAGATGTTATCTTACAGAAATACACTAAAATTACATGCTTCATTCAGCCCATCCGGGCTTAAAGAGTTAAGAGTTTCTATCCAATAAACTTCTCTTTGAAGGAGCCTTTTCTTAACCCCTTCCTCGGTTCCACCATCGACTTCTTCAATGATCATCCACCCCAACTCACTAACTTGATGGCCGTACTCAGCAAAATGTCTGGCTAATCCTGTTTCCCCATACTTGTTTGTCACTTCAATTGTCCCACCTACAGTAGAAGATTTTGTGAGGAAATTCCGGATTGCACCTCGGTGCTCGCTAATCTGGAATTTCACACTCATCGTCTGTCCTATGTATATCCTGCCGCACAGACACTTCAGTAAATACAGGGTGCGCCATTTATATGGATACACTTTAATAAAATGGGAATGGTTGGTGACATTAACTTCCTGTTTGTGGCACATTAGTATATGTGAGGGGGGAAACTTTTCAAGATGGGTGGTGACCATGGCGGCCATTTTGAAGTTGGCCATTTTGAATCCAACTTTAGTTTTTTCAATAGGAAGAGGGTCATGTGACACATCAAACCTATTGGGAATTTCACAAGAAAAACAATGATGTGTTCGGTTTTAACGTAACTTTATTCTTTCATCAGTTATTTACAAGTTTCTGACCACTTATAAAATGTGTTCAATGTGTTGCCCATTGTGTTGGATTGTCAATGCAACCCTCTTCTCCCACTCTTCACACACTGATAGCAACACCGCAGTAGAAATGCTAGCACAGGCTTCCAGTATCCGTATACACTGCTATATACTACTATATACACCGCAGGAGAAATGCTAGCACAGGCTTCCAGTATCCGTAGTTTCAGGTGCTGCAGAATGGGCAAAACAAAAATTGGAACAGGACCCTCAGTTTATGCAGAAGATTTTGTTCAGTGATGAGGCAAACTTTTATGTGAATGGGGAAGTTAACAAACAAAACCACTGCTATTGGTCTGACACTAACCCACATTGGATAGATCCCTCCAAGACTGTTGAAACACAAAAATTGATGGTCTGGTGTGGTATATGGGGTACAAAGATAGTGGGGCCATTCTTCATCAATGGAAACCTCAAGGCCACTGGATATGCAAAATTGCTACATGATGATGATGTGTTTCCCTCTTTATGCACTGAAGCTGCACGTTCCCTGAGTTCTTCCAGCAAGATGGTGACCACCTCATTATGGGTGTCAGGTCCGAGCATTCCTAGATGAACAGTTTCCTGGAAAGTGGATTGGTTGTCATGGGACAGTTGAATGGCCCCCAAGGTCTCCCGATCTGACCCCCTTAGATTTTTATCTTTGGGGTCATCTGAAGGTAATTGTCTATGCTGTGAAGATACGAGATGTGCAGCACCTGAAACTACAGATACTGGAAGCCTGTGCTAGCATTTCTCCTGCGGTGTTGCTATCAGTGTGTGAAGAGTGGGAGAAGAGGGTTGCATTGACAGTCCAACACAATGGGCAGCACATTGAACACATTTTATGAGTGGTCAGAAACTTGTAAACAACTCATGAAAGAATAAGTTACGTTAAAACCAAGCACATAAATGTTTTTCTTGTGAAATTCCCAATATTTGATGTGTCACATGACCCTCTTCCTATTGAAAAAACTAAAGTTGGATTCAAAATGGCTGACTTTAAAATGGCCGCCATGGTCACCAACCATCTTGAAAAGTTTCCCCCCTCACATATACTAATGTGCCACAAACAGGAAGTTAATAAATATCACCAACCATTCCCATTTTATTAAGGTGTATCCATATAAATGGCCCACCCTGTAGACTTACGGTGTCCATTTTAGGACATTGTCAGTTGTCAGCCGTACCTCCGTTCTCTGTCAGGCAAAACAGTGTCCCGCCTCCTCCCTCGGACCAATCGCCATCAGTCGTCAGTCGCAACTCCGTCCTCCTTCAGGCAAAACAGCGTCCCACCTCATCCCCAACTCCGTCCTCCATCAGGAAAACAGCATCCCACCTCCTCCCTCGGACCAATCGCCATCAGTCGTCAGCCGCAACTCCGTCTTCCATCAGGAAAAACGACGTCCCACCTCCTCCCTCACACCAATCGCTGTTAGCCACAACTCCCTCATCCGAAAGTCCCTCATCCAAAGCGCCGTCATGCCTCAGACGATTCTCCCTCAGACGCAACTTCCTGCCGCATTTAAGAGCCGATGCTGCACAGCACTGTATAGCAGAGCCGACATTGAATAGCATGTACAGCAGAACCTGTATAGCTGAGAGCCGACACTGACTCGGCTCTGCTACACGGCAGGAAGGTTTTTCGTCTGAGGGATGACAGAGTTTTGGAGAAGAGACTTTAGGATGATAGAGTTTTGGATGAGAGACTTTAAGATGACAGAGTTTTGGATGAGAGACTTTAGGGAGTTGCGGCTAACGACTGATGGAGATTGGTCTGAGGGAGGAGGCAGGATGCTGTTTTGCCTGACGGAGGACAGAGGTACGACTGATGACTGACGATGTCCTAAAATGGACACCGTACTGCACACACAAGTCATCAGGTCCCTCAACAACCACCTTGAATGGCTGAGCTCTGCCCTGTCACATGATGGTGACATCATTACAGGTCATTTACCCACAGGTCCTACAGCATCCAGTAAGTCCCAGGGAGGGGAAAAAAATAAGATTGTTTTTATAATATTCATCTGTGCTATTGTTCCCACTGCAGTGTTCCAGTGGGTACGGTATTTTGGCCACCCTGCCGTGTTTTAAGTCACATTAAAACAAAAATGGTACTGTGATTGGGGCACAAAAAATGAGCCATCATACAGGCGAGTATAAGGAGAAATAAAGAAGTTATAGGGGTCAGGATAGGATAAAATTTCCCCCCCATGTGTCTATCCTGTGATGTCAGCTTTCATCCAGTTAACTCCTTAGATGCTACGATTGATAGTGAACATTGCATGTAAGTGGGATATGAGGATGGGATATGAGGTTGGGATATGAAGACAGGATATGAGGACAGTATATGAAGACAGGATATGAGGACAGGATATGAAGACAGAATAAGAGGACAAGATATGAAGACATGATATGAGAATGGGAAACAATGACAGGATATAAGGTTGGGATATGAGGATGGGATGTGAGGACAGAATATGAGGACAGGATAAGAGGTCCAGATATGAGGTCCAGATATGAGAATGACATATGAGGATTGAATATAAGGTCAGGATTACTGACAACAGAAGCCAGCGGTAAAATCACTTCTCCTTTATTAAGATTCCAGGTAAAACACTCGGCAGTGGAAAGTCTCAAGTACATCAGAGGCAAGATGAAACCCAGGAAACGCTGTGCCTGATGCGTTTCAGGTCATGTGACCTTTCTTCAGATGCCTGATTGGTGGTGTAAGGATGTCGGAATATCTAACTGAGAAACTCAGGTGCAGTAATTGGAGAAGGGGAAGTAACCCTATCTTCTCCAGGACTTTTTTCATCTATGCACTCAGAATCATGAATATACAATAGTGTAAACACAATATCCTAAATTAAGCCACTACAACAAATGCCCATAGAAAAAACACAAAACATTGCATAACAGATCAGTGAGTATATGCTGTAGCTGGGAGCTCATGACATCATAGTCCCACCCCCTCAATGCAAGTCTATGGGAGGGGGCGTGACGGCTGTCACACACCCTCCCATAGACTTGCATCGAGGGGGCGGAATGTGACGTCATGAGGGTCGGGGCTATGACATCACGAGCTCCTGGCACTGGCTCAAGCATTCGGAACAGTTTGTTCCAAAAGCTGATCAGCGGAGTACCCCTTTAAGCATGCATGGGATTGGCATAAGGCTTTCCTTCATATAAGATAGGGCCAGGGACTATTCATAGTATTCAGAATATTGGGCAGAATAGATGGCCCGAATCGTTCTTATCTGCCAACACATTCTATGTTTACCAAGAGATAAGTTTGTAATATGTCGCTGGAGATCCCCTTTCTGCAATATCATCTCGAATTCTTTCCAAGCAAATGTGGTGCTTCGAGTGACGAACATGGAGAGCGCTTCCATCACTTGGTATGTACTCAGAAGTTCATTAGAACTTCAAATACAGCAATTCACTGAGAAATATGAGCAGATAGGGTTCCCTAAGCACAACAAATATTTATGTTAACAAAATGGCTTTCCAAGGAGCAAAACATAGTTTACAGACTGTTGCCAACCTGTATTTGTAACAAAATTAAACATTACCAATTTTATAATATTTCCCTCTATCATAAAAATGTATGAAATGAAATCCTGTATTTTAAGAGACTGAGAGCTAAACATCATATTTGTTTATTTCACATCAAAATGAATAGGAATTAACCATGTTTGACTCGGAAAGATTTTGAGTGTAGACCAGTGTTATTAATAACGCATTATAAGCTTATGTTAAAGGGGTACTCTGATATGTGACAGCTTATCCCCTATCCACAGGATAGGGAATTAAGTGTCTTATCGCAGGGGATCTGACCTCTGCAACCCCTCCTCAGAGCCCCCGATCTCCGGCCCAGTGCCCTCAGATCAGGAAAATGTAAATGTCATGATAGGAGGGCAGGGAACAGAGAGTAGTGAGCCCTTACTGTCCCTACAACCGCTGTCCCTTCCCATTGCCCATCCGCCTTAAACGAAGGATCGACAACCACAAGGACGGACCCTATACTACGCTAAAGTGCATGGGCGTAAGAGTCAAACAAAACAAAACAAACTGTGCATGTCGGGAAACAAGTCAGGAACATAACTGGAATGCTAAAAAGCTACAAACAGATATACCAGGCAGGATAAAGCATACCAGCAAACCAAGGATAAAGATAAATGGCAGATATGATAATATGAACAAGACTATATATGAGGATAATAATACAGCAGACAAAACCAGGAGATGCAGGGGATGAACAGGTAAACTGAATGTCAGAACACTAAAAGGGTCAGGAAATCAAGAGCACTGTTCACACTGGACTCAGAACAAGGAACACACTGGACAATGGAGGGACATCAATACCAAACCCATATAGGCTCCTAACTAGCAGGCACTCCACAGTGTGAACAGGATACTAGCCTAGGAGGAAACAAAAATTTAAGATACACGAATACAGACACAAGACTAACTCACTCCTAGATAGACGGATTAGCACAAGGCTCAGAACTAGATTATATCCTAGGAGATCCAGGATCAAACAAGGGTCAAAACAAGACTGACAAAATGCACAGTGTGAATACGGACACAGGAAACACAAAGCATATGCAGAACAAACAATACAAGAATACTTACGACAAAGGTACTAAATACGACAAAGGTACTAAAACAAAGCAGGCTAAAATCTACATATCAGACAGGACAGATAACCATGGTTAAAATTCAGGATACATGTGCTCAGAAAGACATAGTGATAAACATGGTCAGATTAACAGGTGTAATTACTAGCCCTGAGCAGCTCCTGAAGAGGCCTTATATACACTCCCAGTGCTGAAGGGTTGTAAGGTTAACTCTTCCCAAACCAGGGAGAATAAACACAGAAACTATTCAGACAAACATAATGTCTGAACAGGACCCAAAGCAGAAAAATGCAATATACAGATAAACTGACATTACAGTAAGAACTGGAATTGTCTGAAGATTCTTTCTAAGATATCCTAAGATGATTCTTCGTGTAACTACTCATGGTTTTACAAGAAATGTTATAAGCCATACACAGCCCTTATTCAATGGACGTATACTGGGTGTGCAAATAAGCATCTAACCATACAATAACTTTGTTACAGTTAAATGTCAATCTACGTATTCTACTAGGTGGAGCTCTAGGCTAAAGTAGTTAGACTATTACCAGAAAGAGTTAACTTGTAAAAATGTATAAGAAATTGTGTCATCCATTTATTGATGTGGACCCTTTAAATTCAAAGGAACCGATAAGCTTTTAGACAGCTTAGAAATTGCAAATCTAGTTTATCAGACATCAGGGCACTAGTTGAATTGGAAATTTGGTGTCATTTCAGATATTTAGGCTTAGAGATAAGAGATCACATTCCCTACCTCCTGAACATCTGGAGTTAGACATATACCCCAATATAGAAACACAGTTCCGTTGTTAAATACCAATTACTAGAATGTAACATACACATCACCTCCATGGACAGCCTGGAATCTTACTATGCCGCCGTGTCTTACAGATGCAAGACTGTATAACACACTCAATGAGAGAACAAGTGCAGTGTGTGATATAAAATAATATCTATGTGTGATGTCACTATAATATTTAATTGTGTACATGACAATAGCAAGTCCTATGGATTATTTTATATGTAAAGAAGTAGTGTTCACTATAGTAAAATAAACACATTTAGGTCTTCACCCCCCTTCTTATCACCAGTCGTGAATATTAAGGTGTCAAGAGGTGTATTTCATTCTCTCAGAGAATGACACTGTGTAGAAGAAATGAAACTAAAGAAATTGTAATGTACTTTCCGTGAACCCACTATTTATAACATTAATGCCATGATCATCAGACCTTTGGTTAAAGGGGTACTCCGCCCCTAGACATCTTATCCCCTATCCAAAGGATAGGGGATAAGATGACTGATCGCAGGGTTCCCCCAACTGGGACCCCCGAGATCTCTGTGCAGCAACTGGCGTCCGTTTAGAACAATGGGTGCGGGCTTCGGGGGGTCGTGACGTCGCAGCCACACCCCTTGTGATATCACACCATGCCCCCTCAATGCAAGTCCATGGGAGGGGGCGTGGCGGCCGCCACGCCCCCTCCCATAGACTTGCATCGAGGGGGCGGGGTGTGACATCACGAGAGGGTGTGGCTGTGACGTCATGACCGCCGCCTGCCACTCCATGCATTTGGAAAAAAAATGTTCCGAACACTGGGGCAACAGAGAATCCCTTTAATTCCTTCTATAAGTTCTGACATATTCCAAATATATATAAAGAGTGACTTTATTCCTCTCTGATTTTGCACCACACCATTTTTAGTAGAGCTTTTTTTACATCTTTATTCCGTACACTGTATATCAGAGGATTTAACATGGGAGTAACGGTTGTATACAGGATAGAAAGGGTCAGTTTGAATACCCGGGTATCTTTATATGGTGGCATTATATACACGGACATCCAGGTGCCATAACACATGGAAATGACTATGAGGTGGGATGAGCAGGTGGAGAAAGTCTTTCTTCTCCCATCACTAGACTTAATACGCAAAATAACAATAATAACCTTAATATAAGATATTACACTGCACAGAAAAGGGCAGAGACCAAATATTAAAGCTTCAAGGTAGATCATCGACTGAAAACCAACATTAGGGCAGGAGATTTTTTCAAAAGCATTGAACTCACAGAAGAATTGTGGGACTGTATTAGAAGAACACATTGGTATCTTGGATAAAGCAAATGTGGTTACCATGGAATTTACAAACCCCGAAACCCAGGCAAGAGCCATGAACAGGACACAGTTCTTCTTACTCAATACACTGTGATAATGTAGAGGGTTACAAATGGCGACATATCGATCGTAAGCCATAATGGAAAGCAGAAGGTCCTCTGTAGTAGCCAAGTGGCCGAAGAAGTACATTTGGGTGAAACATTGAGTGAAGGACAAGGTATAGTCACCAGTCAGGAACATGAAAACCAACTTAGGGACTGTGGTCGATGTGTAGACAATGTCAATAATGGATAAATTACACAGGAATAGATACATGGGTGTGTGTAGGTGATTATCATTGTATATGGCTATAATAGTCACTGAATTAGCGATCGCTCCGGTCAGGTATATCAGGACAAAGAGAAGAGATAAATAGGACTTGTTCTTTGTCTTTGTGAAAAAAGTCAAAATAAAGAATTCATAGGTATAATTTTCCATCAGAATTGTCATTGCTGTGTAAAAAAAAAAGCATTTGAAATATTATTTGTGGTATTAAAAACTATAAATTTGAAGACTCACTAGCATTTTTTCTATTCTGTGCCTCCTAGTTCAAGTTTGATGTGATGACTGGAGGCATAACCCAGGCAACGCATTCAGAAAGTCTTCAGACCCAATAGGGAAGGTATTGGGCAGGAGATGGGCAGTGACTGGTTTCCCCCAGACATGATGCTGCCCCCACCATGATCACTGTAGGGATGGTATTGGGCAGGTGATGGGCAGTACCTGGTTTCCTTCAGACATGATGCTGCCCTCACTATGATCACTGTAGGGATGGTATTGGGCAGGTGATGGGCAGTGCCTGGTTTCCTCCAGACATGGTGCTGTCCCCACCATGATCACTGTAGGGATGGTATTGGGCAGGTGATGGGCAGTGCCTGGTTTCCTCCAGACATGGTGCTGTCCCCACCATGATCACTGTAGGGATGGTATTGGGCAGGTGATGGGCAGTACCTGGTTTCCTGCAGACATGATGCTGCCTCCACCATGATCACTGTAGGGATGGTATTGGGCAGGTGATGGGCAGTACCTGGTTTCCTTCAGACATGATGCTGCCCCCCACCATGATCACTGTAGAGATGGTATTGGGCAGGTGATGGGCAGTGACTGGTTTCCTCCAGACATAATGCTGCCCCCACCATGATCACTGTAGGGATGGTATTGGGCAGGTGATGGGCAGTGCCTGGTTTCCTACAGACATGATGCTGCCCCCACCATGATCACTGTAGGGATGGTATTGGACAGGTGATGGGCAGTGACTGGTTTCCCCCAGACATGATGCTGCCCCCACCATGATCACTGTAGGGATGGTATTGGGCAGGTGATGGGCAGTGCCTGGTTTCTCCCCAGACATCATGCTGCACCCACCATGATCACTGTAGGGATGGTATTGGGCAGGAAATGGGCAGTGCCTGGTTTCCCCCAGACATGATGCTGCCCCCACCATGATCACTGTAGAGATGGTATTGGGCAGGTGATGGGCAGTGACTGGTTTCCTCCAGACATAAAGCTGCCCTCACCATGATCACTGTAGGGATGGTATTGGACAGGTGATGGGCAGTGACTGGTTTCCCCCAGACATGATGCTGCCCCCACCATGATCACTGTCGGGATGGTATTGGGCAGGTGATGGTCAGTACCTGGTTTCCTCCAGACATGATGCTGCCCCCACCATGATCACTGTAGGGATGGTATTGGGCAGGTGATGGGCAGTGCCTGGTTTCCCCCAGACATGATGCTGCCCCCACCATGATCACTGTAGGGATGGTATTGGGCAGGTGATGGGCAGTGCCTGGTTTCCCCCAGACATGATGCTGCCCCCACCATGATCACTGTAGGGATGGTATTGGGCAGGTGATGGGCAGTGCCCGGTTTCCCCCAGACATGATGCTGCCCCCACCATGATCACTGTAGGGATGGTATTGGGCAGGTGATCGGCAGTGCCCGGTTTCCTCCAGACATGATGCTGCCCCCTCCATGATCACTGTAGGGATGGTATTGGGCAGGTGATGGGTAGTGCCTGGTTTCTTCCAGACATGATGCTGCCCCCACCATGATCACTATAGAGATGGTATTGGGCAGGTGATGGGCAGTGCTTGAATACTTATGTCCATGCAGAATTTACATTTTTCCTTTTTAATAAATCTGCACAAATTTCTGAAATGTTGTTTTCATTTTCTTTTCTGTTAGTACAATGAGCAATATAACAAAATATTTAGCAGGTAAAAGGGTCTGAAGACTTCTGGAATGCGTTGTACATTGACCTTAAGATACTTTTGGCAACCAAATCTTTTCTTTTTCAGACCAGCCCTTAATGATGCAGTTATTTTAAGTTTTTGCATTGTTATTTTTTCCTTCTCACCTTTTAATATCCATAATTCTTTTATTTTTCTATCTACAGACCCATATGAGGGCTGGTGTTTTGCGGGACCAGTTGTACTTTGTAATTACATCTTTAATTTCTCCACAGAATAGGCATACATTTCTGATCGCAGGGGTCTGGCCTCAGGGATCAACATTTCCCCCCGCCATCACCAAAATCTAGATCAGGTACTTGACTCTCTCTACTGAAGGGTGCGCCATGTCAGCAGGTGCTCTATTCATTGTCTATGAAAGTGCTGGAGATGCCTCAGGGATGTTCTCATGAAGACAAAACGTTTGCCTTGGTCGTCAGGTGATCACCACCGATACAACTTCTAAAAGCCTCAAGCATCATCTCTTGATGTGGCCATACATTGTCTCCTGTGCATGATATATGATATGCCTCTGATATGTTGGGAAACTGTCAAAATGACATGTTTCCCGGTTCGAGACAAAAGTTGTATATGCTCTGGAAATGTCCCAAACATAGCCTCTAGCTGACTTCACTTGGGCCATTAAAACTAATGGGGCCTGGGACTGTCCGGGCACAGATACATTAGCAGGTCATTTTGCCAGTTTACCAACATATTAGTGCCCCAGAGGCACAAATCATTGTGGGAACGAGGCCTAATAGGTATTTAAATCGGTATTCCAGGTATAGAAAGTCTAATGTCTAGTCCTCTGTTTAGGTTGGTGGTCTCGCCAACACAACGTTCATTACTTTACTAACTGGCTCCATCCATCTTGCCCTGTATTACCCTCTCCTCAGAATTGGATAAAGCTTTAGTTGGCCAAAGCTTCATCACCATGAAAGTTCAAATTCATCAATCTTGGTATTTTCATCAAGATATCTAGACAATGCCCGAAACATATCCTGCTTAGCTGCTATGAACCCCTTAAAGGGGTACTCCAGTGGAAACAATTCTTTTTAAATCAACTGGTGCCAGAAAGTTAAACAGATTTCTAAATTATTTCTATATGAAAATCCTATCAGCTGCTGTATGCTCCACAGGAAGTTGTATTTCTTTCAGGAGGTCTTTTCTGTCTGACCACAGTGCGCTCTGCTGACACCTCTGTCCATGTCAGGAACTGTCCAGAGTACACACATCCCTATAGCAAACCTATCCTGCTCTGGACAGTTCCTGATATGGACAGAGGTGTCAGCAGAGAGCACTGTGGTCAGACTGAAAAAAATTCAAAAAGAGACAAACTTCCTGTGGAGCATACAGCAGCTGATAAGTACTGGAAGGATTAAGATTTTTATATAGAAGTAATTTACAAATCTGTATAACTTTCTGGCACCAGTTGATTTGAAATGTTTTTTTCCACCAGAGTACCCCTTTAACCATTAGCTAGCCCAACTAAGGAAGCCTCAAACATGTTACATATATATATTATATAAAAAAGAGAATTGCTACTATATGGCTTAAAGGGTGTTCATGCACAGATGTGTGATTCACACAAGAAAACTACATATACAAATGTGACCCATAGTTATATTTTCATTTGTTATATGCTTCACAGAAGCAAATACAGATAAATAAAAACCCACAGTGATAAGAACCGCACTCAAAGATTCTTGTGTGAATCACATCTGTGCATGAACATTCTTTAAGTCATATAGTAGCAATTCACTTTATATAGTATATATATATATATATATATATATATATATATATATATATATTTATATATATGTAACTTTTTTGAGGGCTAGCTAATGGTTAATGTCCTTAATGGTTAAGGTCCATAGGGACCTATAACACTGCACACACTGATCTCTTATACTGATCATTGTTATCCCATAGGGACCTATAACACTGCACACACTGATCTTCTATGTTGATCACTGGTTTCTCATAAGAAACCAGTGATCAACGATTCTGCCGCATGACTGCTCATGCCAGGATCTCAGGCACTGAGCAGTCATTCGGCGATCGGACAGCGAGGAGGCAGGAAGGGGCCCTCCCGCTGTCCTGTCAGCTGTTCGGGATGCCGCGATTAGCCGCGGCTATCCCGAACAGCCCGACTGAGCTAGTCGGGAACTTTCACTTTCACTTTTAGCCGCGCGGCTCAGCTCTGAGCGCGCGGCTAAAGGGTTAATAGCGCGCGGCGCCGCTATCGGCGCTGCGCGCTATTAGAGGCGGGTCCCGGCTTCACTATGACGCCGGGCCCGCCGTGATATGACGCGGGGTTACTGTGTAACCCCGCGTTATATCAGAAGAGCAGGACCAAGGACGTACCGGTACGTCCTTGGTCCTTAACCCCTTAAGGACACATGACGTACTGGAACGTCATGTGTCCACTCCCGATCTATAACGCGGGGCCACGGCGTGGCCCCGCGTCATAGCGGTTCGGGCCCGGCCGTTGTCCCGTGGCTAATAGCGCGCGGCATTGATCGCTGTGCCGCGCGCTATTAACCCTTTAGACGCGGCGTTCAAAGTTGAACGCCGCGTCTAAAGTGAAACCGAAACCATGCCGGCTAGCTCAGTGGGCTGTTCGGGATAGCCGCGGTGAAATCGCGGCATCCCGAACAGCTGACAGGACAGCGGGAGGGCCCCTACCTGCCTCCTCGCTGTCCGATCGCCGAATGACTGCTCAGTGCCTGAGATCCAGGCATGAGCAGTCATGCGGCAGAATCATCGATCACTGGTTTCTTATGAGAAACCAGTGATCAATGTAAAAGATCAGTGTGTGCAGTGTTATAGGTCCCTATGGGACCTATAACACTGCAAAAAAAAAGTGCAAAAAAAAAGTGAATAAACATCATTTAACCCCTTCCCTATTAAAAGTTTGAATCACCCCCCTTTTCCCATAAAAGAAAAAACACAGTGTAAATAAAAATAAAAATAAACATAAATGGTATCGCCGCGTGCGGAAATGTCCGAATTATAAAAATATATCGTTAATTAAACCGCACGGTCAATGGCGTGCGCGCAAAAAAATTCCAAAGTCCAAAATAGTGCATTTTTGGTCACTTTCTATATCATGAAAAAATGAATAAAAAGCGATCAATAAGTCCTATCAATGCAAAAATGATACCGTTAAAAACTTCAGATCACGGCGCAAAAAATGAGCCCTCATTTTGCCCCATACACGGAAAAATAAAAAAGTTATAGGGGTCAGAAGATGACAATTTTAAACGTATAAATTTTTCTGCATGAAGTTATGATTTTTTCCAGAAGTGCGACAAATTCAAACCTGTATAAGTAGGGGATCATTTTAATCATATGGACCTACAGAATAAAGGTAAGGTGTAATTTTTACCGAAAAATGTACTACGTAGAAACGGAAGCCCCCAAAAGTTACAAAATGGCGTTTTTTTTTTCAATTTTGTCTCACAATGATTTTTTTTCCCGTTTCACCGTAGATTTTTGGGCACAATGACTGACGTCATTACAAAGTAGAATTGGTGGTGCAAAAAATAAGCCATCATATGGATTTTTAGGTGCAAAATTGAAAGAGTTATGATTTTTTAAAGGCAAGGAGCAAAAAACGAAAATGCAAAAACGGAAAAACCCCCGGTCCTTAAGGGGTTAAGGGGTTAAAAGGGGTACTCCGGTGGAAAACATTTTTTTTTTTTAAATCAACTGGTGCCAGGAAGTTAAACAGATTTGTAAATTACTTCTATTTAAAAATCTTAATTCTTCCAATATTTATCAGCTGCTGTATGCTCCACAGGAAGTTGTTTAGTTCTTTCCAGTCTGACCACAGTGCTCTCTGCTGTCCAGAGCAGGATATATTTGCAATGGGGTTTGCTCCTACTCTGGAGCATACAGCAGCTGATAGGTACTGGAAGAATTAAGATTTTTATATAGAAGTCATTTACAAATAGTGTTGAGCGGCATAGGCCATATTCGAATTTGCGATATTTTGCGAATATATGGACGAATATTCGTCATATATTCGCTAAATTCGCATATTCGTAATATTAGCGTTTTATTTTCCCATATGTGAAAATTCGCGTATGCGGAAATTTGCATATGCGAAAATTTGCATATACAAAAATTAGCATAAGCGAAAATTCGCACGCCAGTCTCACACAGTAGTATTAGAGCCTTCTTTACACCACACAAGCTGGAAACAGAGAGGGATGATCACTGTGATGTGTACTGTGGAAAAAAAAAAAACGAATATTCGTAATTACGAATATATAGTGCTATATTTGCGAATATTCGCAAATTCGCGAATATGCAATATTCGCGAATAAAATTTGCATTGCGAATATTCGCGAGCAACACTATTTACAAATCTGTTTAACATTCTGGCACCAGTTGATTTAAAAAATAGTTTTCCATCGGAGTACCCCTTTAAGCAGACTACTTTCAGCATCCACTATGGTTTCCCTCATTTTGCTGGGTCTATCATGCAACACGCGTGTGATGTCTGTTACACAACTTGCAGGATATGTCGTCCAATCATACGATCTATTTTAGTGTTTTTAAGACCCCCTACAGGGTAACTATAAAGAGATCTATGATTGAGGTCCACTAGACTGAAACGCCTCAGATCCACAGCATTTTTGTACCTATGCTTTGGCGAATTAACGCTTTTATGGAATTATAAATAAATGTCAAGTTTTATCTAGAAGTTCAAGCTGGGTTTTCCTTTTTTTGTTACTGAGTATATATACAGCGGTCCCTGTATACAGTGGTCCCTTCGGACCATCGTTTGTTGAAACCATCGTATGTTGAGGGATCCGTGCAATGGAAAGTATAGGACAGTGGTCTACAACCTGCGGACCTCCAGATGTTGCAAAACTACAACACCCAGCATGCCCGGACAGCCAACGACCATCACCGCTCGTCACCGCTGCCCTGGATGTCGCCCTCCATCGCTGTCGCCTCGTCCCCGAGGTGTCCCCGACGCTCCGGCGAGGCCTCTGCTTCTCCGGCATCTTCTCTCTCCGTCGCCGCCATCACGTCGTTACGCACGCCGCTCCTATTGGATGACGGGACGGCGTGTGCAGCGACGTGATGACGACGATGGAGAGCGCCGACAATGCAGGGGATCAAGAGGAAGCGCCGGAGCCCCGAGGACAGGTAAGTGATCGTCAGCGGACCACACGGGGCACCGTAAACGGCTATCCGGTGGCAGCTGAAGCAGTCTGCACTGCCGGATAGCCGTTTATGCGATGGCCCCGACATACAAAAGCATCGTATATTGATGTTGCCTCTGAGAGTGATCGTATGCTGAAATGATCGTATGTCGGGGCCATCGTAGATCGGGGGGTCACTGTATATATATATAAAGTTGTAAATTGTATTTCAATATTATTGTCATTACTACTTATATTTTTAGGGACCTATAATTGGATGATGTTTATGATATTCTGTGTAAAAGTAGAACAAATTTTCAATTGCAGAATGTTAGGATATAAATAATTATAAGCCCATATGTCCTGTGATTTCTAGCAGTATATAGTGTATAACAATGATCAGAACTTCTTACCTCTAGACATTGATCCATGCGTCTCATAGAGCAAGCCCTGTGTGTGATCTACTTATATGGTGCATTTACAATGTAATGGTTCCTTAAGGGACGGATGTCAACAAATTGGGAATTAATTTACATAATCGTGAAGAACGAATAATTAACTCCAATAATCTTCTTCATTGATATTAAAGGACCTTTATTTATTAAATTGTAAATTCAGATAGGAAATCTCTATTTACCAAACTTTATCATTGGTTTCTAGAAAAAAAAGTCTAATCATTTCCCATTTAAACATTTTACAGTATTAGGCCTTTTAGGCCTGTTGGTTGGAATAAGATGTATTTGTTTATTTTATTTGGCTAATTCATTAACACCAAATGATTCCGATTTTTTGGCCCAATAATACAATAGGTGTAATTATTTGCTCATTATTTATTAAATCTGAAACGCGACAATTCATTGTGCACTTTAGCAAACACTGTGACACCTTTATTCTCATGCGTGATCTAGAAAGGTCTCAATGGGCAATCACATATAGGTAGACTATCCTTGGGATTGTAAAAAGTAGAGAACTCTTTTCAAAATAACAAACTTTTTGGTTTACACATTCTTTTAAAAGTGTGTACAGACCAGCTGTTAAAGATAGTCTGTCAGTAGTATCACCCGCACTAACCTGTCATACGGGCTTGTAGAGCAGGTGATACTGATCAAAATGATACTTACGTCGCCCCGAACCGTCACTCCGTTCCGCCGTAATTCATCTTTTTCAGTATATGCAAATGAGTTGCTTGTGGAATGGGCGGAGCTATGAATCCTGCTTCGGGTACTATGACGCCATCTTCGCCGGGTGGGCTGCACTCGGCTTTTCCATATTAATAATCCTCCTTCCTGCTCGCTCGGCCTGTGCTGCGAATGCACTGCTTCCTGGCTACACCCGGAAGCGGCGTTCAGCTGAGATCGGCTCCCGGTGAAGATGACGTCACAGTGCCGGAGTAGGGTTTGTAGCTCTGCCCATGCCCCAAGCAACTAATTTGCATTTACCGAAAAAGATGAATTACGGTGAAACGGAGTGACGGTTCGGGACGTTGTAAGTATAGTTTTGATCAGTATCACCAGCACTACAAGCCTGTATGACAGGTTATTGCGGGTGATACAGATGACAAATTACTTTTAAGGTTAGTCTTTTGCAGTGGTAATGAATTTATCAACTGAGACTTTTTGAGAAAAGTCGCAATTTTTTTTAGCAAAAATCTCAAAAAAGTTGCAAATGTACACCAGCTTAGACTTAGCTTTTTGATGTGTAGAAAAGTTGCAAATTTTTGCTCAGCAGGGTAGGATAAAAAAAAGTCGAAAAATTTTGCCCAATGAATAAACCAGTGAAATTCCAGAAAATGTGTACCTGCACAAAATGTATCCAATGCCCTTCAGCCATTTATTAAATTTGGTGCTCCTACACATCACCAGCACACAAAAAAGGTGTAAAAAATGCTTCACTTACACCTACAATGACGAGTTCCCCCCATAGTCCTTAGGAATCTCCATAAACCATCATTTTTTTATAGGATAAGCAGCTGATTTCCAAATCCCATCCAAGCTCCCTACAGGAGGGTGTGCGAGAAAGAAAGAACAGACAGATATGGCGCTCCGATAGTGCCGTTTAACTTTTAACAGTAGGGTTTGTGTTGTAAAACAGAAGAAACCCGCTCACCTTTGCCAGTTGTGCAGATTGCAGGCACAACACTGGGAATAGCTTTATGTAGGTTGCGGCCAGGTTTGGGAGCCGCTGGTCGTCGGTATCGCTGGTGGCGGTGGCGGTCAGGATAACAGCTGGATGCAGGTTGCTGGGATCCCTGGCAGGAGATGGTCCCAAAGCCGACTTGCGGTTCAGCGCTCCACCGGAAATGTAGAAATCAGTTGTGGAAAGGAGTAACTCACTTGGAGTGAAGATCCCGCAGCACTTCCAGACACATCAGTAGATATAAAACACAAGCTTTTATTTTGTCGTCTTAAATAACATCAGGGTAGCAAATCATGTTAAAAACATGGACCGATGCGTTTCGGCTGTGTAGCCTTTCTCAAGGTCTGCTCAAGACAAATATATTATGCCGAATAAATACACAAATGCATACAAAGCTCCTCCTTGTTGTGCACATGACTTCCTGTGTCATTCCTGAATTTAAGCTCCATATTCACACTTGCTTGATTTTTTTCCCCCTCATAAACCACATGCACATAATCAAGCAAGTATGAATATGGAGCTTAAATTCAGGAATTACACAGGAAGTCATGTGCACAACAGGGAGGAGCTTTGTATGCATTTGTGTATTTATTCGGCATAATATATTTGTCTTGAGCAGACCTTGAGAAAGGCTACACAGCCGAAATGAGTTGTGGGGACCCCTGGCAGGGGATGATCCCAAAGCCGACTTGCGGTTCACGGCTCCACCGGAGGCGTTCTGCTGTGATAACTTTTTATTCACCAAAGTATATATTATACATATGTAATCACAGTTACACAGATAGCTGGGTGCTCAGGACAGCGCATTTTGAGAGGGTATTCCTCTCTTCATCAGGTCCGCTATCTAATTGTGAGTTAAGGACAGTGGAGCTGAGTGGAGGTAACCTGTATAGCTTGTAATGGCTAAAAACAGCCAGCAGATGGTAGGGTAGAATTGGGGAAAAAATAATTTTCTATTAAAAATAAAAAAAATTATCTGGTAATGGGCATCTTCGAAAAAACATAAATCACTTCACAACCGCTTTTCCAACAACATGTAACACTATACCACCGCTACATAGACGATCTTTTCCTGCTCTGGAACGGACCACCACATCTAAGGAACTAATTCATCACCACCATCAATAACAACAACTGGGATATCACACTCACCTTCCATGCATCCAACAATAAAATCAATTTTTTTGGACCTCGAAATCTATCATGAAAACAACATCATTCCTACCGCTACTCATTTCAAAAAGGTTGACTCTGATAGCTACTTATCATTCAACAGTGGACATTATAAAAAATGGAAAACAAACATGCCTTACAGTCAATATAAACACATTCGAAAAAATTGCGCATGCGACAGTACCTTCCACACGCAAGCAAAAACCCTCCAAAATCGGTTCATAGCCAAAGGCTACCCCAAAAGCATTCAAAATTAAGCCTATAACAAAACAAAAACAATGACACAAGAAGACTGTTTAAATACAAAAAACTGAACAGAAAGAAATGAAAAACCCAAAAATTCTGCTTAAAAAATTTGACTCAATTTTATCAGCACCGACAATTCTTCCCACAATGCAATCCGTTCTGTCCTTCAGAAACACTGGCACATACTCCAAACCGACCCAAAATGAAGACAAGCCCTCCCCAACAAACCAGGGATCACTTTTAGATGGGCACCTACATTAAAGAACATACTAACCCCCCCCAGTAGGCTGAGGCGCCATACAACTAGCAACGACACAACCATAAGCAAAAAAACTAAAGGAGCCTATAAATGTGGAACAAAGAGATACCTTTGCTGCACCATCATAAACCATAACCAAAAAACATTTAGCAACAAAAAAACAAACAAATAAACTTTCAATATCAAAATTTCTCTGAACTGTAAATCTAGCTTTGTCATTTACCTAATCACCTGCATCTGCAACCAGCAATATATCAGAAGAACCACTGAAGAACTGAACCTCTGACTCCAACACAGAAATAATATCAGACGGAAATTTCCCTCCACAGCTTATCAAGAACTTGCTCAGAAAAACATCCGGATGTAACTAATCCCATCACAATTTGCCCCATAGATCATATCCCAGACCACAGATACGACACGTTCACATCTCTAAAAAAAATGCGAGATGTACTGGATCTACCGTCTTGGGACGCTTCAACCCCAAGGTCTAAATGATGCAACTGAACTCATAATGTAACCCCCAAATCAATTATCCTTCACATCCCACTCTGCTAAACACCCATCACTACCCCCCCACACCTCACAAACAAAGTAACCCTCACAATAATCCCATACCCTCTGCCATCCAACCCCCCCATACCTAAAACAATTATTTTAACTTATATATATATATTTTTTTTTAAGAAATTTAGTTTTTTTCAATTCTACCCTACCATCTGCTGGCTGTTTTTAGCCATTGCAATCTATACAGGTTACCTCCACTGTCAATCATCCTTAACTCGATGCTCTAAGGAAACCACAAACATTCTAATGTAACCACAAACTATGTTAATTACTTCCCCAAGCCATTACCCACTTAACCTTTGCAGTCACGCACAGTGAAAGTTAATTCCAGAGATGCATTCAAGTACCATACACTCCTGGTCTCCCATCCAAGCACTCATAGCAAAGCACCGAGAACAAAGAAGTCATAGACCACAATGGCCCATTGATTCCTATGGGCAGAATTTAGCAATGTTATATTAACAACACAGGTTAAAATGAAAAGAAAAAAAAACCTCCTTGAAGTCACAAAGGCTGACGTCACAGCCCCCTCACAGACCCGCCAAAACTTGAAAATATTGAAGTCCCCTCCACTGTATATATAGCCACACTTCACAATTTGATGGCGGACCTGACAAAGAGAGGAATCACCTCTCAAAACGTGTAGTTCTGAGCACCCAACTATCTGTGTAACTGCGATTACCCATGTATAAAATATATACTTTGGTGAATAAAAAGTTATCACAGCATACCGCCTACGTGAACTGATTTCTGCATCTCTGGTGGAGCGCTGAACCGCAAGTCGGCTTTGGGACCATCCCCTGCCAGGGATCCCCGCAATCTGCATCTAACTGTTATCCAAGCTCCCTAAGGACATTAGGGTGAACCTAATGAGGCCTTGGAGGAGCAAGTCAAGTTTACTCATGGGGGTACTCCGCTGCTCCAGTGTTCGGAACATCTTGTTACAAACACTTGGAGTGTACGACAGGGGTTGTGACGTCACAGCCATGCCCCTCATGACCCTCAATGCATGACGTACCACCACGCCACGCCCCCTCCCATAGACTTGCATTGAGGGGGCGTGACATAATGAGGGGCATGGCTGTGACATCACTACCCCAGCCACCCGCACTCAGATTCTAAATGAACGGCAGGTACTGCACAGAGATCCCGGGGGTCCCGCCGCTCAGATAGGAGATAAGATGGGAGATAAGATGTCTAGAAGCAGAGTACCCCTTTAAGATTGTGCTCACATGTTTGTTCCCGATAACATGGACCTAAAGTAATAAAAATTCAATATGTTCAGACAGAATAAATCTTTGTGGTATTATTCTTCCAAATAATTTATTTAAATTTCTATCATCGCTATAAAGTATCATGTACAAAATTCTCAGGGTCTTTTAACATAGTCAGGCGAATTGCAGGTATGAGCACCCATTGACCATATTGTCACTCATTCACTGTAATATTATACTTGTCCATTATTGGGAGGGGTGCGAAGAACGATCCTTCTTACAATCGTCCTTTCATATCTCTTCCGCTCATTGCCCAAAATGATTTTTAGATCTACGGTATGTATAAGATATGATCATCTGACAAATGAGTGTTTGCTCCTTTACTGGCTGGGATTTTTCGATAAGACATCCAGGCTAAAAAAGTAAAATAAAAATCCGATTGGCAACCGTGTTTGAAGGCTTTATGGTCTGTTCACATTGCCCTGATTTACTATTGTAAACCTGATATGTTTTGTTGGGTAAACCTGACATGTTTTGAATCTGGTGCACTGTGTTGCAGAAATTCTGTCTGCGCCAGAATGTGTGCCAGAATTTGCACCAGAATTGAAGAAAACCTGACTAGCTCTCCATTTTACTGAGAAAACCAGAAACAAAGGGTGTGGTCACCAGGGAAAGTGGGCGTGGCTGTCAAAAAGGGGGGTGTCCCCGATATTTTCACAAAAAAAAAAAAATATATATATATTTACTAAGGTTTCCACAGAATATATAGTGGATTTGAGCCGAGGAAAACCCGACAGATCAGAGTGTGTGTAAAAAAAGCTAAATGTAGGGAAAAGTGCAAAATGTAGAGAAATACTAGTAAATATTGTGGAAAAAATGTAGGAAATTAAAACCCACAAAAACAAAACAAAACACTACACTCCAAATCAGGACACTACACTAACACTACACTACAAATCAGGACCATTGTGTTTATAGTGGATGTTAAAAGTATTCACTAGGATGATGTCAGTAACTTACCTCTCTACACTTCTCACTAGGATGATGTCAGTAACTTACCTCTCTACACTTCTCACTAGGATGATGTCAGTAACTTACCTCTCTGCACTTTGTACCTGGCCTCTCCCTGGCTTCATGGGAAGTGTGCCGGCATTGCCCTGAAAAGGAGCTTTGTGCGGTGCAGATCTGAACATCACAATGCCGTGCAGGGTAAGTGGGCAAATCAAGTCCCAGACCAGGGTCCACTGTTTCCCCACACTAGTGTATTTAACACAGATGGCCACAGATGTTTGTGTTTGGTCCCAATCTGCTTTCACTAGCATTTATCAATACTCAGCTTTCTCTGGATCCGGACCATTAGCCTTTTTCTCTGAATTGACCAGATGTTACTCTTCTGGTTTCACCTCTGTCTGTTTTGTGTGTATTTGCCTCTGTTTCAGATTTTGTACTGTGCTGCTATCCTGGTTCTGACCCTTTGGCCTGTTACCTGGTATTGTTATTTTTTCCTTGATGTTTCCATGTAGTATTGACCTGTCTTGTCTGACCTACCCTTTGCTTTGTGCACTTAGTAAGTGCAGGGACCGTTGCCCAGTTGGGTTCCACCAATTACGTTAAATCATCCAAGTAGATAGGAACAGGAGTTTAAATTGAAGCCTGCACAGTTCCCTACCTACCGTGACCACGAGGCTTTCCCAGTTTACACTACATATATATATATATATATATATATATATATATATATATATATATAACACATGCCATTATATAGACAGCATAGCCTCTCTTAAGAAAAATTAAACTGAGCAGTATACTGTATGTTTACTGAATTATTTGTATAGAATAGTACTATATTATTTTTACAACCCCATTAAAAAGAAATACCAATGTACGCCAGCCATATATATGTCAAAAGGACACTTTTGGCAACTCAGTGGGTGAATGAGACCTAATGATAATATTTACATTTTTTCCGGGAGATTTTCTTGTAGCAAGTTTTTTTGCATTTATCAATCTCCAAAGGGCATTCTTAACTTCTTTATTGCGAAGAGTGTAAATGAGGGGGTTTAACATGGGGGTCACAGTAGTATAAAGCACTGAACAGATTTGTTCTACGATATCGGAATATTTCGAGTTTGGAGCTAATAAAACCGATGAAGCTGTGGTATAGTAGAGGAGAAGGACAGTGAGATGAGAAGAACAAGTGGAGAAAACCTTTCTTCTTCCTTCTTGTGATTTTATCTGCAAGATAATAGTAACTATTTTCATGTATGAGACAAAACTGAACAAGAACGGAAGGAAAACAAATATTAAAATTTCAAAGTACACGAGATTGAAGAACTTTTCTAAGCCCCCACAAGAGATCTTGAATAGAGCTTTGAAATCACAGAAGAGATGGTGGATCTTATTGGTGCTGCAGAAAGTCAACTTCGAGGCTTGCATTGTAATAAGTAGAGAGTTCATACCGGCCGAAGACCAAACGCCACCAATGATCCCCAGACACGTCTTCTTACTCAAGACGTGATGGTAATGTAAAGGTCTACAAATTGCAACATATCGGTCATAAGCCATAACAAACAACAGCGTATCTTCCGTGGTGCCAAACAAGACGTAAAAGAAAAATTGTGCGAAACATTGTGTAAATGACACCGTATTATTACCAGATAATAGTGTGTACAGCACCTTAGGAACGATGACGGAGGAGAAACAGACATCAATAATGGATAAATTACAGAGAAACTGATACATGGGGGTGTGGAGCCGGCGGTCAGTATATATGACCGTAATAATAACTGTATTTATTAATAGTCCCAACATATATATAGTCAATAGTATGGAGAAAATGTATGGTATGCCCTTTGGGTTGGAAAAAAAGGGTACAATTTGCAAATTTTCTGCAGAAGTCTGGTTTTCCATGTGGTTTTCAGCCCTCTTTCGATCAGGAAAGCAGACTATTTCTTTGTGATGTTATAAATAAGTAAAATACAAGCAACATTTTTTATATATATATAAATTGTTCCTATTATTTTTCTTTCACTATATTCTTTAGGTTGATGTTTAATAATTCAACATGACATAAAAAATATCACAATCTTCTTCGATCCTTCACTGTGTAGATAAAGAGAAGATTGTGAAACATTCCAAGGGTAACAACACGCAAAAGAGATTTCCCAAAATAAAATATCTGCATCATTTCCACAGATAAATCCAAACAAACTCATGAAGGTTTTAATATAGACTTGATGCTATGGATTTTTACAACAGACTATGCTAATGTTGAAGGAAAACTTTCAGTTTGATCACCCACCCTAAAGCCAGAACCCTTGGTTATAGGGTGGATGGCCAGGAGTGCACAGAGAGGTCACTTATTTTGTCCACTAGTTATGGAGATATGGGCTTTCAAAGGTCCCTTGTTCAGTCCGGGGAATTGCGCTGTGGAGATGGGCCCTGCTGCCTCTGCCTCTGTTGGTCAATTCATAATACTGCCCCGCAATTTGCATATTCATTATCTTTGACTCCATGTCCTAGTGACGTGGAGTCACCGGTCACATGAGCGCAGCGCTCTGTCAGGGCGGTGCATGTGCAGTGATACAGTGCAGAGCGATCATCAGGACTTGAGAGCTGTACGCAATCTTTCGGCACATGCGCCCTGCTGACAGACTGTGCTCACGTGACCGGTGAGTCGAAGATAATGAATATGCAAATTGCGGGGGCAGTATTATGAACTGACCAATGGAGGCAAAGGCGGTCAGGCAGCAGAGCCCGCCTCCCCTGCTGGACTGAACAACGGACTTTTGAAAGCCATTATCTTTGTAACCAGTGGATAAAATGTATTAAGTGACCCCCCCTGTGCACTCCTGGTCACCCACTCTATAACCCGGTGTTCTGGGTTTAGCTGCACAGCACTCTCACACCTCCCTACAGTTATCTATATGATCAGTACAGGAGTAAGGCTGCTTTCACACTATAAAATTCATCCGTTTTAAAGATCCGTCTGATGTTCCGTCATGAAAACCCTGCAAATCGTCCGTTAGAAAATCCATTATAGTCTATGGGATTTTTACATTATCTGTTTGAATCCGTCATAGTCCGTTATCAATAACGGACGTAATTTTGTGATGGAAGATGGTAACGGGAGAAATAGTGCATGCATTATTTCTTCCGTTCATTCTCCCCGTCACAAAATAATGGCCGTTATCAATAACGGACTATGACGGATTCAAACGGATAATGTAAAAATCCCATAGACTATAATGGGAATTTCTAACGGCCGTTTGTCATGACGGAACATCAGACGGATCTTTAAAATGGATGAATTTTATAGTGTGAAAGCAGCCTAACAGTCAACTAAAGGGTAAGTTGGAATAGGCAGCAGTCTGTGTGGAGGGGATGAGCAGTCTGTGATAGGGAGTATAAGAAACAGGCTGTGTGGAGAGGCCGTACGGTGCTGCCTCTAAGGGTAGTGCATTTTTTGTGTGGAGGGAGCAGTCTGTAAGAGAGGTGGCATAAGGAACATTCTGTGTGGAGGGGAACAGTCTGTTTAAGAGGGGGAATAAAGAACATTCTGAGTGGAGGAGGGAACAGTCTGTATGAGAGGCATGGGGGGGGGGGGGGGGGGGGGGGGTAGTAATTCATTCTCACAGGGCTGCAGCTATACTGTAATGGGTGGGGTAGCTGATGTGTGGGAGGGAGAAAAGTGACCCCACACTTACAAACAAAGAATCCTGGCACTTGTAGTTGGAAGTTGGAGGTCGAGAACTCCAACAGGAAATAGCCATTTCACAAAGAGAAATCAGTAGTGTTAGAGAGGACTCACAACACAGCCATTTAGCACCAAGGATCCTTCCTAAGCATGTCCATTCCTGTCCTGCAGGTAAGTGCTAAAATCATCTTATGGTGGATAACCCCTTTAACCTACTGAAAAGGAGATACACAATTACTTAGTGGACTTGCCTACCTTCTGGGTAAACCCATCTAAACATGGGAGGGACCTACCTACCTCATTATGGGGGGGGGGGGGGGGGGGGGGGGGGGGGGCTACTCACCATGGCTTCTACCTGCCTATCTAATGGGGTTGACATACCCCTACTTACTGGACCTACTGACCTTCTGGGAAATCCATCTACCTGTGGGAGGGACATACCTACCTACATCCTAATAGGGGGAGCTAACGTTTGGGGGCCCTACGTACCTAATGGGAATACATACCTGCCAACCGGGGGTGACTTACTTTCTCTGAGAAAACTCTTATCCAGGCCATTTAGGCAGTGAGTTTCTGGATGGCAGTCCTCTCAATCCTACAGGTACCAAGTGGTTAAGAAGGCAGTCGGGGGCCTACTAAAATCCCCTAGATCTGCCATCTTAGCACTTTTTAAAGCAAGCTATACTAATAGAGCAGTCAGATTGCAGTAGCAACTGGGCCAGGTCCCCTAGAAGAGACTAAAACTAGATACAAATTTACATTAGAAGTGTTCCTGCTGTGAAAAAAGTGCAGGAGCTCAGTTCCCACACGTTCCTGCAGGACTTGAACCCTGGTAACATCCTTCCTATTGTTCTGCCAATAAGAAAAATGTTATCAGTATCAGGATAAGGAAATACAAAGCACGTATTTATTTATTTTAATACATTTTTTTAAATATTTTTTCAGTGCGTCTTGCATTTTGCAGATGCATCCTGCATTTTGCAACAAATCCATGCGCAAAATAAAATACAACCCTGAATTTTACACTGTCTGAAAGATAACAATACCTCAACAACAGAGTAAACACCATAAAAAGCAAATTGAAATATGGAAGAACTGTATTTTTTTTTTTTGCTTTCTGAATATTTTATATAGTAAACTCCCTCCTATGGTTCTGTCAATGGTAAAATATAAAAGAAACGTGATGGCTCTTGAAAGGCGAAGGGGGAAACAATATGGCTGCACCTGGAAGGGATTTTCATTTCTCAGTTGTATTTATCAATTTTATGCATCGGTGATTTCTTATTTGAAGCTCAAACTGATTATTGTGATAGTACCGTATTTTTCGCCGTATAAGACGCACTTTTTCTTCCCCAAAACTGGGGGGAAAAAGTCGGTGCGTCTTATACGGCGAATACACCCCTATCGCGGCGGTCCCTGCGGCCATCAACGGCCGGGACCCGCGGCTAATACAGGACATCACCGATCGCGGTGATGCCCTGTATTAACCCTTCAGATGTGGCGATCAAAGCTGACCGCCGCGTCTGAAGGGAAAGTGACACTAACCCGGCTGTTCAGTTGGGCTGTTCGGGACCGCCGCGATTTCACCGCGGCGGTCCCGAACGGCCCGACTGAATAGCCGGGTTAGTGCTTACAGGACACCGCGAGGGACCTTACCTGCCTCCTCGGTGTCTTCTCCGTTCAGGGATCCCCTGTATGGCCGGCGCTCTCCTTCCTCGTCATCACGTTGTTGCGTACGTGCGTCGGCGTGCGTAACGACGTGATGGCGGCGACGGAGAGCGAGGATACCCGGCCGGCAGCAGAGACGTTCTGGAGCGACGGGGAAACGGCGACAGCGATGGAGCAACATCCAGGGCAGCGGTGACGGGTCCGGAGCGGCGGGGACACGTGAGTATTACCTCCTATGCAGTGGTCTTCATTCTGCGGACCTCCAGATGTTGCAAAACTACAACTACCAGCATGCCCGGACAGCCAACGGGCGTGCTGGGAGTTGTAGTTTTGCAACATCTGGAGGTCCACAGGTTGAAGACCACTATTGGGTTCAAAATCTTAATTTTTTTAGATTTTGCACCTATAAATTGGGTGCGTCTTATATGCAGGTGCGTCCTATAGGGCGAAAAATACGGTAATTCAGATCATTTTACAGATCATGGAGAAGCTGCTATTGTGTTAAGGAGGAAGAGCAGGCAGCAGGGCCCCTTTTAATATTTAATTTGTCCCGTGCCCCTGGTGGCAGTACGGCCATGATGGTGTCCCTGGTGTTCATATGAGTATCTGACCTATGACATGTATCACTTAGGCTGGGTTCACATATATCAGGCGTCCGGCATGGGTTCCTTCCGGCGGGCACCGGTGGGAAATTGATGCTAGAGCGGATCTCATTCATTTGAATGGGACAGTTCACAATTAGAGATGAGCGACCTTACAGTAAATTCGATTTGTCACGAACTTCTCGGCTCGGCAGTTGATGTCTTTTCCTGCATAAATTAGTTCAGCTTTCCGGTGCTCCGGTGGGCTGGAAAAGGTGGATACAGTCCTAGGAAAGAGTCTCCTAGGACTGTATCCACCTTTTCCAGCCCACCGGAGCACCTAAAGGCTGAACTAATTTATGCAGGAAAAGTCATCAACTGCTGAGCCGAGAAGTTCGTGACGAATCGAATTTACTGTAAGTTCGCTCATCTCTATTCACAATCATCCAGCATATCAATATTTTGACGCTGGATGGTTGGACATGCCGGATGGCACCGAATTGCATTCCCCTGTCCAGTGTCCAGGAACCATGGTCGTCAGATGCCGTACAACTAATGAAAAAAACAATATATATATATATATATATAAAACAAGAAACTGAAAAAGGTGTGAACATATTCTTTACACTTCTATATTTTGGATCTATACATTTTCTTTTATTCTTTAAATTTTACAAATTGTTACGCCTAGCGCTCCGGGTCCCCGCTCCTCCCCGGAGCGCTCACGGCGTCTTTCTCCCTGCAGCTCCCCGGTCAGTCCCGCTGACCGGGAGCGCTCCACTGTCATGGCCGTCGGGGATGCGATTCGCACAGCGGGACGCGCCCGTTCGCGAATCGCATCCCAGGTCACTTACCCGTCCCGGTCCCCTGCTGTCATGTGCTGGCGCGCGCGGCTCCGCTCTCTAGGGCGCGCGCGCGCCAGCTCTCTGAGACTTAAAGGGCCAGTGCACCAATGATTGGTGCCTGGCCCAATTAGCTTAATTGGCTCCCACCTGCTCCCAGACTATATCTGATCTCCTCCCATGCACTCCCTGGCCGGATCTTGTTGCCTTGTGCCAGTGAAAGCGTTTAGTGTGTCCAAAGCCTGTGTTACCTGAACTTCTGCTATCCATCCTGACTACGAACCTTGCCGCCTGCCCCCGACCTTCTGCTACGTCTGACCTTGCCTCTGCCTAGTCCTTCTGTCCCACGCCTTCTCAGCAGTCAGCGAGGTTGAGCCGTTGCTAGTGGATACGACCTGGTTGCTACTGCCGCAGCAAGACCATCCCGCTTTGCGGCGGACTCTGGTGAAAACCAGTAGCCTCTTAGAACCGGTCCACTAGCACGGTCCACGCCAATCCCTCGCTGACACAGCGGATCCACAACCCGTAGCCGAATCGTGACAGTAGATCCGGCCATGGATCCCGCTGAGGTGCCGCTGCCAAGTCTCGCTGACCTTACCACGGTGGTCGCTCAGCAATCGCAGCAAATTGCCCAACAAGGACAGCAGCTGTCGCAGTTGACCGCCACGTTACAGCAACTTCTGCCTCTGCTACAGCAGCAACCATCTCCTCCGCCAGCTCCTGCACCTCCTCCGCAGCGAGTGGCCGCTCCTAGCCTCCGCTTGTCCCTGCCGGACAAATTTGATGGGGACTCTAAACTCTGCCGTGGATTTTTGTCTCAGTGTTCCCTGCATATGGAGATGTTGTCGGACTTGTTTCCTACAGAACGGTCTAAGGTGGCGTTTGTAGTAAGCCTTCTTTCAGGAAAGGCCTTGTCTTGGGCCACACCGCTCTGGGACCGCAATGATCCTGCCACAGCCACAGTCCAGGCCTTCTTCGCTGAAGTCCGGAGTGTCTTCGAGGAGCCTGCCCGAGCTTCTTCTGCCGAGACTGCCCTGTTGAACCTGGTCCAGGGTAATTCTTCTGTGGGCGAGTACGCCATCCAATTTCGTACTCTTGCTTCCGAGTTATCATGGAATAACGAGTCTCTCTGCGCGACCTTTAAAAAAGGCCTATCCAGTCGCATCAAGGATGTGCTGGCCGCACGAGAGATTCCTGCCAACCTGCAAGAACTCATCCATTTGGCTACCCGCATTGACATGCGTTTTTCTGAGCGACACCAAGAGCTCCGCCAGGAAAAAGACTTAGATCTCTGGGCACCTCTCCCACAGTATCCGTTGCAATCTACGCCTGGGCCTCCCGCCGAGGAGGCCATGCAAGTGGATAGGTCTCGCCTGACCCAGGAAGAGAGGAATCGCCGTAGAGAAGAAAATCTCTGTCTGTACTGTGCCAGTACCGAGCATTTCTTGGTGGATTGCCCTATCCGTCCTCCACGCCTGGGAAACGCACGCACGCACCCAGCTCACGTGGGTGTGGCGTCTCTTGGCTCTAAGTCTGCTTCTCCACGTCTCCCGGTGACCCGTCTCGTCAAGCCGCTCTACATTTCCGCGGTCAACGGAGCCAGATTGGACTGCACCGTGCGTTACCGCACAGAACCCCTCCTCATGTCTATTGGACCCCACCTCGAGAGGATTGAGCTCTTCGTTCTCCCCGGCTGTACCTCTGAGGTCCTCCTCGGTCTGCCATGGCTCCGGCTTCATTCGCCCACCCTTGATTGGACCACCGGGGAGATCAAGTACTGGGACTCTGCCTGCCACAGGAAGTGCCTCTCCCCCCCTCCCAGTCCCGTCAGGCAAGCCTCTGTGCCTCCTCATGGCTCCCGTCCTTGTGTCTCCCTGCCCAGTGCCAAGCTTCACCCTCTGCCCTCCCTCCCCATTCCAACTCCTGCTGTACTGCCTGCCGTTGAGGAAACCATCCATTCTTTCCCGGTGTCCTCATCCCAGGGGAGGCAGTCACCGGACAAAAAAAAGGGGAGACCTAAGGGGGGGGGGGTACTGTTACGCCTAGCGCTCCGGGTCCCCGCTCCTCCCCGGAGCGCTCACGGCGTCTTTCTCCCTGCAGCTCCCCGGTCAGTCCCGCTGACCGGGAGCGCTGCACTGTCATGGCCGTCGGGGATGCGATTCGCACAGCGGGACGCGCCCGTTCGCGAATCGCATCCCAGGTCACTTACCCGTCCCGGTCCCCTGCTGTCATGTGCTGGCGCGCGCGGCTCCGCTCTCTAGGGCGCGCGCGCGCCAGCTCTCTGAGACTTAAAGGGCCAGTGCACCAATGATTGGTGCCTGGCCCAATTAGCTTAATTGGCTTCCACCTGCTCCCTGGCTATATCTGATCTCCTCCCATGCACTCCCTGGCCGGATCTTGTTGCCTTGTGCCAGTGAAAGCGTTTAGTGTGTCCAAAGCCTGTGTTACCTGAACTTCTGCTATCCATCCTGACTACGAACCTTGCCGCCTGCCCCCGACCTTCTGCTACGTCTGACCTTGCCTCTGCCTAGTCCTTCTGTCCCACGCCTTCTCAGCAGTCAGCGAGGTTGAGCCGTTGCTAGTGGATACGACCTGGTTGCTACTGCCGCAGCAAGACCATCCCGCTTTGCGGCGGGCTCTGGTGAAAACCAGTAGCCTCTTAGAACCGGTCCACTAGCACGGTCCACGCCAATCCCTCGCTGACACAGCGGATCCACAACCCGTAGCCGAATCGTGACAGTAGATCCGGCCATGGATCCCGCTGAGGTGCCGCTGCCAAGTCTCGCTGACCTTACCACGGTGGTCGCTCAGCAATCGCAGCAAATTGCCCAACAAGGACAGCAGCTGTCGCAGTTGACCGCCACGTTACAGCAACTTCTGCCTCTGCTACAGCAGCAACCATCTCCTCCGCCAGCTCCTGCACCTCCTCCGCAGCGAGTGGCCGCTCCTAGCCTCCGCTTGTCCCTGCCGGACAAATTTGATGGGGACTCTAAACTCTGCCGTGGATTTTTGTCTCAGTGTTCCCTGCATATGGAGATGTTGTCGGACTTGTTTCCTACAGAACGGTCTAAGGTGGCGTTTGTAGTAAGCCTTCTTTCAGGAAAGGCCTTGTCTTGGGCCACACCGCTCTGGGACCGCAATGATCCTGCCACAGCCACAGTCCAGGCCTTCTTCGCTGAAGTCCGGAGTGTCTTCGAGGAGCCTGCCCGAGCTTCTTCTGCCGAGACTGCCCTGTTGAACCTGGTCCAGGGTAATTCTTCTGTGGGCGAGTACGCCATCCAATTTCGTACTCTTGCTTCCGAGTTATCATGGAATAACGAGTCTCTCTGCGCGACCTTTAAAAAAGGCCTATCCAGTCGCATCAAGGATGTGCTGGCCGCACGAGAGATTCCTGCCAACCTGCAAGAACTCATCCATTTGGCTACCCGCATTGACATGCGTTTTTCTGAGCGACACCAAGAGCTCCGCCAGGAAAAAGACTTAGATCTCTGGGCACCTCTCCCACAGTATCCGTTGCAATCTACGCCTGGGCCTCCCGCCGAGGAGGCCATGCAAGTGGATAGGTCTCGCCTGACCCAGGAAGAGAGGAATCGCCGTAGAGAAGAAAATCTCTGTCTGTACTGTGCCAGTACCGAGCATTTCTTGGTGGATTGCCCTATCCGTCCTCCACGCCTGGGAAACGCACGCACGCACCCAGCTCACGTGGGTGTGGCGTCTCTTGGCTCTAAGTCTGCTTCTCCACGTCTCCCGGTGACCCGTCTCGTCAAGCCGCTCTACATTTCCGCGGTCAACGGAGCCAGATTGGACTGCACCGTGCGTTACCGCACAGAACCCCTCCTCATGTCTATTGGACCCCACCTCGAGAGGATTGAGCTCTTCGTTCTCCCCGGCTGTACCTCTGAGGTCCTCCTCGGTCTGCCATGGCTCCGGCTTCATTCGCCCACCCTTGATTGGACCACCGGGGAGATCAAGTACTGGGACTCTGCCTGCCACAGGAAGTGCCTCTCCCCCCCTCCCAGTCCCGTCAGGCAAGCCTCTGTGCCTCCTCATGGCTCCCGTCCTTGTGTCTCCCTGCCCAGTGCCAAGCTTCACCCTCTGCCCTCCCTCCCCATTCCAACTCCTGCTGTACTGCCTGCCGTTGAGGAAACCATCCATTCTTTCCCGGTGTCCTCATCCCAGGGGAGGCAGTCACCGGACAAAAAAAAGGGGAGACCTAAGGGGGGGGGGGGTACTGTTACGCCTAGCGCTCCGGGTCCCCGCTCCTCCCCGGAGCGCTCACGGCGTCTTTCTCCCTGCAGCTCCCCGGTCAGTCCCGCTGACCAGGAGCGCTGCACTGTCATGGCCGTCGGGGATGCGATTCGCACAGCGGGACGCGCCCGTTCGCGAATCGCATCCCAGGTCACTTACCCGTCCCGGTCCCCTGCTGTCATGTGCTGGCGCGCGCGGCTCCGCTCTCTAGGGCGCGCGCGCGCCAGCTCTCTGAGACTTAAAGGGCCAGTGCACCAATGATTGGTGCCTGGCCCAATTAGCTTAATTGGCTTCCACCTGCTCCCTGGCTATATCTGATCTCCTCCCATGCACTCCCTGGCCGGATCTTGTTGCCTTGTGCCAGTGAAAGCGTTTAGTGTGTCCAAAGCCTGTGTTACCTGAACTTCTGCTATCCATCCTGACTACGAACCTTGCCGCCTGCCCCCGACCTTCTGCTACGTCTGACCTTGCCTCTGCCTAGTCCTTCTGTCCCACGCCTTCTCAGCAGTCAGCGAGGTAGAGCCGTTGCTAGTGGATACGACCTGGTTGCTACTGCCGCAGCAAGACCATCCCGCTTTGCGGCGGGCTCTGGTGAAAACCAGTAGCCTCTTAGAACCGGTCCACTAGCACGGTCCACGCCAATCCCTCGCTGACACAGCGGATCCACAACCCGTAGCCGAATCGTGACACAAATGCATTTAAATGGTATATTCATATTTCTATACTTCTATATTCTTTTTTTCATTTTTCATATTCAAACAGATCCACATTGCCTATTAGTGCAATTTTTAACCTAAAGAAGTCAAAGGGTTGAATTTAAAAACTCTACGTACAATATGTATACAGTAGTTCACATTAGTGTTGAGCATGAATATTCGTTATGCAAATTTTTATCGCAAAATCAGCACTTCGCAATTTCGGGAATATGTTCGGATTGAGGAATATTATTTTTTTTTTTGTTTTTTTTTTATGCGAAATTTCCACCGAATTTTCCATTCAAATTTTCTTTTTTTTCACATGCAAATTTTTATGCGAATTTGCATGAAAAAAAAAAGTGAATGAACATAGCGAATATGGGAATTTCGCAAACATAGGACGAACTGGGGACACTGAGATGATGTCGGGGTAGCCCAGAATACTTTGCAGCAACATCACTTGACCCCAGGTTAGCCAGACAGTGCTTGCATTATGTGACATACAGCATCAAGGCCAATCACAACAAGGCCAATGCGCTGCATTGAGTCTGCCATCTTTGGGACAGAAAGCTGAGAGATTGAGAGAGAGCACGTTTTTTAGGTGTCACACTAAAAAATCGTGCACAAAGGATGCGGTCGATCGCAAAGCCCTTCTCCAACAGGAGAGAGGCCCCCAACTAACCTACCCTTCACCTCCGGGCCAAAAGGTACTAAGGGGCCACAAATGCACCTGGCTTCAACCTGGGTGTTAACCAAGGTATCAGCCAAGGAGCCGTATACTGATGGAATCTCAACCGAAGCCAAGATGCCCAGGGGGTTACAGGGAGGTGAGGAGCCTGATGGTCACACACACCTCCCCTAGACCACCAGGAGCGACACCCAGAAGGGCTACCGCACCCTGACAATCCTGTGTACAAAACAAACGCGTAAAAGGGGCACTGTGACATATAAAGAAAAAAAGTGAATGAGTGCAGATATACTGCCCGGTCATCCCGCCGGATCTATAAAAAATGTCCCTGATCCTAACCAGAAGGCCGGGATTCCAAGGGTGAGTGCCAAAGGGGAAGAGTTAATGGTGCAGTGCTTCCACTCAATGGGGAATCCATCCAGTGAGTTCAGGCACCTCAGGGTCACCACTCCCCGAGGCACAAATGAAGAGAGAGCAGGAACTACTGATCCCAGAAATCCTTCACAATTACAATAGAAAAGAAGCTGAACTGTCCAGAGTAAAAGGACATCCCCATAGCAAACATATGCTGTTCTGGACAGTTCCTAAAATGGACAGAGATGTCAGCAGAGAGCACTGTGGTCATGATGTCAGCAGAGAGCTCTGTGTTTCAAAAAGAAATGAATTTCCGCTGTAGTATTCAGCAACTAATAAGTACAGGAAGGATTAAGATTTTTCAATAGAAGTAATTTACAAATCTGTTTAACTTTCTGGCACCAGTTGATAAAAAAAAAAAAAAAAAAAGTTTTTCACCGGAGTACCCTTTTAATAAATCTCCTAAATTCAATGTAAACCAGCTGAATGGAGGCTAAAATGACTCTCTGGCACATACAGAGAGCCTCGGGCCAAGCCAAGATGTTGTCGATTGGTTGTGGCTACTTTGCAACAGAGGACAGTATAGCACATGCTTCCGAATTAGTATTCTGTACATATATCAAAGACAGGCAACATAGAAAGGTTTATATGAACATATACAGTGATCCCTCAACTTACAATGGCCTCAACATACAATAGTTTCAACATACAATGGTCTTTTCTGGACCATTGTAAGTTGAAACCAGACTCAACATACAATGCTACAGACAGTCCAGATCTGTGAAACATGTCAATAGCCGGAAGAACCGACCAATCAGAATGGGCATTTTACTGGTAAAACCCCTGTATTACTGAAGTGCATGCACTGACTGGTGTCTGGTAGCGCCCCCTACAGTACAGGGAGGTATTACATGTTCTGTACTCTTTACCTGTATTACTGAAGTGTATGCACTGACTGGTGTCTGGTAGCGCCCCCTACAGTACAGGGAGGTATTACATGTTCTGTACTCTTTACCTGTATTACTGAAGTGTATGCACTGACTGGTGTCTGGTAGCGCCCCCTACAGTACAGGGAGGTATTACATGTCCTGTACTCTTTACCTGTATTACTGAAGCGCATGCACTGACTGATGTCTGGTAGCGCCCCCTACAATACAGGGAGATACAACATGTTCTGTACTCTTTACCTGTACCAGGGTTAGCTGCTCCTTTGGACACCAGGTGAGGGCGACTACATGTTACTTTTTTAGGACACTGTGTGTTCTGTACAGGACCCTGAAGAAGCTCCTGTCCTCTACAAAGACCAGTGTTTCCCAAGCAGGGTGCCCCCAGCTGTTGCAAAACTACAACTCCCAGCATGCCCGGACAGCCTTTGGCTGTCCGGGCATGCTGGGAGTTGTAGCTTTGCAACAGCTGGAGGCTCCCTGCTTGGGAAACACTGACATAGACCGTGATTTATGGCTCCCAGCAGATCTTTATTACTTTTATATGTAAGGATTTGCTTTATCTATATTAGTTATCTACTTATTTTTCTTTAACTTTAACTTTTTCCTATTTTTGGATGACATTTTGGAGGCTTCAGAACCAATTACCAGGTTTCCATAGAGTTCTGGTCTCAACATACAATGGTTTCAACATACAATGGTCGTCCCAGAACCAATTAATATTGTAACTTGAGGGACTACTGTATCTATAAAAAACAATAATAATAATAATAATAATAAAAAATGTATATATATATATATATTAACTTTTTGCAGTGGGCAGGAAATTATCATAAGATTTTTTGCACAAATTGCCGCATATCCAGACCAGCCGAGACCTGGCTTACATGACTGGCTGCTGACAGCATTTGTAAAAAAAAAAAAAAAGTCGCACATTTCGGCGCAACAGGTTTAAAAAGTTACAGGGAAAGTCGCAGAGGAGGATACGTGCAAAGTGGAGTACAATGTCATAAAAATGTCATATTGAACACATCATGCCACCATTTAAGACATTTGGGGGGAGATTTATCAAAACCTGTGCAAAGGGAAAGTTGCTGAGTTGCCCATAGCAACCAATCAGATCGCTCCTTTCATTTTAAACAGGGCCTCTGCAAAATGAAAGAAGCGATCTGATTGGTTGCTATGGGCAACTGGGCAACTTTTTCTTTGCACAGGTTTTGATAAATCTCCCCCTTGGTGCTTGTACACATTGGGGGGAGATTTCTCAAAAACCTGTGCAAAGAAAATGTTTCCCAGTTGCCCATAGCAACCAATCAGATCGCTTCTTTCATTTTGCAGAGGCCTTGTTAAAAATGAAAGAAGTGATCTGATTGGTTGCTATGGGCAACTCAGAAATGATTCCTCTGGACGGGTTTTTATAAATCTCCCCCATTGCCACCACATGAATTAAAGATTAAAGACAAATTTGATGTCATTAAATATCCACAGTCCTGGATTTTGCAGACCTGGAGTCTTTCCATTGCTAAATCTAAAAACACTGGATTTTTTTTAATGCAGATTTACGTCACCAAAATTCTGGAGCATTGATATCATCATCGCAGGTTAGTTTCCCCCCTGGATTTCGTGTGGATTTGTTTTGCTGTGGACGACATAGTTTGTTAATATCATCTCCTTTGTTGCTCCATTAAAAGCGCAGAAATTCCAGCATGGAAAATACACTGAATTTCCACTATGTTTGACCCTTAGGCTAGGTTCAGACTACGGAATCTCCGGGCAGAAAATTTCCGCCCGGAGATTTCGAGTGCAGCCAGCGCCGGCTGAATCAGTCGGCGCTAGGACCGCGCGGACACTGCAGTCTCCAATAGACTGCAATGTGTTCCGCGTGGATTTCCGCCTGAAGAAAGAGCACCGCCTTTCTTCAGGCGGAAATTTCCAGGCGGATTGTCCGTTCACAAATTCCGCTTCACAAATTCCGAAGTGTGAATTTGTGAACAGAAAATCATTCACTACACTATGCATTTTAGAAAGCGGAATTTCCGCCTGCAATTTCAAAGCAAAATTGCAGGCGGAAATTCCATAGTCTGAACCTAGCCTTAGAGTCGATTCACATGACGGAATTTCCGCTTGCGGAATTCCACCTCAAATTAAAGCCCATAGACTTCTACGGGATTCCGCACTCCCATTCACACTTCTGAATTTCTGCTAGTGGAATTCCGCAAGTGGAAATTCTGAAGTGTGAATGGGAGTGCGGAATCCCATGGAAGTCTATGGGCTTTTATTTGAGGCGGAAATTCTGCTGAAATTCTGCCGCGTGAATCGATTCTAATTCTAGGTTCACACTGCGGAATCTCTGGCCCGAATTTCTGTCGGAGATGGAGCCGGCGGCACTAGGACCACGCGGACTGCATCTTTTGAGAGATCTGCTCAGAAATGCATTGCCCTCTATGGGGACGGCAATGGAGTCCACGCAGTCCTAGTGCTGCCGACTCAATTGCCGGGAGAAATTCTGCCCGGAGATTCCGCAGTGTGAACCTAGCCTAACTCTTACTCATATCTCAGACCCACATTTTTACTGGATTTTTAATATATATGTATATATATATATATATATATATATATATATATATATATACATACACACATATATACACATATATATATATATATGTGGAGTATATACATAGTAAGCAGGCTTAATACACAACTCACCAGGTCCACACAGTTCTCTCACCGGGAGGTTCTGCAGTTTCTCACCTCTCGTCCCAGGTGTTCAGTGGGACCATCCATATCTCCTCTCTATATATATTATATCTATATACTATATCTGCACCTATCTGTGTCCTCGTGCTGAGCAGCTGAACACGGTTCTATTGTTCTCCCCCGCACTGCCTTCTCATTGTTATAGCAGATGGCTGGGCTGTTTGCCAGCACCCGGCACTACAGATGGCCTAGGTAATACAGTGACTTGTACTAGAAGCAGGATTTATACTATGGCTGTATAAGGTTAAATACCTATGGGACTTAGGTAGAGGTTCATTTGCATCTTCCTTAGGGTCTTCATTATCAGGATTTAGTGTCACCATGTCTACGTTAACAAGGTGATGGTATATTGACATGTGATTTCTTCCCATTCCATCTCACAGTGTCTGTGAATATCTTTGACTCCATCAGGTAATGGCGGTCTATCCACATGCTCACTATATATGATGGGAGTTTCCACTTTGGTTTACATCGGCATTGTGGTTTCCGTCGCAGTCCTAACAGTCCCCATTAACATCTGTTCGGTTGGGGTCTGACATCTGGCACCTCTATCGATCATGTAAGGAACTGAGAGTGGGACCCCTACTGACCAGATATCAATGGCCATCACAAAACCCACTTTAATTTCCCATGAATTGCTGCTGATGTGTAGTGATGAGCGGCAGGGGCCATATTTGAAGTCACGATATTTTGCGAATATATGGATGAATATTCGTCCTATGTTCGCAAAATTCACATATTCGTTCACTTTTTTTTTCTATGCGAAAATCGTAATGAAATTCGTATTGTGCACATGCACGATCATATCTTTCAACTAACACTATACCCTACACTAGAACCTATCTGCTAAACTAACCTATCCTATCTAACACTAACTATCACTTTTTTTACACAGTACACATCATTGTTGTGATGTGTACTGTGAAGAAAAAACAAACGAATATTCGTCATTACAAATAAATAACATCATATGCTAAATATTCGCGAGATCGCTAAGTGCCGATATTCGCGGTAAAAATTAGCATTACGAATATTCGCGCTCTACACTACTGATGTGCACCTTCCTCATCAACCTGCTTATTGTAAAGGGTGTTATCTATTGGATGCCTACTGCTTGAACCGTTCTACAAGCTGGAGCCATTAAAAGAGAGCGGACTGCGGTAACCTGCCCAGGCCACTATATGACTATGCTCATATGAATTAGACTCTAGAGAAACAAAAGTCACCGACTGCATCACATGATGTTTGTCAGAGTGGAGGACTGGTTAGGAAGGGTCATGTGATACACCTTGTTAAAAAATAAATAAATTGGTCAGCACATTCCACACAACTGTTATAGATTGTATAAATATACAGGTGCACACTGTGGCTGAAATACAAAGACAAACAGAAAAAATACTGCACACTGCTAGCGCTAAGATATACGTATAATATGGCACATTTAGATGGCAATACTGCTATAGAGAAAATATAGCGGTTCTTTGCATACCTTGTGGGCAAATAGTGTGTGCCACCCTACCACTGTAAGGTGACCCCATTTGGGAAGGACCTTACACTATAGATATGCCTCTCCTGGGATAGAAGTAAACCTGCAATGTTAGACAATATAAGAACCATCTATTCCCTGCTTATAACCACCCAGGGGTAGGGATGGAGTGCACAACCAACATGGTGGCAGCCACTACCACCCCCCACCACATATAATACAACAAACAAAAAATTGGTCAACACAAAGCTGTATGAGAAACACCATGCAACATAACAGAACAGCAGTGCCATTTCTAACTTCTGGGGAGGGCTGAATATAAAGGCACACACCGCCATAACTGTATAAATGAACTAAAATGCATTAAATACATACAAAAAACGAAAAGGCGGGAGCTACGTCTAGAAACAGGCACTACTAAGGGAAAATGTAAACAGCTGTGCATACAGTACAAAAAAGTACAGAAGATGGTGCAAAAAGTTAACAATAAGCACATAATTAGAGATGATTGAATAAAATCAGACGAAGTCGAATTTGTTCCGAATTTGATGAAAAATTAGATTCGGACCAAATTCGAACTTCGGCTCTATTCAAAATAACGAATTTCTTCATTAGCGACACCTGCTGCAATCATCCTGTTTAATGTATAGATGCGAGTGGCTCTCTCCTGCGCTCGCATCTCTGCAATAGATAGGACAATCGCAGTGTGACACTTGCTGTGATCTGTTCTTAACTGCAGGCCTTACTGCTCCCAACATGGAGCACACTATTCCCCATGCTGTGAGCTGCAGTACTTGCATTAATAGAAAGATCGCAGCGGGTGTCACTTCTGACACCCGATGCGATCATCCTGTATAATGTATAGATGCGGGCGGCTGGCCGCTCTTCTCTGGTCCCACTGTAGTATGAGTATAGGCCGTATATATACCTATTATTCATATTTCCCGCAGAGAGCTGTGAGTGTCTTTATTAAACACAATATTAAAATACATTACTAATAAAAAAAAATTTTAAATGAATTATAAAAAATATAGAATTTTTACATTTAAATGGCCCCTTTCTAAATTTTTATTATTGTTGGCTATATTTTTAAGTCCCTGCCCGCCCACATAAATTGATCCTTGTTTAAAAACTGACATTAACTTTTTTTTTTTGGCTTTCAATTTCCGGAAGCGGGCAGGGACTAGAATATTCAGCACTCTATTAAAAATGGAGCTAAAAAAGTAAAATGAAAATAAAAAATATATAATTTAGAGCGAAGAATAGGAATTTTTTTTTATACAAAATGCACTTTAATATTGAGCGCTCTCAGGTACGCCCTGAGTCCTTAAGGGGTTAAAGCAGTATTTGTCTAGAACAGCAGCAGGTGTGTACCTTTGCCTGGACTTTCACAGTATCTAGGCCCTTGACAGATTAACAGGTACAAAATAGTACACTACTTAGATGTAGGTATGTGGTATGCACTTATGAGGTAAGAAAAATGCAGTACAGTACACTTAATAAACGTATTTGAGTAAAACACCAATCGGTGATTACTTTTGGCTGTCCTTTCACAGTATGTAGGCCCTTGACAAATTAACAGGTACAAAATGGTACACTTCTTAGATGTACGTATGTAGTATGCACGTATGAGGGCAGAAAAATGGGCTACAGTACACATAAAAAAGTATCTGAGTAAAAACACCAGCCGGTGAGTACTTTTGCCTGGTCCTTCACAGTATCTAGGCCCTTGACAAATTAACAGGTTTAAAATAGTACACTACTTAGATGTAGGTATGTGGTATGCACTTATGAGGGCAGAAAAATGTGCTAATGTACGTTTCAAAAATTATTTGAGTAAAACACCAGCTAGTGATTACTTTCGGCTGTCCTTTCACAGTATGTAAGTCCTTGACAGATTAACAGGCACAAAATAGTACACCACTTAGATGTAGGTATGGGGTATGCACTTATGAGGGCAGAAAAATGTAGTACAGTACGCTTAAAAAAATGCATTTTAGTAAAACATCAGCCAGTGATTACTTTTTCCTGGACTATCACAGTATCTAGGCCCTTGAGAAATTAACAGGTACAAAATAGTACACTACTAAGATGTACATATATGATATGCCCTTATGAGGCAGTAAAATGCGGTACAGTACACTTAAAAAAAGGTATTTTAGTAAAACACCAGCCGGTGATTACTTGTGCCTGGACTTTCACAGTATCTAGGCCCTTGACAGATTAACAGGTGCAAAATAGTACACTACTTAGATGTACGTATGTGGTATGCACTTATGAGGGCAGAAAAATGCGGTACAGTACACTTAAAAAAAAGTATTTTTGCACCACACCAGCAGTACACAACAGTGCTGCAGCACAAAAAAGCTGTTTACTAAACACAAAATTGCACTCTGTCAAAGACTATTAGGAATGGACTGCTGGGTATTATACCGTCTACAGACTAGTATAACCAGCAGATGATTTGTTGTGGAACAAAGACTCAGAATTGCGATGAAAAATGATTCCTGCCTCCTCTGCTAAGGTTTATTAAGTTGAGGCAGCTTGTTGAAATGTATGAGGCATCACACAGCTCTCTGCCCCTCTCTGTAATACAATTGTCACGATTCGGCTGGCTGGAGGTGGATCCTCTGTGCCAGAGAGGGATTGGCGTGGACCGTGTCGGTGGACCGGTTCTAAGTTGCTACTGGTATTCACCAGAGCCCGCCGCAAAGCGGGATGGTCTTGCAGCTGCGGTAGCAACCAGGTCGTATCCACCGGCAATGGCTCAACCTCTCTGACTGCTGAGATAAGCGCGGTACAAGGGAGTAGACAAGAGCAAGGTCGGACGTAGCAGAAGGTCAGGGCAGGCAGCAAGGATCGTAGTCAGGGGCAACGGCAGGAGGTCTGGAACACAGGCTAGGAACACACAAGGAAACGCTTTCACTGGCACAATGGCAACAAGATCCGGCGAGGGAGTGCAGGGGAAGTGAGGTATAAGTAGGGAGTGCACAGGTGAAGATACTGATTAGGCCTGCTGCGCCAATCAGTGGCGCAGTGACCCTTTAAAGCGCAGAGACCCGGCGCGTGCGCGCCCTAAGGAGCGGGACCGCGCGTGCCGGGACAACACAGACGGGGAACGGGTCAGGTACGGGAGCCGAGATGCGCATCGCGAGCGGGCGCGTCCCGCATCGCGAATCGCATCCCGGCTGGGAGCAATATTGCAGCGCACCCGGTCAGCAGTGAGTTCCCCGCTTCAAGTTTGAGCTGCGGCAAATTTTCCGCCGCAGCTCAAACTCCTAGCGGGAGACTCAGTGTAATCCGCCGTCAGTGTGAATGTAACCTAAAAACACTACACTACACTAACATAAAATAAAGAGTAAAACACTACATATACACAGGTACACTGCCCCCCCTACCACCCCCCATTCCCCCCCAATAAAAATGAAAAACGTATCCTACAGCAGTGTTTCCAAAACGGAGCCTCCAGCTGTTGCAAAACAAAAACTCCCAGCATTTCCGGACAACCATTGACTGTCCAGGCATGCTGGGAGTTTTGCAACAGCTGGAGGCACCCTGTTTGGGAATCACTGGCTTAGAATACACCTATGTCCACCCCTATGCAAATCCCTAATTCAGGCCTCAAATGCGCATGGCGCTCTCACTTTGGAGCCCTGTCGTATTTCAAGGCAACAGTTTAGGGTCATTTTTGGGGTATTTTTGTACTCGGGAGAAATTGCCTAACAAATTTTGGGGGGCTTTTTCTCCTTTTACCCCTTATGAAAAGGTAAAGTTGGGGTCTACACCAGCATGTTAGTGTAAAAAAAAACATTTTTGTACACTAACATACTGGTGTTGCCCCATACTTTTAAATTTCACAAGCGGTAAAAGAAAAAAAGCCTCCAAAATTTGTAAGGCAATTTCTCCTGAGTACGGAGATACCCCATATGTGGGCGCAAAGTGTTCTGCGGGCGCACAACAAGGCTCAGGAGTGAGAGCGCACCATATAAATTTGAGGTCTAAATTGGTGATTTGCACAGGGGTGGCTGATTTTACAGCGGTTCTGACTTAAGCGCAAACCAATAAATACTCACATGTGACCCCATTTTGGAAACTACACCCCTCACGGAATGTAATAAGGGGTACAGTGAGCATTTACACCCCACAGGTGTCTAACAGATCTTTGAAACAGGGGTCTGTGAAAATGAAAAATACAATTTTTAATTTGCACAGCCCACTGTTCCAAAGATCCGTCAAATGCCAGTGGAGTGTAAATTCTCGCTGCACCCCTTATTACATTCCGTGAGCAGTGTAGTTTTAAAAATGGGGTCACATGTGGGGGGGGGGGGGTCCACTGTTCTGGCACCACGGGGGCTTTGTAAATGCACATGGCCAAATTCTCTCTCCAAAAGCTCAATGATGCTCCTTCTCTTCTGAGCATTGTAGTTCGCCCCCAGTGCACTTCACGTCCACTTATGGGTTATTTCCATACTCAGAAGAGATGGGGTTACAAATTTTGGGGGGTATTTTCTGCTATTATCCCTTGTAAAAATGTAAAATTTGGGGGAAAACAAGCATTTTTGTGTAAAAAAAAAATTTTTTTTTTACATATGCAAAAGTCGTGAAACACCTGTGGGGTATTGAGGCTCATTTAATTCCTTGTTACGTTCCCCAAGGGGTCTAGTTTCCAAAATTGTATGCCATGTGTTTTTTTTTTTTGCTGTCCTGGCACCATAGGGGCTTCCTAAATGCGGCATGCCCCCAGAGCAAAATTTGCTTCCAAAAAGCCAAATGTGACTCCTTCTCTTCTGAGACCTGTAGTGTGCCAGCAGAGCACTTTTCACCCCCATATGGGGTGTTCTCTGAATCGGGAGAAATTGGGCTTAAAATTTTGGGGGTTATTTTCTGCTATTACCTTTTTTAAAAATGTAACATTTTTGCTAAACAAAGCATTTTTGGTAAAAAAAAAAAAATTATTTTTTTTACATATGCAAAAGTCGTGAAACACCTGTGGGGTATTAAGGTTCACTTTATCCCTTGCTACATTCCTCAAGGGGTCGAGTTTCCAAAATGGTATGCCATGTGTTTTTTTTGCTGTCCTGGCACCATAGGGGCTTCCTAAATGCGACATGCCCCCCGAGCATTATTGGTTTTCTTTGTGATCCTTATATTTGTATCTGTCTGTGGATCTCCAGTACTCTGGCCTCCTGCTTGTCTTGGACCTTGGCTCTGACTATGAATTCTGCCTCTGCTGATCACTTCTGTTTTGATCCTCCTGTTTATTTGTTTCCGGTTCTTATTTTGTCCTTGTCATGTCTGCCTGGTTTTGACCCAGCCCGTCTGAATGTCACAGGAGGCTAGGCAATAGTACTCTTGTTACCAGGATAATTAAATTGTGCAACAGGGCATCTATTACAGTCCTGTGGTTATAAAAAGTCCAGCTGGATGATGGGGACACAAGCCGCTGTTATTCCCTGGAACTGACTTCAAGCTCCAACTCCAACTATTTATCATTTCCCGTGCACCATAGTTTCTCACACACTTACCAGCCCAACCCCCCCCCCCCCCCCCTTAACGATTACTCTGGTTACCAATCATACTACAGCAAACATAGTGCATAACTGCTGTCACTAGAGATGAGAAAATCGAATCTGACGAATCAGCAATGTTGTGTACTCCTGGTGTTGTGCAAAAAAATCTGTCAAGGGCCTAGATACTGTGAAAATACAGCAAAAAGTACACACCTGCTGCTGTTCTAGACAAATACTGTTTTAAGCGTAGTGAAGCATATTGTACTCCTCTCATATACGCACTAAGTATGTCAGGCAGAGAAGTGCCAGGACGGGCATAGAGGAGTGGCAGAGGCCTAAATTCATCAGGCAGAGGTTGCAGCAGTCTAGGGGCGAGTGGCGGCAGTTGTGGTAGTCAGAGGCCTGATCTCCCGGTATCAGCTAGCGGTCGTGTCTCGACCATCAACCCATCTGCTGTCATCGATTGGTTAACACTTCATCACAAGTCCACTTCATCACAAGTGACATCTGACACCTCCAGTCAACAGTCGGTGGGTTCCTCAGACACAACCCTCAGTTGGCATGGCCCGGGAGCAGTCCCTGTCCTCCCATTGCCTCTGTCCTATGCTGTTCCCTCCCCCACAGAAGTATCTTATGCTGTGGGTTCATCTCCACTATTCACTGAGGACAATCTAATAGAGGACATTCAGCAGCTACTGCCCAGCAAAGAAGGGGAGGAGACATCCGTCACTTCTTCCGCTAGGTGGGCAAGTAGTGATGAGGAGAGTGACGTGGGAGGCGGTGTTGCCAGCGTTCAGGGTCCTGAAACGGACACTGTTGAGGAACCTGAGGAGAACATCAGTGGCGTGCAGACACTTGTTGATGATAATGAAGTTGATCACAATTGGGAGGGGGGGCTTCATCATCATCAGGAGAAGAGGGTTGCAGGTTGCCTGTGAAGCAGCAGCTGAGCCAGCAAGGTGGTAGCATGGTTGGCAGTCAGCATGGTGGCAGAAGTGTCAATTCTGGAGCCAAACGGGCCCAGGGGAGACCACCTGCTTCGCGGCAGCCTACCTTTCCGGGAGGTAGTGGAACAGGGGTTCCTGTAGTCAATTAGTGCGGACTGTGTGGGAAAATCAGCTGCTCGGCGGTGTGGCAGTTTTTCATCAAGCATCCGGAGGAGGTTAACATAGCTACATGCAAGATGTTTCAGCAGAAGGGGAAGCGTGGCCAGGGTCCCATTGTTGGCACTACGGCCCTGCGTCAACATATGCTTTGCCACCATAAAGCGGCTTGGGAGAACCGTGGCTCTGATGTGGTGGTCCAGCCTGCTGCATCACCCAGTGGCACGCCGCTATTTGTTTCTGCCAGCAAGGCTCCACCACTTCAGCCAAGGGAGCTGTCTGTCCAGATGCTCCTGCTCCTCCTACTTCGAGTCAGTCATTCCGCCAGAAATCCATCACCGAAGCCATGTCCAAGAGACAACAGTATGCACCCACTCATCCAACGGTGCAGAAGCTGAATGTGCTCCTGTCTAAGTTGCTGGTGCTGCAGTCCCTCCCTTTTTAAGTGGTGGACTCTGCACCTTTCAGAGAACGGATGGCTTGTGCCGAGCCGAGGTGGAGCGTGCCAAGCCGACATTTCTTTGCGAAAAAGGCAGTACTGATGAGGAGGACCATTATGATTTTAATTACTGATCAATATATATATTAAAAATAGATATACATGATAATGTTAATCAAGTGCTACAGAAAAACATTACTATCCTTATGAGACATATCATCTTGCTATTTGCTTGTAACTAAGATGAATACCTTGAGACGACACCCAAAGACGCAAAATAAAGAAGAAGTTGGAGACAAAACATCTGAGAAATATATGCTTAAAACAAAAGTTTACGTATTATACAGACGCACATACTTAAAAAAAACAATCAAAACATAACACAATTGTCACGATGCCGGCTGGCAGGAGGTGGATCCTCTGTGCCAGAGAGGGATTGGCGTGGACCGTGCTAGTGGACCGGTTCTAAGTCACTACTGGTATTCACCAGAGCCCGCCGCAAAGCGGGATGGTCTTGCTGCGGCGGTAGTGACCAGGTCGTATCCACTAGCAACAGCTCAACCTCTCTGACTGCTGAAGATAGGCGCGGTACAAGGGAGTAGACAGAAGCAAGGTCGGACGTAGCAGAAGGTCGGGGCAGGCAGCAAGGATCGTAGTCAGGGGCAACGGCAGGAGGTCTGGAACACAGGCTAGGAACACACAAGGGAACGCTTTCACTGGCACAATGGCAACAAGATCCGGCGAGGGAGTGCAGGGGAAGTGAGGTATACATAGGGAGTGCACAGGTGAACACACTGATTAGAACCACTGCGCCAATCAGCGGCGCAGTGGCCCTTTAAATCGCAGAGACCCGGCGCGCGCGCGCCCTAGGGAGCGGGGCCGCGCGCGCCGGGACAGGACCGACGGAGAGCGAGTCAGGTACGGGAGCCGGGGTGCGCATCGCGAGCGGGCGCCACCCGCATCGCGAATCGCATCCAGGCTGGAGGCGGTATCGCAGCGCACCCGGTCAGTGGATCTGACCGGGGCGCTGCGGGAGCGAGAGTGTAGCGAGCGCTCCGGGGAGGAGCGGGAACCCGGAGCGCTCGGCGTAACAGTACCCCCCCCCTTGGGTCTCCCCCTCTTCTTGGAGCCTGAGAACCTGAGGACCAGATTTTTATCTAGGATATTGTCCTCAGGTTCCCAGGATCTCTCTTCAGGACCACAGCCCTCCCAGTCAACCAAAAAGAAGGTTTTTCCTCTGACCTTTTTGGAGGCCAGTATCTCCTTTACGGGAAAGATGTCTGAAGAACCGGAGACAGGAGTGGGAGAGATAAGTTTAGGAGAGAAACGGTTGATGATGAGTGGTTTAAGAAGAGAAACGTGAAAGGCATTAGGAATACGAAGAGAAGGAGGGAGAAGAAGTTTATAAGAGACAGGATTAATCTGGCACAAAATTTTGAAAGGACCAAGATAGCGTGGTCCCAATTTGTAGCTGGGAACACGGAAGCGGACATATTTAGCGGAGAGCCATACCTTGTCTCCGGGAGAAAAAATGGGGGGAGCTCTTCTTTTCTTATCAGCAAACTTCTTCATGCGAGATGAAGCCTGTAAGAGAGAATTTTGGGTCTCTTTCCATATGGTGGAAAGATCACGAGATATTTCATCCACAGCGGGTACACCAGAGGGCAAGGGAGTAGGGAGGGGGGGAAGAGGGTGACGGCCGTACACCACGAAAAATGGGGATTTGGAAGAAGATTCAGAAACTCTGAAGTTATACGAGAATTCGGACCATGGTAGAAGATCTGCCCAGTCATCCTGGCGGGAGGAAACAAAATGCCGTAAATAATCACCCAGGACCTGGTTAATTCTTTCTACTTGCCCATTGGATTGAGGATGATAAGCAGAAGAAAAGTTTAATTTAATCTTGAGTTGTTTACAGAGAGCCCTCCAGAATTTAGACACGAATTGGACGCCTCTATCCGAGACGATCTGCGTGGGCAACCCGTGAAGACGAAAAATGTGTACAAAAAATTGTTTTGCCAACTGAGGCGCAGAAGGAAGACCAGGAAGAGGGATGAAATGTGCCATCTTGGAGAATCGATCAACGACCACCCAAACAACAGTGTTGCCACGGGATGAGGGTAAGTCTGTAATAAAGTCCATACCAATCAGAGACCAAGGCTGTTCGGGAACAGGCAGAGGATGAAGAAGACCAGCGGGCTTCTGGCGAGGAGTCTTATCCCGGGCACAGACAGTGCAGGCTCGCACAAAATCCACAACATCCGTCTCCAGAGTCGGCCACCAATAGAAATGAGAGATGAGTTGCACGGATTTCTTGATGCCCGCATGACCTGCGAGATGGGAGGAGTGACCCCATTTGAGGATTCCGAGGCGTTGGCGTGGGGAGACGAAGGTCTTCCCTGGAGGAGTTTGCCTGATGGAGGCTGGAGAAGTGGAGATCAGGCAGTCAGGAGGAATGATGTGTTGCGGAGAGAGCTCTACTTCCGAGGCATCCGAGGAACGAGAGAGAGCATCGGCCCTAATGTTCTTATCGGCAGGCCGAAAGTGAATTTCAAAATTAAATCGGGCAAAGAACAGAGACCACCTGGCCTGGCGAGGATTCAGCCGTTGGGCAGACTGGAGATAGGAGAGGTTCTTGTGATCGGTGTAAATAATAACTGGAAATCTTGATCCCTCCAGCAGATGCCTCCATTCCTCAAATGCTAATTTAATGGCTAGTAGCTCTCGATCCCCGATGGAGTAGTTCCTCTCCGCCGGAGAGAAGGTCTTAGAAAAAAAACCACAAGTAACAGCATGCCCGGAAGAATTTTTTTGTAGAAGGACCGCTCCAGCTCCTACTGAGGAGGCATCAACCTCCAATAGGAAGGGTTTAGATGGGTCAGGTCTGGAGAGCACGGGAGCTGAAGAAAAGGCAGACTTGAGCTGTTTAAAGGCGTCTTCCGCTTGAGGAGGCCATGACTTAGGATTGGCATTCTTTTTGGTTAAAGCCACGATAGGAGCCACAATGGTGGAAAAATGTGGAATAAATTGTCTGTAATAATTGGCGAACCCCAAAAAACGTTGGATAGCACGGAGTCCGGAGGGGCGTGGCCAATCTAAGACGGCAGAGAGTTTGTCTGGATCCATTTGTAGTCCCTGGCCAGAGACCAAGTATCCTAGGAAAGGAAGAGATTGACATTCAAACAGACATTTCTCCATTTTGGCATAAAGTTGATTGTCACGAAGTCTCTGAAGAACCATGCGGACATGCTGGCGGTGTTCTTCTAGGTTGGCAGAAAAAATCAGGATATCGTCCAGATACACAACAACACAGGAATATAAGAGATCACGAAAAATTTCATTAACAAAGTCTTGGAAGACGGCAGGGGCGTTGCACAGGCCAAAGGGCATGACCAGATACTCAAAGTGTCCATCTCTAGTGTTAAATGCCGTTTTCCATTCATCCCCCTCTCTGATGCGGATGAGATTATAAGCACCTCTTAAGTCCAGTTTGGTAAAGATGTGGGCACCTTGGAGGCGATCAAAGAGTTCAGAGATGAGAGGTAGAGGGTAGCGGTTCTTTACCGTGATTTTATTAAGACCGCGGTAGTCAATTCAAGGACGTAGGGAGCCATCTTTTTTGGACACAAAGAAAAATCCGGCTCCGGCAGGAGAGGAGGATTTGCGGATAAAGCCCTTTTTTAAATTTTCCTGGATGTACTCAGACATAGCAAGAGTCTCTGGGGCAGAGAGAGGATAAATTCTGCCCCGGGGTGGAGTAGTGCCCGGGAGGAGGTCAATAGGACAGTCATAAGGCCTGTGAGGAGGTAGAGTCTCAGCTTGTTTTTTGCAAAAAACATCCGCAAAGTCCATATAGGCCTTAGGGAGACCGGTTACAGGGGGAACCACAGGGTCACGGCAAGGAGTACTGGTAACCGGTTTAAGGCAGTCCTTGAAACAAGAGGGACCCCAACTCTTGATCTCCCCTGTGGACCAATCCAGGGTTGGGGAATGGTGTTGAAGCCAGGGTAGTCCAAGGAGAATTTCGGAAGTGCAATTGGAGAGGACCAAAAACTCAATTTTTTCGTGGTGAGGTCCGATGCACATGGAGGGGTTCCGTGCGGTAACGCACGGCACAGTCCAATCTTTCATTGTTAACGCAATTGATGTAGAGAGGTCTGGCGAGACTGGTCACTGGGATGTTGGACCTGTTGATGAGAGAGGCCAAAATAAAGTTTCCTGCAGATCCGGAGTCCAAGAAGGCCTTAGTGGAGAAGGAGAAGGTAGAGGCAGATATCCGCACAGGCACAGTAAGACGTGGAGAAGCAGAGTTGACATCAAGGACTGTTTCACCTTTGTGCGGAGTCAGCGTACGTCTTTCCAGGCGGGGAGGACGGATAGGACAATCCTTCAGGAAGTGTTCGGTACCGGCACAGTACAGGCAGAGATTCTCCATGCGGCGTCGTGTCCTCTCTTGAGGTGTCAGGCGAGACCGGTCAACTTGCATAGCCTCCACGGCGGAAGGCACAGGAACGGATTGCAGAGGACCAGAGGAGAGAGGAGCCGGGGAGAAAAAACGCCTCGTGCGAACAAAGTCCATATCCTGGCGGAGCTCCTGACGCCTTTCGGAAAAACGCATGTCAATGCGAGTGGCTAGATGAATGAGTTCATGTAGGTTAGCAGGAATTTCTCGTGCGGCCAGAACATCTTTAATGTTGCTGGATAGGCCTTTTTTAAAGGTCGCGCAGAGGGCCTCATTATTCCAGGAAAGTTCTGAAGCAAGAGTACGGAATTGCACGGCATACTCGCCAACGGAAGAATTACCCTGGACCAGGTTCAGCAGGGCAGTCTCAGCAGAAGAGGCTCGGGCAGATTCCTCAAAAACACTTCGAATTTCCGAGAAGAAGGAGTGTACAGAGGCAGTGACGGGGTCATTGCGGTCCCAGAGCGGTGTGGCCCATGACAGAGCTTTTCCAGACAGAAGGCTGACTACGAAAGCCACCTTAGACCTTTCAGTAGGAAACTGGTCCGACATCATCTCCAAGTGCAGGGAACATTGTGAAAGAAAGCCACGGCAAAACTTAGAGTCCCCATCAAATTTATCCGGCAAGGATAGTCGTAGGCCTGAGGCGGCCACTCGCTGCGGAGGAGGTGCAGGAGCTGGCGGAGGAGATGATTGCTGAAGCTGTGGTAGTAGCTGCTGTAGCATCACGGTCAGTTGAGACAGCTGGTGGCCTTGTTGCGCTATCTGTTGTGACTGCTGGGCGACCACCGTGGTGAGGTCGGCGACAACTGGCAGAGGAACTTCAGCGGGATCCATGGCCGGATCTACTGTCACGATGCCGGCTGGCAGGAGGTGGATCCTCTGTGCCAGAGAGGGATTGGCGTGGACCGTGCTAGTGGACCGGTTCTAAGTCACTACTGGTATTCACCAGAGCCCGCCGCAAAGCGGGATGGTCTTGCTGCGGCGGTAGTGACCAGGTCGTATCCACTAGCAACAGCTCAACCTCTCTGACTGCTGAAGATTGGCGCGGTACAAGGGAGTAGACAGAAGCAAGGTCGGACGTAGCAGAAGGTCGGGGCAGGCAGCAAGGATCGTAGTCAGGGGCAACGGCAGGAGGTCTGGAACACAGGCTAGGAACACACAAGGAAACGCTTTCACTGGCACAATGGCAACAAGATCCGGCGAGGGAGTGCAGGGGAAGTGAGGTATACATAGGGAGTGCACAGGTGAACACACTGATTAGAACCACTGCGCCAATCAGCGGCGCAGTGGCCCTTTAAATCGCAGAGACCCGGCGCGCGCGCGCCCTAGGGAGCGGGGCCGCACGCGCCGGGACAGGACCGACGGAGAGCGAGTCAGGTACGGGAGCCGGGGTGCGCATCCCGAGCGGGCGCCACCCGCATCGCGAATCGCATCCCGGCTGGAGGCGGTATCGCAGCGCGCCCGGTCAGTGGATCTGACCGGGGCGCTGCGGGAGCGAGAGTGTAGCGAGCGCTCCGGGGAGGAGCGGGAACCCGGAGCGCTCGGCGTAACAACAATGATTTTGATGTGATAACTAACCTCCCCTTTTTGTCAACTGTAAAAAAAACAATGTATTTCCGTATAATAAACAGAATTCCTTGGGACAGCTTTTTAGCCAGTGTGAGCTAAACTTCTGCTGAGAAGGGGATTCAAACCAACTTTTTGTATGGTTTGTCAGCCAACCTTAACATTACCAGCCCTGCACAATTTTGTGGAATAGAAGGTGGGCCAGTCCTGGAGCCTGTCTGTGTGTACCAAAGTGCACGGCAGCTTAGACGTCTGGAGCTGTAACTATGGTCAGGGACAATATATGTCCTTTACGGCCCACTGGGTGAATGTGGTTCCTGCACAGCCACAACACCAACTCGGCAGATCACGCCGAATTCTCCTCCATGCTCTCAGGCGGTTGGTCCTGTGACAGTGTGCGACTCCGCCTCCTCATCCTCCAGTGTGTCCTCAGCCTCATCTGCTCAGACAAGTCTCAGTGCCCCTTCAGCATACCATGTGTGCAGGGCACAGGGGTGTCACACTGTTCTCCACATGGTTTGCCTTGGTGAACGGAGTCACACAGTGGACTAACTGCTAAAAGTCATTCATCAAGAAATCGGATCATGGCTTACTCCACGAAAACTGGAAATGGGAACCATGGGGACTGACAATGGGAAGAACATCTTGTCTGTGCTGCGACTGGGAAGGCTGAGCCATGCGCCCTGCATGGCACACGTGTCCAATCTGGTTGTCAAGGGGTTCCTGAAGTGTTCCCTCCCATGTGCAAGACATCCTAACAATGGGAAGGTAAGTTTGCATGCACTTCTGCCACTCGTACACCGCAAAGCACACCCTTCTTGAGCTGCAGCGTCAGAACGGTATCCCCCAACATAGTCTGATTTGTGACGTTACCACACTTCCAGCCTCCATATGTTGGACCGACTATACGAACTGAGAAAAGCCATCACCGATTTCTTGATGATCCAAGCGGATAGGGGACTCGTCTGTGTAACTTCAATTTCAACCAGTGGCAGCTCATACATGACACCTGCCGTTTTCTCAGGCCCTTTGAGGAAGCCACATTATTAGTCAGTCACCAGGATTACCAATTACGGGATGAACAACGTCATTCCACTGCTTCACTTCCTACAACATGTGTTGGAAACGGTGGCTGGTCAGGGCAATGGAGATGTGGTGCCTACATCTCACGGCCACATGAGCCCTGTGGGGGCTGAACTGGAGGAGGAGGGGCACAGTGAAGCACAGTTTAGGTTTCGTGAAATGGGTGTTTTCTCTAGTCATCTGACAGGAGAGGAGGAGCAGGAGCAGCAAGAGGAGCTAGAGGGTTATGTGGAAGGCGAGACAGAGGACCCAGACACACAGTGGCAGTATGCAGTAGAGATGGAGGCAGGGAGTCCCTCCGAGTCACTTGCACAAATGGCACGATGCATGCTCAATTGCTTGCGTGGTGACCGCCGAATTGTCACCACTTGGCAGCGGGATGCGTTCTGGCTCTCCACCTTATTGGATACTCGCTAACGGCACAAAATGGGGGCCATTTTTACACCCAGAGAGGGAGTACAAACTGACCTAATACAGAGACATCCTATGTAGTCAGTTGGCCGATGCCTTTGTCCATCCTCTCGCAGGTCTGACTCGGGGGCCCTCTGCGCTCAAGTTCCACTGCCATGGCTGCTGGGGAGGGGTGAGGTGGCAGGAGCAGTACCAGCTCCATCATCAGCAGCCTGAGTCTACAGTCACTGATGAGTATCTTTCTTTACCCGCATAGTGAAGCAACTCATCAGCAGCAGGTAGACCTGGAGCACGACTTAAACCAGCAGGTGGTGGCATACCTTGACATGCCCATGCCAACACACCTTGAAGATCCGCTGGACTTCTAGGCAGCTAAACTTGATTTGTGGCCACAACTAGCAGAGTTTGCCATGGAAAAGCTGTCCTGCCTGGCCAGTAGTGTGCCATCAGAGCGGGTGTTTAGTGCGGTGGGGGCCATTGTCACCCCATGAGAACTCGTCTGTCCATACAAAATGTGGAGAGACTGACCTCTGTGAAGATGAATCAGGCATGGATCAGCCAGAATTTCGACCCACCAATGCCTGATGCCTCAGAGTAGATTGACCATGGGGCCACATCAACACTTCACAAATATGGATAGTGCCAAACAGATTTAAGGTGCTGCTCCACAGTTACAAATATTCCTCTGCATCAGACTTTTTCTCACCCACCTTTGTCACCGGGCACTGGTATTGCCACCTACCGCAACACTCTGTCACTGGGTCACTTTTAGCACTCCTGATGCTGCTGCTGCCACCTCAAGGCTGTCTCATTCTGCCCCCATATGGTCTCCTCATGCTTCTGCCACCTCCAGGCTGTGTCATTCAGCCACTATATGGTCTCTTCATGCTTCCGCCACCTCCAGGCTGTGTCATTCAGCCGCTATACTGTCTCCTCATGCTTCCGCCAACTCCAGGCTGTGCCATTCAGCCACTATATGTTCTCCTCATGTTGCCGCCAACTCGAGGCTGTGCCATTCAGCCACTATATGGTCTCATCATGCTGCCGTTACCTCCACGCTGTGTCATTCAGCCACTATATGTTCTTCTCATGCTGTCACCAACTACAGGCTGTGCCATTCAGCCACTATATGGTCTCCTCTGCCGCCAACTCCAGGCTGTGCCATTCAGTCACTAAATGGTTTATTGATGCTGCTGGGCCTGGGACATTACCTACATTTTTTTATGGTACTACCAGCTAACATAAATCTTCAATTTAAATTTGAAAATTCATCTTTTAATCTTAGGGATTGTGAAGCCCTTTTGTCTCCTCATGCTGCCACCATCTCCAGGCTGTGTCGTTCAACCACTATATGGTTTACTGATGCTGCTGGGCCTGGGACATTACTCAAATTTTTTTATGGTACAACCAGCTAACATAAATCTTCAATTTAAATTTGAAAATTCATCTTTTAATCTTAGGGATGGTGAGGCCCTATGATCTCCTCAGGCTGCTGCCAACTCCAGGCTGTGTTATCCAGCCACTATTTGGTCTCCTCATGCTGCCACTAACTCCAGGCTGTGTCATTCAGCCACTATATGGTCTTCTCATGCTTCCAACACCTCCACGCTGTGTCATTCAGCCACTATCTGGTCGCCTCATGCTGTCTACACCTCCACGCTGTGTCATTCAGCCACTATATGGTCTCCTAATGCTGCTAACATCTCAACGCTGTGTCATTCAGCCACTATATGGTCTCCTCATGCTGCCAACACCTCCACGCTGTGTCATTCAGCCACTTTATGGTCTCCTCATGCTGCGAACACCTCCATGCTGTGTCATTCTGCCACTATATGGTCTTTCCATGCTGCTGGGACATTACCTAAAAACTTTTATGGTGGCACTAGCTACCATAAATCTTCAATTTAAATTTTAAAATGTATCCTTTAATCTTAGGGATGGTGAGGCCCTATGGTCTCCTCATGCTGCCAACACCTCCATGCTGTGTCATTCAGCCACTATATGGTGTCCTCATGCTGCCAACACCTCCACACTGTGTTATTCAGCCACTATATGGTCTCCTCATACTGATGCCACCTCCAGGCTCTGTCATTGTGCCGCTCTGCGGCAGTGATTCTAATAGCGATGCCTGTAATCTGCATGTCATACTGAATAACAGTATTATTTCACTAACACAGCACAATCCACATGAGTGTTAGGACAAGGCAAAGTGTTCTACCCCCCTTCTGAGCCTCTCTGTAGGCCAGAAATCGCCATTTTTAACCCCTTAAGGACCAAGCCGATTTTCACCTTAAGGACCAGAGCATTTTTTGCACATCTGACGACTGTCACTTTATGCATTAATAACTCTGGGATGCTTTTACTTTTCATTCTGATTCCAAGACAGTTTTTTTTGGGACATATTCTACTTCATGTTAGTGGTAGATTTTTGTCGATACTTGCATAATTTCTCGGTGAAAAATTCCAAAATTTGATGAAAAATTTGAAAATTTTGCATTTGTTTTTTACTTTATAACTCTCTGCTTAGATAGAAAATGGACATCCCAAATAAATTATATATTGATTCACATATACAATTCATCTACTTTATGTTTGCATCATAAAGTTGACATGTTTTTACTTTTGGAAGACATCAGAGGGCTTCAAAGTTCAGCAGCGATTTTCCAATTTTTCACAACATTTTCAAAATTGGAATTTTTCAGGGACCAATTCAGTACTGAAGTGGATTTGAAGGGCCTTCATATTAGAAATGCCCCATAAATGACCCAAATATAAAAACTGTACTGTTAGGATTCGGCAGGCTGGATGTGGATCCTCTGTGTCAGCGAGGGATTGGCGTGGACCGTACCGGTGGAGCGGTTCTAGGTTGCTACTGGTATTCACCAGAGCCCGCAAAAGCGGGATGGTCTTGCTGCGGCGGTAGCAACCAGGTCGTATCCACCGGCAACGGCTCAGGAGTTGGACAAGTGGGAGCAGATGTGAGGCATCGTTTGTGACAAGCAGGACCCCAATTCTTGATCTCCCCGGTGGTCCAGTCAAGGGTAGGAGAATGACGTTGGAGCCATGGCAGACCAAGGAGGACTTCAGAGGTGCAGTTGGGCAGAACAAAAAATTCAATTTTACTCCGTTGACCGAAGAAATGTAGAGCGGCTTGACGAGAAGGGTCACTGGGATGCAGAACCTATTAACAAAAGAGGCCAGAATAAAATTTCCAGCAGAACCAGAGTCCAAGAAGGCCACAGCTGAGAAGGAGGAGTTGGCAGAAGGAGAAATCCGCACGGGCACAGTGAGACGTGGAGAAGCAGACTTCACACGAAGAGACGCCACTCCCACGTGAGCTGGGTGCGTGCGTGCGTTTCCCAGACGTGGAGGACGAATAGGGCAATCCACTAGGAAATGTTCGGTACTAGCGCAGTACAGACATAAATTTTTATCTCTGCGGCGAGTCCTCTCTTCATGGGTCAGGCGAGACCGATCCATTTGCATAGCCTCCCCGGCGGGAGGCACAGGGGTAGATTGCAAAGGATACTGGGAGAGAGGTTCCCAGAGATCAAGGTCCTTTTCCTGGTGGAGCTCCTGGTGTCTTTCAGAAAAACGCATGTCAATGCAGGTGGCCAAATAGATAAGTTCATGCAGGTTGGCAGGAATTTCTCGTGCGGCCAGCACATCCTTGATGTTACTGGATAGGCCTTTTTTAAAGGTCGCGCAGAGGGCCTCATTGTTCCAAGATAATTCAGAGGCGAGGGTACGAAATTGGATGGCGTATTCGCCTACAGAAGAATTTCCTTGGACCAGGTTCAGCAAGGCTGTTTCGGCAGAAGAGGCTCGGGCTGGTTCCTCGAAGACACTACGAACCTCAGCGAAGAAGGACTGAACAGTGGCAGTGACAGGATCGTTGCGGTCCCAGAGCGGTGTGGCCCATGACAAGGCCTTCCCAGACAGGAGACTAACCACGAAAGCCACCTTTGACCGTTCTGTGGGAAATTGGTCCGACAACATCTCCAAATGTAGGGAACATTGAGACAGGAAACCACGGCAGAGTTTAGAGTCCCCATCATATTTGTCCGGCAGGGACAAGCGGAGGTTAGGAGCGGCCACTAGCTTCAGAGGAGGTGCAGGAGCTGGCGGAGGAGATGGTTGCTGCTGTAGCTGTGGCAGAAGTTGCTGTAGCATGGCGGTCAACTGCGACAGCTGCTGTCCTTGTTGGGCGAACTGTTGTCCTAGTTGCGCTATCTGTTGAGACTGCTGGGCGACCACCGTGGTAAGGTCAGCAACAACTGGCAGCGGGACCTCAGCGGGATCCATGGCCGGATCTACTGTTAGGATTCGGCAGGCTGGATGTGGATCCTCTGTGTCAGCGAGGGATTGGCGTGGACCGTACTGGTGGACCGGTTCTAGGTTGCTACTGGTATTCACCAGAGCCCGCCGCAAAGCGGGATGGTCTTGCTGCGGCGGTAGCAACCAGGTCGTATCCACCGGCAACGGCTCAACCTCGCTGACTGCTGAGAAGGTGTGGGACAGAAGGACTAGACAGAGGCGAGGTCAGACGTAGCAGAAGGTCAGGGCAGGCGGCAAGGTTCGTAGTCAATGGTGATAGCAGAAGGTCTGGAAACACTGGTATGGCAAACACAGGAAACGTTTTCTCAAGGCACAAGGACAACAAGATCCGGCAATACTGGGAAGGGGAAGTGAGGTTATATAGGCGTGGAGCAGGTGGGAGCTAATTACAGTGATTGGGCCAGGCACCAATCAGTGGTGCACTGGCCCTTTAAATCTTAGAGAGCTGGCACGCGCGCGCCCTAGAGAGCGGAGCCGCGCGCGCCAGGACGTGACAGCCGGGGACCGGGACAGGTGAGTAGCTTGGGGTGCGATTCGCGAGCGGGCGTGTCCCGCTATGCGAATCGCATCCTCGCCGGCAGTGTCAGTGCAGCGCTCCCGGTCAGCGGGTCTGACCGGGGCGCTGCAGAGAGGAAAACGCCGCGAGCGCTCCGGGGAGGAGCAGGGACCCGGAGCGCTCGGCGTAACATGTACTCCTCAAAGTATTCAAAATGACATTCAGAAACTGTGTTAACCCTTTATGTGTTTCACAGAAATAGCAGCAAATGAATGAGAAAATTCAAAATCTTAATTTTTTTACACTCGCATGTTCTTGTAGACCCAGTTGTCTAATTTTTACAAGGGGTAAAAGGAGAGAAATATCCCTAAGTTTGTAACCCAATTTCTCTTGAGTAAGGAAATACCTAATATGTGGATGTAAAGTGTTCTGTGGGTGCACTAGAGGGCTCAGAAGGGAAGGAGCGACAATGGGATTTTGAAGAGCGAGTTTTTCTGAAATGGTTTTTAGGGGGGCATGTTGCATTTTAGAAAGCCCCTATCGTGCCATAACATCAAAACTTTTTGGTACAGTTGGATGTGAAATAATTTTTTTTTTCACTAAAATGCTGGTTTTCCCCCACATTTTTCATTTTTACAAGGAGTAATAGGAGGAAATGCCCCCCAAAATATATAACCCCATCTCTTCAGAGTAAGGAAATACCCCATATGTGGACGTAAAATGCTCTGCTGGCGCACTACAATTCTCAGAAGAGAAAGAGTCCCATTTGGCTTTTGGAAAGCAAATTTTGCTGAAATGGTTTTTGGGGGGCATGTCGCATTTAGGAAGCCCCTATGGTTTCAGAACAGTAAAAAAAAAAAAAAAAAAACACATGGCATACTATTTTGGAAACTACACCCCTCAAGGAATGTAACAAGGGGTACAGTGAGCCTTAACACCCCACAGGTGTTTGACGACTTTTTATTAAAGTCGGATGTGTAAATTAAATTTTTTTCCACTAAAATGCGTGTTACCGCAAATTTTTCATTTTCACGAGGGATAATAGGAGAAAAATCCTCCCAAAATTTGTAACCCCATTTCTTCTAAGTATGGAAATACCCCATATGTGGATGTAAAGTGCTCTGCGGGTGAACTACAATGCTCAGAAGAGAAGGAGCGCCATTGGGCTTTTGGAGAAAGAATTTGTTTGGAATAGAAGTTGGCGGCCATGTGCGTTTAAAAAGCTCCCCGTGGTACCAAAATAGTGGACCCCCTCACATGTGGCCCTATTTCGGAAACTACACCCCTCACAGAATGTAATAAGGGGTGCAGAGAGCATTTACCCCCCACTGGTGTTTGACAGATCTTTGCAAACCTGGACAGTCTCGGCATGCTTTGAATTGTAGTTTAGCAACATCTGGAGGGCTACAGTTTGGACACCACTGTATTGTAGTCTCCAAACTGTAGCCTTCCAGATGTTGAAAAACTACAGCTCCCAGCATACCGAGACTGTCCAGGCATGCTGGCAGTTGTACTTCTACAACATCTGAAGAGCCAGATGTTACAGAACTACAACTCCCAGCATGCCTGGACTGTCTGGGCTTGCTGGGAGTTGTAGTTTTGCAACATGTGACAGGGCTACAGTTTGTACGCCATTGCACAGTGGTCTCCAAACTGTGGCCCTCCAGATGTTGCAAAACTACAACTCCCAGCATGCCCAGACAGCCAAAGGCTGTCTGGGCATGCTTGGAGTTGTAGATTTGAAACCCCTAGAAGCAGCAGTGAAGATCACTTTACAGCGATCTTCACTGCAGCATCTGACACCACCGCTGCTGCATCCACTTGCCTGCGCAGGTCTCCCACTGCCTGCACCTGTGATCGGGTAACTGCCACCGGTCCCCCTGCCACACTGGCCACCGCAGCCGTTGCCGCCATCTTCCCCTGCTCTGTCCGGACTTCCAGGGGTGGGCAGACCAGGGGAAATGAACTGTCACCCCCACACCTGCCCTGTGATTTGCCGGTTAGTCCTGACCGGACAATCGCAGGGGATAGGAGGAGGTGGCACCCCTCCACCTCGCTCCTATCCTTTAGGATGATCAGGGCTGTCTCTGACAGCTCGATCATCCCTATTTTCCGGGCGATCGTGTACCAGAGACCCGATCAGCCCAGAATCACTGCAAATCACTGATCCAAAGGAGCCCCCCAGGTATTTGTACGAGATGCCTGCTGAATGATTTCAGTAGGCATCCCGTTCTGGTTCCCGCCTGGCGCGTCAGGGACCTAAATTCCCATGGGCATACAGATACGCCCTTGGTCCTTAAGTGGTTAAGAGTGATTTGCCGTGAAAAAAATCAGACTGAACCAAATTTTTTTAAGAAAATTCAGCGAATCGTCCAAATCTAATTTTTCAAAAATTATGTCATCTCTAGCTGTCACAGGTCATAACCACCTTCGGTGATAGTGATTACTGGTCCAGTATTTTGTAAATATTTTTTTTAAATATTGTGTAATAATGTAATTTAAGGAAGTGTTCTGCACTTTCTGGTTGTTTTCAATTATATTTGTTCTTTAGAAAATGCATTCTTTATTTTCAATAACCCCAATAATGCAGTTTTTACATTGGAATTTTGTAGTCTGTATGTGAGCGGATTTATCACGGGGGTGAAAGTGGCAAATACTATATTGAAGACTAAATCCAGAGCATTGGCATTAGATGGTATCACATACCCTATTAGGCCTGCCCCATAGTAAATACAGACAACAATGATGTGGGATGAGCAGGTGGAGAAGGCTTTTTTCCCACTTTCTTTTGACTTCATCTTAAAGATGACAGAGAAAATGTTAAAATAAGAAATAAAAGTGCACAACAATGGTATAAATGCTAGAATAAACATTTCTATGCCTATTAGAACAAAAAAAATTTGTGTGGCTGTGCAGGTTGTCCTTGTTAGGGACTTAGCATCACAGAAGAACTGGTGGATGATGTTGGAGTGACAGGAGGTCATGTGTAAAGCTGAGGTGACAAACATTAAGGGGTTTAAAAAGGGCACTGCCCAAATTCCGATAGTTATCAGGATACAATTTCTCTGACTCAAGATACGATGATAATGTTAGGGGAGGCAGATAGCAACATATCGGTCATAAGCCATAATGAAGAGGAGAATTTCCTCTGCAGTTCCCACTGTTCAAAAAAAGTAGAACTGAGTATAACATTGTGAGAAGGAAACAAAGTGATTCCCCGATAATAACATGTGCAGTAATTTAGGGACTGTGACCGATGTATAAAATATGTCTACAATGGACAAATTACAAATAAAGACATACATTGGTTTATGTAACTGAACGTCCAGACATATGACTGCGATAATGGAAGAATTGAGAAGAACTCCGACCAAATATATCAGGAAAAAGAAAGTGGTAATGAAAGGTTTATACCTTGTCTGTCCAGAAAATGGTAAAATGTAAAAATATCTATTAACCAAAGTCTCATTCTTCATAAGCATTTTCCTAGAATTCTAGAAAAGAACATAAAAAGTACCATAGATTACAGAATATTAAAGAGGTTGTCCATAGAGCAGTAATGGTTCTACCTGTACTGCCTTTAGCGCTTCACTTGTGCTCCTGGTCGTCTTGAACATATGACGAGCAGGCAAAATCCAAGGCTGCATGTTCTTAGACACTTTCACACCTGAGACAGCTGGAGCAGGATCTTATGAGGAGTGGGCCAAGATACCTGCAGTCTGGAGAAGAAACCTTCACACCTGAGATAGCTGGAGCAGGATCTTATGAGGAGTGGGCCAAGATACCTGCAGTCTGGAGAAGACACCTTCACACCTGAGACAGCTGGACCAGGATCTTATGAGGAGTGGGCTGAGATACCTGCAGTCTGGAGAAGACACCTTCACACCTGAGGCAGCTGGACCAGGATTTTATGAGGAGTGGGCCAAGATACCTGCAGTCTGGAGAAGACACGTTCACCCCTCAGACAGCTGGACCAGGATCTTATGAGGAGTGGGCCAAGATGCCTGCAGTCTGGAGAAGACACCTTTACACCTGAGACAGCTGGAGTAGGATCTTATGAGGAGTGGGCCAAGATACCTGCAGTCTGGAGAAGACACCTTTACACCTGAGACAGCTGGACCAGGATCTTATGAGGAGTGGGCCATGATACCTGCAGTCTGGAGAAGACACCTTCACACCTGAGACAGCTGGACCAGGATCTTATGAGGAGTGGGCCGAGATACCTGCAGTCTGGAGAAGACACCTTCACACCTGAGACAACTGGACCAGGATCTTATGAGGAGTGGGCCAAGATACCTGCAGTCTGGAGAAGACACCTTTACACCTGAGACAGCTGGAGCAGGATCTTATGAGGAGTGGGCCAAGATACCTACAGTCTGGAGAAGACACCTTCACACCTGAGACATCTGGAGCAGGATCTTATGAGGAGTGGGCCAAGATACCTGCAGTCTGGAGAAGACACCTTCACACCTGAGACAACTGGACCAGGATCTTATGAGGAGTGGGCCAAGATACCTGCAGTCTGGAGAAGACACCTTTACACCTGAGACAGCTGGAGCAGGATCTTATGAGGAGTGGGCCAAGATACCTGCAGTCTGGAGAAGACACCTTCACACCTGAGACATCTGGAGCAGGATCTTATGAGGAGTGAGCCAAGATACCTGCAGTCTGGAGAAGACACCTTTACACCTGAGACATCTGGAGCAGGATATTATGTGGAATAGGCCAAGATACCTGCAGTCTGGAGAAGACATCCTCACACCTGAGACAACTGGAGCAGGATCTTATGAGGAGTAGGCCAAGATACCTGCAGTCTGGAGAAGACACCTACACACCTGAGACAGCTGGAGCAGGATCTTATGAGGAGTGAACCAAGATACCTGCAGTCTGGAGAAGACACCTGAGACAGCTGGAGCAGGATCTTATGAGGAGTGGGCCAAGATACCTGCAGTCTGGAGAAGACACCTTTACACCTGAGACAGCTGGGCCAGGATCTTATGAGGAGTGGGCTGAGATACCTGCAGTCTGGAGAAGACACGCTCACACCTGAAACAGCTGGAACAGGATCTTATGAGGAGTGGACCAAGATACCTGCAGTCTCGAGAAGACAAACCCTCACACCTGAAACAGCTGGAGTAGGATCTTATGAGGAGTGGACCAAGATACATGCAGTCTGGAGAAGACACCCTCACACCTGAGACAGCTGGAACAGGATCTTATGAGGAGTGGACCAAGATACCTGCAGTCTGGAGAAGACACCTTCACACCTGAGACAGCTGGAGTAGGATCTTATGAGGAGGAGCCAAGATACCTGGAGACAAGTACAGAAATCTCATTGAGAGTTATAGAAATTGCTGGATTGTAGTGACTGCCTCAAAAGGTTGTGCAACAAATTATTATGTTCTCGGAACCATCATTTTTGTCCAGGACAGTTTCATTATTATTATTTTTTTATTATTCTGTTAAAATACAATTTAAAAGCAATATTTGATTTTCATCAGTTAATTTACAGTACATTTTTTTTATATTTCATATTTGTTTTGTCAATTTCAAGTTATTTCAGGGAGCATTGTCTTTAATGGAAGGGAGACAACAATCTTGTCCATGTCTGTAAGTTGGGCCACAGAAGGCAGCACACTGGTAACATATCATATCTTTCATACCATAAGACACATTTTTTAAGAAAACATCTTGCTAAAAAGTTCCGGCATTTTAGAGTCTGCAGCATGACCAGTCTTTGGGCAAAGTGCTGATTCAGTGTGACCATTCATAGCTGCACAGTCTTGTCTCTTCTCTTACTGGGCATCAGTAGTGGTGGGCAAGAGAGGAAACTGGACATGATTTAATCATTTCATCCAGTCTCCTACAAGAGGTCCTAAGGTCCCATGAAGCAGCGTACCCGACTGGAGGAATAAAGGACCTTTGGGACCTTCTGTCATGTTGGAGTAACTACAGTACTGGGTACTGCAGGGTGCAAGGACTTATATCTGATGTGCCTCTTTACCGTGCTCAGCGGCCATAGCATATAGAGCTTTACGTTCTAGGAAGATATCTAAGAAATATATTTTACTAAAAATGTTTTTGTAGACTCATTTCCTTCATCTACTCCTTTTAGGCGTACATGTGATTCAATTTCAATTATATAATTCTGACGATATCCCAGAGACAAGGCTGCTGACACTGGAAATAGTTTTTCTCTTGAAGCAAAAGCCTATGTGAATATACTGCTGCTCCTTTTTGCTTTAATGTAATAATTCAGTTTAAGGCTGGATTTACACATCCTAAAAATCACAAGATTATACGGCTGTAAAATTGGTATAAACTAAGACGTATTTTTTTATCTAATAATGTGCTCTATGAAAGTCTATGGAAAAGCGTCCGTCAGTGCGCACTGTTAAATAAACTACCATAATTGTAAGGTGTATATGGGATTATGGAAGGTTATTTTTTTGTGTACTGCACATTGGGGTCACTGACAGCTAATTTCCCTTACACTTTCATAGAGCACATTATTAGATTAATAATACTGAATTTTTATTTTCTTTGATGGCCATATTTTTTGTGCCTTTACGATGTGTGGACCCAGCCTTAAAAAATACAATAAAAAACATAAATAAGGCACATTTCATGAACCCACAATGCCAATAATGTGTCCGCAACTTACTGACATTAATAATAATAATATTCTAAATGAAAATGTGCTAAACCCTCAGTCAGATAGAAATGATTTCTTACTAAAATTCCTTCCTGTAGGGAATTGAATGATCTTATCCCTCCCTGATAAAATATATTTTTACTGTGAAAATTTCAATGTCTGGTGATTTCTCAGGACAACAGCACTGAGTTTGTCATAATGGAAAAAATCTATATTGAAATTGAGAAGGAGCAGAGGAGGAGATTTATATTGTGCTAGGACAATCCCAGTTGGGTGATCACAGATTATAATGACCCATGAGGGACAAAGAAGTTTATGATCACGTCTCCCAATGTCTCCTGGGTCCTGATATAATGTTTTACAAAGATTTATCTTCTACGATTTTACTTTACTTTGTATAAAGAACAATTTTTAAATTGACTTCTAGATTTGGTTCTCTTGTACAAGGCAGATCCTGAATGCCCTGATAGTAGTGCCCCCAGAAACACCCAATGGAGCATGCCCCAATTTTTATAGTTTTTTTTTCCAGAATAGTACAGAATATCACAAAACTTTATATAGAGAAAAACTCTAGATGTATCTTTAAAATTGGAGGAATATGGAAGTACAATAGAGGCTCCATGTACATCTGTGGGAGACCTATTATGGGACATAAGTGCAAAGCTATGCGCAGGGCAGGATTACCATTAGAGCTCCTGCAGCTCCTGCTTTGGCAGGCTAGAGAAGCAGGCCATCAAAGTGTAGACATGACACAGGCGCTCACTATTTGACATCCATTGTCCCGGATCTCCAGGCTAGAGAGCACTGCTTCATCTGTATTAACACACCCATACAGCTGAAAGCTTCCATGTGATCCGCAGGACCTGCAGCATACAATGAGAGGTGACCTGTGTCCTTTGGACCCATGCAGTGCACACGTCAATGACATCATTCATCGGTGCCTGCACTGTGGAGCAAGGACGACTTGAGACGGCTATTAGACTTGTGCAGAACCAAAAAATATGTTTAGTTTTTTCGTTTTTCGTTTTATTTTCAGAGAAAAATTTTTCGGTTCAGCTCAATAATCGGAATGGAATAATTTGTTTAATTCTGTCTTCGGACATAGTTGGAAACATTTACTGATCTATTCGTTACTCGTGTTTTATTACTTATTTGGATGAATTTGTTATTCGAATAGATTCGTTATTTCTAATCAATAACGGAAACAGCCAAAGTGAATAAGCAGATGGGCCAGGCCAGACCTTTTAAACACATTTTAATGATCCTTTTATAAAAAAGGACCAATGAAATAAATCAAATGAATTCATTACTGCCGATACACATTTAACAAATGCATTGGTTATGGAGCAAAGTAGAAGAATAGTCAGCTCGCCCGGCCACAGCACGGCAATAAAATCCTCCAAGGATACGAAGAAAGCAGGTAGATGCCAGCGATTATGAAACTTCACCTTTATTGGAACCACGTAAAATCATCGACATGGAGAGACGTGCATTGGTTAGTTCGTTTTCAGCTTTTGGCAGTGCATTGTTCGGATGATTTTTTTTTTTCGGGAATATTCGAAAAATGTATTTCGTATATTCGGATCGATCCGAACATACTAATTCGGTAAAATTCGCACCAATATGCATTCGTAACGAAACGAATTGCACATATCTACTGGCTATACTGGGAAGGAGTTGTTGAGTGGGACATGAGATAAGCATATCTGTTTTTTTCCCCTTTCATCTTAGCATCTTAGAAGGGGAAGGGAGCAGCTGGCTACAAACATAGCTACCTAGCTGGCTACCTACCTACATAGCTACCTTCCTGGCAACCTACTTATTTACCTATTTACTGCCCTCGTAGCTTCCTGTTTAGGCTCCACTGACATCTCGCTTCCTGGAGCTCGCGTTCTGACAATCTCTGGTGTCCCGCCTCAGTGATGGGCGGAGCAGAGATGCAACATAAAATGAGATGTGAAGCTGATACCAAAAGCTATGAGGGCATATTGGTTTAAAAAAATATATTAAATTCACTGGACAGCTTTTCTTTAAGGCTGAAAGTAGGGACAAACAAATAAAAAATAAAACATGCCACATTTTTAAAGCATATTATCAGACTTTATTACTAGTGTTGCTTGCGAATATTCGCAATTCGAATATTATTCGCGAGACTGTCGTGCGAAAATTCGCATATGCGAACATTAGCATATGCTACTTTTCGCATATGCGAATTTTCGCGTATGCTAATTTTGTATATGCAAATTTTCACATATGTTAATTTCCGCGTATGCGAATTTTCGCATATGCGAAAATAAAACGAGGATATAACGAATATGCGAATATTCGCGAATATATGACGAATATTCGTCCATATATTCGCGAATATTCGCGAATTCGAATATGGCCTATGCCGCTCAACACTATTTATTACCTGCACTGTTTGATGGGAAAATGCTGCTGCCAGATCTTAGCTGGACTTCAACTATACAGGGCTTCAAAATTTCTGATAGCAGCCCTGCCCGGATGGGCACAGCTTTCAGCTGTGTGTGCATCTTTAACACGCACACATAGTTGAAGGATGACTCAACAGGCAGCCAGGACCTTCAGTGAAGGCAGCGTGACACAAAGATACTTTTTACTAGTTATATTCTCTATCAGGCTGATGTAGAGGGAAGGCAAAGCTAAACAGGGGGTCCACTGCTGGGTGCCTGCTCCCCAGGGTAAAATTTTCCACCTGGCCCTTGATGTGTATGCCCAGACACTTAGTGTGTTTAAGTCATCTTGTAACATATGTACATCTTCTATAGACTATATTGTGCAACAAAGCTTGGTGTCATATGTTATTCCCATCCTCTATATCAATAATAAATAAGTTAAACAAAAGTGGGCCCAGTACTGAACCTGGGGGAACCCCTCTAATAACTGGGGGCCAATCAGAGTAAGAATCATTGACCACCACTCTCTGTATACGATCCTTAAAGGGGTATTCTAGGAATTTTTTTATTTATTTGATGACACTACAGGGGCTGTAAAGTTAGTGTAGTTCATAATATAGTGTCTGTACCTGTCTGTAACTGCTGGTCTCATATTATGTGATCTTTGCTCTGGATGTTCATTTATAACAGCATACGGAATTACTCCTGATGGACATAGGGGAGGGAGGGGGGGATGAACATGGGGGAGGGAGGGGGGGATGGACATGGGTGATGGGGGGGTGGACATGGGTGAGGGAGGGGGGAGATAGACATGTGTGAGGGAGGGGGGGATGGACATGGTACAGTACCTTAAGCAAGCCATTTTTCTTCCCCGTTCTTCCCTCTCCGGCAGGGCAATCATTCACTGTGCCACAGGGGGGGAGGGGGACGCTGGGTCACGGGTCACTACACCGGCCCGGCACAGCTTCCGCATACTTCCCCTCTCTGGGCCGCAGGGGGGAGGAGGAAGCTAAGGGAGGCTGGGGGACATAGGGGTACTCTGAGGCCTAGAACAGCAGCCCCTGATCATGTGACTGCTCCTCCTCCATGTGACTGATCACATGACGGTGACATCATTGCAGGTCCTGTTACAGCGCACACAAACTTCCCTCCCCCCTGCGGCGCCAGGGAGGGAAATAAAAAAAAAAAAAAATCACGGTTGGTAATCACTGCGCTCTGGATGCGCAGGTACTTGGTTGAGTGGCGGGGCTGGGAGCCTACTTAGTGTCAGAACCTTGTGTGAGTGAGCAGCCACTGTGTGGTCGGCCTACTGGGAATTTTCCCGGTATCCCGCTAGGCCAGTCCGGCCCTGGTCTGATCTGGGGGTACTACCTGCCTACTGGGGGGTAATGTAGAGGTACTACCCGTCTAATGGGGTTAATCTGGGGGTACTACCTGTCTACTGGGGGATTAATCTGGGGATACTACCTGTCTACTTGGGGGGGTCTAATCTGGGGGTATTATCTGTTTACTGAGGGGGGGTTAATATGGGGGTACCACCTGCCTCTTGGGGTAATCTGGGGGTACTACCTGTCCACTGGGGGGGGGGTCTAATCTGCGTATACTACATGTCTACTTGGGGGAGGGGGTTAGGGGTTAAATGGGGGGTATTACCTATCTACTGGGGGGTCTAATCTAGGGGTACTACCTGTCTATGGGGGGGGGGGTAATCTGGGGGACTACCTGTCTACTGGGGGGGGGGGTCTAATCTGGGGGTACTACCTGTCTACTGGGGGGTCTAATCTGGGGGTACTACCTGTCTACTGGGGAGTGGGATCTAATCTGGGGGTACTACCTGTCTACTGTGGGGGTTTATCAGGGGGTACTACCTGTCCACTGGGGGGGGAGTCTAATCTGGGGGTACTACCTGTCTACTGGGGGGGTCTAATCAGGGGGTACTACCTGTCTACTGGGGATGTTTTTCTGGGGGTACTACCTGCCTAGTGGGGATGTCTATTCTGGGGGTACTACCTGTCTACTGGAGGGAGGGGTATAATCTGGGGGTACTACCTATCTACTGAGGGGTGTTAATCTGAGGGCACTACTGGGGGGTCTAATCTGGGAGGTACTACCTGCCTACTGGGGGGTAATCTGGGGGTACTACCTGCCTAATGGGGTTAATCTGGGGGTACTATCTGTCTACTGGGGGGATTAATCTGGGGGTACTACCTGCCTACTGGGGGTGGTTTAATCTGGGGTTACTACCTGCCTACTGGGGGGTCTAATCTGGGGGTACTACCTGCCTACTGGGGGGTAATCTGGGGGTACTACCTGCCTAATGGGGTTAATCTGGGGGTACTACCTGTCTACTGGGGGGATTAATCTGGGGGTACTACCTGCCTACTGGGGTGGTGTCTGATCTGGGGGTACTACCTGCCAACTGGGGGGTGGTGTCTGATCTGGGGGACTATCACATCAATCACATTAAATTCATATAAAGGTTGAGAATTTTAACAGCAAGTATATAGCAAAGTGTCTTATAATAACATAAGGAACAAAATACAATGTACATGCTCCTGATGAGGTGGAGGATGGTCTCCTGAGGGATGTCCTCCCAGACCTGGACTAAAGCATCCGCCAACTCCTGGACAGTCTGTGGTGGATGGAGCGAGACGTCCCAGATGGGCTCAATCGGATTAAGGTCTGGGGAACGGGTGGGCAAGTCCGTAGCATCAATGCCTTCCTCTTGTAGGAACTGCTGACACACTCCAGCCACATGAGGTCTAGCATTGTCTTATATTAGGAGGAACCCAGGGCCAACCGCACCAGCATATGGTCTCACAAGGGGTCTGAGGATCTCATATTTGTACCTAATGGCAGTCAGGCTACCTCTGGCAAGCACATGGAGGGCTGTGCGGCCCCCCCAAAGAAATGCCACCCCATATCATTACTGACCCACCGCCAAACCAGTCATGCTGGAGGATGTTGCAGGCAGCAGAACGTTCTCCACGGCATCTCCAAAATCTGCCACATCTGTCACATGTGCTCAGTGTGAACCTGCTTTCATCTGTGAAGAGCACAGGGCTCCAGTGGCAAATTTGCAATCTTTGTGTTCTGCACGGTGTTGGGCTTTAAGCACAACCCCCACCTGTGGATGTCGGGCCCTCATACCACCCTCATGGAGTCTGTTTCTGACCATTTAAGTGGACACATGCACATGGAGGTCATTTTGCAGGGCTTTGGCAGTGCTCCTCCTCCTTGCACAAAGGCAGAGGTAGTGGTCCTGCTGCTGGGTTGTTGCCCTCCTACGGCCTCCTCCACGTCTCTGGATGTACTGGCCTGTCTCCTGGTAGCGCCTCCATGCTCATTGACTTGGAGTTACATTGTGTTGTTTAAGTGTTCACTTTATTTTGAGCAGAGTATTAAAAGTTTAGTTTGGTGACAGGAAATCTAATAATATGTATAAGGGTGCTGTATATGCAATAAATTGGTTAAAATTCATACCATGAGAAAAAAGCAAGTACAATAAACATGAATGAAATAAAAGACAATCTAGTACACAAGGAGAGAAAACCGAGCCAGAACCGAGAGAGAGAGAGAGAGAGAGAGAGAGAGAAGTAGGTAAGGGAGTATTGTAGGTTGTAGGTATTCCTGAAAATACAGGTTTTCGGTTACTTTTAAAGGGGTAAACCCTGGAAAACAATATTTTTAAAATCATCTCGTGCCATAAAGTTAAACAGATTTGTAAATGACTTCTATTAAAAAACAAATCTTAATCCTTCCAGTACTTATCAGCTACTGTATGCTCCACAGGAAGTTATTTTCTTTTTGAATTTCTTTTCTGTCTGCTCTCTGCTGACACCTCTGTCCAGGTCAGGAACTGTCCAGAGCAGGAGAGGTTTGCTATGGGGATCTGCTCCTACTCCTGACATGGACAGAGGTGTCAGCAGAGAGCACTGTGGTGAGACAGGAAAAAAAAATTCAAAAAGAAAAGAACTTCCTGTGGAGCATACAGCAGCTGATAAGTACTGGAAGGATCAAGATTTTTATATAGAAGTCATTTACAAATCTGTTTAACTTTCTGGAGCCAGTTGATATAAGAAAACTGCTTCCACCGGAGTACCCCTTTAATGGATAGAGTCTGATTTGTCAGGATAGAGCACAGGAGGGTGAGAGTCAGAGAAAATGTGAGGGGAGGTACCGGGAGATCAGGTCAGAGATGTAGGGATGCAACAGGTTTCTGGATGCTCTTCTATGTCATTGATAACAGGTTAAACTAAATTTGTTGGACGATGGGTGGACAATAGAGGGGGAGGGAAAAGAAAAAACTAGGAGAGAGATGGATTAGTCAGGCCGCAAAGGATGGACTGGAGGGAAGCAAGAATATTATGTGGAAGGCTACAAAGAGGGATGTTGCAGCAGGCCAATCAGGAGATGAGGGGGAAGCCTTAACACTTCTGTTGAGTCAAAGTTGAAAAAAAGAATGGACTTGTGAAATAATTGATAGATTGGGGAGGGGGGGGGTGGATGAGCAAGATGGGAATAATGAATTCTGTTATCTCCATGTTGACTTCAAAGTGGTAATCCAGCCCTAAGAAATCTTATCACCTATCCAAAGGATAGGGGATAAGATGTCTGATCGTGGGGGTCCCGCTGCTCCCCAATCTCCGTGTTGCACCGACGTTCGTTTAGAGTGTCGGGTGCAGCACCGGTGGCCACGCCCCGCTCGTGACATCACGGCCATGCCCCCTCAATGCAAGTCTATGGGAGGGGGCGTGACGGCCGTCACGCCCCCTCCCATAGACTTGCATTGATGGGGCGGGGCATCACACTGGGGCAGAGTCGTGACGTCACGATACTCCATCCCCGTGGTTGGGAGGCATAAGACTTGAAGCTTCCAGTGCTTCCTTCAGTGCTAACAGGTGGGTGCTGCAAACTAGGCTAGGTATACCACGGTTTTTGGTCCGGTCAGAAAACCGTACACAGGGCAAAAATGAGACAACCGGAGTCAGCGTTTAACTCCGGTCGGCTCACTGAAATGAATGGGGTTCAGGCCAGATCCGGCTGGGATATGGGAGCGGCCAATTTTCGTCCCTCCCAACCGGATCCAGCAACCGTACACTACAATCGTAGTGTGAACCCATGTTGGGAGTAAATTGTCACCCATTAGGCTTTCAGTAAGAAGGAGAGGAGTAAAAGAATGGTTAGAGAGGGTCTTTAGGCTGGGTTCTCACCACGTTTTTCAAATACAGTAACCGTATACGGTTTTCCGCAAAAAAAGTATACGACCATATCCGAAACCGTATGCATAGAGAATGCATTGTAAACCGTATTCCAAATGTTGTGTACGGTTGCATCCGTTTTGCCTCGGATACGGTTTTGCCGATTTTTCAACCGTAGGCAAAAACGCTGTCGACCACTTTTTTGCCTCCGGTTAGAAAACCGTATGCGAACCGTATGCGGTTCTTTTAACATTGTTGTCTATGAGAATCATACACAGAATTTCAGAATACGGTTGCACGCGGTTTTTCTAATCCGTTTTTGGAGTTGGCACATGCGCAGATTGGAATTTCAATAGAACAATAGTAACTTTATTAAATTGCTGGAAAACTAATTCCAACAAAATAGCAAAACCGTTGGCAAAAACTGATGCAAACGGATAGATCCGTACAGGGAAAAACCGTATACGTTTTCATTTGGAGTCATACGGTTGTATACGGTTGCATATGGTTTTTGCCATACGTTTTTTAGCGGAAAACCGTATATGGTAACTGTATTTGAAAAACGTGGTGTGAACCCAGCCTTAGAGAGTATTTGTGCGTGACTTGTGGCACTTGTAGACATTGCAGACACATGCACACTTTTGCTATGTGACAGACCACAGCTGAACTATTAAATTTTTGAATACTCTTTTTTTAAGCAGTATTTTGGTTGCTGTCTGACTGATTTTTTGGGTGCTGGGTCAGACACGCATGTCTGCTACCACCTGGCTCTACGTGACAATCTATACCATGTTGTGTATTGCTCTGTGCACTGGGAATTTTCTTTTCATTACTACCGGTTGTATTAACCCTTTAACAGTCTCTGAAGGGCATTCTTAACTTCTTTGTTGCGAAGAGTGTAAATGAGGGGGTTTAACATGGGGGTCACAGTAGTATACAGCACAGAACAGCTTTGTTCTAAGATATCCGAGTATTTTGAGGTTGGAACCAATATGACCGATGAAGCTGTGGTATAGTAGAGGAGAAGGACAGTGAGATGAGAAGAACAAGTGGAGAAAACCTTTCTTCTTCCTTCTTGTGATTTTATATGCACGATAATAGTAACTATTTTTAAGTATGAAACTAAACTGCACAAAAACGGAAAGAGACCAAGTAATAAGATTTCAAAATACACGAGATTGAAGAACTTTTCCAAGCCACCGCAGGAGATCTTGAATAGAGCTTTGAAATCACAGAAGAGATGGTGGATCTTATTGGTGCTGCAGAAAGTCAACTTCGAGGCTTGTGTTATAACAAGTAGAGAGTTCAGACAGGCTAAAGACCAAACGCCACCAATGATCCCCAGACACGTCTTCTTACTCAAGACTTGACAATAATGTAAAGGTCTGCAGATTGCAACATAACGGTCATAAGCCATAACAAACAACAGCGTATCTTCCGTGGTGCCAAACAAGACGTAAAAGAAAAATTGGGCGAAACATTGTGTAAATGACACCGTATTATTACCAGATAATAGTGTGTACAGCACCTTAGGAACGATGACGGAGGAGAAACAGACATCAATAATGGATAAATTACAGAGAAACTGATACATGGGGGTGTGGAGCCGGCGGTCAGTATATATGACCGTAATTATAATTATATTTAGTAATAGTCCCAACAAGTATATAGACAAGAGTGCAGTAAATATGTACGGGGTATCCTCAGATTTGGAAAAAAGGGGTACAATTTGGAAATTTTCGTCAGAGGTCTGGTTTCCCATGATGGTTTTAGCTTTCCTTTAAGAGAGCAAAAATATGATGTCTTTATGATATAATTTAATAAGGAAAATAATATATATATATATATATATATATATATATATATATATATATATATACTGTATGTATAGTAATATAGTCCATGCATTTTTTTTTTACATTTCTTTTAATGGTTTACCGTATATACTCGAGTATTACCCATTCCGAATATAAGCCGAGGCCCCTAATTTCACCCCAAAAACCTAGGAAAAGTTATTGACTCGACTATAAGCCTAGGGTGGGAAATATATCATCCAGACCCCCGTCATTAACACCCCCGTCATCATCACCCTCATCATCATCCTGTCATCATCACCCTGTCATTACCACCCTGTCATTATCACCCTCGTCATCATCCCCCCCGTTCATCATAACCACCTGTCAATCCCTTCGTTAGTGGCCTTCAACCTGCGGGCCTCCAGATGTTGCAAAACTACAACTCCCCGCATGCCCGGACAGCCATCGGCTGTCCGGGCATGCTGGGAGTTGTAGTTTTGAAACATCTGGAGGTCCGCAGGTTGAAGACCACTGCGTCCTTCGTCATCATCCAGACCTCCCTTTAGTTTTCTACTCACCTCCTCAGTTTCTCGATGGGAAGGAAAGGTGAGCTGGTCCGGGCCGTCCATTTTTGGCCATCTATGCTGCAGGGACCGTCCGGTGGGGAGGGTTAGTCGTTCCGGGCTGTCCATCTTCACCGGGAGGCCCTCTTCACAACGACGCGCAGGGACATCCGTGCGCAGAAGACGTCCGTGACGTCCCTGCGCATGAACGTCCCTGCACGGTGGCATCAATGCAGCGTCACTAGTTCGGGGCCGGCCCAAAACGGAGAAGAGGGCCTCCCGGTGAAGATGAACAACTAACCCTCCCCACCGGACGGTCTCTGCATCATAGATGGCCGAAGATGGACCACCCAGACCATCCCCTCACAGCTAAGCCCTCGCACCTAAGCCACCCCTCACAGTTCACGCGAGTATAAGCCGAGGGGGGACGTTTTCAGCACGAAAAATCATGCTGAAAAACTCGGCCTATACTCGAGTATATACGGTAACTACTTTTTGAAGCCAAATAAAAGTTTGTCACAGCTTTTCCCAGGGATGAAAACAGTAGATAGAGACTCCATAGCTGAGCTAAAAATTTGCCCCATTATAGTATTAGGTTTTGCCACCCAGGGAAGATGGGTCTGATTTTTTGAGTGAATCTTCTGCACTCTACACCTTGCTTCACAACATGCGAAGAGGAAGATCTTATTAACCTGCTGCAAATCGGACCCAATCATGCCTATGCCCCCTATCTCAAAGGGCTCCATAGCAGCTGCATTGTCTGATTCTATGCTATGTATGCCCTTAGTGCGGCCCATATTGTTTTTACTAACAGTCATTCCTGGTCCTTTATTAAAGGGATATACCAGGAAAAACCTTTTTTTTTTTTTTTTTTTATATCAGTTGGCTCCAGAAAGTTAAACCAATTTGTAAATTTCTTCTATTAAAAAATCTTAATCCTTCCAATAATTATCAGCTGCTGAAGTTGAGTTGTTCTTTTCTGTCTGGCAACAGTGCTCTCTGCTGACATCTCTGCTTGTTTCGGGAACTGCACGGAGTAGAAGAAGTTTGCTATGGGGATTTGCTTCTACTCTGGACAGTTCCCGAGACACGTGTCATCAGAGAGCACTTAGACAAAAAAGAACAACTCAACTTCAGAAGCTCATAAGTACTGAAAGAATTAAGATTTATTTTAATAGAAGTAATTTACAAATCTGTTTAACTTTCTGGAGCCAGTTGATTTATAAAAAAAAGTTTTTTTTCCTGGAATACCCCTTTAACACAAAAAGATCTAATAGGATATTTGAAAATAAGTTTCTAAAGTTTCCATCTGCTTCAATGCAGCCCAATATAATGAATATTAAATGGTTTTAGAATTGTATAATGTTATAGAATTTCCATTTGTACTTATGTTTTATATTACCAGATTGTGTCTATATTGTTTTTCATATTAGCTGTAATGAGATGATAACTCGTAACACACCTACCTGTATTAGACAGCATTGAGCCTGGTATATGCACTGACGTGCTGCACACTACAGGCTGGATTTATACAGTCTATGACTGCCTTAGGTTCAATAACAATGGGCCTCTGGGAGACAGTTACTTGTTTCCCCCTTGGGTCTTGCTTGTTTTAGTGTTATTGAGTCTATTTTAATAAGGGTGTGGTATATCGATGTTGAACAGTAAATATTACCATTTCCTGTTACCGGCTCTATTGCAATGGCATTTGTGTTCATAATAATTTAGATAATTGGAGAATCCCATTAGTTTTAAGTGCTTAAAAAGGTCACCCTTAAAGGGACATTCTGCCCTGGAAATCTTATCCCCTATCCTAAGATGTCTGATGGTGGGGAGTCTGGCTGATTGGACCCCTGCGATCTCCTGTCAGCACCCCAGCTTTCTGAACATTTTTGTTCAGAACGCTGAGTTCGGGTGGTCTTGGTCTTGATTCTTGATGTCACTCCACCCCCCCCCCTCTATTCATGTCTAGGGGAGGGGGCGTGATGAGCGTCCACAGCACTCACACCCCCTCCCATAGACATGATTGCAGGGGGAGTGTCAAGATGTCACCACCACGGTTGCCTGAACCCAGCATTCTAAACAAAAATATCAGGGTGCTGACAGGACATCGGGGGGGGGGGGGGGGTCCAAGCAGCCAGACCCCCGCGATCAGACATATGCAAAGGATAGGGAATAAGATGTACAGGGGCGGAGTACCCCTTTAAAGTTATATAGTTACATAGTTCAAAAAGGTTAAAAAAGGAAAGAATCCATCAAGTTCAACCTACTATATAACCATACTTTGGTCAAAACCCTTATGAGGCAAATGTCAAATGCCCTTTACCGGGGGGAAAACGGTCTATTCATAAATCTAGTATCCTTAACCTGTAATATTATATTTTTCCAGAAAAACATCCAGGCCTCTCTTAAACTTGTTTATTGAGTCAGACAACACAACATCATATGAAAGAGAGTTCCATAGTCTCACTGCTCTTACAGTAAAGAATCTCTATCTCAATCTCTGACTGTTCCAAAAAACCTGTTAGACACCTGTGATAGAAAAAACAAGCAAACTGATAAAAGGAACAAACATCACTCAAAAAAATCACAGATAGGAAGACTTGCATTGAAGGGGCGGGGAGGGACTTCACGCGGGGGTGGAGTCGTGACATCACAATACTCCGTCCCTGTGGTCGGGAGGCATAAGACTTGGAGCCTCCAGTGCTTTCTGCAGTGCTCACAGGTGGGTACTGCATGCTAGATTGCGGGGGTCCCAAGAATCGGGACCCCCGCGACCAGACATCTTATCCCCTGTCCTTTGGATATGGGATAGGATGCCTTAGGGCCGGAGTACCCCTTTAAGCCCTGCCCTTGGCCTAACAATCATCTCAACTAAAATCTCTGAGGATAACTCAAGTTAAACTATATAATTATACTCAGGATCCACATTTAGCTAAAGGAGTCACGTGGAGATGTCCCACGTTGTTCAGGAGTGCGGGACTGGGTGTTCCGTCTTATCTGTGAAGTAAACTGGTGGAGGAGAGGGAGGAGGAGGCAGAAGTTCCCAGTTGCTCAATTGTGGAATAGATATGCTAAAAGTTCTGCAAAAAGACGGAAGGTCTTGGGATGTCTTCAGTGTGGCGGTTTTCCCATTTTTCTTGGCGGTAAAGCTGAAGGGGAAGCCCCAGCGATATACAATGTCTTGCAACAGAGGTTTTAATTGTCGTTTTTTTTTGGAGTGTCAGACAGGATAAGTCTGGTAACAGCTGAATAGCAGCACCGTCGAAATCAATATTACTTAGGTTTCTAGCCTTGTACATTATTTCTTCTTTCACGGTATAGTCTGTGTTGCAACAAATAACATTGCATGGCAAAGGAGAAGAGCCCTTGGGTTTAAGGGCCCTATGGACTCTGTCCATTTGAATTTTATGATCTGATGGTGCTTTCAGGATCATGTTAAAGGGGCACTACACTGCTCAGCTTTTCGAACAAACTGTTCCGAACGCTGGAGCCGGCGCCGGGAGCTTGTGATGTCATAGCCCGGCCCCCACATGATGTAACACCCCGCCCCCTCAATGCAAGTCTATGGGAGGGGGCGTGTCATTGTCGAGTGGATTGTCTGTGAGTCAGATATGTGCGGGGACCAAGAGGCTTGGTCCGATTTCTTTTGCAGAGGGGAGGCAGAAGATGCAGTAGGTTCAGTATCCCAGGTTGTCGTGGTAGACCCGCTTAGCATTAGATTGAGAATGTTTAGGTTTCCTCTGTTCTTTAGGTCCTGTATCCATGGATTGGGCAGAAGAGAGGGTGGAATTGGTAATGCTACCATTATCTGAATTAGCTTCTTGTAGAGAGGACAGAATTCGAGGGGTTTCCAAATTTTCCTTTAGGCTCTCTCTGTCAATTGATGAAACGTCATCTGAATCCATTATTTCCAGGTTTTTATAAGCTTTAGACATAACTGGAACGTTATCAGGATTATCCTGGATCGGGTTAAATCTATTAGATGACCTCAGGGAGCCGCAACTCGCTGGTGAGGATGGAGCACTGTAAATCTGTGGAGTATCTCCGCCTTGTGGACAGATATCAGAACAATTCTTATGGGTTATGGAGATAGATCTGGAATATAGGTATCTTTTTTTAGGTGATGGATTCTTTTGCTTCTTTCTTTTTGTATGCCTGTGATACGGGTGTGACATGGCTGTCATTTGAGTGTATAAATTGTAATGACTGTCTCTCAATTGAATAAAAAGGTTACTTTAAGACACAGCGGGGGGCTAGAGGATCTATTTCTTCCAGATTAAACTGGATTGTATGACTCATAGTCATGTGGTGGAATCTTGCAACAAGTTACATAATTAGTGAATAATAAGTAACAGCGCATGCGTGCCTGTGCTATCTACATGGGAATAATTGCAGTTGTGACTGTGTGAGAATGAGTCTTATCTAGGATGATAATGCTGCACAGAAGCAAATGTTATGATTTATAAGAAAGGGGGTCTCCAACATCGAGTGGGACGCTTTTTATTGTACTGATTGGCGCGCGTGTCAAACTATAATTCCCGGTATACTTCCCACTCGAATAGAGTCCCCGATTGAGGAGTGAAGCTACAATATCAGGTGATGTATTGATACTTACTCTAATACTTAGTTAATCTAGATTTGTACTTAAATAAAAGATGTTCTATCATTAAAAATGAATGCCTAGTTATTGTATACTAGTGAGCGAGCGGCAAATTAAAATTTTTGTATGGCAGAACAATGCCTTCCTATGGGAAGTCGAGGAGGAAAAGGACAACTTAAAGGAGTACTCCAGAATAGAAAAATTGTCCTCCATACTGCCAGCAATAAAAAAATAAACAATTACATACCTTCCTTCGCTTCCCTGGGGCCTCCGGTAACCCACTCCGGTCTCCGCCGCGATCCTCTTCCTGGTTGCCGGTGGTCGGCGAGTCATACTGCACTCAGCCAATCACCGGCCGCAGCGAAGTCCCGACTCGGCCGGCAATAGGCTGAGTGTCAGTGTGACATTTTCAACCACCGGAAACCAGGAAGAGGATTGTGGCACAGACCGGAGTGGGTTACCAGAGGCACCGGGGGAGCGAAGGAAGGTTTGTACCTGTTTATTTTTTTTACTGCCGGCAGTATGGATGACAATTTTTCTATTCTGGAGTACTACTTTAACTGAGTCCAGTACTAAGAGGATGAAAATCACAGTAAGAGATGCAGAACAAACTTGAATGCTACAATTATGGTAATAAATTATCATCTCCCTATATTGATTATACAGGACATTTATAAATGCAAGTTCCATTGATGACTGTAGATGGCAGGAGGTGTATAAACCAGCAGATAATAGTTCTGGAGATGCAGTTCAAATTATAGAGCAATTTGTAGTTTCACCACTATGTGATAGAAGATCCCAAGCAAAAAGAATATGAAATGCTGTATAGGAAAGTATGGATTATTAGACTATCAAATCAAGTATAGGATGTATCATGGGAAAAACGAACGTTGTAGCATAGAATTCACTTATTAAAATCTGTATAGGTGAAAAGAATAGACTACAAAGCAGCAGCACTGCATGCAGATTGAGAGTTAGAACAGAGGTAGTCCTTATCAGAAGTAAGTAGCTAACTAGTCTTCTCAGGACTGTACCCAAGGATCAAGGTACTAACTGCTTTTTTTGTATGTCAATAGGGTATGACAGAGCTTAGGTCCAGATTAAGGTATTATATGATGGCTGCCAGTATTAGAAGGTCTGTCAGTAATACAAGTGCAGCTTCCATAATTATAGTCACAGATGCAGCAATGTCGGCTAGTTTCCAGTCCTGATATCTCTCTGTCTGGGTCAGGCTTAGAACAACAGGTATCAGATGAATGCTTCTCTCCATCTATTATGCATTTGAGGGTTCAGTGGGAAAGACCTTAATGCAGCAGTGTTGGCCCTGGGGCCCCTTTGGATGTTACCCCTTTTCAGTAGGATTGCAGGGGTCCAATAAGGAGTATCAGGCTCAGGAGAGGTTGCTTAGGAGCATCCGTGCCTCACCCTGACCTCCGTGGTTGTGAGGTGAGGTGTCACAGAGATGGCGCACAGCACACGCTTCAGTGTGGAGGCGGCAAGTGAAGGCACCAGATTAAGTCCCCTGATCTCAGCGTGGATCTCAGGGAGAAGGTAAGAGGGCTTTCACCTTTCCACCCTCTGGTGTAGAACTCCCACTCCAAGTTTAGAGGTGGAGAGGTAGTCACCAGTCTCAGCCCCCCACATGCCTCTGTGCAATGGCGGTGGGCGGTAGCAGCAGCTGGGTCTGTCCTCCTCTCAATCAGCGGTATAGCTGGCCAGATTCACCCCTGAACGGACTCTAAAGCTTGCCGGAGCACTCCAGGGTAAAGGAAATAGATGGTAGTCGGCTTCTAGCCCGGCTAGGCAGGGAAGAAACCGTACAGCTAGAGAGCGGAGCTCAGCGATTCTGCTTTCTACACCATTGACTTTCGGACACACACACCCCACTTGTGGTGTTTTAATGCTCACTGCACCCCTTGTTACATTCCTTGGGTCACATGGGGTCACATGAAGTTTTTTTTTTATAAGCTTTTGTGTAAGAACCCCTACAACTGACAGACATTGCAATGAATATCACCAATTTAGGCCTCAAATGAACATGGTGCGCTCTCATTCCTGAGCCATGTTGTGCGCCCACAGAGCACTCTAGGTCTGACTATGGGGTATTTCCATACTAGGGATGGGGTCTTTTTCGCCATTTACATCTTGTGAAAAAATATGGGGCAACATCAGCATGTTAGTGTGAAAAATAAAAAATGTTACACTAACATGTGGTGTAGCCCCCAAGTTTTCCTTTTCACAATGGGTAAAAGGGACCCCCCCCCTCTAAGTTTGTAACACAATTGGTAACACAATCCCCTGAGTATGGAACAAGCATTTGCCTAAGCATTAAGTTATTAATTTATACTAAACTCTTAATGAATCAGCCCTTTTGCGCCCTAAGGACTCCTTTTTCCTCCTCGCCTTCTAAAAATCCTAACTCTTTTATATTTTCATCCACAGACTAGTCTGAGGGCTTGTTTTTTGAGAGACCTGTTGTCATTTTACCATAAAATGTATGGTGCAAGCAAAAAAATACTATTTGTGTGTGGAAATTGATAAGAAAACCGCAATTTTGCTAATTTTGGAAGGTTTTGTTTTCACTCTGTACATTTTATGGAAAAATAGACATGTTTTCTTTATTCTGTGGGTCAATAGGAATGAACTGATAGCCATGATTACATACTTTTCTATTATTGTACCAAACTTTTTCACCAAATTAGTACGTTGAGGACTCATTTATTGTGCCGTGATCTGTACTTTTTAGTAATACCCCATTTGCATGTGTAAAACTTTTAATACATTTTTTATAAATTTTTTTGGGAATAAAATGTTTATTGTTTCAGCAATTTTGAACTATTTAAAAAAAAATGTTTTACGTGCACGCTGTTCACCGTACGGGATCATTAACATTATATTTTAATAGTTTGGATATTTACGCATGCGGCAACACCAAATATGTTTATTAATTAATTATAATTTAATTTTTTACACTTTTTGGGGGTAAAATTGGGAAAAGGGGACAATTTACATTTTTATTGGGGGAGGAGATTTTTCCCATTCTTTAACTTTTATTTTTTACTTTTATTTTTACACTTTAATAGTCCCCATAGGGGACTATTTATAGCAATAATTTGATTGCTAATACTGTTCAGTGCAATGCATGGGGCATAGCACTGATCAGTATTATCGGCTATCTACTGCTCTGGTCTGCTCGATCTCAGACCAGAGCAGAAGACGCTGGGAGACAGACGAAGGCAGGTGAGGGGACCTCCATGCGCCATTATGGATGATCTGTATGGACAACGGCATCTGAGGGGTTAATGGCAGACATCCGTGTGATCACGGTTGTTGGACATTACATGAGGGTCTTGCCACGCCTGACCCTAGCATCACTCTGATGCTCGCGGTCATGTACAGGACGTAAATGTATGTCTGCATAGGGAAGGGAGTGAGATTTTGGCTGTAGTACACAGCGACTGTGTGCTGCAGCACTGGTGTCTACTGCTGGTGTTGTGCACAAAAACTTTTTTAAGCGTACTGTAGCACATTTTTCTGCCCTCAAAAGTGCATACTACGTTGTACATCTAAGTGTTGAACCATTTTGTTCATGATAAAGTCTTAACGGCCTAGATACTGTGAAAGGACAGCCAAAAGTACTCCCCGGCTGGTGTTGTACACAAAAATGTTTTTAAGCATACTGTAGCACATTTTTCTGCCCTCATAAGTGCATACTACATAACAAAATCTAAGTGTTGCACCATTCTGTTCCTGATAAATTCTCAAGGTCCTAGATACTGTGAAAGGACAGCCAAAATTACTCACTGTCTGGTGTTGTACACATACTTTTTTAAGTGTACTGTAGCACATTTTTCTGCCCTCATAAATGCATATCACATACGTACATCTAAGTGTTGTACCATTTTGTTCCTGATAAAGTCTTAAGGGCCTAGTTACTGGACCAAAAAAGGCCAGCAAAAAGTACACACCAGCTGCTGTTCTAGAAAAATACTGTTTTAAGCATAGTTATGCATATTGTACTTACCTCATATACGCACAAGTACGTCAGGCAATGAAGTGCCAGGATGTGCACAGAGGAGAATCAGAGGCATAAATTCATCAGGCGCAGGCAGAGGTCGCAGCAGACTAGGGGCAAGTGCCAGCAGGAGTCGCAGCGAGAGGCCTGATCTCCGAATATCAACTAGTGGTCATGTCTCGACCAGCAACCCATCTGCCATCATCGATTGGTAAACACGGTCATCCACTTCATCACAAGTGACATCTGATACCCCCGTTGAGCAATCGGTGGGTTCCTCAGACACAACCCTCAGTGGGCATGGCCTTGGAGCAGTCCCTGTCCTCCCATTGCCTCTGTCCTATGCTGTTCCCTCCCCTACAGAAGTATCTTATGCTGTGGGTTCATCTCCACTATTCAGTGAGGACGATCTAATAGAGGACAGTCAGCAGCTACTGCCCAGCCAATAAGTGGAGGAGACATCAGCCGCTTCCTCCGCTGGGCGGGCAAGTAGTGATGCGGAGAGTGACGTGGTAGGCGGTGTTGCCAGCGTTCAGGGTCCTGAAGCAGACACTGTTGAGGAACCTGTGGAGGACATCAGTGACGTGTAGAAACTTGTTGTTGATGATGAAGCCGATCGCAATTAGGAGCCGGGTGCAGAAGGAACTTCATCATCATCAGGAGAAGAGGGTTGCAGGTTGCCCGTGAGAAGAGGGTTGCAGGTTGCCCGTGAGGCAGCAGCTGAGCCAGCAAGGTGGTAGTATGGTTGGCAGTCAGTATGGTTGGCAGAAGTGGAAATTCTGGAGCCAAACTTGCCCAGGGGAGACCACCTGCTTCGCGGCTGCCTACCTTCCCGGGAGGTAGTGGAACAGGGGTTCCTGGAGACGGCGGCAGTAGCAGTCAATTAGTGCGGACTGTTGGTGGGAAAATCAGCTACCTGGCAGTGTGGCAGTTTTTCACCAAGCATCCGGAGGAGGTTAAGATAGCCACATGCAAGATTTATGCCGATACATCTTGCATGGTGAAGCGTGGCCAAGGTCCCAATGTTGGCACCACAGACCTGCATCAACATATACTGCACCACCATAAAGCGGCCTGGGAGAACCGTGGCTTCGATGTGGTGGTCCTGCCTGCTGCATCGCCCAGTGGCATGCCGCTCCCTCTTTCAGCCAGCCAAGGCTCCACCACCTCAGCAGAAAGGAGCTGTGTGTCATACCCTCATTCTGTCGCTCCAGATGCTCCTGCTCCTCCTACTTTTAGTCAGTCATTCCGCCAGCAATCCATATGCGAAGCCATGTCCAAGAGACAACAGTATGCGCCCACTCATCCAAAGGAGAAAAAGCTGAATGTGCACCTGTCCAAGTTGCTGGTGCTGCAGTCCATCTCTTTTCAAATGGTGGACTCTGCACCTTTCAGAAAACTGATGGCTTGTGCCGAGCCGAGGTGGGGAGTCCCAAGCCGTCATTTCTGTACGAAGAAGGCAGAACCAGCCCTGTACAATTTTGTGGAAGAGAAGGTGGGTCAGTCCTTGAGCCTGTCGGTGTGTACCAAAGTGCATGGCATCGCTGACGTCTGGAGCTGTAACTAGGGACAATACATGCCCTTTACGGTTCACTGGGTGAATGTGGTTCCTGCACAGCCACAACCCCAACTTGGACAGGTCACGCCGCTTCCTCCTCCACGCTCTCAGGCCGTTGTTCCTGTGACAGTGTGCAACTCTACCTCCTCATACTCCACCTTCTCCTCAGCCTCCACTGCACGGACAAGTTTCAGTGCCCATTTAGCATACCATGTGTGCAGGGCTCGGCGGTGTCACGCTGTTCTTAACATGGTTTGCCTTGGCGAGTCAAACAGGGGAGGAACTGCTAAAAGTCATTCATAAAGTCATTCATAAAGAAGTCGGAGCATGGCTTACTCCACGAAAAGTGGAAAGGGGAACCATGGTGACTGACAAAGGGAAGAACATCTTGTCTGCGCTGTGACAAGGAAGGGTGACCCATGCGGCCTGCATGGCACAGGTGTTCAATCTGGTTGTCAAGGGGTTCCCAAAGTGTTCCCCCCATTTGCAAGACATCCTATTAATGGGAAGGAAACTTTGCATGCACTTCAGCCACTCGTACACCGCAAAGCACACGCTCCTTGAGCTGCAGCGTCAGAATGGTATCCCCCAACATAGTCTGATTTGTGACGTTGCTACATGTTGGAATTCCACCCTCCATCTGTTGGACCAACTATATGAACAGAGAAAAGCCATCACCGATTTCTTGATGATACAAGCGGATAGGGATACACCCCTGTGTAACTTCAATGTGAACCAGTGGCAGGTCATACGTGACACCTGCCGTTTGCTCAGTCCCTTTGAGGAAGCCACATTATTAGTCAGTCAGAGAGGGAGGACAAACTGACCTACTACAGAGAGATCCTACGAAGTCAGTTGGCTGATGCCTATCGGCGCCATCGTCCATCCTCTCACAGCTCTAACTCGAGGGTCCCTCTGCTCTCACCTTCCACTGCCATGGCTGCTGGGGAGGGGTGGCAGGAGCAGTACCAGTCCATCAGCAGCAGCCTGAGTCTACAGTCGCCGATGAGTACCTTTCTTCCCCCGTATAGTGAAGCAACTCATCAGCAGCAGGTATACCTGGAGCAGGACCTGAACCAGCAGTTGGTGGCATACCTTGACATGCCCATGCCAACACACCTTGAAGATCCGCAGAACTTCTAGGCAGCCAAACTTGATTTGTGGCCACAACTAAAAGAGTTTGCCCTTGAAAAGCTGTCCTGCCCGGCTAGTAGTGTGCCATCAGAGCGGGTGTTTAGTGTGGCGGGGGCCATAGTCAGCCCAAGGAGAACTCGTCTGTCCACGAAAAATGTGGAGAGACTGACCTTTGTGAAGATGAATCAGACATGGATCAGCCAGGATTTCTACCCACCAATACCTGATGCATCAGAGTAGATTGACCATGGTGCCACACCAACACTTCACAAATATAGATATTGCCAAACAGATTTAAGGCGCTGCTCCCCAGTTACAAACATTCCTCCGCATCAGACCTTTTTTTCACTCACCTTCGTCACCGGGTACTGGTATTGCCACCCACCACACCACTCTGTCACCGGGTCACTTTCAGGACTCCTGATGCTGCTTCACCCACCTCCAGGCTGTGTCATTCACCCACTATATGGTTTCCTCATGCTTCAGCCACCTCCAGGCTGTGTAATTTAGCCACTATATGGTCTCCTCATGCTGCTGGGACATTACCTAAACATTTTTATGGTGGCACTAGCTACCATAAATCTTCAATTAAAAATTTTAAATGTATCTTTTAATCTTAGCAATGGTGAGGCCCTATGGTCTCCTCATGCTGCCACCAACTCCAGGCTGTGCCATTCAGCCACTATATGGTCTCCTCATGCTGACAACACCTCCACGCTGTCTCATTCAGCCACTATATAGTCTCCTCATGCTGCCAACACCTCCATGCTGTGTCATTCAGCCACCATATGGTCTCTTTATGCTTCAGCCACCTCCAAGCTGTGCCATTCAGCCACTATATGGTCTCTTCATGCTGCCCCCACCTCCACGCTGTGCCATTCAGCCACTATATGGTCTCCTCATGCTTCAGCCACCTCCAGGCTGTGCCATTCAGCCACTATATGGTCTTCTCATGCTTCAGCCACCTCCAGGCTGTGTCATTCAGCCACTAAATGGTCTCCTCATGCTGCTGGGAATCTACCTAAACTGTTTTATGGTGGCACTAGCTACCATAAATCTTCAATTTAAATTGTAAAATGTTTCTTTTAATCTTAGGGATGGTGAGGCCCTATGGTCTCATGCTGCCGCCAACTCCAGGCTGTGCCATTCAGCCACTATATGCTGCCACCAACTCCAAGCTGTGTCATTCAGCCACTATATGGTCTCCTCATGCTGCCACCACCTCCATGCTGTGTCTTTCAGCCACTATATGGTCTCCTCATGCTGCCAACACCTCCACGCTGTGTCATTCAGCCACTGTATGGTCTACTCATGCTGCCGCCAACTCCACATTGTGTCATTCAGCCACTATATGGTCTCCTCATGCTGCCACCACCTCCACGCTGTGTCATTCAGCCACTATATGGTCTCCTCATGCTGCCTCCACCTCCATGCTGTGTCATTCAGCCACTATATGGTGTCCTCATGCTGCCAACATGTCCACGCTGTGTCATTCAGCCACTATATGGTCTCCTCATGCTGCCAACACCTCCACGCTGTGTCATTCAGCCACTGTATGGTCTCCTCATGCTGCCGCCAACTCCACGTTGTGTCATTCAGCCAATATATGGTCTCCTCATACTGATGCCACCTCCAGGCTCTGTCATTTTGCCGCTCTGAGGCAGTGATTCTAATAGCGATGCCTGTAATCTGCATGTCATACTGAATAACAGTATTATTTCACTTCCCCAGCACACTCCCTATGCATGTTAGGACAAGGCAATGTGTTCTATACCCCTATTTAATTAGTTTTTAATAGTGATTTGCCTTAAAAAATTCGGACTGAACCAAAACTTTTCGGAAAATGAGGCGAATCGACCGGATCAAATTTAAAAAAAAATTCACTCATCTCCAACCAGAACCACAAATTCTACAATTCCGTCCGGTGAAAAGCACCACAAGTCTCAAAACGGCAGCAAGGCTCGCAAGGGGTATGCTGCACTCTCACACTATGGCCAGCTGTTTGTGTTATACGACCTTCACACGCTCAGAAAAAGCAGATAACCATAAGCTTACGTTGGTGTATTTATTGGCTCATTGTGTCTGGCCCAGGAAGACTGCTTCCCACCTTCAGACCGTGGATCGGATAAATGGTGCCCTGGCCTCACGAAGTGAACAAGGTACGTCCTACTACCACCCAGTGGCTGCCACACTTGCTCCTCCTGAGAAAAGTGATTTTTATGGTTAGCAAATCATTGGGTCCTGGTCCTAGCTATGTGACAGTATACGTTATTGTATCATAGCATTTTTTTTTACTAAACATGTTGAATAAAGGCATATATATACACAGGGGTCAAGTCCTGGAAAAAAAAAGTGTGGGAACTCACCCAAGATTCCTAATACACCCCCCTCCTCATGTAATCACCTTACTACTGGGTGACACACTGTAGCAAACCTCCTCCTCATGTTATCTCATAACTACTGGGGTAACACTGTAACAAACCTCCTCCTCATGTAATCTCATAACTACTGGGGTGACACACTGTAACAAACATTCTCCTCATGTAATCTCCTTACTACTGGGGTGACACACTGTAACAAACCTCCTCCTCATGTAATCTCCTTACTATGGAGGTGACACACTACAACAAACCTCCTCCTCGTCTAATTACCTTACTACTGGGGTGACACACTGTAACAGACCTCCTCCTCATGTAATCTCCTTACTACTGGGGTGACACACTGTAACAAACCTCCTCCTCATGTAATCTCCTTACTACTGGGCTGACACACTGTAACATACCTCCTCCTCATGTAATCTCCTTACTACTGGGGTGACACACTGTAACAAACCTCCTACTCATGTAATCTCCTTACTACGGGAGTGACACACTGAAACAAACCTCCTCCTCGTACAATCTCCTTACTACTGGGGTGACACACTGTAACAAACCTCCTCCTCATGTAATCTCCTTACTACTGGAGTGACACACTGTAACAAACCCCCTTCTCATGTAATCTCCTTACTACTGAGGTGACACACTGTAACAAACCTCATGTAATCTCCTTACTACTGGGGTGACACACTGTAACAAACCTCCTCCTCATGTAATCTCCTTACTACTGGGGTGACACACTGTAACAATCCTCATCCTCATGTAATCTCCTTACTACTGGGGTTACACACGGTAACAAACCTCATCCTCATGTAATCTCCTTACTACTGGGGTGACACACTGTAACAAACCTCCTTCTTACTACTGTGGTCACACATGGTAACAAACCTCCTCCACATGTAATCTACTTACTACTGGGGTGACACACTGTAACAAACCTCTTCCTCATGTAATCTCCTTACTACTGGACTGACACACTGTAACAAACCTCCTCCCCATGTAATCTCCTTACTACTGGGGTGACGCACTGTAACAAACCTCTTCCTCATGTAATCTCCTTGCTACTGGAGTGACACACTGTAACAAACCTCCTCATATAATCTCCTTACTACTGGGGTGACACACTGAAACAACTCTCCTTCTATGTAATTACCTTACTGGGGCATCACACAGGTCCTTCAACCACAGTCTCTCTTCTCCTCCTCAGCTAAGCTCCGCCCCCAACATGTGATGGTGACATCATCACAGGTCCTACATCTCCAGCATCTACAGAGGGAGGTAAGAATAATTCAGAGGTCGGTCCTGCTGGACTAATGTAACAAGGACAGCATTCCTCCTCTGGAAAAAGCAAAGGAACTCCGTTCCTGTGTATTCCTGCAGGAGTTGAGCCCTGCACTGCATATATATCCCCTTAAGGACCAGGCCAATTTAATTTTTGCATTTTCGATTTTTCCTCCTCGCCTTCTAAAAATCATAACTCTCTTATATTTCCATCCACAGACCCATATGAGGGCTTGTTTTTTGCGTCACCAATTGTACTTTGTAATTACATCACTTATTTTACCATAAAATGTACGGCGCAACCAAACTAATATTATTTATGTGGGAAAATTGAAAAGGAAACCTCAATTTAGCAGATTTTGGAAGGTTTTGTTTTCACGCTGTACACTTTCCGGTAAAAATGACATGTGTTCTTTATTCTGTGGGTCAATACAATTAAAATGATACCATGTTATATGCTTTTCTATAATTGTACCGCTTAAAAAAAAATCTCAAACCATTTTAACAAAATTAGTATGTTTGAAATTGCCCTATTTTGACCACCTATAACTTTCTCATTTTTCCGTATATGCGGCGATATGAGGGCTCATTTTTTTAGCACCATAATCTGTAGTTTTTATCAGTATCACTTTTGCTTAGGTTTTACTTTTTATACATTTTTTATAAAAAATTTTTTGGAATAAAATGTGACAAAAAAGCAGCAATTTGGGACTTTAAAAAAAAAAATTTACGTTTACGCCGTTCACCGTACGGGATGATTAACAAAATATTTTAATAGTTCAGACTTTTACGCACGCGGTGATACCAAATATGTGTATTCATAATTTTTTACGCTTTTTTGGGGGTAAAATGGGAAAAACGGACGTTTTACTTTTTTATTGGGGGAGGGGATTTTTTAAATTTTGTAACTTTTTTACACTTTTTACTTTTTTACACTCTTTATGTCACCATAGGAGACTATTCATTGCAATCAGTTGATTGCTACTACTGTTCAGTGCTATGTATAGGAAACAGCACTGATCAGCATTATCGGTCATCTTCTGCTCTGGTCTGCTCGATCGCAGACCAGAGCAGAAGACCCCAGGAGACGGCCAGAGCCAGGTGAGGGGACCTCCAGCCGCCATGCGCCGTGGGCGATCCGATCATCCGTTCAAAGTACCGCAATGTATTGATCACGGCATCAGAGGGGTTAATGGCTCAGCTTTCACTTTACCACAGCTTGTTAGCTGACCTGTGATTGGTCGCTGTGGGAAAATCCCTGTATTTTTTCTCTCACACAGTTTGATAAATATGGGCCATAGACTTTTCAGATGCCTTTGACCCACCCCTTAACTGCCTCCTGATTGGCTGAGAGCTGTGTGAACAGCATTATTGGCTAACCTGAGGTCATGTGATCCTCTTACTTGCAAGGTTTTGTGGTCTTCCATGACATCATATTAGGACCAAACCCAGGACCTACAGTTATGGTTTGCTAAGTACTTCACATCAGTGGACTTAACTTTCTGATATAACTTATAGAGCTTTTTATCGACCACTATATGATCACTGTAAGGTAAAATTCTTCAATCACTTTGTAAAAGGTAGTGGCCATGTTGTGTAGCCATTATTATGGCCTTATAGTGATATCATTAGTAATATTGAAGGGAACACTTAAACAACACAATGCAACTCCAAGTCAATGATGCTTCTGTGAAATCCCACTGTCCACTCAGGAAGAACACTGGGCATAGGCAATTAGCAAGACACCCCAATAAAGGAGTGGTTATGCAGGTGGTGACCACAGACCACTTCTCAGTTCCTATGCTTCCTGGCTGATGTTTTGGTCACTTTTTAATGCTGGCGGTGCTTTCACTCTAGTGGTAGCATGAGACGGAGTCTACAACCCACATAAGTGGCTAAGGTAGTGCAGCTCATCCAGGATAGCACATCAATGCGAGCTGTGGCAAGAAGGTTTGCTGTGTCTGTCAGCATAGTGTCCAGAGCATGGAGGCGCTACCAGGAGACAGGCCGATACATCAGGAGACGTGGAGGCCAACAACCCAACAGCAGGACCGCTACCTCTGCCTTTGTACAAGGAGGAGCAGGAGGAGGACGGCCAGAGCCCTGCAAAATGACCTCCAGCAGGCCACAAATGTGCATGTGTCCACTCAAACGGTCAGAAACAGACTCAGTGAGGGTGGTATGAGGGCCCGACGTCCACAGGTGGGGGTTGTGCTTACAGCCCAACACTGTGCAGGACGTTTGGCATTTGCCAGAGAACACCAAGATTGGCAAATTCCCCACTAGCGCCCCGTGCTCTTCACAGGTTCACACTGAGCACATGTGACAGATGTGACAGAGTCTGGAGACGCCGTGGAGAACGTTCTGCTGCCTGCAACATCCTCTAGCATGATCGGTTTGGAGGTGGGTCAGTAATAGTGTGGGGTGGCATTTCTTTGGGGGGCTGCACAGCACTCCATGTGCTTGCCAGAGGTAGCCTGACTGCCATTAGGTACCGAGAAGAGATCCTCAGACCCCTTTTGATACCATATGCTGGTGCGGTTGGCCCTGGTGTCAGCAGTTCCTGCAAGAGGAAGGCATTGATGCTATGGACTGGCCGTCCGTTCCCCAGACCTGAATCCGATTGAGCACATCTGGAACATCATGTCTCGCTCCATCCACCACAGACTGTCCAGGAGTTGGCGGATGCTTTAGTCCAGGTCTGGGAGGACATCCCTCAGGAGACCATCCACCACCTCATCAGGAGCATGCCCAGGCGTTGAAGGGAGGTCATACGGGCACGTGGAGGCCACACACACTACTGAGCCTCATTTTGACATGTTTTAAAGGGGTACTCCGGTGGAAAACTTTTTTTTTTTTTTTTTAATCAACTGGTGCCAGAAAGTTAAACAGATTTGTAAATTACTTCCATTAAAAAATCTTAATTATTACATAGTTAGTACGGTCGAAAAAAGACATATGTCCATCAAGTTCAACCAGGGAATTAAGGGGTAGGGATGTGGCGCGATATTGGGGAAGGGATGAGATTTTATATTTCTTCATAAGCATTAATCTTATTTTGTTCCAGGAATGTATCTAATCCTGTTTTAAAGCTGTTAATTGTTCCTGCTGTGACCAGTTCCTGAGGTAGACCGTTCCATAAATTCACAGTCCTCACGGTAAAGAAGGCGTGTCGCCCCTTGAGACTAAACTTTTTCTTCTCCAGACGGAGGGAGTGCCCCCTCGTCCTTTGGGGGGGTTTAACCTGGAACAGTTTTTCTCCATATTTTTTGTATGGGCCATTAATATACTTATATACGTTTATCATATCCCCCCTTAAACGTCTCTTCTCAAGACTAAACAATTGTAACTCCTTTAATCGCTCCTCATAGCTAAGATGTTCCATGCCCCATATTAGTTTAGTCGCGCGTCTCTGCACCCTTTCCAACTCCGCAGTGTCCCTTTTATGGACAGGCGACCAAAAGTGAACAGCATATTCCAGGTGAGGCCGTACCAATGCTTTATAAAGGGGGAGTATTATGTCCCTGTCCCTTGAGTCCATGCCTCTTTTGATACATGACAATATCCTGCCGGCTTTGGAAGCAGCAGCCTGACATTGCATGCTATTCTGTAGTCTGTGATCTACAAGTACACCCAGATCCTTCTCTACCAGTGACTCTGCCAGTTTAATCCCCCCTAAGACATACGATGCATGCAGGTTATTAGTACCCAGATGCATAACTTTACATTTATCCACATTGAACCTCATTTGCCAAGTGGATGCCCAGACACTTAGTCTATCCAAGTCATCTTGTAACTTATGCACATCCTCTATAGACTGTACCGTGCTACAAAGCTTGGTGTCATCTGCAAAGATAGAAACAGAGCTGTTAATACCATCCTCTATATCATTGATAAATAAATTAAACAACAGCGGTCCCAGTACTGAACCTTGGGGTACACCACTAATAACCGGGGACCAATCAGAGTACGAATCATTGACCACCACTCTCTGGGTACGATCCATGAGCCAGTGTTCAATCCAGTTAGAACTAAAATTTCCAAACCCAAAGACCTTAACTTACCTGTCAGACGTCTATGAGGGACAGTATCAAACGCTTTAGCAAAATCCAGAAACACTATATCCACAGCCATTCCTCTGTCAAGGCTTCTACTCACCTCTTCATAAAAGCAAATTAGATTGGTTTGACAACTTCTATCCTTAGTAAACCCATGCTGGCTATCACTTATAATACTATTATCCCCTATGTATTCCTGTATGTAATCCCTTATAAGTCCTTCAAACAATTTACCCACAATGCACGTTAAACTTACCGGTCTATAGTTTCCTGGGGAAGACCTAGAGCCCTTTTTGAAGATTGGCACCACATTCGCCTTGCGCCAGTCCCTTGGCACAATACCAGACACCAGAGAATCTCTAAATATTCAAGTACTTATTAGCTGCTGAATACTACAGAAGAAATTATTTTCTTTTTGAAACACAGAGCTCTCTGCTGAATCACGAGCACAGTGCTCTCTACTGACATCTCTGTCCATTTTAGGAACTGTCCAGAGTAGGCGAAAATCCCCATAGCAAACATATGCTGCTCTGGTCAGTTCCTAAAATGGACAGAGATGTCAGCAGAGAGCACTGTGTTCCAAAAAGAAAATAATTTCTTCTATAGTATTCAGCAGCTAATAAGTACTGGAAGGATTAATATTTTTTAATAGAAGTAATTTACAAATCTGTTTATCTTTCTGGCACCAGTTGACAAAAAGTTTTCCACCGGAGTACTCTTTTAACCCCTTTAGGACCCAGCCAATTTTCAGTGTAGAACCCGGCCATTTTTTGCAACTATTTTAACTTTGAAGCTCTCTGCTTGTAAGGAAAATAGACATACCAAATAAATTATATATTGATTCACATATACAACATGTCTACTTTATGTTGGCATCATAAAGTTGATATGTTTTTACTTTTGGAAGACATCAGAGGTTCAGCAGCAATTTTTCACAAAATTTTCAAAATCAGAATTTTTCAGGGACCAGTTCAGTTTTGAAGTGTATTTGAACAGCCTTCATATTCGACATACCCCACAAAGGACCCCATTATAAAAACTGCACCCCTCAAAATATTCAACATTCAGTAAGTGTGTTAACCCTTGTGTTTCACAGGAATAGCAGCAAAGTGAAGGAGAAAATTCAAAATCTTAATTTTTTACACTCACATGTTCTTGTAGTCCCAGTTTTTCAATTTTTACAAGGGGTAATAGGAGAAAAAGTCCCACAAAATGTATAACTCAATTTCTCTCGAGTAAGGAAATACCTCATATGTGTATGTCAAGTGTTCGGCGGGCGCAGTAGAGGGCTCAGAAGGGAAGGAGCGACAATGGGATTTTGGAGAGTGAATTTTGATGAAATGGTTTTAGGGGGGCATGTCACATTTAGGAAGCCCCTATGGATCCAGAACAGCAGAAACCCCCCACATGGCATACCATTTTGGAAACTACACCCCTCAAGGCATGTAACAAGGGGTCCAGTGAGCCTTAACACCCCACAGGTGTTTGACGACTTTTCGTTAAAGTCGGATATGTAAATGAAGAAAAAAAAATTTTCACTAAAGTGCAGTTTATTTCCCAAATTTTTACAAAAGGTAATGGGAGAAAATGCCCCCCAAAATTTGTAACCCCATATCTTCTGAGTATGGAAATACCCCATGTTAGGACATAAAATGCTCTGCGGGCAAACTACAAAGCTCAGAAGAGGAGTCACATTTGGCTTTTGGAAAGCAAATTTAGCTGAAATGGTTTTTGGTGGGCATGTCACATTTAGGAAGCCCCTAAATGTGACACAGCAAAAAAAAACAAAAAAAAAAACCCACATGGCATACTATTTTGGAAACTACACCCCTCAAGGAATGTAACAGGGGGTACAGAGAGCCTTAACACCCCACAGGTGTTTGATTACTTTTTGTTAACCTCTTAAGGACTCAGGGTTTTTCCGTTTTTGCACTTTCGTTTTTTCCTCCTTACCTTTTAAAAATCACAACCCTTTCAATTTTCCACCTAAAAATCCATATTATGGCTTATTTTTTGCGTCACCAATTAGACTTTGCAGTGACATCAGTCATTTTACCCAAAAATTCACGACGAAACGGAAAAAAAAATCATTGTGCGACAAAATCGAAGAAAAAACGCCATTTTGTAAATTTGGGGGCTTCCGTTTATACGCAGTGCATATTTCGGTAAAAATTATTATTCTGTAGGTCCATACGGTTAAAATGATCCCCTACTTATATAGGTTTGATTTTGTCGTACTACTGGAAAAAATCATAACTACATGCAGGAAAATGTATACGTTTAAAAATGTCATCTTCTGACCCCTATAACTTTTTTATTTTTCCACATACAGGGCGATATGAGGGCTAGGTTTTTGCGACGTGATCTGAAGTTTTTATCCGTATGATTTTTGTTTTGTTCGGACTTTTTAATCACTTTTTATTCATTTTTTAATGGTATAAAAAGTGACCAAAATACGCTTTTTTGAACTCTGGAATTTTTTTTACGCGTACGCCATTGACCGTGCGGTTTAATTAATTATATATTTTTATAGTTCGGACATTTATGCACGCGGCGATACCACATATGTTTATTTTTATTTACACTGTTTTATTTTTTTTTATGGGAAAAGGGGGGTGATTCAAACTTTTATTAGGGAAGGGGTTAAATGACCTTTATTAACACATTTTTTAAACTTTTTTTGCAGTGTTATAGGTCCACACTGATCTCTTATACTGATCATTGTTATCCCATAGGGACCTATAACACTGCACACACTGATCTCTTATACTGATCATTGTTATCCCATAGGGACCTATAACACTGCACACACTGATCTCTTATACTGATCATTGTTATCCCATAGGGACCTATAACACTGCACACACTGATCTCTTATACTGATCATTGTTATCCCATAGGGACCTATAACACTGCACACACTCATCTCTTACACAGATCACTGGCGTGTATTAACACGCCTGTGATCAGTGTTATCGGCGCTTGACTGCTCCTGCCTGGATCTCAGGCACGGAGCAGTCATTCGTCGATCGGACACCGAGTAGGTAAGGGCCCTCCCGGTGTCCTGTAAGCTGTTCGGGACGCCGCGGCGGTCCCGAACAGCCCGACTGACTGGCCGGGATACTTTCACTTTCGCTTTAGAAGCGGCAGTCAGCTTTGACCGCCGCTTCTAAAGGGTTAATACCGCACATCGCCGCGATCGGCGATGTGTGGTATTAGCCGCGGGTCCCGGCCGTTGATGAGCGCCGGGACCGACGCGATGTGATGAGGGGTCGCAGCGCGACCCCGCTTCATGTCGCGGGAGCCGGCGCAGGACGTAAATATACGTCCTGCGTCGTTAAAGAGTTAAAGTCGGATGTGTAAATGAAAAAAAAAAATAGTTTTCACTAAAATGCTGTTTTTTTCCCCAAAATTTACATTTTTACAAGGGGTAATAGGAGAAAATTACCCCCAAAATTTGTAACCCCATTTCTTCTGAGTATGGAAATACCCCATATGTGGAAGTCAAGTGCTCTGCTCTGCTCGGCGTTTGACAGATCTTTGGAACAGTGGGCTGTGCAAATGAATAATTACATTTTTCATTTTCACGGACCACTTTTCCAAAAATCCGTAAATTCTCACTGTACCCCTTATTTCCTTAAACGAGGGGTGTAGTTTGCAAAATGTGGTCACATGTAGGGGGGGGTCCATTGTTCTGGCACTATGGGGGTTTGTAAACAGTGACCTTCTCTTCAAAAGCCCAATGTCGCTCCTTCTCCTCTGAGCATTGTAGTTCACCCGCAGAGCACTTTACGTCCACACATGGGGTATGTTCTTACTCAGAAGAAATGGGGTTACAAATTTTGAGGGGCTTTTTTCCTATTTTCCCTTGTGAAAATGAAAAATTTAGGGTAACACCAGCATTTTAGTGAAAAAAATAATTTTTTTTTTCATTTTCCCATCCAACTTTAACGAAAATTCATCAAACACCTCTGGGGTATTAAGGCTCACTATACCCGTTGTTAGGTTCCGTGAGGGGTGTAGTTTTCAAAATGGGGTCACATGTGGGTATTTATTTTTTTGCATTTATGTCAGAACCGCTGTGAAATGAGCCACCCCTGTGCAAATCACCAAATTAGGCCTCAAATGTACATAGTGCGCTCTCACTCCTGAGCCTTGTTGTGCGCCCGCAGAGTGTTTTACACCCACATATGGGGTATTTCCGTACTCAGGAGAAATTGCGTTGAAAATTTTGGGGGTCTTTTTTTCCTTTTACCACTTGTGAAAATAAATAGTATGGGGCAACACCAGCGTGTTAGTGTAAACATTTAAATTTTTTTACACTAACTGGCTGGTGTAGCCCCCAACTTTTCCTTTTCATAAGGGGTAAAAGGAGAAAAAGCCCCCAAAATTTGCAGTGCAATTTCTCCCGAGTACAGAGATACCCCATATGTGGCACTAAACTGTTTCCTTGAAATACGACAGGGCTCCGAAGTGAGAGAGCGCCATGCGCATTTGAGGACTAAATTAGGGATTGCATAGAGGTGGACATGGGGTATTCTATGCCAGTGATTCCCAAACAGGGGGCCTCCAGCTGTTGCTAAACTCCCAGCATGCCTGGACAGTCAGTGGCTGTCCGGATATGATGGGAGTTGTTGTTTTGCAACAGCTGGAGGCTCCGTTTTGGGAACACTGCTGTACGATACGTTTTCATTTTTATTGGGGGGACAGGACAGTGTAAGGGGGTGTATATGTAGTTTTTAACTCTTTATTTTGTGTTAGCATAGTGTAGTGTTTTTAGGGTACATTCGCACTGGTGGGTTAAGGTGAGTTTCCCGCTAGGAGTTTGCTCTGTGGCGAAAAATTTGCCGCAGCTCAAACTTGAAGCAGGAAACTCAGTGTAAGCCTGCCGGAGTGAATGTACCCTGTACAAACCTCCAGCTGTTTCAAAACTACAACTCCCAGCATGTACTGACAGACCATGCATGCTGAGAGTTGTATTTTTGCAACAGCTGGAGGCACTCTGGTTGGAAAACCTTCAGTTAGGTTCTGTTACCTAACTCAGTATTTTCCACCCAGTGTGCCTCCAGCTGTTGCAAAACTACAATTCCCAGCATGTACTGATTGCCGAAGACCATGATGGGAGATGTAGTTATGCAACAGCTGGAGGTACGCAACTACAACTCCCAGCATGCCAAGACAGCTGTTTGCTGTTTTGGCATGCTGGGATTTGCAGTTTTGCATCATCTGGAGAGCTACAGTTTTGAGACCACTGCACAGTGATCTCCAAACTGCGGCCCTCCAGATGTTGCAAAACTACAAATGCCAGCATGCCCAGACAACAAACTGCTGTGTGGGCATGCTGGGAGTTGGAGTTTTGCAAGATCTAGAGGGCAACAGTTGAGAGATCACTGCACAGTGATATCCAAACTGTGACCCTCCAGCTGTTTCAAAACTACAAATCCCAGCATGCCCACACAGCAAACAGCTGTCTGGGAATACTGGGAGTTGTACTTATGCAACATCTGTAGGGCTACTGTTTAGAGACCACTGTATAGTGGTCTCAAACTGTAGCCCTCCAGCTGTTGCAAAACTACAAATCCCAGCATGCCCAAACAGCTGTATGTAGTTTTGCAACATCTGGAGGGCTACAGTATAGAGACCACTGTATAGGCAACTCACCGGCTTCTGTAGGGTACAGGGAGCCAGCTGCACATCATCGCCGCCCGCCGATCTCCACCATCGATCGCCGCCTCTGCCGCCGGCGATGGGTAAGTGGACCTCCGGTGCCGGTCCCCGCCTATTGTGGGTGGGCAGAACGGGGAAACCAAAAGTTAACCCCCGCCCCCGATCTGCTATTGGTCGTCGCTTCTATACGACCAATAGCAGGGAAAGTAGGGGTGGCACCCTTGCCACCTCACTCCTATCCCTTCAGGGGGATCGTAGGTGTCTTGGACAACCCGATCCCCCTTATTTTCTGGGTCACCGAGTCACCATAGACCCGTATGAGCCGGAATTGCGCAAATCGCCGGTGTGAATTCACCGCCGATTTGCGGCGATTGCTGACATGGGGGGTCTGATGACCTCCCTGGACATTTGCGCGGTGTGCCTGCTGTCAGCATATCAGCAGTCACCCTGGTCCGGTCCCCGCCTGGCACGTGGCAGGGACCAAAATTCCCACGGATGTAAGCGTACCTCATGAGTCCTTAACTACCAGGGTCCCATGACGTAGCGGTACGTCAAGCGTCCTTAAGGGGTTAAGGACGTTACATAAAGTTGGATCAGCCTGTAGTGGGGTTTTCCACTGTGATTTTGAGTGTGACTCCATATCCAGACCTCCAAGGGTTGATACATTTGATTTCCATTGATAATTTTTATGAGATTTTGTTGTCCGCACATTCAACTATGTAAAGACGAAAGGATTTCATATGATTAGTTCATTCAGTTCTAGGATGTGTTATCTTAGTGTTCCCTTTATTTTTTTGAGCAGTGTAGTTTAGCATTATATCTGGCTCAGAGAAGAACCTTGTCTGGTCCCTATAACATATCCTGGACAAACATATGCCTTAAGGATGCTCTAAGGGCACATTGGAATACACATTTTGATTTTTTCTGATTAAAGGGGTTGTCCTGGGTTAGAAACAACATAGCTGCTTTCTTACATAAACAGCACCACGCTTGTCCTCAGGCTGTGTGCAGTATTGTAGCTTAATTCTATTGAAGGAAATAAAGCCAAGTTGAAATACCACAGAACATGTTTGGTGCTTTTTGGAATTAGAAACTCTTCAATAGTGCAGTAAATTTGCATTTCTTAACACCTAAACAACAATTGACGTAAATGTACGTCATGGTGCTGTGCTACTTAACTCACCATGACGTACATTAAGCTGCGCCATGACCGCGAGCACTGGATCAGTGCTCGCGTCATGCGCGGCAGGTCCCGGCTGCTATCAGCAGCCAGGGACCCGCCGGTAATGTCGGACATCCGCGATCGCGCGGATGTCCGCCATTAACCCCTCAGATGCCGTGATCAATACAGATCACGGGAACTGCGGCAGTGCGGTACTTTAAATGGATGATCGGATTGCCCGTAGCGCTGCCGCAGGATCTGATCATCCAAAATGGCGGACAGAGGTCCCCTCACCTGCCTCTGTCCGTCTCCATGGGTCTTCTGCTCTGAGATCGAGCAGACCAGAGCAGAAGATCGCAGATAATACTGATCAGTGCTATGCTCTATGCATAGCACTGAACAGTATTAGCAATCAAATGATCGCTATAAATAGTCCCCCATGGGGACAATTAAAGTGTAAAAAAAAAACAAAGATTAAAAATGTAAAAAAAAAAAGGAAAAAAATTAGAAAAATACCCTCCCCCAATAAGAATGTAAATAATCAGTTTTTCCCATTTTACCGCCCAAAAAAGCGTTAAAAAAAGTTAAGAAACATGTTTGGTATCAAAGCGTGCGTAAAAGTCTGAACTATCAAAATATTTTGTTAATTTTCCTGTACGGTGAACAGCGTAAGTGTAAAAAAAATAAAAAAAGTCCCAAATTGCTGCTTTTTTTCTAACATTTTATTCCCAAAAATTTTTTTTACTAAAATTTATAAAAAGTAAAACCTAAGCAAATCTGGCACTTATAAAAATTACAGATCACGGCACATAAAATGAGCCCTCATACAACCTTCCAAAATTTGCAAAATTGCGGTTTTCTTTTCAATTTTCCCACATAAAAAAATATTTTTTTGGTTGTGCCGTACATTTTATGGTAGAATAAGTGATGTAATTACAAAGTAAAATTGGTGTCGCAAAAAACAAGCCCTCATATGGGTCTATGGATGGAAATATAAAAGAGTTATGATTTTTAGCAGGCGAAGAGGAAAAAACGAAAATGCAAAAATAAAATTGGCCTGGTCCTTAAGGCTGAAATGGACCTGGTCCTTAAAGGGGTACTCCAGCCCTGAGACATCTTATCCCCTATCTAAAGGTTAGGGGATAAGATGTCTCACCGCGGGGGTCCCGCCACCCGGGACCCCCGCAATCTTGTATTTGGCACCCACCTGTTTGCGCTGCACCCCGTGGTGCCAGCTCACGAACAGCCAGGTGGCGACCACGGGGACGGAGTATCGTGATGTCACGACTCCGTCCCCGTGTGACGTCCCCCCCACGCCCCTGCTATGCAAGTCTATGGGAGTGGGCATGATAGATAGGGGGTAAGATGTCTCAGGGCCGGAGTACCCATTTAAGGGGTCAAAGGAGTTATTCATGAATATAAAAACTGTTTGTTTCTTCCAAAAACAGCACCACCCCTGTTCTCAGGTTGTGAGTTGTATTACAACTTGTCTTCATGCACTGCAATTGAACTGAGCTGCAATGCCACACACAACTGGAGGACAGAAGTTAGCTTTGGTTTTCTAATTCTGGATAATCCATTATCTTAAAAGAAAAAAATTATCTTCAGTTTTTCTATTTCACTTTGTTTTTTAATTCATGTTTTCCTTTAAAAAAAAAATACATTAGCTTAAATAGCCCCAGCAATGCCGTTTTTACATTGGAATTCTGTAGACTGTATATAATCGGATTTATCATGGGGGTGATGGCAGCATATGTTATATTAAAGATTAAGTCAGGAACATCAAATGAAGGGGGCATTATATACCCTACTAGGCTTGTCCCATAGTAAATACAGACGACAGTGATGTGGGATAAGCAGGTGGAGAAGGCTTTTTTTCGACTTTCTTTTGACGTCATCTTAAAGATAACAGAGAAAATATTAATGTAAGAAATAAAAGTGCACAACAAAGGTATAAAGCCCAAGACCAATATTTCTATACCCGCTATTATAAGTAGCATTTGTGTTCCTGTGCACGTTGTCCTTGTTAGGGACTTAGAATCACAGAAGAACTGGTGGATGATGTTGGAGTGACAGAAAGACATGTATACAGCTGAGGTTACAAACATTAAAGAGTTTATAAAGGCGGCCACCCAAATCCCAATAATAATCAGAATACAATTTCTCCGACTCAAGATACGATTATAATGCAAGGGAAGGCAGATAGCAACATATCGGTCATAAGCCATAATGAAGAGGAGAATTTCCTCGGCAGCCGACACAGTGGAGAAAAAGAAATATTGAGTATAACATTGTGAGAAGGAAACAAAGTGATTCCCGGATAATAACATGTGCAGTAATTTAGGAACTGAGACCGATGTATAAAATATGTCTACAATGGACAAATTACAGATAAAGAGATACATTGGTTTATGTAACTGAATGTCCAGACATATGGCGGCAATAATGGAAGAATTTACAAGAACTCCGATCAAATATATCAAGAAAAAGAAAGTGGTAATGAGCGGTTTATTCCTTGTCTGTCCAGAAAATGGCAACATGTAAAAACTTTTAATAGACGTCTCATTCTTCATTGCTATTCTAATAAGAAAAGAAAAGAAAAAAAATAAACAACAACAACATTTTAGAACAAAGTCAGATTTTAGAACAATACATATAATGAAAGAAGTAAGAATGCAAAACCTAATTCAGGTAATCAACTCGTCATCCCATGTAATCCGTTTTCCTGAGGATCCAGTCATCCTGTGTACATCTGTGTAGATTTATTGATTATCATTTCATCTCTGTGTTCATTTGTATTAATATTCTAATTCCGAGTGAGATTTTGCATTAGTCTTCACAACTTAAGCCCTGTAATATCTAGGAGCGGAGAAATTGCAAGATGTAATGCCTCTATGGATCTGCATCTGCTGTGTTACCCAACTGGTTTGACTTTGGTCCCAAATTAGGAGCACAGTCTAGGTGCCTTCTATGTTTTTACCCTTTATCTAAGTTCTTGATGTGGAAACTAGCTATCTGCTAGAATGTACCAGGTTGCTTCTCCACAACGGTCCCAGTGTGGGATGGGGGTTTCCTAAGACAGATGGTACCAGTGTCAAATATGGGAAAACAGGCAGAGTTGGGACTAATGCATGCATGGGTATTGGGCTGACAGTCTAGTAGAGGAGACCGGTTCAGATAGAAAAGTCTTAACAGGTGGCACAAGTTCAATGTCAGTGGTCTTGGTAAAGTACAGGTGGGCCAGTGTAGTTCACAAGGGTCAGGCAAGGACAATATCAGGAGATACAGGTCAGACACAGGATAAAAGATTAGGAACAACACACCTTCTCTATGGTAAAAACACACTATTGTGCAGACTAAAGGGGGCAGATGGAACAGTCTAAATTATGGATAGATGAAGGCCACATTAGTAGTGGACTTGCTGGTTCTTTAATTTCCAGGGAGATCACGAGGATGGGAGGAGTGAGCTCAAGTATCATGTCATGAGAGAGAAATTTGCTAGATTGTGCCAAGCCTTTAAGACATCTGTATTCTGTTTGTGTGAATGGGCTTGTCTGTTCTGTTCCTTGCTGGATAAAAATTGGAAAATCAGAGTGTAACGTGGTCTATAGTGTGAAGTGCCACTCCGGCCCCAAGCTGCGATTCTCTTCCTGTCAGTAATCATGATGCTTGGGCATGGAGTCATGTCAGGGGTCAGTGATTGGTTGAACAGCAGTATGACATTCTGGGCCCCATTGTCTCTTCAGGCCCTGGGGACCAGAGTGGGACACCAAAGGCACCATCGGAGCACTGAAGATAAGTAATGATTTGTTTTTTTTAAATACTGTGCAATGGGGGTGAAAAAATAAAATCCCTTCAACCTGTTTGTTCAAAAGTTTGCTGTGTAACATTTTTTTTTCTGTTAGCCATTTGTTCACTTTTTTGTTTTTTTAACTGGCTAACATGGTATCAAACCCTAGTCTTTTCAGAGCCATATTGATTTCCTACTTTGGAACAAAATTCAAGGAAAACAATTAGAGCTGAAGCCTCCAGAGGGGAAAACTGCCAGAAAATGTAGATACAGATCATATAATAGAAATTCTTCTTGTCTTCTTGTACACACATGATGGCTATTTCTGAAAAGTCACCTGAAACAACAGCGATGATAAAGATGATGATTATTATTAAAGATGAGTGAACCAAGCCTGGCGAACCTGGTTTTGCTTCAAACTTAGGGGTGACAGTGGCTTAATGATCTTTCAAACAATGCCATGGCGGTAATAATAGCAAAAGGGATGAGAAACACATGATAAAGGACTGGTAGAGGACAGAGCACCCCTGCCATGTACTCTGCCAGTAAGAATGTTGGTGGCAGTATCAGTACCAGTACAGGTAGCAGTAGCAGCCAGGAGGCTGGTGGTAGCAGTAGCAGCCACGTCAGCAAGCAAAAGTTCTTACTGTCTTCCAGTTGTTGTGTGGTTTTGGAGTGTGGTATGGCCCTTGTGTATTGGTTGACTCGTTCAAGGTCTTCTTAGGAGGTGGAAGAAAAGTCACTATCTGATGATATGTCGTTGAGCCATGTGTCAGTAGTTCCTCGTTGTCTACAGTTACATGGCAAAGTGGAGATGTCTATCCTACATGCTCTGTTTCATCATCTCTGTCTTTGCCCACCCCCTTGCTAAGCAGAAGGATAACAATAGTGACAAGGAGGAGTTGTGTGAGGACCTTTTGGAGTATGTTGCAGAGGAGGTGGAAGCAGCTGCCAGCACTGGTAAGATTGGTGGCAGTAGGTGTGATGGGGATACTGTAAGGAATCATGATCACACATCAGAAATTCATGCAGAGAGGAGTGGTGACAACAATGAGTAAGAGTTTGATGATGACAATGAAGTGTTGGACAGGGCGTGAGAACCAGGTGTGGAGCAGGTGTTCAGAGCAGGAGGGTAGTGATAGTGTCAGCAAAGAAGAGCATAGCAGAGGTAGGGCCAGAACACCTGTCAAATGTAACAGATGTAGGGTTTCTTGTCTGATCAGCTCAGGTGACAGTGACGCTGCTGCATCTGTATGCTTGAGAAAAAACCTTCCAGAGGAGGAGCACAGTACGGTGGTGGTGTCCAGTACATGTGAAAATTCATTTCTACCTTCCCAGATGCAGAAAACATGGCACATAGTGCTGTCTATGTAAAAAGAAAGTAAGCAGTGACCAGGTCTCAAATATAGGGACTATGGGGGAGATTTATCAAAACCCATAGCAATCAATCAGATCGCTTCTTTCATTTTTTAAAAGGCCTCTTAGAAATAAAAGAAACGATAGCGGTTGCTATGGGTAACTCAGCAACTTTTCCTCTGGACAGGTTTTGATAAATTTCCCCCTATGTCTCTACACCTAGAGCCCCCTCACAAGGCTGTGTGGGACAGTCGAGTTGCTCCACAAAGTGAGGAAAACTTTGCCCCTGCTGATGCTGCTCCTCCATGCCCCCCCAAGTGTCTAGTAGCCTGGCTTTGTCCACAGACAACGCATTCTTTGTCTTGTCCTCATCAATGTCAAGTCTTCCTAATTGATCCTGTCAGTAATCTATTGGGGAATCTATGTCCTACAGACAACAATATTCGCCCAGTCATTCTGTTGTAGTGTGCCTTAATTCCCATCAGTCCAAATTGTTGGTGGTGCAGGCACTCCTGTACCACCTTGTTGACTCCACAGCATTTAGGCAACTAATGGGGTGTACCCAGCCAAGGTGGCACATACCTAGTAGCCATGGATTCACCAAGAAAACTGTCCCCGCTTTGCATAAGCATGTGGCAGAGAGGGTGGACCACCTCATGCAGTTTTCAGTGTGCAGCACATGGCATGGATTGGTAGATACATGAAGTAGTAGCCAGGCCAATACATGTCTTTTATGGTAAACATCCTGCATCCACTAGAACAAAATGGTAGTGAAACCTCCACAGTTACACCAATCAGATTTTACTTCTGACCCTTGCTGTTTATTCTCCTTATCTAGGTCCTCCTCAATGGACATGTTGCATGCACCCACAGGAAAAAACGTAGCTTACCCTCCTTCTTGTTCTTTCTTTTATCTGTGCAAAATAAAGGGCTGCCATGCTGTATTACATCTCTTAAGCCTGGTTGAGAAAAGCCACACATCGGAGGATTTGCTGCCCTGTCTGCAACAGGAAGTTTCACACTGACTTTCTGACCGTAATCTGACATTGGAAAACTTGGTCGCAGATAAAGGCACAAATATTGTAAAAGCAATAAATCTAGGTGGTATGGCACACCCTCCCTGTATGGCACATGTCGTCAAAAGAATTTGTGCAGCCTCAGAGATGTCCTTGTGTACCGCGCCTGTCTCAGCTGTCAGTGAGGTTGAGTCGCTATCAGGTGGAACGACCTGGGGGTTACCTGCCGCGGCAAGTCCATCCCGCTTTGCGGCGGGCTCTGGTGAAAACCAGTAACCCCTTAGATTCCGTTCCCCTGGTACGGCCCACGCCATCGCCTCACTGACACAGAGGATCCACTCCCGTGTCCTCCCAGTACACCAGTCCGGATCCTGACAGAAATGTCCACTATTCAGACACTTGCTGCCTATCTCCTCATAGTCCTCATCCATGGCCATCTTGAATGCCCCCACAGGGAAGAACATAACGTACCCTCCTCCACTTCTTCCATCCTTTCATCGGTTCATCGGTGCAAACTCAAGAGCTGCCATTCTGTATTAAATGTTATAATCCTGGGAGAGAAAAGCCACACAGCAGAAGAATTGCTGCCCTGTCTGCAACAGGAAGTTTCACACTGGCTCTCTGGCCATGATCTGACATTGGGAAACGTGGTCACAGATAACAGAACAAAAAAACTTTTTTTACCCAAATATCCTTGGTAAAATGAGGGTGCGTGTTATAGGCCGGTGCGTGGTATACCCCGATAAATACGGTAATACACATATTTGGTATCTCCGTGTGTGGAAACATCTGAAATATTAAAATATAATGTTATTGAACCCATATGGTGAATGGCGTGAACGTAAACAAAAAAAGCGCAAAATTGCTGCTTTTTTTGTCACATTTTATTCCAAATTTTTTTTTTAAAACTTAATAAAAGTTTTATATGCATAAATGTGGTATCAATAAAATGTACAGATCATGGCGCAAATAATGAGTCCTCATATCGCCGCTTATACGAAAACATTTTAAAGTAATAGGTTGTCAAAATAGAAGGATTTTAAACATACTAATCTGGTTAAAAAGTTTGCAATTTTTTTTAAGTGCACCAATAATAGAAAAGTATGTTATCATGAGTATCATTTTAATTGTATTGGCCCACAGAATAAAGAACACATGTCATTTTTACCGTAAATTGTACGGCGTGAAAACAAAACTTTCCAAAATAAACAAAATTGCGTTTTTCTTTTTAATTTCCTCACACAAATAATAGTTTTTTGGTTGCGCCATACATTTTTTGGTAAAATGAGTGATGTCATTACGCAGGACAACTGGTCACACCAAAAATATTAAAGAGTTAAGATTTTTTGAAGTCGAGGAGGAAAAAACGAAAATGCAAAAATAAAATTGGCATTAAGATCAAGGGGTATTCCAGGATTTTTTTTTTATTTGACTATGCTACAGGGGCTGTAAAGTTAGTGTAGTTCATAATATACTGTCTGTACCTTTGTGTGACGGTTTTCTCACAATTCTTCTGTGATTTTCAACCCACTATTTATTTTTAACAGCATACAAAATGACTATTGTCTCAGATTTTTCCCAGGTTGCAATGCGGCCAAGACCTGACTCACTAGTCAGCTGCTGACAGGGAGCCTGTCTGCTTCAATGGGTGGAGTGATCGCTTGGTGGGAGAGAGATTAATCTGCAACTAATGCAACAGCTGTAGGCACCCTGATTGAAAACCACAGGTCTTTTGAATGGATGAAGCTCACTTATGTTTCAATGGGTAGAGTGGCCGATGTGAGGGAGGGAGGAAAATTGAATTATGGGATTTGTAGGCAAAAGAAGAAAACTCAAACAGGAAATACCAGTTCTCAAAAAGCTAGCCACAATGTTATGGAAATCTCACAACATTTAGCCCCAAGACAAGCACAGATCCTTCCTAAGCATGTCCATTAATGTCTTGCAGGTACGTACTAAAATCACCTTATGGTGGAGAACCGCTTTAATCTTGTTGTCAAATGTTTCTTGAGAAATTGTGGTGGTCTCAGGGATGTGCTGTCAAGTTTGTGTTTACTTTAGCAATTTTTTAATGTTTTTAAATATGCCCTCTTTGACCAACAGTGCCTAAACAATGCTTCCTTTGCAACATTTTAACATGGTGGAACTCAACATTACACGTGTTGGATCACCTGTAACAGCAGCACCACAAAGTGGTGATCGACTTACTTATCAAGTAGACAGACAATTTTTGGAGCCAGTGTGACTTTCACCTCAGGTCTTTTGAAGAGGCACCAAAATTTGTCAGCAAGGACAACAGTGGAATTAGCAATGTTTTGCCACTAATATGCTTTCTGGACCAAAAGCTCACGGCGATGATTGAGGAATGAGGGATTTAGGAAGGTTCATATCTGACTTGCAGCAGTATGGATGTTTTTCTTGAGGAGGAGTTGGGTAAAGAGGATGAGGAAATGGAACCTAAGAAGGAGGATTTGGAGGTAAAATCTGTTGAAGAAACAGGGGACGAGTACCCTACACAAGGTGACAGTGATGATGATGACAAGGACCATGATGATTAACCTTGGCAGTAGGGGACGTAGGCAGAACAAGCTGGGCCCTCAGAAAAGTTGCCAAGGATGGCGAGCTGTGAGCATATTGTGCACATGAAGAAAAGAGATGAGTGCTGGATAGCCATACTCTTAGACCCTCTGTATGAATTAAGAAATTAGTTTCCCCTTCTGAGAAGGAGGATAAATTGAATTTTTATATGGAGAAGCTACACAACCAGCTTGCCACAGCTTTCCAGCACCAAACGCCTACTGAAAGGCGGTTCAGTCTCCGCTCTCTGTTGAGTGAACTTCCCACTTCCCCTGCCACCACTACTCCTCCAAGAGGCAGAAGCAGCAGCAGTAGCGGCATCTTCACATTGGAGTATGTGATGACAGTTTTTACATCTGGTATTCCACCCTGACATAATTTGTCCCCAAAGGGATTTACACCACCAACTGAACAACCGAGTTAAGGCATACCTAAGCTGTGCCCTTTCTCAGCCAGACACCATGAACATTTGGGTCTCCAGAACTTGCTCAGTTTGCCATGGGTTTTCTGTCTTGTCCATCCTTCAATGTAGCATCAGAGAGAGTGTTCAGAGAGCAGCAAACAAGAAGATCCCACCAGTCCACCACTGCCTCCTGTTTGCTGGCTACTACAACAACCACTCCATCACTTATGCTGTTACCGCTACTCCCAGCCAGGCTCACACATACACAACTTCTTCACTATTTTGGAACACCAATCCTGTTGCAGCTTCCAAAAAGGCTAATTTACTTGTCAGACTCACAGAAAGAATTTGTAGAGTGCTTGAAAAAAGCCAATGCATTTTCCAATACCACTGTGTCCGTTTTAACTCTTACAGGCATCTGCAAACAACCAAGTATACATGATGTAGCTCTATTTTAGTGTTAATAAGCATGCAAAATCCACTGGTGCTGTGTGTTTTTAAACAAAATGTCAGTTTCCATGTTTCATTGGTTACCACAAATTAGGGCACCATAAATTAGCCTTAAAACCACTTTAAAACCATTTAAATATATTCCTATAAGTGTTATACAGGGCCTCTCAAGCAGTGTTATACACACGTTTTATAAATTTAAAACAAGTATGGATAAAAGGATACTTCAGGATCTTGTTTTATTCAGTCTTCAAGCCCATGATTCCAAGTTATAATACTGTGTAATCTGATTCTTTACCTAGGGACCCAAACCCAAAAGTGATGTACCGTATATACTCGAGTATAAGCCGAGTTTTTCAGCACGATTTTTCGTGCTGAAAACACCCCCCTCGGCTTATACTCGAGTGAACTCCCCCACCCGCAGTGGTCTTCAACCTGCGGACTTCCAGAGGTTTCAAAACTACAACTCCCAGCAAGCCAGGGCAGCCATCGGCTGTCCGGGCTTGCTGGGAGTTGTAGTTTTGAAACCTCCGGAGGTCCGCAGGTTGAAGACCACTGCGGCCTTAAACATCATCCAGCCCCCTCTCACCCCCTTTAGTTCTGAGTACTCACCTCCGCTCGGCGCTGGTCCGGTCCTGCAGGGCTGTCCGGTAAGGAGGTGGTCCGGTGAGGAGGTGGTCCGGGCTGCTATCTTCACCGGGGAGGCCTCTTCTAAGCGCTTCGGGCCCGGCCTCAGAATAGTCACGTTGCCTCGACAACGACGCAGATGCGTCGTTGTCTAGGCAACGGCTCTATTCCGGGCCGGAAGCGCGGAGAAGAGGCGCCCCCGGTGAAGATAGCAGCCCGGACCACCTCCTCACCGGACCACCTCCTTACCGGACAGCCCTGCAGGACCGGACCAGCGCCGAGCGGAGGTGAGTACTCAGAACTAAAGGGGGTGAGAGGGGGCTGGATGATGTTGAAGGCCGCAGTGGTCTTCAACCTGCGGACCTCCGGAGGTTTCAAAACTACAACTCCCAGCAAGCCCGGACAGCCGATGGCTGCCCGGGCTTGCTGGGAGTTGTAGTTTTGAAACCTCTGGAGGTCCGCATGTTGAAGGCCGCAGTGGTCTTCAACCTGCGGACCTCCGGAGGTTTCAAAACTACAACTCCCAGCAAGCCCGGACAGCCGATGGCTGCCCGGGCTTGCTGGGAGTTGTAGTTTTGAAACCTCTGGAGGTCCGCAGGTTGAAGACCACTGAGGGCGAATGATGAGAAGAGGATGAGGAAGGGGGGGGGGGGTGTGGGGATGATGAAGGGGGGTGGGGATGATGAAGGGGGGGGGGTGTGGGATGATTACAAGGGGATGATGAAGGGGGGATGTGTGGGATGATAAGGGGATGTGTGGGATGATGACAAGGGGATGATGAAGGGGGGATGTGTGGGATGATAAGGGGATGTGTGGGATGATGACAAGGGGATGATGAAGGGGGGATGTGTGGGATGATGACAAGGGGATGATGAAGGGGGGATGTGTGGGATAAGGGGATGTGTGGGATGATGACAAGGGGATGATGAAGGGGGGATGTGTGGGATAAGGGGATGTGTGGGATGATGACAAGGGGATGATGAAGGGGGGATGTGTGGGATGATGACAAGGGGATGATGAAGGGGGGATGTGTGGGATGATAAGGGGATGTGTGGGATGATGACAAGGGGATGATGAAGGGGGGATGTGTGGGATGATAAGGGGATGTGTGGGATGATGACAAGGGGATGATGAAGGGGGGATGTGTGGGATGATGACAAGGGGATGATGAGGATGTTAATGACGGGTCTGGATGATGACAGGGGGGGATGAGGTATTTCCCACCCTAGGCTTATACTCGAGTCAATAACTTTTCCTGGGATTTTGGGTTGAAATTAGGGGTCTCGGCTTATACTCGGGTCGGCTTATACTCGAGTATATACGGTAGTACAAATCTTTTTTATTTTACTGTTGTCTCTGACCTTTACCAGCATTCCATGTGGCCAGAGACAATATATTAAGTCAAGTGTCTCCAGGGTGCATGGCTATGCTGCAGAGGGTAATCGGATAGCAGGGTAACACATAGGGTTAACAATAATAAAATAAATTTACTGTTATATTTTCTGTTACACTTCTCAGAGCTCAGTGCTTAAAATGCTAACAGAAATCAGAGATTGGGCTCACATAATGCTATCTATATAAAATAGTACTAGGGTTAGCTTAGTGGTTAAAGGGGTACTACCGTGCTGACAACTTAACCCCTATCTAAAGGATAGGGAATAAGTTGCCTGATCGTGCGGGGTCCTGCCGCTGGGGACCCCCGAGATCTCGCACGCAGCACCCCGCTGTCATCAGGCCCTGGAGCGAATATCGTTCCGGGTCTGATGACTGCCGATCACGGCGTGACGTCATGGCTACGCCCCCATGTGACATCACACTCCGTCCCTCAATGTAAGTCTATTGCAGGGGGCGAGACAGCTGTCTCGTCCCCTGCCATAGACTTGCATTGAGGGGCGGAGCGTGAAGTCACACGGGGGTGGAGCTGTGACATCACGTTCACCGGCCCCTTCATCAGACCCGGAGTGATGACAGCGGGGTGCTGCGTGCGAGATCGTGGTGGTCCCCAGTGGCGTTACCCCCCGCGATCAGGAAACTTATCCCCTATCCTTTAGATAGGGGATAAGTTGTCAGCACGGTAGTACCCCTTTAAGAACATTGCATCAGGTCACTGGTTTGTATTCTTGGACAGACCATAAAATTATTTGGTTTCTTCTGTGTTCAGTAATAAAACCATTGAACACAGAGGTTGCACAAGTCAAGGAACACCCAGTGACTTTCAGAACACAAATTTTGCTTCAATATATATCAGCCTCTGTTGCACATTTGTAAAGGCACTGATCTGTCAGAACTATAAAAACATTCCACATCCTAAAAGGGTTATCTAGCAAAAAAATTTCTTGTGCGCGAGCTGTCTGATAAAATAAAGAAAAATCTGTATTTACCTCCCTCACTCCCTTAACAGCCTCCGCTCCAGCGCGGCAACTGGTCTTCATTGAATTTCCTGGTGCTGTGGTCAATACATCACCCAACCATTGGGGCCAGTGATTGGCTGAGCAGCAATGTGATGTATTGACAACATTATTAGTAAGTTAAGTTCAGTGTAGCCGGGCACCATAATAACGGCTACGGATTACCGAGGGAGGTACATTTTTTTAAAATTTTATTAGACAGCCTGGGCACTTTTTTTTAATTTTATCTAAAAAAAGTGGGCACAAACTTTTTGCTGGACAATCCGTAAAGAGATTTAAAAAAGCAGTGCTTATTCAAAAGTTCACCTCTAGTACAGCAGCAATAGTGGTGTATGCCCAGTGGCACCACAAATAATCATAATGCAAATTTTTATCGTGAATATAGGCACTTCGCGATTTCGTGATTATTTAGAATATAGTGCTATATATTCGTAATTACGAATATTCGTTTTTCTTTTCACATGCAAGTTTTTGTGCAAATTTTTATGTGAATTTTCCATCCAAAAAAAAGTTAACGAACATAGCATATGCAATAGAATATGCAAATTTTGCGATCATAGGACGAATAATCGTCAATATGTTCGCGACATATCGCAAATTTGAATATGGCCCCTGCCGCTCATCACTAGCCCAGAAGACATATGACTCCTCTCTATCATCAGATATCCACCCCAGGTGAGGGCATAGAATCGATAGAAATTCAATCAATATGCAATATTGGAAAAAGACATTTTTAAAGTTGCTGTTATTTGTTTTTATTTTCTAATGTATCTGCATTGAGTAAAATGCTTTTCGTAATGACAGACACAATTAAAGATTTTTAAATTGGTGAAATGTATGGGATTTTTCTACCCGGTGACGGGTACATTTTATACCAAAAATGGCTAAAAAAAAAAAGAGAATGTCATGCTTTTTTCAATTTATTTATTATTTGTAATGTACAGAAATCAGTTGATCTTTTCTATCTCCATAAAGTACAATATTAGACATAAAACAATGTAAAAAATACTAAGAACAAATCAGAGATATTCTTTATACATTCCAAATTTACAAATTCTGGCTTAGTCATTAAAGGTATACTCTGGTGGAAAACTTTTCTTTTATTTAAATCCACTGGTGCCAGAAAATTAAACAGATTTGTAAATTACTTCAATTAAAAAATCTTTACCCTTCCAGTACTTATTAGCAGCTGTATGCTACAGAGGAAATTATTTTCTTTTTTTTACTTCTGTTTTTGACTTGCCCACAGTGCTCTCTGCTGACACCTGATGCCCATATCAGGAACTGTCCAGAGCAGGAGAAAATCCCCATAGCAAACCTATGCTACTCTGGACAGTTCCTGACATGGACAGAGGTGTCAGCAGAGAGCACTGTGGACAAGACAAAAAAGAAATTAAAAAAGAAAAACTTTCTCTGTAGCATACAGCTGCTAATAAGTACTGAAAGGATTAAGATTTTTAAATAGAAGTAATTTACAAATCTGTGCTGTAGAAATATTAATCATAAACCACTAGGGCAATATCAGATATACTGATATATGATGTTAAAGATAGAGATTAAAAATAAATAAATGAACCGTGCTTCAATTGTATAACATGATACATGAAATATTTATTAAAATACAATTAGATAAATTAGTTATACCCTCCTGTCACAGGGCCCTTGTGAGGAGGTAAATAGATATGGATAAAACAAATCTATACATATAAAACTCAATGGCCCTAATTTACTAAAGTCCAACCGGTTCTTTTTCTCGGTTAATGCGCCTACATTTTAGTCGCAACGTCTGTGCGACTGTTTATGCAACCAAATTTTAGTCGCACAACCGAAACTTTAGAAACCACTCAGAGTGGGGTTTTTTTTCACTCTGAAATGGGGGTGTTTTATGCAAAAATGGGCGTTTTGCCGACAAAAAACTAAAAATACTCGGAGAACTTCCAAAATCACTCGAGAAAAAGTGTGAATTTGCCCCACACAATAACCGACAGCCAAGAGGCCGAGTGAATTTCCAATAATGGAGGGATTTCTTACAAGGGACTGTTTATCATTGTGCTTTGTGTGAAAGTAACTTGTTTTATAACCTGAAAACATTTTGTACAGTTCAACACTTTTGTGAATAAAATAATGAACACTTTTCTGATAGCTAATGTTTATATATTTTTTTCTTTTAACATTTGCAATATTAGGTTTGAATCAATTTAACACCCAAGCTGATAAACAAGGATAATTGTTGTAATGTTTGAAAAAATTATAACACATGAAAACATTTGATTCATGAAAACATTTTTAAACAAATAAGTCTAAACCATTTTGACTCAGACAACTAATTTCTTTAGCTCGGAGTTTGTGCAACACAATTGACTAGTGCGACACAAAAAATCATACGGCAGAAAAATAACCGACATGTGCGACAGAATAGTAAATAAGCCTGAAAAAAAAAGATGAGTGATATTGAAATCACTCCAGAATAAACACTCCACTCTTTGTGTGTGTGTGTGTGTGTGTGTATGTATGTGTATATATATATATGTGTGTGTGTGTATGTGTGTATGTATGTGTGTATGTATGTATGTGTGTGTGTGTATGTATGTGTATATATATATATGTGTGTGTGTGTATGTGTGTATGTATGTGTGTATATATATATGTGTGTGTGTGTATGTGTGTATGTATGTGTATATATATATATGTGTGTGTGTGTATGTGTGTATAAATGTGTGAATGTTCCACAATCACGTCCAAACAGCTAAAGATATTAACATGAAACTTGGCCACATGTTACTTATATGTCAACAACAAACATAGGATAGGTAATTTAACCCTTACTCACCCCCATTTGCCAGGGTCGGGGTTTTTGTTTAAAGTCCCATACAAGTCTATGGGAAAAATATATGTTACTGCATAACTTCCAAACGGCTGTAGATATTTGGATAATACTTGGTCACATGTTACTTATATGTCCACTTAAAATATAGGATAGTTAATTTAACTCCTAACTACCCCATTTGTGAGGGTCAATTTTTTTTAAGTCCCATGCACATCAATGGGAAATGTATGTTCCCACATAATTTCTGTATGGCTGGAGATATGTCCATACCTGGTACACATATTATGGGTCGGAATATGGGGATAGGATGGGAGGTTGTGATAGGAGGTCGAGATAGGAGGACGGGGTGGTCGCCATAGGAGGTCGGGATAGGAGGTTGGGATAGGAGGTTGGGATAGGAGGTTGAGATAGGAGGAAGGGATAGGAGGATGGGATATGAGGAAGGGATAGGAGGACGGGATAGGAGGTTAGGATAGGAGGTCCAGATAAGAGGAAGGGATAGGAGGATGGGATAGGAGGACGGGATAGGAGGACGGGATAGGAGGATGGCATAGGAGGACGGGATAGGAGGACGGGATAGAAGGACGGGATAGGAGGTTGAGATAGGAGGTCGGGGTATGAGGACAGGATATGGGGTTGGGATATGACAACAATATATGAGGACGGGATATGAAGTCAAAAGCTTTCTCTGTTGGTTTTCCTCCACAACAAGGATTAGGAAGGAAAAACCTGGCAATGCCGGGTACACAGCTAGTGTTACAATAAAATAATCGCACCACTGCAAGGTTTCAATTGTCCGGCATTTGCTTATTCAGCATTTGCTAGTTCATAATAGCATATAGTAATAGTCCACACATTAGTATATGCTAGATGTGGGAGCTCAAGTCTGTAAAGATATCAACCAGTACAGGTATATATTTACCAGCCAAATGTGTTTGATATGGATATGGTCCAGAATATCTGTGCCAGCAAACACCCGTCTGTGCCGAAGTCTGCAAGTGCTGCAAAGGAGCGCTGGCGTGCGCCTCTGCGAATGATCTGCCTGCCACAGACCGGATGAACGCCGCTGGGATGGTAGTGGAGGTGGATAGCAGATTCCCGGCAGTCAGACCTCGTGGAGCTCCCCGGCATCTGACATCAATGGTAAGACTGTGGGCTGGTTAGATGGAAACTGCCGCTGTTTTGGAGCAGTGGATCTGTCCGGCCATTGAAAGCCTTTCGGTTTTAGCAGATATATAGCTCGAGCAGCAGTGGTGCATTTTCAAAGCGTTTTTTATTTTTATTTTATTTCTAAATGCGTTTCAGAGTACTAAGAATATTAATAACCCTTTCTTCAGTAGAGGTATGACCTAGCTACCTCTACTGAAGAAAGGGTCATTTATATTCTCAGTACCCTGAAACGCATCTAGAAATACAAAAAAAATGCTTTAAAAATGCACCACTGCTGCTCGAGCTATATATTGGCTTAAAATGAAAGGCTTTCAATAGCCGGACAGATCCACTGCTCCAAAACAGCCGCAGTTTCCATCTAACCAGCCCACAGTCTTACCATTGACGTAAGATGCCGGGGAGCTCCACGAGGTCCGACTGCCGGGAATCTGCTATCCACCTCCACTTCCATCCCAGCGGTGTTCATTCGGTCTGTGGCAGGCAGACCAGCCGCAGAGACGCACGCCAGCGCTCCTTTACAGCACTTGCAGACCTCGGCACAGACGGGTGCTTGCCAACACAGATATTCTGGACCATATCAAACACATTTGGCTGGTAAATATATACCTGTACTGGTTGATATCTTTACAGACTTGAGCTCCCACATCTAGAATATACTAATGTGTGGACTATGACTATATGCTATTTTGAACTAGCAAATGCCGAATTAGCAAATGCTGGATAATTGAAACCTTGCAGTGGTGCGATTATTTTATTGTAAAATTAGTTTTATCCATATCTATTTACCTCCTCACGAGGGCCCTCTGACAGAAGGGTATAACTAATTTATCTAATTGTATTTTAATAAATATTTCATGTATCATTTCATTCAATTTATTTTTTTAATCTCTATCTTTAACATCATTTATCAGTTTATCTGATATTGCCCTTGAGGTTTATTGATAATATTGTTTTCTATTGCACAAATGTATTTCACACATAAGATGTAGGTGTTCAACCATTAAATACCTCGGTCAATAAATTGTGAGATGTACTTACCATTTTTTCAATTTAATTTACAAATCTGTTTAACTTTCTGGCACCAGTTCATTTAAAGAAAAAAAGTTTTCTACCGGTATACCCCTTTAAGACCAACTCCTGCCAAACCCTTGTTCCTTACCAGAATTTTTCTAGTAAATTAATCTTTTAACTCATGTAATAGAATAGTTCATAAAAAATGATTCCCAATAAAAATCTCAATAATGGGCTGACTTACCTGTATAGGGACACAAGGCTTGTCTTCATGTAAATGTCATTTGTGGAGAGTAAAGGGAGCGGAGGAGAAGCTTTATATTGTGCTTGGACAATCCCGGCCGGATGATCATAGAGTTAAAATTACCCAGGAGGAAACAAGATGTTAACGACATTAGAGAATTCATGTCTCTTGGGTCTTGACATAATGTTTTCCAAAGATTTATCTTTTAAGATTTTCTTTTACTATATATATATATATATATATATATATATATATATATATAGCAAAGAAAAAAATGCAGCACTCCAGATTCCAATGCAAAAAGTGTAGGATTTATTAGCTTGGCGGCATAGCGACGTTTCGGCTGCCTACTTGCAGCCTTTCTCAAGCTTGAGAAAGGCTGCAAGTGGGCAGCCGAAACGTCGCTATGCCGCCCGGCTAATAAATCCTACACTTTTTGCATTGGAATCTGGAGTGCTGCAATTTTTTCTTTGCTGTGTATCCTTTGACCCCGTTACCTGGGACAACGAGTTGCTGGCACCCACCACCTTTTTTCCATTTCCACATCTACTATATATATATATATATATATATATATATATATATACATATATACGGTATATATACATTTTTATTTATTTATTTTTTTATTAACTTCTAGATTTAGGTCCCATGGACAGGACAAGGCATAAACGTGCTATGAGCATTGTTCCCTGGAATATAAATTGCATTCAATAGAACATACCCCAGACTTTTCTCTCGAATTACTACAATAATAAACCTTAGTATGATTCTGTATGAAATGAGAGGGATAGAGAGGTAAAGTAGAGGCCATGTACTGTAAGGCCGGGTTCACACTGTGGAATCTGCAGACGGCATTTCCGCCAGAGATCCTGTAGGCAGCGCTAGGACAGGGATTTTATAGGCAACCAAGGCCCCCAAAAAAGGTGTATTTTTTACAACTTTTGAATGTTTACAACATCTATTTCTTCACTTTTTTGGGACACAAATCCTGTTGCTATTTGCACAATGGATAATTTAAGAAACGAAGGCTTAACCCCTTAAGGACTCAGGGTTTTTCCGTTTTTGCACTTTCGTTTTTTCCTCCTTACCTTTTAAAAATCATAACCCTTTCAATTTTCCACCTAAAAATCCATATTATGGCTTATTTTTTGCGTCGCCAATTCTACTTTGCAGTGACATTAGTCATTTTACCCAAAAATGCACGGCGAAACGGAAAAAAAAATCATTGTGCGACAAAATCGAAAAAAAAACGCCATTTTGTAACTTTTGGGGGCTTTCGTTTCTACGCAGTGCATATTTCGGTAAAAATTACACCTTATCATTATTCTGTAGGTCCATACGGTTAAAATGATACCCTACTTATATAGGTTTGATTTTGTCGCACTTCTGGAAAAAATCATAACTACATGCAGGAAAATTTATACGTTTAAAAATGTCATCTTCTGACCCCTATAACTTTTTTATTTTTCCACGTACGGGGCGGTATGAGGACTCATTTTTTGCGCCGTGATCTGAAGTTTTTATCCGTATGATTTTTGTTTTGATCGGACTTTTTGATCACTTTTTATTCATTTTTTAATGATATAAAAAGTGACCAAAATACGCTTTTTTGGACTTTGGAATTTTTTTGCGCGTACACCATTGATCGTACGGCTTAATTAATGATATATTTTTATAGTTCGGACATTTACGCACGCGGCGATACCACATATGTTTATTTTTTATTTTTTTTACACTGTTTTATTTTTTTTATGGGAAAAGGGGGGTGATTCAAACTTTTATTAGGGAAGGGGTTAAATGACCTTTATTAACACTTTTTTTTTACATTTTTTTTGCAGTGTTATAGGTCCCATAGGGACCTATAACACTGCACACACTGATCTCTAATGCTGATCACTGGCGTGCATTAACACGCCTGTGATCAGCATTATCGGCGCTTGACTGCTCCTGCCTGGATCTCAGGCACGGAGCAGTCATTCGTCGATCGGACACCGGGGAGGCAGGTAAGAGCCCTCCCGGTGTCTTATCAGCTGTTCGGGACGCCGCGATTTCACCGCGGCGGTCCCGAACAGCCCGACTGAGCAGCCGGGTCACTTTCACTTTCACTTTAGAAGCGGAGGTCAGCTTTGACCGCCGCTTCTAAAGGGTTAATACCGCACATCGCCGCGATCGGCGATGTGTGGTATTAGCCGCGGGTCCCGGCCGTTGATTACCGCCGGGACCGACGCGATATGATGCGGGATCGCGGCGCGATCCCGCTTCATATCGCGGGAGCCGGCGCAGGACGTAAATATACGTCCTGCGTCGTTAAGGGGTTAAAAAAGCCATAGGGTGAAGTTATTAAACCTGTGAAGAAGGAAAGTTGACCAGTTTCCCATAGCAACCAATCAGATTGCTTCTTTAATTTTTCAGAAATAAAATAAGAAATCTGATTGCTTTTGGCAACTGGTCATTTTTTTCTTTTTTCTCTACACAGGTTCTGATAAATCTCCCCATTGTGTCTTTTGATATCTCTGTATCCATTTTAACACTGGCAGATGCCTTGATTTTAGTGTTAAAAAGCACTAACACTGCAAAAAAAAAGTGGGAAAAAAAAGTATCAAAGTATCAAAAATAAATATCATTTAACCCCTTCCCTATTAAAAGTTTGAATCACCCCCCTTTTCCCATAAAAAAAACCACAGTGTAAATAAAAATAAACATATATGGTATCGCTGCGTGCGGAAATGTCCGAATTATAAAAAGATATTGTTAATTAAACGGCACGGTCAATGGCGTGCGCGCAAAAGATTCCAAAGTCCAAAATAGTGCATTTTTGGTCACTTTTTATATCATGAAAAAATGAATAAAAAGCGATCAATAAGTCCTATCAATGCAAAAATGGAACCGTTAAAAACTTCAGATCACGGCGCAAAAAATTAGCCTTCATACCGCCCCATACACGGAAAAATAAAAAAGTTATAGGGGTCAGAAATGACAATTTTAAACGTATTAATTTTCCTGCATGAAGTTATGATTTTTTCTAGAAGTACGACAAAATCAAACCTATATAAGTAGGGTATCATTTTAACCATATGGACCTACAGAATAAATATCAAGTGCCATTTTTACCGAAAAATGTACTACGTAGAAACGGAAGCCCCCAAAAGTTACAAAACAGCATTTAAAAATTTTTTTTGTCTCACAATGATTTTTTTTTCCGTTTCACCGTAGATTTTTGGGCACAATGACTGACGTCATTACAAAGTAGAATTGGTGGCGCAAAAAATAAGCCATCATATGGATTTTTAGGTGCAAAAGTTATGATTTTTTAAATGCAAGGAGCAAAAAACGAAAATGCAAAAACGGAAAAAACCCCGGTCCTTAAGGGGTTAAAAGATGAATTTAGAAATTTAAACTGAAGATTTTGGATAGCTGGTGCTACCTACCATAACAAAATTTTTATTCCCAGACCCAGGCACAGCAGTGGCATCAGTAAACCATATATTGCCTGAATGACACAGCCTGGAGTTGGCTGAAGCATGAGTACACACCAGGGCTTCACAATCCCCAAGAAAAAACACAAGAATTTTTTAAATTTAAAATGAAGATTTTGAATAGCTGATGCTACCTATCATAACAAAATTTTTATTCCCAGACCCAGGCACAGCCGCAGCATTAGTAAACCATATATTGCCTGAATGACACAGACTGGAGTTGGCTGAAGCATGAGGAGACCATTTAAATGTATGATTTTTTTATTTGAAATTGAAATCAATTATTTTGAAATTTAACTTTTAACTCCCAAGTTTTAGTGTCCCAGATCCCGGTGTGTGAGTACAAAGGACCTAATCTAACAAGCCCCCACAGGGCTCATGTGGCCGTGAGATGTAGGCGCAATGTCTCCATTGCCCTGACTGGCCATTGTTTTAAATACTTTTCGCCAAGGCAAACCATGTAAAGAACAGCGTGACACCACCGTGCCCTGCACACATGGTATTATGAAGGCCCACTGAGACTTGTCCGGGCAGTGGAGGCTGAGGACACAATGGAAGATGTGGAGGCGGAGTTGCACACTGTCACAGGACCAAAGGGCTGACAGAGTGGAGCAGGAAGCAGCATGAGTACGCAAGTGTGGTTCACAACCCCTAAAATTAAAAGGTGAACGTTGAAATCTCTATTGAACATGCATGTTAGGTAGTGCTACCATCCAAAAATTTAAGGCCCAAACCCAGAAGCATCAGTAAGCCAAGTAGTTCCTGAAAAACACAGTCAGGAAAAGGCATCAGCAGTACACAAGAGGATTTTATAACATCTAAGATTGAAAGATCAATGTTGAAATCGCAATTAAGCATGTATGTATGCTAGTGCAAAACATCCAAATTTAAGGCCCAAGCCTAGAAGCATCAATAAGCCAAGTAGTTCCTGAAACACACAGTCAGGAGCAGGCATCAGCAGTACACAAGAGGGTTTCATAACCCCTTACATTTAAAGATCAATGTTGAAATTTGCATAAAGCATGTATTTAGCTACTGCTAAACATCCAAAAATGAAAGGCCCAAGGCCTGAAGCATCAGTGAGGCAAGTAGTTCCTGAAAGACACAGGATCAGTCAGGAGCAGGCATTCACAGTACCCAAGAGGGTTTCATAACCCCTTACATTTAAAGATCAATGTTGAAATCTGCATTAAGCATGTATTTAGCTACTGCTAAACGTCCAAAAATTAAAGGCCCAAGTCCAGAAGCATCAGTGAGACAAGTAGTTCCTGAAAGACACAGGATCAGTCAGGAGCAGGCATTCGCAGTACCCAAGAGGGTTTAATAATCATAATTGTGAAGTGTTGGTGTAGCAGCATGGTCAATCTACTCTGAGGCACCTGGCATTGGTGGGTGAAAATCCTGGCTGATCTATGCCTGATTCATCTTCACAAAGGTCAGTCTCTCCACATTTTTCGTGGACAGACGAGTTCGCTTTGGGGTGACTATGGCCCCAGCCGCACAAAACACCCGCCCTGATGGCACACTACTGGCCGAGCAGGACAGCTTTTCCAGGTCAAACTCTGCTAGTTGCGGCCATGAATAAAGTCTGGCTGCCCAGAAGTCCAGTGGATCTTCAATGTTTGTTGGCATGGCCATGTCAAGGTATGCCACCACCTGCTGGTTCAGGTACTGCTCCATGTCTACCTGCTGCTGATGAGTTGCTTCACTATGCGGGTGAAGAAAGCTACTCATCAGTGACTGTAGACTTAGGCTGTTGATATTGGAGCTGGTACTGTTCCTGCCACCCCTCCCCAGCAGCCATAACAGTGGAAGGTGAGCGCAGAGGGCCCCCCCGAGTCAGACCTGCGAGTGGATGGACCATGTCGCTGATGGCATCGGCCAGCTGACTACGTAGGATCTCTCTGTAGTAGATCAGTTTTTCCTCCCTCTCAGTTGGTGTAAAAAAGGCCCCCATTCTGTGACGGTAGCAAGGGTCCAATAAGGTGGTGAGCCAGAAGTCATTCCGCTTACGAATTATGACAATTTTGGGGGTCACTACGCAAACAACTGAGCATACATCGTGCCATTTGCGCCAGTGACTCGGATGGACTCCCTGCCTCCATCTCCACTGCATACTGCCACGGTGTGTCTTGGTCCTCTGTCTCGCCTTCCTCATAATAACCCTCTAGCTCCTCTAGCTGGACATGCTCCTCCTCTCCTGTCCTCTGTGCACATCCTGGCACTTCTCTGCCTGACATACGTAGTGCATATATGAGAGTATTTCAATAAGCTTCACTAATCTTTAAACAGTATTTGTCTAGAGCAGCAGGTGATTACTTTTGGCTGTCCTTTCACAATATGTAGGCCCTTGACAGATTAACAGGTACAAAATGGTACACTAATTAGATGTACGTATGCGGTATGCACTGATGAGGGCAGAAAAATGCGCTACAATACGCAGAAAAACTCTGTATTTTTGTAAATCACCAGCCGGTGAGTACTATTGTTTGGACTTTCACAGTATGTAGGCCCTTGACAGATTAACAGGTACAAAATGGTACACTACTTGGATGTCAGTATGCGGTATGCACTGAGGAGGGCAGAAAAATGTGCAACAATACGCAGAAAATCTCTGTATTTTTGTAAAACACCAGCCGGTGAGTACTATTTTCAGGACTTTACCATTATGTAGGCCCTTGACAGATTAACAGGTACAAAATGGTACACTACTTGGATGTATGTATGCGGTATGCACTGATGAGGGCAGAAAAATGCGCTACAATGAGCCTAACAACTCTGTAATTTTTGTAAAACACCAGCCGGTGACTACTATTGTTTGGACTTTCACAGTGTGTAGGCCCTTGACAGATTAACAGGTACAAAATGGTACACTACTTGGATGTGCGTATGCGGTATGCACTGAAGAGGGCAGAAAAATGCGCTACAATACGCAGAAAAAATCAGTATTTTTGTAAAACACCAGCCGGTGAGTACTCTTGTTTGGCTTTCATAGTATATAGGCCCTTGACAGATTAACAGGTACAAAATGGTACACTAATTAGATGTACGTATGCGGAATGCACTGATGAGGGCAGAAAAATGCGCAACAATACACAGAAAAACTCAGTATTTTTGTAAAACACCAGCAGGTGATTACTTTTGCCAGGACTTTCCTTGTATCTAGACTTGTTACAGATACAGAATAGTAGACTGCTTTGATGTAGGTATGTGGTATGCACGTATGAGGGCAGACAAATGCACTACAGTCCGCTGAAAAAACGCATTTGTGAACAGCAGCAGGACACAACAGTGCAGCACCACAAAAAAAAATATATAAAAAAAACAGGGATTAAACCCTAAATTGCACTCTGTCACAGAGTGTTAAGAATGGTCTGCATTGGTTTTTATACAGTCTACACACAATTCTGAGCAGCAGATGATTTCTGGAGCAAAAAAAGCACAAATTTGCGCTGAAAAATAAGGTGATAAGATGGTTCATAAAGTTCAGGCAGCTTGTTGATATGTATGAGGCAACGAAAAGCTATCTGCCCCTCTCTGATGAAATGCTCAATAATGTGAATAGGAGGTTTATATATCGTAAGATCCTTATCAGTGAGAACACCACAGCACTGCACTCCTGTCTGTCCGCAATGCTGATGTGACTAGCAGTTGCCAGTGGTACGCTGTGGTATAAGCAATTCACACACAGACGCGCAGCCCGTCTTCTCTCTCTGAGTGCATGGATGAAATGAGGAGAGGCAAGATGGCTGCCGATTATATAGGGCTATGACATCACAGGGGTCAATGAATGCTGATAGGCTGCATCTTGCATGTGATTCAGGGTCATCCCGCCTACCTCCCTTCCCGCCGTCCTTTTTTTTTACACTGTCCCACATAGAAGAATTATCAATAAACTACAGTCATTGAGCTTGGACTCCCAAATTGTTGAGTGGATTAGGCAGTGGCTGAGTAATAGACAACAGAGGGTTGTAGTCAATGAAGAATATTCAGAGCAAGCTCTTGTCACCAGTGGGGACCTCAGGGATCTGTACTGGGACCAATTTTGTTTAATATCTTCATTAGTGATATTGCAAAAGGTCTCGATGGTAAGGTATGTCTTTTTTCTGATGACACAAAGATATGTAACAGGGTTGGTGTTCCTGGAGGGATCCGCCAAATGGAAATGGATTTAGGAAAACTAGAAGAATGGTCAGAACTCTGGCAACTGAAATTTAATGTGGATAAGTGCAAGATAATGCACCTGGGGTGTAAAAACCCTCAGGCAGAATATAGAATATTTGACACAATCCTGACCTCAGTATCTGAGGAAAGGGATTTAGGAGTAATTATTTCAGAAGACTTAAAGGGGTACTCCCACCCCAGACATCTTATCCCCCATCCTTTGGATAGGGGATAAGATGTCTATGGTGGGGTACCCCTTTAAAGGTCGGAAGACAATGTAATAGAGCAACAGGAAACGCTAGCAGAATGCTTGGATGTATAGGGAGAGGTATAAGCAGTAGAAAGAGAGTGCTCATGCCGCTGTACAGAACACTGGAAGCCGTATCTTCAGAAGGATATAGATACTCTAGAGAGAGTTCAAAGAAGATACTAAACTAGTACATGGATTGCAGGATAAAACTTACCAGGAAAGGTTAAAGGACCTTAACATGTCTAGAAGAAAGAAGAGACAGAGGGATATGATAGAGACTGTTATATACACAAAAGGAATCAACACGGTAAAGGAGGAGAGGAGATTTAACCCCTTTATGACTGAGCGATTTCAAGTTTTTGCATTTTCATTTTTTCCTCCTTGCCTTTAAAAAATCATAACCCTTTCAATTTTGCACCTAAAAATCTGTATTATGGCTAATATTTTGCGACACCAATTCTACGTTACAGTGACATAAGTCATTTTACCTGAAATTTACGGCGAAACGGAAAAAAATTCATTGTGCGACAAACTTAAAGAAAAAAATCCATTTTGTAAATTTTGGGGGCTTCCGTTTCTGCGCAGTACATTTTTCGGTAAAAATGGCACCTTATTATACTTCAGAAAAAAATCATAAATACATGCAGGAAAATTTATACGTTTAAAATTGTCATTTTCTGAGCCCTATAACTTTTTTATTTTTCTGTGTTCAGGGCGCTATGAGGGCTCACTTTTTGCGCCGTCATCTGAAGTTTTTAGCAGTACCATTTTTGTTCTGATCAGACTTTTTGATCACTTTTTATTCACTTTTTGGTGGTATAAAAAGTGATCAAAAATTCGCTATTTTGGACTTTGGAATTTTTTTGCACGTACGCCATTGAACGTGCGGTTTTAAAAGCAGTATATTTTTATAATTCGGACATTTCCATACGCTGTGATACCACATATGTTTATTTTTATTTACACTGTTTTATTTTGTTAGTAGGAAATGCCGGGTGATTTAAACTTTTAATTCAGAAGGGAATACATGAAAGGTTAACTTTTTTTTTACACTCTTTTTTTGCGAGCTCATAGCTCGTATAGGGACCTATGAGCTTGCAATGGCTGATTGCATACACAGGTTGTTGCCTTGCCGTTGCATGGCAACAAGCTGTGTAATCGGCGGTTGATTGCTCCAGCCTGTAACTCAGGCATGGAGCAATCAATCAGAGCCGGGACATCGACGGAAGAAGGTAGGGACCTTCTTCTTTCCGAGTAGCTGATCGGGGCATCGCGATGACTCCAATGAGCCCGACTGAGCAGCTGGGAACCATTTAATTTAACTTTCGATGCTGCACTCAGCTTTGAGCGCCGCATCGGAAGGGTTAATAGCGCGTGGCCGAATGATCGCGGCCGCTAGCTATTAGCCCGGGTCCCGGCTGTGAATAGGAGTTGGGACCATCCCGCTATGACGCTATCCCACCGGGACCCCGCGTTATAGACAGGGACCGGACTTAGGACGTACTCATACGTCCTAAGTCCTTAAGGGGTTAAAAGAAGAAAAACTACCACAAGAGGACACAGTTTTATATTAGAGGGGCAAAGGTTTCTGCAGTAATATCAGGAAGTATTACTTTACTGAGAGAATAGTGGATGCATGGAATAGCCTTCCTGCAGAAGTGGTCACTGAAAATACAGTGAAGGAGTTTAGGCATGCATGGGATAAGCATAAGGCTATCCTCCATATAAGATAGGCCCAGGGACTATTCATAAGATTCAGATTATTGGGCAGACTAGATGGGCCAAATGGTTCTTATCTGCCGACACATTCTATGTTTCTATAAAAATCTTGAAAATCGTCCGTAAGAAAATCCCTAACGGCCTTTAGAAAATCCTATTATAGTCTATGGGATTTCTCTAATAGCCTTTTAACCCGTTATCGCCCATTATTAATAACGGACGTTATTTTGTTACGAGCGAATGAACGGAAGAAATAGGGCATGCACTATTTCTCCCGTTACTATCGCCCGTCACAAAATAACGGCCGTTATTAATAACGGGCGATAACGGGTTAAAACGGCTATTAGAAAAATCCCACAGACTATAATGGAATTTTCTAACGGCCGTTAGGGATTTTCTAATGGATGATTTTCAAGATTTTTATGACATTCATTACGGATGAATTTTTATAGTGTGAAAGCAGCCTAAGAACATTGCATCAGGTCACTGGTTTGTATTCTTGGACAGACCATAAAATAATTTGGTTTCTTCTGTGTTCAGTAATAAAACCATTGAACACAGAGGTTGCACAAGTCACGGAACACCCATTGACTTTCAGAACACAAATTTTGCTTCAATATATATCAGCCTCTGTTGCACATTTGTAAAGGCACTGATCTGTCAGAACTATAAAAACATTCCACATCCTAAAAGGGTTATCCAGCAAAAAGTTTTCTTGTGCCCGAGCTGTCTGTCTGAAAAATCTGTATTTACCTCCCGCACTCCCTCTGCAGTCTCCATTAGTGCGGCATCCGCTCTCCATTAAATTTCCTGGTGCTGTAATCAATACGTCACCCAGCCGCTCAACCAATTACTGTCTGAGGTGGGACACCATTGGTGATTGGTTGAGCAGCAATGTGATGTATTGACAACATTATTAAGTAAAGTTCAGTGTTTATTTGTTAATTTTATTTCACAGCCTGGGCACTTTTTATTTTTATTTTATTTTATCTGAAAAATTGGGCACAAACTTTTTGCTGGACAATCTGTAAAGAGATTTAAAAAAGCAGTGCTTATTCAAAAGTTCACCTCTAGTACAGCAGCAATAGTGGTGCATGCCCAGTGTGCATGGAGAGCTGTCAGGGGATTCCCCTCTATAACTATCCATGGCACCACTTGGCCCAGAATAGTGTTGAGCACGAATATTCATAATGCAAATTTTTATCGTGAATATTGGCACTTCAAGATTTTTTGAATATTTAGAATATAGTGCTACATATCCGTAATGACGAATATTCTTTTTTTTTTCACATGCAATGTTTTTATGCAAATTTTTATGTGAATTTTCCATGCAAATTTTTGCATGAAAAAAGAAAACGAACATAGCGAATATGCAAATTAAATTCGAAAAGGGCCCCTGCTGCTCATCGTTAGCCCAGAAGAGATATGACTCCTCTCTATCATCACATATCCACCCCAGGTGATGGGGGGCACAAAATAGAAAGAAGTTCAATCAATATGCAATATTGGAAAAATAAATGTTTAAAGCTGCTGTTATTTTTTTTTATTTTCTAATGTATCTTCATTGAGTCAAATGCTTTTAATAATGACAGACGCAATTAAAGATGTGTGATTTTAAAATTGACGAAATGTTTGGGATAATTCTGACTCAGTGCCTCTACGGTGACGGGTACATTTTAGACAAAAATTGGCAAAAAAAAAAGAATGTCATGTTTTTTTCAATTTATTTATTTTTAATAATGTACATAAATCAGTTGATCTTTTCCATCTCCTTAAAGTACAATATAAGACATAAAACAATGTCAAAAATACTATGAACAAATCAGAGATATTCTTTACACATTCCAAATTTCCAAATTCTGGCTTAGTCATTGACCAGTTAAGGACCCAGGGTCTACAGGTACACCCTGACACCCTGGTACTTAAGGACCCAGGGCGTACCTGTACGGCAGGGACTGGACCGGGGTGACTGCTGATATCGATCAGCAGGCACCCCCCGCAAATGCCCAGGGGGGTCATCAGACCCCCCCCCCATGTCAGCAATCGCCGCAAATCGCCAATGAATTCAAATTTGCGGCGATTCCTGATCATACGGGTCTCTGATGACCTGGAAAATAAGGGGGATTGGGGTTGTCCTAGACACTCACGATCCCCCTGAAGGGATAGGAATGAGGTGGCAGGCATGCCACCCCTCCTTTCCCTGCTATTGGTTGTTAAGAAGCGATGACCAATAGCAGATTGGGGGCAGGGGGGTTAACTTTCGGTTCCCCCGTTCTGCCCACCCACAGTAGCCGCCAAAGTCCACTTACCCATCGGCAGCGGCGGAGGCGACGATCGGCTGCTGTGATCGGCGGCAGCAGAGGACGGCGATGCTGATCCCTGGATCCAACGATAGCCGGTGAGTTGCCTAGCAACATCTGGAGGGCTAAAGTTTGGAGACCACTATACAGTGGTCTCTAAACTGTAGCCCTCCAGATGTTGCAAAACTACAACTCCCAGCATGCCCAGACAGCTGTTTGTTTTCTGGGCATGCTGGGATTTGTAATTTTGCAACATCTGGAGGGCCACAGTTTGGAGATCACTGTGCAGAAACTGTAGCCCTCCAGATGTTGCAAAACTGCAAATCCCAGCATGCCCAAACAGCTGTCTCGGCATGCTGGGAGTTGTAGTTGCGTACCTCCAGCTGTTGCATAACTGTATCTCACAGCATGCCCGATCAGTATCGACGATCAGTATATGCTGGGAGTTGTAGTTTTGCAACAGCTGGAGGCACACTGGTTGGAAAATACTGAGTTAGGTAACAGAACCTAACTGAAGGTTTTCCAACCAGCATGCTGGGAGTTTAGCAACAGCTTGAGTAACCCTGTTTGGGAATCACTGGCGTAGAATACCCCTATGTCCACCCCTATGCAATCCCTATGTAGTCCTCAAATGCGCATGGCGCTCTCTCACTTCAGAGCCCTGTCGTATTTCAAGGAAACAGTTTAGGGCCACATATGGGGTATTTTCGTACTCGGGAGAAATTGCACTACAAATTTTGGGTGGCTTTTTCTCCATTTACCCTTTATGAAAAGGAAAAGTTGGGGGCTACACCAGCCTGTTAGTGTAAACAAATTAAAATGTTTACACTAACATACTGGTGTTGCCCCATACTTTTTATTTTCACAAGCGGTAAAAGGAAAAAAAGCCCCCCAAAATTTGTAATGTAATTTCTCCTGAGTACGGAAATACCCCATATGTGGGTGTAAAATGCTCAGACTCAGAAGAAATGGGGTTACAAATTTTGGGGGTCATTTTCTCCTATTACCCCCTGTAAAAATGTAAAATTTGGGGAAAAACGACATTTTAGTGAAAACATTTTTTTTTCATTTACACATCCAACTTTAACAAAAAGTCGTCAAACAACTGTGGGGTGTTACGGCTCACTGTGCCCCTTGTTACGTTCAGAGAACGTATCTATCATTCTATTATTTTGAATGTCAGGTGGTATTCTGACATTTTTTGTGAAGCCCTGGGGTCTCCTCATACTTCAGCCAACTCCAGGCTGTGCCATTCAGACACTATATGGTCTCCTCCTACTGATGCCAGGCTCTGTCATTGTGCTGACATGTGACATGGGACTCCTTGTTAGATTAGGTCCTTTGTACCCACACGTCGGGGCCCGGGCCATTAAAACTTGGGAGCTAAAAGTTAAATTTCAAAATCCTCAATTTAATTTTCAAAATCTTTGATTTCTATTTAAAATTCTTGTATTTCATTGGCCTCCTCATGCTTCAGCCACCTTCAGGCTGTACCATTCAGAGACTACTAGTGTTGCTCGCGAATATTCGCAATTCGAATATTATTCGCGAATATCGCATATTCGCGAATTCGCGAATTTCGCGAATATAGCGCTATATATTCGTAATTACGAATATTCGTATTTTTTTTTTTTTTCTTCACAGTACACATCACAGTGATCACCCCTCTCTGCTTCCAGCTTGTGTGGTGTAAAGAAGGCTGTAATACTACTGTGTGAGACTGGCGTGCGAAAATTCGCATATGTGAAAATTAGCATATGCTAATTTTCGCATATGCGAATATTCGCGTATGTTAATTTTGTATTTGCTAATTTTCACATATGTTAATTTTCGCATACGCGAATATTCGCATATGCGAAAATAAAACGAGAATGTGCGAATATTCGCGAATATATGACGAATATTCGTCCATATATTCGCGAATATTCGCGAATTTGAATATGGCCTATGCCGCTCAACACTAGAGACTACATGGGCTCCTTTTGCTTTCTTCACCTCCAGGCTTTGTCATTCAGCCAATATATCGTTTTCTGAGGCTACTGGGACTGGGATATTAACTCCAAATATGTTCTGGTAGCACTAGCTAACATAAATGCTTAATTGAGATTTCAAGATTGATCTTTCAATGTAAGGGGTTATGAAACCTTCTGGTGTACTGCTGATGCCTGCTCCTGACTGCTTCTGTGTCTTTCAGGAAATACTTGGCTTATTGATGCTTCTGGGCTTAGGCCTTAAATTTTTGGATGTTTAGCACGAGCTAAATATATGCTTAATAGAAATTTCAACTTTGATCTTTCAATGTTAGGGGTCATGAAACCCTCTTGTGTACTGCTGATGCCTTTTCCTGACTGTGTCTTTCAGGAACTACTTGGGAAGAATTGGAAAAGAAAAAAACGAGGTGCGCTCCTAGTGGAGTATTATTACGATAGAGCAAGGTATGTGCAAAGATGTTGCCCCTTACCGTGGACAGTTGTGCAGAGGGCACAACACCTGTATATGTATGGTGCTTGTAGTCCTGATACGTGGGAGGCAGCCTCTGCGTCCTTCACCGTGACCTCCAGGTACCGGTGTAGTCAAGTAGAAATCAAGATAAATGTAGGAACGTGTAAGATGGCGCCAAATTCCAAAAACGACCAATATGCCAAAAATATTTCTTAAAAATAATTTGGCTTTAATTGGCAACATATAGAAGGGTGCTAAGGGTTCTATATGTTGCCAATAAAAGTCAAATTTTTTTCTGAAATATTTTTAGGCATACTGGTCGTTTTTGGGATTTCGCGCCATCTTACATGTTCCAACTTTTACCTTAATTTCTTCTCTTTCAGGAACTACTTGGCTTGCTGATGCTTCTGGGCTTGGGCCTTACATTTTTGGATGGTAGCACTACCTAACATGCATCTTCAAAATATATTTCAGGGGTTTTGAACCCCTCTTGTGCACTCATGCTGCTTCCTGCTCCACTGTGTCAGCCCATTGGTTCTGTAACAGTGTGTGACTCTGCCTCCTCATCCTCCACCATGTCCTCAGCCTCCACTGCCCGGACAAGTCTCAGTGGCCCTTCAGCATACCATGTGTGTAGGGCACGGCGGTGTCACGCTGTTCTTCACATGGTTTGCCTTGGCGAAAAGTGTTGGAAACAATGGCTGGTCAGGGCAATGGAGATGTTGCACCTACATCTAACGGCCACATGAGCTCTGTAGGGGTTTGTTAAATTTGGCCCTTTGTACCCACATGCCGAGGTCCCGGACACTAAAATTTGGGAGTTAAAAGTTAAATTTCAAAATTAATAATTTAAATTTCAAAATCTTAAATTTAAATTAAAAAATCATACATTTCAATGGTCTCCAGCTATCCAAAATCTTCGGTTTAAATTTCTGAATTCACCTTTTAATGTGAAGGCCTAGTGTCTACTCATGCTGCTTCCAACTCCTGGCTGTGCCTTTCAGCCACTATATGGTCTCCTCATGCTGCCAACACCTCCACGCTGTGTCATTCAGCCACTATATGGTCTCCTCATGCTTCAGCCTCATCCAAGCTGTGTCATTCAGCCACTATATGGTCTCCTCATGCTGCCAACACCTCCACGCTGTGTCCTTCAGCCACTATATGGTCTCCTCATGCTGCCAACACCTCCACGCTGTGTCATTCAGCCACTATATGATGTCTTCATGCTGCCAACACCTCCACGCTGTGTCATTCAGCCACTATATGGTGTCCTCATGCTGCCAACACCCCCACGCTGTGTCATTCAGCCACTATATTGTCTCCTCACACTGATGCCACCTCCAGGCTCTGTCATTGTGCTGCTGTGCGGCAGTGATTCTAAAAATGATGCCGGTAATCTGCATGTTATTCTGAACAACAATATTTTTTCACTGCCCCAGCACACTCCATATGCGTGTTAGAACAAAGCAACGTGTTCTACACTCCTATTGAGGATCTCTGTAGGCCAGAGATAGTAATTTTTAATATAGATTCGCTGCAAATAAATTTGGATCGAAATTTTTTTTTCAAAATATTCGGCGAATCGGACGAATCGACTTTTAGAAAAGTTCGCTCATCTCTAATAAATACATAACACATATACTATCACATGCACTGTGATGCACACTGACAACTACATGAAGTGGCCCACTCTCTCCTCCGCATGATTGTGCAAGGCAAGGAAGGATTTTTTAGAGACATAGGGGGAGATCAAAACCTGTGCAAAGGAAAAGTTGCCCAGTTGCCCATAGCAACCAATCAGATCTTTCATTTTGCAGAGGCCTTGTTAAAAATAAACGAAGAAAGCAACTGGGCTACTTTTCCTCTGGAAAAGTTTTGATAAATCCCCCCATATTATCAACTGGGCATGTGCCACCTGGTCTGGGAGCACCCCATTAATCATCATCTGTATGTTTTCCACTACAAAAAACTGGCACACTTGAACCTGTGATTCTGCAATGTTCTTTGGAGGGCAATTTTCCCCATCTATATATATGCCTCTAGGAAAAACTGAGTGATTTTCTTATCTTTTTGTTGACTACACACTGCACACTGTCCCTCAAGGAGATCTGCTTCTAACCTTGACCAACAAATCCTGCACACAGGTCTGCTTCTTACAGCTGTGTACAGACGTTTTTGGTTCCTCTGACACACTCCTATACTGCCTCCTAATGTGGTCTACCCTTACACCACATGTTCCTCCTTCCTTCTGCAATTTTCACATGATCCTGACACCATGTGTTCCTCCTACCTTTTTATTCTTCCATGGTGCTGATGCCATGTTATCAGGTTTGATTGAAGTGAAAATTTCCTAAAGTTCAGACTTAACCGGGGTTCTATGATTTTGGTTTGCTCAGTAATTGATACCAGCTGTGTATCAGTGGACTGTCCTGTATCACTTTTACATTTTTCATGCTTGAAGGAAAACGGTCAACCGTGTGGGTGAACAGGAGACCAATGCAGGGTCTTGGACTGCTATACCTACCTGCAGTCAGGACATTGCTTTTTTTTTTTTTCTTATAGAAAATACCCATGTCTAATCATAATAATTATTTGTGGTATTATAACTTGGCTCTGTTAACTTCAATGGAACTGAGCTGCAATTACACACACAACCTGAGGACAGGTGTGGTGTGGTGCTGTTTTTGACAGAAATTAGAATTGATTAGAAATTTCTATTCCTGGATAACCCCATTAATGCAAAATGAGTGTCATGCTTTTTTTTTTTAATTATCTTTAGCTTTTCTATTTCTTTATATGTTTTTCGATTTATGTTTGCCCTTTAAAAAACTCATTAACTTCAATAACCTCAGCAATGCCGTTTTTACATTGGAATTCTGTAGACTGTATATTATGGGATTTATCATGGGGGTGATGGCAGCATATATTATATTAAAGATTAAGTCTGGAACATGAAATGAAGATGGCATCATATACCCTACTAGGCTTGTCCCATAGTAAATACAGACGACAGTGATGTGGGATAAGCAGGTGGAGAAGGATTTTTTTTTACTTTCTTTTGACTTCATCTTGAAGATGACTGAGAAAATATTAATGTAAGAAATAAAAGTGCACATCAAAGGAATACAGCCAAAGATCAACATTTCTATACCTGCTATTACAAATAGCATTTGTGTGCCTGTGCAGGTTGTCCTTGTTAGGGACTTGAAATCACAGAAGAACTGGTGGATGATGTTGGATTGACAGGAGGTCATGTATAAAGCTGAAGTTACATACAATAAAGAGTTTATAAAGGCCACTGCCCAAATCCCAATAGTGATCAGGATACAATTTCTCCGACTCAAGATACGATGATAATGTAAGGGGAGGCAGATAGCAACATATCGGTCATAAGCCATAATGAAGAGGAGAATATCTTCTGCAGTCGCCACTGAAAAGAAAAAGTACAACTGAGTATAACATTGTGAGAAGGAAACAAAGTGATTCCCCGATAATAATATGTGCAGTAATTTAAGAACCGTGACCGATGTAAAAAATATGTCTACAATGGACAAATTACAGATAAAGAGATACATTGGTTTATGTAACTGAACATCCAGACATATAGCGGTGATAATGGAAGAATTGAGGAGAACTCCGACCAAATATATCAAGAAAAACAAAGTGGTAATGAGCGGTTTATTCCTTGTCTGTCCAGAAAATGGTAAAATGTAAAAATATTTCAGAGACGTCTCATTCTTCATTACTATTCTAGAAAAAAAAAATGTGTTAGATTTTAGCACAATGCAAACTATGAAAGAGAAAGAAATAATGAATGAAAAAATCAAATTTAGGTGATCAACTGGTCATCCTTTCCAATCTACCAAAACACTGGGTTCACACTGACTCTCTGGTCATGATCTACCATTGGGCAACGTGATCGCAGATAACAGCACAAACATCGTAAAAGTGCTGCATCTAGTTGACAAACTCTCTCTGTATGGAACATGTGTTAAACTTTATTAAGAAATTGTGGTGATCTAAGGGATGTGCTGACAATTTTGCATTCGGTTTAGCTGTTCTTATGTTTTTAAATATGCCCTCCTTGACTGACAGTGCCTAAACAATGCCTCATTTGCAATGTTTTTGAAGCCTGTGTGGCTTTCAGCTTTGAGCTGGCTTTCAGTCCTCAGGTCTTTTAACCTCTTCAGGATGCCCGGCGTATGCATTCGCCCTGCATCCCGAGTCCTTAAGGACGTGGGGCATATGCATACGCCCGTGGGAATTCGGGTCTCCGCTGCTAGCTGGTTGGGGACCGGACCGGGATGCCTGCTTAAATCATTCAGCAGGCATCCCAGAACATCGCCCAGGGGGGTCCTGAGACCCAGCCATGTCGACGATCGCATAAAATCGCATGTCAATTAAGACATGTGATTTTCCACTATTCTGGGCTGATCGGGTCTCTGGTGACCCGACCCCCTGGAAAATAGGGATGATCGGAGCTGTCAGTGACAGCCCCGATCATCCTGAGGCCTAGGAGCGAGGTCACAGTGCTGCGATCTCCTTCTATCCCCTGCCATTAGTCAGAACTGATTCTGACCAATGGCAGCGCAGGACAGTGGGTTGCCATTGGTTGCCTAAATCTCGTGGGGAACGTGGGGAGAAGATGGAGGCCGGTACCTGGAGGAGAAGATGCGTGGGGACCCCCGATCGTCGCTGGAGACAGGCACAGGTAGGGAAACGACGGGGGGGGGGGGGGGGGGGGGTGGATGCGTGATGGAATGAAAGTGAAAGTAAAGTGATCTTTACTGTGGCAACCACTAGCCAAACTGCAACTCCCAGCCCAGACAGCCAAAGGCAGTGGTGTCCAAACGGTAGCCCTCCAGATGTTGCCAAACTACATCTTTCAGCATGCCTAGACTGCCCAGGCATGCTGGGAGTTGTAGTTCTGTAACATTTGTCCCTTCAGATTTTGCAATTTTCAGGAAATTTGGGAAAATTGCTGCTCTTCTTTGAAGCCCTCTAATTTTTTCAAAAAGCAAAAATATGTCCATTTTATGATGCCAACATAAAGTGGACATATTGTATTTGTGAATAAAAATAAAATGTATTGGGAATATCCATTTTCCTTACAAGTAGAGAGCTTCAAAGTTAGAAAAATAAAAAATTTTCTAAATTTTCATGAAATTTTGGGATTTTTCACCAAAAAAGGATGCAAGTAATTTACCACCAAAATAAAGTAGAATATGTCCCGAAAAAAACGTCTCAGAATCAGAATATTCGGTAAAAGAGTTTTCGAGTTATTAATTCGTAAAGCGACGGTGGTCAGAATTGCGAAAAAGGGCTCAGTCCTTAAGGTGAAAAAGGGCTGCGTCCTTAAGGGGTTAAAGAGGCAACAAGATTTGTCAGCAAGGACAACAGTGGAATTAGTGATGTTCTGCCATTGATATGCCTTCTGGACCGAATGCTCATGAGGATGAATAAGGAATGAGGGTTCACATCTGACTGGCAGCAATATGGATCTTTTTCTTGAGGAATAGTTGGGTGAGGAGGATGAGGAAGTGGGACCTGAGAAGGAGGATTTGGAGATGGAATCTGTCGAAGTGATAGGGGCGGGCCCAGAACCAGGGACGACGGCTTACGTCACTCCGTCATGTGCCCTCCCCATAGCCTCCTGTAACATAATCAAATAAAAAAAGATTCATGGAATACCCCATTAATACATCCAGTGAGGTTGTCCAGAATGCATTTAATAGCAGACATATAAAGATAACCTTACAGAAGGGCAGAAATATGGCAACAAGTTTCGGAGGTGTTTGCCGATACCCCTCCTCCTTCAGACATGACAAATAAAGGAATAATACAAACATTTATACAAGACCCTTAATAAGAGTGGAATTCCTAAATCTCCCGCCCGCCTTTTGGTATTGATCACTTATGTTTTAAGAATTGTTTTGTTGCACTCCTACTATGTGTCATTTTCTTGTCTTTTTCCAATTACCCTTTAAAGTGTCATTATGAGACTACACGATGCGTTTACATTTTAGGAATCAATTGTTCTGCTTGACAAAAGCCAAGTTGTGGCTGAAGCGTAGCTGCCTGGGATGTTACAATAAAAGAGCAGAATATTTTTGTTATATGATTTTGTAAAGCTGCTGTTATGTTTTTTTTACTTATTAATGTCCCTGAATGGCGTCAAATGCTTTTCATAATGACAGATGAAATTTAAGCTGAGTGATTTTTTAATTGGTGAAACGTATGGGATTTTTCTTTAATTCTGACAACTAAGTGTCTCCGCAGTTCCGGGTGCATTTTATAGCAAAATTGGCTAAAAGTCCCTGGTGCTCCATGTCTTTAGTACCTGCTGTGTGTCCAGACACATGATTTGGGCCCCAATGGTTTTATTACTAAACACAGAAGAAATATGGTCATATTGGGAACATGTCTTCATTTTCGTCTGGGCTGGACAAAAATAAACTATCTTTTAAATTATGCATTCGTGGAAAAGAAGGACATTAATTCCTTTTGACTTTTATTGCACTAATTTGTGCAAAACAAAACAACAGGTTAAAGTATTCATCACTACACATCCCAATAAATACTTTAAAGGGGTACTCCGGTGGAAAACAACATTTTTCAAATCCACTGGTGCCAGAAAGTTATACAGATTTGTAAATCACTTCCATATAAAAATCTTAACCCTACCAGTACTTATTAGCTGCTGTATGCTCCACAGGAAGTAGTGTAGTTATTTTCAGTCTGCCACTGCTGCCACCTCTGTCCGTGTCAGGAACTGTCCAGAGCAGAGTCCCTGACACGGACAGAGGTGTCAGCAGAGAGCACTGTGTTAAGACTGAAAATAACTACACAACTTCCTGTGGAGCATACAGCAGCTGATAAGTACTGTGAGGAATAACATTTTTAAATAAAAGTAATTAACATATCTGTTTAACATTCAGGCACCAGTTGATTTGAAATAGTTTTTATCCCCTTAAGGACCAAACCAGTTTTTACCTTAAAGGGGTATTCCAGGCAAAACCTTTTTTTTATATATATATCAACTGGCTCCGGAAAGTTAAACAGATTTGTAAATTACTTCTATTAAAAAATCTTAATCCTTCCAATAGTTATTAGCTTCTGAAGTTTTCTGTCTAACTGCTCAATGATGATGTCACTTCCCGGGAGTGATTAATGACACCTCTCATTTTACCATAAAATATTTTTACACTTTTTTACACATTTTATGTCCCCATAGGGGACTATGCATAGCAATCCTTTGATTGCTAATACTGTTCAGTGCTATGCATAGGGCATAGCACTGATCAGTGTTATCGGTCATCTTCTGCTCTGGTCTGCTCGATCTCAGACCAGAGAAGAAGACCCCAGGAGATGAACGGAGGCAGGTGAGGGGACCTAAAGACGCCATTTTAGATGATCGGATCCCCGCGGCAGCGCTACGGGCGATCCGATCATCCATTTAAATGTTTGCATTGTATCTGTATTGATCACGCCATCTGAGGGGGTTAATGGCGGAAATCCACGCAATCGTGTATGTTGGCCATTACCGGCAGCCGGGCCCTGCAGTGCATGACGCGAGCACTGCTCCAAAGCTCGCGGTCATATACAGGATGTAAATGTACATCCTGGTGGGTGCAGTGCCTCTGCATCAGGACATACATTTATGTCCGTGGTCGTTAAGGGGATAAGGTGAAAGGGCTTGTGTAAACTCCGCTTGCAGCAGAGTACCATTATTTTCAATAGGATCCTGCTGCTGAGTGCGAAATGCAGAATGACTGCTACGAAATTCCATCAGAAGAATGGATGTCCACCCAAAGAATAGACATGTTCATTCTTTGGACATAATTCTGCCGTCTGAATATCCACAGTGTGAACAAGCCCTAAAGGTTTCAAAATGAGGTTATTTCTAAGGAGTTTCAACCATTCTGACACTTATGAAACTAATGTTAAACTTAACCCCTTAAGGACCACGGATGTTTGAGTACGTCCCTGCGCCCTGGGTCTTAAGGACCAGGGACATACTCATACGTCCGTGGGAATTCCGGCCCCTGCCGCGCGCCGGGCGGGGACCGGACCGGGGTGACTGCTGATATCTATCAGCACGCACCCCGCGCAAATGCCCAGGGGGGTCATCAGACCCCCCCATGTCGGCGATCGCCACAAATCACAAGTGAATTCACACTTGCGATTTGCGGCTATTCTGGGTCATACGGGTCTATAGTGACCCGGTGACCCGGAAAATAAAGGGGATCGCGGATGTCCTAGACACCCACGATCCCCTTGAAGCAAAAGGAGTGTGGTGGCAGAGGTGCCACCGCTCCTATCTCTGCTATTGGTGGTCTAGACGCGACCACCAATAGCAGATGGAGGGCAGAGGGGTTTACTTTCGGTTTCCCCGTTCTGCCCACCCACAATAGGCGGGGCAGGACGGGGAAACCGACAGGGACCGGCGCCGAAGATCCACTTACCCATCGGCAACGGCAGCGGGCGACGATCGCCGGCGGCAGCGGGCGACGATCGGCGGCAGAAGAGGACGGCGACGCAGCTCCCTGGACCCGACGGAAGCCGGTGAGTTACTTAGCAACATCTGGAGGGCTACAGTCTGAGACCACTATAGTGGTCTCTAAACTGTAACCCTCCCGATGTTGCAAAACTACAACTCCCAGCATGCCCAGAGAGCTGTTTAGGCATGCTGGGAGTTGCAGTTTTACAACAGCTGGAGGTCTACAGTTTGAGACCACTGCACAGTGATCTCTATACTGTGCACCTCCAGATCTTGCAAAACTACATCTGATGGCATGCCCACACAGGAGTTTGCTGTCTGGGCATGCTGGGAGTTGTAGTTTTGCAACATCTGGAGGTCCACAGTTTGGAGACCACTGTGCAGTGGTCTCTAAACTATAGCTCTCCAGATATTGCAAAACTGCAACTCCCAGCATGCCTAAACAGCAAACAGCTGTCTCTGCATGCTGGGAGTTGTAGTTGTGTACCTCCAGCTGTTGCACAACTACATCTCCCAGCATGCCTTTCGGCGATCAGTACATGCTGGGAGTTGAAGTTTTGCAACAGCTGGAGGCACACTGGTTGGAAAATACTGAGTTAGGTAACAGAACCTAACTGAAGGTTTTCCAACCAGTGTGCCTCCAGCTGTTGCAAAAGTACAACTCCCAGCATGCACGATCTGTCAGTACATGCTGGGAGTTGTAGTTTTGAAACAGCTGGAGGTTTGCCCCCCCATGTGAACGTACAGGGTACATTCACACTGGTGGGTTTACAGTAAGTTTACTACTTCAAGTATGAGCTGCGGCAAATTTTTTGCCGCAGCGCAAACTCCTAGCGCTAAATTCACTGTAAACCTCTGCCAGTGTGAACATACCCTACACTACACTACACTACCACATAATAAAGGGTAAAACACTACATATACACCCCCTTACACTGTCCCCCCCCCCCCCCCAATAAAAATAAAAAACTTATTGTACGGCAGTGTTTCCAAAACGGAGCCTCCAGCTGTTGCAAAACAACAACTCCCAGCATTTCCGGACAGCCACTGACTGTCCAGGCATGCTGGGAGTTTAGCAACAGCTGGAGGCACCCTGTTTGGAAATCACTGGCATAGAATGCCCCTATGTCCACCCCTGTGCAATCCCTAATTTAGTCCTCAAATGCGCTCTCTCACTTTAGAGCCCTGTCGTATTTCAAGGAAACAGTTTAGTGCCACATATGGGGTATCTCCGTACTCGGGAGAAATTGCACTACTAATTTTGGGGGCTTTTTTTCCTTTTACCCCTTATGAAAATGAAAAGTTGGAGTCTACACCAGTCTGTTAGTGTAAAAAAAAAAAAAATTTTTACACTAACATGCTGATGTTGTCCTTTACTTTTTATTTTCACGAGAGGTAAAAGGAAAAAAAGACCCCCAAAATTTGTAACCCAATTTCTCCTGAGTACGGAAATACAACATATGTGGGCGAAAAATGTTCTGCGGACGCACAACAAGGCTCAGGAGTGAGAGTGCACTATGTACATTTGAGGCCTAAATTGGTGATTTGCACAGGGGTGGCTGATTTTACAGCGGTTCTGACATAAACTCAAAAAAAATAAATACCCACATGTGACCCCATTTTGGAAACGACACCCCTCACGGAACGTAACAAGGGGTATAGTGAGCCTGAACACCCCACAGGTGTTTGACACATTTTCATTAAAGTTGGATGGGAAAATGAAAAAAAATATTTTTTTTTCACTAAAATGCTGGTGTCACCCTAAATTTTTAATTTTCACAAGGGAAAATAGGAAAAAAGCCCCCCAAAATTTGTAACCCCATTTCTTCTGAGTAAGAACATACCCAATATGTGGATGTAAAGTGCTCTATGGGTGCACTACAATGCTCAGAAGAGAAGGAGCGCCATTGGGATTTTGAAGAGAAAATGTGTCCGGAATTGAAGGCCACTTGTGTTTACAAAGCCCCCATGGTACCAGAACAATGGACCCCCCGCCACATGTAACCCCATTTTGGAAACTACACCCCTCATGTAATGTAATAAGGGGTACAGTGAGCATTTACACCCCACAGGTGTCTGCCAGATTTTTGGAACAGTGATCCGTGAAAATAAAAAATTTAAATTTTCCATTTGCACAGTCCACTGTTCCAAAGATCTATCAAATGCCAGTGGGGTGTAAATGCTCACTGCACCACTTATTAAATTCTGTGAGGAGTGTAGTTTCCAAAATAGGGTCACATTTGGGGGGGTCCACTGTTCTGGCACCACGGGGGGGCTTTGCAAATGCACATGGCCCCTGACTACCATTTCAAATGAATTCTCTTTCCAAAAGCTCAATAGTGCTCCTCCTCTTCTGAGCATTGTAGTTCGCCCGTAGTGCACTTCAGGTCAACTTATGGGGTACCTCGATACTCAGAAGAGATGGGGTTAGAAATTTTGGGGGGTATTTTCTGCTATTAAACCTTGCAAAAATTTGAAATTTGGGGGGAAACACAAATTTTTCTTTTTTACATATGCAAAAGTCGTGAAACCCCTGTGGGGTATTAAGGCTCACTTTATTCCTTGTTACGTTCCTCAAGGGGTCTAGTTTCCAAAATTGTATGCCATGTGTTATTTTTTTTGCTGTTCTTCACCATAGGGGCTTCCTAAAGGCAACATGCCCCCCAAAAACCATTTCTGAAAAACGTACTCTCCAAAATCCTCCTTCGCTTCTGAGCCCTCTACTGCACCCGCCGAACAATTTGCATAGACATATGAGGTATGTCCTTACTCGAGAGAAATTGGGCTACACATATAAATATACATTTTCTCCTTTTACCCCTTATAAAAATTAAAAAATTGGGTTTACAAGAACATGCGAGTGTAAAAAATGAAGATTGTGAATTTTCTCCTTTACTTTGCTGCTATTCCTGTGAAACACCTAAAGGGTTAAAACACCTACTAAATCTCATCTTGAATACTTTGGGAGGTGCAGTTTTTATAATGGGGTCATTTGTGGGGTATTTCCAATATGAAGACCCTTCAAATCCACTTCAAACTTGAACTGATCCCTGAAAAATAGTGAGTTTGAAAATTTTGTGGAAAATTGCTGCTGAACTTTGAAGCCCTCTGATGTCTTCCAAAAGTAAAAACACGTCAATTTTATGATTCAAACATAAAGTAGACATATTGGAAATGTGAATAAAAAAAAATTATTTTGAATATCCATTTTCCTTACAAGCAGAGAGCTTCAAAGTTAGAAAAATGCAAAATTTTCTAATTTTTCATCAAATTTTGGGATTTTTCACCAAGGAAGGATGCAAGTTACCACAAAATTTTACCACTATGTTAAAGTAGAATATGTCACGAAAAAACTATCTCGGAATCAGAATGATAACTAAAAGCATTCCAGAGTTATTAATGTTTAAAGTGACAGTGGTCAGATGTGCAAAAAACGCTCTGGTCCTAAGGTGTAAAATGGCCTGGTCCTTAAGGGGTTAATCTTCTGAATTGTCCAAAAAGTGTATGCCAAAATAAACATAGAGGCCCAGATTTATCAAACTGTTTGTGAGAAAAACTGTAGTGGATTTTCTCAAAACAACCAATCACAGCTCAGCAATCCATAGAAAAGAAAAGAAGCAGAATACTGACCGTAATATCTCACAAGGAGGACCTCCCTGTGAGTCCGCTCCCCGCACTGTGTACCCGTACCTGGAATAAAGACGTTCCTGTATTGAAGACATACCGGTCAGTGCTCCGCTTCTTTTCTTATATGGATTGTTGTACTGGACTTTCACAGCGTTGTAGCACTTATAGCAGACTCACATCAGGTTAGTTTGTTAGGAAAGCGCAAGCAGCAGCTGCGTAACATAGCGAGAAGAGTGTATTCTGGGCAGTGCTGAGACCGATGAACTTCAATGGGGAATCAATCACAGCTCAGCTTTCCTATCCTAACAAGCTCGGGTAAAATGAAAGCTGAGCTCTGATTGACTCCAGTTTTTCTCTCAAACAGATTGATAAATCCCCCCCATAGAAATACAAGTATCTGCTAAAAAAGAATGTAATTTTATAAAAATATATTTTTGTATTTTTTAATAAGTATACAGAAATTGTATCAGTTGATCTTTTCATTTTCCTTAACCCCTTAAGGACCCAGCCCAAATATACCTTTTATATGCCATTTTTTGAACATCTGACCACTGTCACTTCAAGCATTAATAACTCTGGGATGCTTTTACCTTTCATTCTGATTCCGAGATTGTTTTTTCGTGACATATTCTACTTTATGTTAGTGGTAAAACTTTGTCAATACTTGCATCATTTCTTGGTGAAAAATGAAAAAATTTGATGAAAAAAATGAAAATTTAGCATTTTTTTTTTACTTTGAAGCTCTCTGCTTATAAGGATAATGGACATTCCAAATAAATTATACATTGATTCACATATACAATATGTCTAATTTATGTTTGCATCATAAAGTTTACATGTTTTTACTTTTGGAAGACACCAGAGGGCTTCAAAGTTCAGTAGCAATTTTACAATTTTTCACAAAATTTTCAAAATCGGAATTTTTCAGGGACCAGTTCAGTTTTGAAGTGGATTTAAAGGGCCTTCATATTAGAAATACCCCACAAATGACCCCATTATAAAAACTGCACCCCTCAAAGTATTCAAAATGACATTCAGTAAGTGTCTTAACCCTTTAGGTGTTTCACAGGAATAGCAGCAAAGTGAAGGAGAAAATTCTAAATCTTCATTTTTTACACTCGCACAAATTTTTACAAGTGGTAATAGGAGAAAAAGCCCCCAAAATTTGTAACAAAATTTCTCTCGAGTAAGGAAATACCTCATATGTGTATGTCAAGTGTTCGGCAGGCGCAGTAGAGGGCACAGAAGGGAAGGAGCGACAATGGGATTTTGGAGAGTGAATTTTTCTGAAATGGTTTTTGGGGGGCATGTCACATTTAGAAAGCCCCTATGGTGCCAGAACAGCAGAAAACACCACATGGCATACCATTTTGGAAACTACACCCCTTAAGGCACGTAACAAGGGGTCCAGTTAGCCTTAACACCCCACAGGTGTTTGACAACTTTTCGTTAAAATCGGATGTGTAAATGGAAAAAAAAATGTTCACACTAAAGTGCAGTTTTCCCCCCAAATTTACCATTTTTACAAAGGGTAATGGGAGAAAATGCCCCCCCCCAATTTGTAACCCCATCTCTTCTGAGTATGGAAATACCCCATGTTAGGAAGTAAAATGCTTTGTGGGCGAACTACAATGCTCAGAAGAGGAGTCACATTTGGCTTTTTGAAAGCAACTTTTGCTGAAATGGTTTTTTTGCGGGTATGTCGCATTTAGGAAGCCCAAGTGATGCCAGAACAGCGAAAAATACCCACATGGCATACTATTTTGGAAACTACATCCCTCAAGGAACGTAACAAGTGGTCCGCTCAGCCTTAAGACCCCACAGGTGTTTGACGACTTTTCGTTAAAGTTGGATGTGTAAATGAAAAAAAATATTTTTTTTACTAAAATGCAGTTTTCCCCCCCAAATTTTACATTTTTACAAGGGGTAATAGGAGAAAATGACCCCAAAAATTTGTAACCCCATTTCTTCTGAGTATGGAAATACCCCATATTAGGACGTAAAATGCTCTGCTGGCGAATTACAATGCTCAGAAGAGGAGGAGCGCCATTGAGCTTTTGGAAAGAGAATTCGTTTGGAATGGTAGTCAGGGACCATGTGCGTTTACAAAGCCCCCCCCCCCCCCCGTGGTGCCAGAACAGTGGACCCCCCCACATGTGACCCCATTTTGGAAACTACACCCCTCACAGAATTTTATAAGGGGTGCAGTGAGTATTTACACCCCACAGATCTTTGGAACACTGGGCTGTGCAAATGAAAAATTTAATTTTTCATTTTTACGGACCACTGTTCCAAAAATCTGTCAGACACCTGTGGGGCGTAAATTCTCAATGTACCCCTTATTACATTATGTGAGGGGTGTAGTTTCCAAAATGGGGTCACATGTGTCGGGGGTCCATTGTTCTGGCACTATGGGGGCTTTGTAAACACATGTGGCCTTCAATTCCGGACAAATTTTCTCTACAATATCCCAATGGCGCTCCTTCTCTTCTGAGCATTGTAGTTCACCCGCAGAGCACTTTAAATTCACATATGGGGTATGTTCTTACTCAGAAGAGATGGGGTTACAAATTTGGGGGGGCTTTTTTCCTATTTTCCGTTGTGAAAATGAAAAATTTAGGGTAACACCAGCATTTTAGTGAAAAAAAATTTTTTTTTTCATTTTCCCATCCAACTTTAATGAAAATGTGTCAAACACCTGTGGGGTGTTCAGGCTCACTATACCCCTTGTCACGTTCTGTGAGGGGTGTAGTTTCCAAAATGGGGTCACATGTGGGTATTTACTTTTTTTGCGTTTGTCAGAACAGCTGTAAAATCAGCCACCCCTGTGCAAATCACCAATTTAGGCCTCAAATGTACATGGTGCGCTCTCATTCCTGAGCCTTGTTGTGCGCCCGCAGAGCATTTTACTCTTACATCTGGGGTATTTCCGTACTCAGGAGAAATTGCGTTACAAATTTTGAGGGTCTTTTTTTCCTTTTACCGCTTGCGGAAATAAAAAGTATGGGGCAACACCAGCATGTTAGTGTAAATTTTTTTTATTTTTTTACAATAACAGGTTGGTGTAGCCCCCAACCTTTCCTTTTCACAAGCGGTAAAAGGAAAAAAAGACCCCCAAAATTTGTAGTGTAATTTCTCCCGAGTACGGCGATACCCCTTATGTGGCCCTAAACTGTTTCCTTGAAATACGACAGGGCTCCGAAGTGAGAGAGCGCCATGCGCATTTGAGGACTAAATTAGGGATTGCATAGGGGTGGACATAGGGGTATTCTACACCAGTTATTCCCAAACAGGGTGCCTCCAGCTGGTTCTAAACTCCCAGCATGCCTGGACAGTCAGTGGCTGTCCAGAAATGCTGGGAGTTGTTGTTTTGCAACAGCTGGAGACTCCGTTTTGGAAACCCTGCCGTACAAGACGTTTTTAATTTTTATTGGGGGTGACAGTGTAAGGGGGTGTATATGTAGTGTTTTACCCTTTATTATGTGTTAGTGTAGTGTTTTTAGGGTACATTCACACTGGCGTGTTACGGTGAATTTCCCGCTAGGAGCAAACCTCCAGCTGTTTCAAAACTACAACTCCCAGCATGTACTGACAGACCGTGCATGCTGGGAGTTGTACTTTTGCAACAGCTGGAGGCACACTGGTTGGAAAACCTTCAGTTAGGTTCTGTTACATAACTCAGTATTTTCCAACCAGTGTGCCTCCAGCTGTTGCAAAACTACAACTCCCAGCATGTACTAATCACCGAAAGGCATGCTGGGAGATGTAGTTATGCAACAGCTGGAGGTACCCAACTACAACTCCCAGCATGCCGAGACAGCTGTTTGCTTTCTGGGCATGCTGGGATTTGCAGTTTTGCAACATCTGGAGAGCTACAGTTTTTAGACCAGTGCACAGTGATCTCCAAACTGTGGACCTCCAGATGTTGCAAAACTACAACTCCCAGCATGCCCAGACAACAAACAGCTATGTGGGCATGCTAGGAGTTGTAGTTTTGCAAGATCTGGAGGGATATAGTTTAGAGACTACTGTATAGTGGTCTCAAACTGCAGCCCTCCAGCTGTTCCAAAACGACATATTCCCGCATGCCCAAACAGCTGTCTGGGCATGCTGGGAGTTGTAGTTTTGCAACATCTGGAGGGCTACAGTTTAGAGACCACAGTCTCAGACTGTAGCCCTCCAGATCAACTTACCGGATTTCGTAGGATCCCGGGAGCCGTCCTCTCCTGACGCACGTCACGCCGCCCGCCGATCACCGTCGCCGCATCCTCCGGATCGGTAAGTGGACGTCGGCGCCCGGTCCCCTTCGGTTCCCCGTTCTGCCCCGCCTATTGTGGTTGGGCAGGACGGGGAAAACGAAAGTTAACCCCCCCACCCCCAGTCTGCTATTGGTCGTCGCCTCTGATGATCAATAGCAGACCAATAGCAGGGATAGGAGGAGTGGCACCCCTGCCACCTCACTCCTATGCCTACAGGGGGATCATGGGTGTCTTAGACAACCGCGATCCCCCTTATATTCCGGGTCACCGGGTCACCATAGACCCGTATGACCCGTAATCGGCGCAAATCGCAAGTGTGAATTCACTTGCGATTTGCGCCGATCGCCGACGGGGGGTGGGGGGGGGTGGGTCTGATGACCCCTTGGGCATTTGCGCGGGGTGCCTGCTGATTGATATCAGAAGTCACCCCGGCACGGTCCCCGCCCGGCGCGCGGCGGGGACCTAAATTCCCACGGGCGTATGGATACGCCCTGGGTCCTTAAGTACCAGGACGTCAAGGCGTATCCATACACCCTAGGTCCTTAACTGGTTAAATTGCTATCATAAAGATGGAGTCATTTGAAAGAATAACAAATCTTTAATCATGGATATACACATAAAAAACATACAAGATAAAAAGAGGACCTCCACCCCAATGGGGGAAAGAGACAGCACAAACAGGGTGACCCCTCAGGTCCTTAAAGGAGCTAACGTGACACAAGTATGTAAAGGAAATACAATAGATCTGAGCAAATATGCAAAGAAAACACAATGAAGTGCCCAAAAAGGAGGCTACAGACTTCACAATATAAATAGTGTGCACATACTTTGCCTGAAAAATGCTCCAGGACACCAAGGGGACACCACCCCAACGCAGCGTTTCGGGATCAAACCTTTGTCGAGGAGTGGTTTCCTCACAGCAGGAAGTGATATATATATATATATATATATATATATATATATATATATATATATGGTAATGACCGATGAACACACAGCTAAACATTACAGCATAATAAATGTTACCTGCATGCTCCCTGGCCTTTCCTCGGCGCATGTAACCCAGCTCTGCCGCGTCCTCCCCACTTCCTGGTTCCGCATTAGGTGACCCGAGCTCCTGTATGACGTGCGCCACAAACTAGGGATGTCGGCGGCCGGCAGATGCACACAGGCTAAAAACAGAGACTTATACTGCCCAGGATATAACTGTCCCCCTTTTTTACTTTTCTTAACTTGTTGGGGACAGAGGGCGTACCTATACGACCTTCGCCCACTCCCTTTCTATAACGCCCCCATGCCCCCATGCCGTGGCCACGTGTCATAGCTGGTTGGGCCTGGCCTCTAACAACGACGCAGTGCCGCGTGCTATTAACCCTTTAAAATGAATGTAAAACATTGCCGGTTAGCTCAGGGGGCTGTTCTGGATCGCGGCGTCCCGAACAGCTGTAGGACAGCTGGATGGTCCCTACTTGCCTCATCGCTGTCCGATCGCCGAATGACTGCTCAGTGCCTGAGAACCCGGCATTAGCAGTCAAGCGGCAGAATCATTAATCAATGGTTTCCTATGAGAAACCATTGATCAATGTAAAAGATCAGTGTGTGCAGTGTTATAGCCCCCTATGGGATAACAATGATCAATGTAAAAGATCAGTGTGTGCAGTGTTATAGTCCCCTATGGGAGCTATAACATTGCAAAAAAAGTGAAAAAAAAGTGAATAAAGATCATTTAACCCCTTCCCTAATAAAATTTTGAATCACCCCCCTTTTCCCATTAAAAAAAAAAAACTGTGCAAATAAAAATAAAAATTAACATATGTGGTATTGCCGTGTCCGGAAATGTCCAAATTATAAAAATATATTGTTAATAATGCCGCACGATCAATGGCATACGCACAAAAAAATTCCAAAGTCCAAAACAGCGTATTTTTGGTCACTTTTTATATCATGAATAAATTAATAAAAAGTAATCAAAAAATCCGATCAATACATAAATGGTACCGCTAAAAACTTCAGATCATGGCACAAAAAATTAGTCCTCATACCACCCCGTAAGTGGAAAAATAAAAAAGTTATAGGGGTCAGAAGATGACAATTTTAAACGTATAAATTTTCCTGCATGTAGTTATAATTTTTTCCAGAAGTACGACAAAATCAAACCTATATAAGTAGGGGATCATTTTAATCCTATGGACCTACAGAATAAAGATAAGGTGTCATTTATACCAAAAAATGTACTGCGTAGAAACGGAAGCCCCTACAAAATTGCATTTTTTCTTCAATTTTGTCGCACAATGACTTTTTTCCGTTTTGCCAGAGATTTTTGGGTAAAATGACTGATGCCACTGCAAAGTAGAATTGGTGGTGCAAAAATTAAGCCATCATATGCATTTTTAGGTGCAAAATTGAAAGGGTTATGATTTTTAACATGTAAGGAGGAAAAAATGAAAGTGGGAAAACCCTCCGTCCCCAAGGTGTTACAGTACAAATCGAGACAAAAAACTATGTAAAAAATACTAACTATAAAAATCGAATGTTAATTAAACTGCGTGGTCAACGGCGTACACGTAGAAAATAAATTCCAAAGTCCAAAATTGCGAATTTTTGTTCGCTTTGTATACCATAAAAAATTTATAAAAAGTGATCAAAAAGTATGATCAAAACAATCATAGTACCGGTAAAAACTTCAGATCATGGCGCAAAAAATAAGTTCTCATACAACCCCGTATGCGGAAAATAAAAAAGTTATAGGACAATTTTAACCCCTTAAGGACCATGGGCGTACAGGTACACCTTTGCTCCCTGGTAACTAAGGACCAAGGGCGTACCTGTACGCCCGTGGGAATTTCGGTCCCCGCCGCGCGCCGGGCGGGGACCGGACCGGGGTGACAGCTGATATCTATCAGCAGGCACCCCGCACAAATGCTCAGGGGGCTATTCCGGGTCATACGGGTCTGTAGTGACCTGGTGACCTGGAAAATAAAGGGGATCGCGGATGTCCTAGACACCCACGATCCCCTTGAAGCAATAGGAGTGAGGTGGCAGGGGTGCCACCCCTTCTATCTCTGCTATTGGTGGTCTAGACGTGACCACCAATAGCAGATCGGGGGCGGGGGGCTTTACTTTCGGTTTCCCCGTTTTGCCCACCCACAATAGGCGGGGCAGGACGGGGAAACCGACAGGGACCGGCGCCGAAGATCCACTTACCCATCGGCGACGGCAGCGGGCGACGATCGCCGGAAGAAGAGGACGGCGACGCAGCTCCCTGGATCCAACGGAAGTCGGTGAGTTACTTAGCAACATCTGGAGGGCTACAGTCTGAGACCACTATAGTGGTCTCTAAACTGTAACCCTCCAGATGTTGCAAAACTACAACTCCCAGCATGCCCAGAGAGCTGTTTATGCATGCTGGGAGTTGCAGTTTTGCAACAGCTGGAGGTCTACAGTTTGAGACCACTGCACAGTGATCTCTATACTGTGCACCTCCAGATCTTGCAAAACTACAACTGATAGCATGCCCACACAGCAGTTTGCTGTCTGGGCATGCTGGGAGTTGTAGTTTTGCAACATCTGGAGGTCCACAGTTTGGAGACCACTGTGCAGTGGTCTCTAAACTATAGCTCTCCAGATGTTGCAAAACTGCAACTCCCAGCATGCCTAAACAGCAAACAGCTGTCTCTGCATGCTGGGAGTTGTAGTTGTGTACCTCCAGCTGTTGCATAACTACATCTCCCAGCATGCCTTTCGGCGATCAGTACATGCTGGGAGTTGAAGTTATGCAACAGCTGGAGGCACACTGGTTGGAAAATACTGAGTTAGGTAACAGAACCTAACTGAAGGTTTTCCAACCAGTGTGCCTCCAGCTGTTGCAAAAGTACAACTCCCAGCATGCACGGTCTGTCAGTACATGCTGGGAGTTGTAGTTTTGAAACAGCTGGAGGTTTGCTCCCCCATGTGAACGTACAGGGTACATTCACACTGGCGGGTTTACAGTAAGTTTACTACTTCAAATATGAACTGCGGCAAATTTTTCGCCAAAGCGCAAACTCCTAGTGGTAAATTCACTGTAAACCTCTGCCAGTGTGAACGTACCCTAAAAACACTACACTACACTAACACATAAAAAAGGGTTAAACACTACATTTACACCCCCTTACACTGTCCCCTCAATAAAAAAAAACGTATTGTACGGCAGTGTTTCCAAAACAGAGCCTCCAGCTGTTGCAAAACAACAACTCACAGCATTTCCGGACTTTCACTCTCACTTCCGGACTCTCACTCCTGAGCCTTGTTGTGCGTCCGCAGAACATTTTACGCCCACATATGGGGTATTTCTGTACTCAGGAGAAATTGCGTTACAAATTTTGGGGGCTTTTTTTCCTTTTACCCCTTATTAAAAAGAAAAGTTGGAGTCTACACCAGCCTGTTAGTGTAAAAAAAAATTTTTTTTTACACTAACAGGCTGGTGTTGTCCTTTACTTTTTATTTTCACGAGAGGTAAAAGGAAAAAAATACCCACAAAATTTGTAACGCAATTTCTCCTGAGTACAGAAATACCCCATATGTGGGCGTAAAATGTTCTGCGGACGCACAACAAGGCTCAGGAGTGAGAGCCCACCATGTACATTTGAGGCCTAAATTGGTGATTTGCACAGGGGTGGCTGATCTTACAGCGGTTCAGACATAAACCCCAAAAAATAAATACCCACGTGACCCCATTTTGGAAACGACACCCCTCACGGAACGTAACAAGAGGTATAGTGAGCCTTAACACCCCACAGGTGTTTGACAAATTTTCATTAAAGTTGGATGGGAAAATGTAAAAAAAAAACGTTTTCACTAAAATGCTGGTGTCACCCAAAATTTTTCATTTTCACAAGGGAAAATAGGAAAAAAAGCCCCCCAAAATTTGTAACCCCATTTCTTCTGAGTAAGAATATACCCCATATGTGGATGTAAAGTGCTCTATGGGTGCACTACAATGCTCAGAAGAGAAGGCGCGCCATTGGGATTTTGAAGAGAAAATTTGTCCGGAATTGAAGACCACTTGTGTTTACAAAGCCCCCATGGTACCAGAACAATGGACCCCCCCCCACATGTGACCCCATTTTGGAAACAACACCCCTCATGTAATGTAATAAGGGGTACAGTGAGCATTTACGCCCCACAGGTGTCTGACAGATTTTTGGAACAGTGATCTGTGAAAATGAAAAATTTAAATTTTCCATTTGTACATCCCACTGTTCCAAAGATATGTCAAACGCCAGTGGGGTGTAAATGCTCACTGCACCACTTATTAAATTCTGTGAGGGGTGTAGTTTCCAAAATAGGGTCACATGTGGGGGGGGGGTCCACTGTTCTGGCACCACGGGGGGCTTTGTAAATGCACATGGCCCCTGACTACCATTCCAAACTAATTCTCTTTCCAAAAGCTCAATGGTGCTCCTCCTCTTCTGAGCATTGTAGTTCGCCCGTAGTGCACTTCAGGTCAACATATGGGGTACCTCCATACTCAGAAGAGATGGGGTTACAAATGTGGGAGGGTATTTTCTGCTATTAACCCTTGCAAAAATGTGAAGTTTGGGGGGAAACACACATTTTAGTGAAAAAAAAATATTTTTTTACAAATGCAAAAGTCGTGAAACCCCTGTGGGGTATTAAGGCCCACTTTATTACTTGTTACGTTCCTCAAGGGGTCTAGTTTCCAAAATGGTATGCCATGTGTTTTTTTTTTTTGCTGATCTGGCACCATAGGGGCTTCCTAAATGCGACATGCCCCCCGAGCAAAATTTGCTCTCAAAAAGCCAAATATCACTCCTTCTCTTCTGAGCATTGTAGTTCGCCCGTAGTGCCCTTCAGGCCAACTTATTGGGTACCGCCATACTCAGAAGAGATGGAGGTACAAATTTTGGGGGGTATTTTCTGCTATTAACCCTTAAAAAACTGTTAAATTTTGGGGGAAACACACATTTAATTTTTTATATACATATGCAAAAGTCGTGAAACACACATTATACATTTTTTTAACATATTTTTTTACATATGCAAAAGTCATGAAACACCTGTGGGGTATTAAGGCTCACTTAATTCCTTGTTATGTTCCTCACGGTTCTACGGTCTAGTTTCCAAAATGGTATGCCATGTGTTTTTTTTCTGTTCTGGCACCATAGGGGCTTCCTAAATTCAACATGCCCCCCAAAAACCATTTCTGAAAAACATACCCTCCAAAATCCCCTTGTCGCTCCTTCGCTTCTCAGCTCTCTACTGCGCCCGCCGAACAATTTACATAGACATATGAGGTATGTCCTTACTCGAGAGAAATTGGGCTACAAATATAAGTATACATTTTCTCCTTTTACCCCTATTAAAAATTCAAAAATTGGGTTTACAAGAACATGCGAGTGTAAAAAATGAAGATTGTGAATTTTCTCCTTCACTTTGCTGCTATTCCTGTGAAACACCTAAAGGGTAAAAATGCTGACTGAATGTCATTTTGAATACTTTGGGGGGTGCAGTTTTTATAATGGGGTCATTTGTGGGGTATTTCTAATATGAAGACCCTTCAAATCCACTTCAAACCTGAACTGGTCCCTGAAAAATAGTGAGTTTGAAAATTTTGTGAAAAATTGGAAAATTTCTGCTGAACTTTGAAGCCCTCTGATGTCTTCCAAAAGTAAAAACACATCAATTTTATGATTGAAACATAAAGTAGACATATTGGAAATGTGAATACATTTTTTTTTTTTTGGGGAATATCCATTTTCCTTACAAGCAGAGAGCTTCAAAGTTAGAAAAATGCTAAATTTTCAAATTTTTCATCAAATTTGGGGATTTTTCACTAAGAAAGGATGCAAGTTACCACAAAATTTTACCACTATGTTAAAGTAGAATATGTCACGAAAAAACAATCTCGGAATCAGAATGATAACTAAAAGCATTCATGTTATTAATGTTTATAATGACAGTGGTCAGATGTGCAAAAAACGCTCTGGTCCTAAGGTGTAAAATGGCCTGGTCCTTAAGGGGTTAAACATACTAATTTTGATGCATGGAGTTATAATTTTTTTTAAAGTAGTAAAATAAAGAAAAACCTATATAAATCAGGTATCATTGTAACTGTATGGACCTACAGAATAAAGATAGGGTGTCATTTTTACCGAAAAATGCACTGCGTAGAATCGGAAGCATCAAAAGTTACAAAATGGCATTTTTCAATTGTGTACAAAGTACAAGTGGTGGCACAAAAACTAAGTCCTCATATGAGTCTGTAGGTGCAAAAGATAAAGTGTTATGATTTTTAGAAGGTGATGAGGAAAAAAACGAAAGTGCAAAAATGGAAAAACCTGTGATCCTTAAGGGGTTAAAGGGGTACGCCACTGGAAACATTTTTTTTTTTAAATCAACTGGTGCCAGAAAGTTAAACAGATTTGTATATTACTTCTATTAAAAATCTTAATCCTTTCAGTACTTAACAGCTTGCTGTATGATCCACAGGAAGTTCATTTCTTTTTTAATTTCCTTTCTGTCTGACCACAGTGCTCTCTGCTGACACCTCTGTCCATATCAGGAACTGTCCAGAGCAGGATAGGTTTTCTATGGGGATTTGCTCCTTCTCTGGACAGTTGCTAAAATGGACAGAGGTGTCAGTAGAGAGCATTGAGGTCAGACAGAAAGTAAATTCAAAAAGAAAATAATTTCCTGTGGAGATAAGTATTGAAAGGATTAAGAATTTTTAATAGTAGTAATTTACAAATCTGTTTAACTTTCTAGCACCAGTAGATAAAAAAAAATATAAATATTTTCCACTGGAGTACCCCTTTAACCCTTGTTCCTTACCAGAATATTTTTAGTAAATTATTCTTTTGACCTGTATAATGGAATAGTTAATGAAAAAACAATTTATACTTAAAATGTCAATAATGGGCTGACTTACTTGTATAATGACACAAGGCTTGTCTTCATGTGAATTTATTTTGTGGAATGTAAATGGAGCGGAGGAGAAGCTTTATATTTTGCTGGGACAATCCCAGGCGGATGATCATAGAGTTAAAATTACCCAGGAGGGAACAAGATGTTTATGATCACATTAGAAATTATATGTCTCTTGGGTCTTGACATAATGTTTTACAAAGATTTATCTTTTAAGATTTTGTTTTACTTTCTATAAAGAATTTGTTTAAATTAACTTTAAGATTTGGGTCCCATGGACAGGACAAGCAATTAATGTGCTATGAGAATTGTTCCCTATAAGAGCAATGCATCCAATAGAACATACCCCAGAGTTTTCTCCCAAATTACTACAGCAAAAAAAAAAACTCTGTATCCTTATGTATGAAATGAGAAGGATAGAGTGGTAAAGTAGAGGCCCATATACTTCTAAAAGGGCTGTATGGTGCATTGCTGTACACATTTCACTTTTTAATTTCTTTCACATTTTGTTATTGCCAGTTTTCCTGTCAAAGCCGATAAAAAACACCCCCACAGCATGATGCTTCCCCCACCATGATCACTGTATGGATGGTATTGGGCAGGTGATGGGCAGTGCCTGGTTTCCTCCAGACATGATGCTGCCCCCACCATAATCACTGTAGGGATGTTGTTAGGCAGGTGATGGGCAGTGCCTGGTTTCCTCCAATATGATGCTGCCCCCACCATGATCACTGTAGGGATGGTATTGGGCAGGTGATGGGCAGTGCCTGGTTTCCCCCCACTATGATCACTGTAGGGATGGTATTGGGCAGGTGATGGGCAGTGCCTGGTTTCCTCCAATATGATACTGCCCCCACCATGATCACTGTAGGGATGGTATTGGGCAGGTGATGGGCAGTGCCTGGTTTCAACTCAGTAGAAAAGGTAATGAGACTCGAGTGGCACCACTAATCATCCAGGACAGGTATGCTTAATTAACCAAAGGAACTGAAAAGGCAGTAGGTATGGTAATGTAGAATTATTTAATATAGAACAACGCGTTTCAACGCCAGGGCCGGCTTCTTCCTCAGGTTCTCTTTGGAGAACCTGAGGAAGACGCCGGCCCTGGCATGGAAACGCATTGTTCTCTATTAAATAATTTTACATTACCGTACCTACTGCCTAAGTGCTCTTGCTACTATTGCTGCTATTCATGCTTGCGCCTGTTTGAATCCCGCTGTGGTTGGAGGAATTGTTCTGTATCTGAAACACCATTCTTTGGTGGAGGGATCGGCTGCATCGTGGAGAATCCATTGCATGCCATTACCAGCGTTGTGCCTGATTGTCCTACGATCTACTCACCCTAAATTTATTGTACTACGGAGCGCTCTGTGGGTCTGTTTTTTTCCCACCATGATCACAGTAGGGATGGTATTGGGCAGGTGATGGGCAGTCCCTGGTTTCCTCCAGAGATGATGCTGCCCCCACCATGATCACTTTAGGGATGGTATTGGGCAGGTGATGGGCAGTGCCTGGTTTCCTCCTGACATGATGCTGCCCCCACTATGATCACTGTAGGGATGGTATTGGGCAGGGGATGGGCAGTGCCTGGTTTCCTCCAATATGATGCTGTTCCCACCATGATCACTGTAGGGATGGTATTGGGCAGGGGATGGGCAGCGCCTGGTTTCCTCCAGACATGATGCTGTCCCACCATACTTCACTGTAGGGATGGTATTAGGCAGGTGATGGGCAGTGCCTGGTTTCCTCCAGACATGATGCTGCCCCCACCATGATCACTGTGGGGATGGTATCAGGCAGGAGATGGGCAGTGCCTGGTTTCCTCCTGACATGACGCTGCCCCCACCATGATCACTGTAGGGATGTATTGGGCAGGTGATGGGCAGTGCCTGGTTTTCTCCAATATGATGCTGCCCCCACCATGATCACTGTAAGGATGGTATTGGGCAGGGGATGGGCAGTGCCTGGTTTCCTCCAGACATGATGCTGTCCCACCGTACTTCACTGTAGGGATGGTATTAGGCAGGTGATGGGCAGTGCCTGGTTTTCTCTAACCATGATGCTGCCCACACCATGATCACTGTAGGGATGGTATTAGGCAGATGATGGGCAGTGCCTGGTTTCCTCCAGACATGGTGCTGCCTCCACCATGATCACTGTAGGGATGGTATTAGGAAGGTGATGGGCAGTGCCTGGTTTCCTCCTGACATGATGCTGCCCCTACCATGATCACGGTAAGGATGGTATTGGGCAGGTGATGGGCAGTGCCTGGTTTCCTTCAGACATGATGCTGCCCCCACCATGATCACTGTAGGGATGGTATTGGGCAGGTGATGGGCAGTGTCTGGTTTCCTCCAATATGATGCTGCCCCCACCATGATCACTATAGGGATGGTATTGGGCAGGTGATGGGCAGTGCCTGGTTTCCCCCAGACATGATGCTGCCCCCACCATGATTACTGTAGGGATGGTATTGGGCAGGTAATGGGCAGTGCCTGATTTCCTCCAATATGATGCTGCCCCCACCATGATCACTGTAGGGATGGTATTGGGCAGGTGATGGGCAGTGCCTGGTTTCCTCCAAAATGATGCTGCCCCCACCATGATCACTGTAGGGATGGTATTAGGCAGGTGATGGGCTGTGCCTGGTTTCCTCCAGACATGATGCTGCCCCCACCATACTTCCCTGTAGGGATGGTATTGGGCAGGTGAGGAGCAGTACCTAGTTTCTTCCAGACATAACACTTTAACCCATTAAGGACCAAGCCCATTTTGGCCTTAAGGACCAGAGTGTTTTTTGCACTTCTGACCACTGTCACTTTAAACATTAATAACTCTGGGATGCTTTTAGTTATCATTCTGATTCCGAGATTGTTTTTTCGTGACATATTCTACTTTAACATGGTGGTAAATTTTTGTGGTAACTTGAATCCTTTCCTTGTGAAAAATCCTAAAATTTGATGAAAAATTTGAAAAACTTGCATATTTCTAACTTTGAAGCTCTCTGCTTGTAAGGAAAATGTATATTACAAATACATTTTTTTTAAATTCACATATTTATTGAATTGATGAGTCTTTACTTTTGGAAGACACCAGAGGGCTTCAAAGTTCAGCAGCAATTTTCCAATTTTTCACAAAATTATCAAACTCACTATTTTTCAGGGACCAGTTCAGGTTTGAAGTGGATTTGAAGGGCCTTCATATTAGAAATACCCCACAAATGACCCCATTATAAAAACTGCACCCCCCAAAGTATTCAAAATGACATTCAGTCAGCGTTTTAACATACCTCATATATCTATGTAAAGTGTTCGGCGGGCGCAGTAGAGGGCTCAGAACCGAAGGAGCGACGAGGGGATTTTGGAAAGTGCGTTTTTCAGAAACGGTTTTTGGGGGGCATGTTGCATTTAGGAAGCCCCTATGGTGCCAGAACAGCAAAAAACCCTCACATGGCATACCATTTTGGAAACTAGACCCCTTGAGGAACGTAAAAAGGAATAAAGTGAGCCTTAATACCCCACAGATGTTTCACGACTTTTGCATATGTAAAAAAAAATAAAAATTTTATCACTAAAATGTGTGTTTCCCCCCAAATTTCTAACTTTTCCAAGGGTTAATAACAGTAAATACCCCCCAAAATTTGTAACCCCTTCTCTTCTGAGTATGGAGGTACCCCATAAGTTGACCTGAAGTGCACTACGGGCGAACTACAATGCTCAGAATAGAAGGAGTCATATTTGGCTTTTTGAGAGCAAATTTTGCTTGGTGGGCATGTCGCATTTAGGAAGCCCCTATGGTGCCAGGACAGCTAAAAAAAAACACATGGCATACCATTTTGGAAACTAGACCCCTTGAGGAACATAATAAGGAATAAAGTGAGCCTTAATACCCCACAGGTGTTTCACGACTTTTGCATATGTAAAAAAATAAAATAAAAATTCACTAAAATGTGTGCTTCCCCCCCAAATTTCACATTTTTGCAAGGGTTAATAGCAGAAAATACCCCCCAAAATTTGTAACGCCATCTCTTCTGAGTATGGAGGTACCCCATAAGTTGACCTGAAGTGCACTATGGGCGAACTACAATGCTCAGAAGAGAAGGAGTCATATTTGGCTTTTTGAGAGCAAATTTTGCTCGGGGGCATGTCGCATTTAGGAAGCCCCTATGGTGCCAGAACAGCAAAAAAAAAAAAACAGATGGCATACCATTTTGGAAACTAGACCCCTTGAGGAACGTAACAAGGGGTACATTGAGCATTTGCCCCCCACTGGTGTCTGACAGATCTTTGGAACAGTGGGCTGTACAAAAGTTTTCATTTTCACGGACCACTGTTCCAAAGATCTGTCAGACACCTGTGGGGTGTAAATTCTCACTGCACCCCTTATTACATTCCATGAGGGGTGTAGTTTCCGAAATGGAGTCACATGTGGGGTTTTTGTTTTTTTTTGCGTTTGTCAAAACCACTGTAACAATCAGCCACCCCTGTGCAAATCACCTCAAATGTACATGGCGCACTCTCCCTTCTAGGCCTTGTTGTGCGCCCCCAGAGCACTTTGCACCCACATATGGGGTATCTCCGTAGTCGGGAGAAATTGCTTTACAAATTTTGTGAAAATGTAAAGTATAGGGCAACATCAGCATGTTAGTGTAAAAAATTTAAGTTTTACACAAACATTCTGGTGTAGACCCCAACATTTCCTTTTCATGAGGGGTTAAAGGAGAAAAAGTCCCCCAAACCTTGCAACGCAATGTCTCCCGAGTACGGCGATACCCCATATGTGGCCCTAAACTGTTGCCCTGAAATACGACAGGGCTCCGAAGTGAGAGAGCGCCATGTGCATTTGAGGCCTAAATTAGGGATTTGCATTGGGTTTAACATAGGGTGATTCTACGCCAGTGATTCCCAAACAGGGTGCCTCCAGCTGTTGCAAAACTCCCAGCATGCGTGGACAGACAACGGCTGTCCGGCAATAATGGGAGTTGCTGTTTTTCAACAGCTGGAGGCTCTGCTTTGGAAACAGTGGCGTACCGGACGTTCTTTTTTCGGGGAGGGGAGGGGGCTGTGTAGGGGTATGTGTATATGTATTGTTTTTAACTTTTTATTTTATTTTGTGTTAGTGTAGTGTAGTGTAGTGTTTTTAGGGTACAGTCACACGGGCGGGGGATTACAGCGAGTTTCCCAGCGCAAAATTTGCTGCATCTCAAACTTGCAGCGAGAAACCCACTGTAAAACCCTCGCCCATGTGAATGTACCCTGTACATTCACAGGGGGGTGCACCAGCTGTTGCAAAACCACAACTCCCAGCAAGCATGTTCTGTTAGTGCATGCTGGGAGTTATAGTTTTTTAACAGCTGGAGGCACACAGGTTAGGAAACACTGAGTTAGAAACAGACAATGTTTCCCAACCAATGTGTCTCCAGTTGTTGCAAAACTACAACTCCCAGCATGCCCAGACAGCTGAAGGGCATGCTGGGAGTTGTAGTTCGGCAACATCTGAAGGGCCAGATGTTGCTGAACTAAAACTCTCAGTATGCCTGGACAGTCAGTGCATGCTGGGAGTTGTAGTTTTGCAACAGCTGGAAGAGCACAGATTGGAGACCATTATACAATGGTCTCCAAACTGGGGCCCTCCAGATGTTGCAAAACTACAACTCCCAGCATGCCCAGACAGCCAAAGGCTGTCTAGGCATGCTGGGAGTTGTAGTTTTCAGACTCCTAGAGGCAGCTGTGAAGATCTTCACTGCTGCCTCTGAGGACCATGTACTTACCTGCCGGTCCCGTCGCTGCTCGTCCACGTGGCCGGTCCCGCGCTGCTCCTCGGTCCCGCCGCTGCTCCAGGTAAGGCCGCCGGTTCCCCCCCCCATGCCGCAGGTCCCCGCGAGCCCCTGCAGCCATCTTCCCCCGTCCTGCCCGACTTCCAGGGGCGGGCAGTGCGGGGGATCTGATCTTTCACCCCAATCACAGTGATCGCTGACCAGGACCATCAATGGATGATCCTCGGGGGTGAAGCAGAAGTTGTCCCCTGCTGGAAACAGCGGGACTTCTGCTGGTTAACCCGTGCGATGCTGCGCATCGCGGGGTTAACTGAATGTCATTTATAAACGTCGGGATGCGCGAACGCACTGCACAACCTGGCGTTTATATATGACATTCTGCGGGAAGGGGTTAAAGTGAGGCCAAAAAGTTAGACCTTGGATTCTTCTGACCAGAGAACCTTGTTTCTCATAGTCTGAGAGTCGTTTAGGTCTTTTTTTTTTTTTTTGCAAACCAACTCCTGATGGCTTTAATGTGCCCTTTACCGAGGAGAGGGTGTCTTCTGGTCACTCTGCAAAAAGCCCAGATTGTGGAGGCTGCAGTGATTATTCTGGACCTTCTGGAAGTTTCTCCCTTCTGCACACAGGATTTTTGGAATTCAGGATCTTTGGATCTCTCTTACCAAAGCCCTTCTCCCCTGATGACTGAGTATGGTGGGGCGGCAGCTCTAGAAAAAGTCCTGTTTTTTACCAATTTCTTCCATGTGAGAATTATGGAGGCCACTATTGTGTTGCCCCACCGGATGAATTGCGGGACGACAGGTGTTGCAGGGCGAGTGGTGGGATCTGATGCAATTAACCCCGGGGGTCGGCTGGTATTAACCCCTATGTGTTTTTGACGCCAGTGTGGTTTTCGGGTTCTGGAACACCACATGCCCGGATTCTCCGCTATCCCATGGGCTAGTAGTGAATAAAGAGTCCACATCCAGTTATGGTCAAACAGAGGCTTTACTGAATAGATGACAGTTGTAATTATCTTCACAGCTAAGGCCAGAATTCCCAGAGAGATGGCCAGTACCCAGAGGACCTTGTGGCTTAGGGACCGATACTTGTAATTAACTTGACTTGTAATTAGACTTGACTTGACTGTGTGCAGGACTTGACCAGGTGTAGTGACAGCAGACATAGACTTGTAGACTTACTGGATAGACTTTAGCTTTGAGGCTTTCCAGATGCTGAACACTTGTCCTGAGATCTCTGTTAGCTGCTTCAGCAAAGACTTGTTCTCAGATCAAATGGTAGGGTCTAAGAGAGAGAATTGCAAATAGCCACCCCTTTATATAGTGGGGGTCTGGAGTAAAGCCCATTGGTCAAGCTGTGGGTCATAGGTTAAAGCTGGTGCTCTCTGGGAGTACATGTTACAACAAATCATGTAACTGCATAACATAACATGTAACTGGCTTACTCACAGGCCCTTGAGACCTCCACAGGTCCTTGAGACTCTCTAGACATAGGATCCTGTCTATGCATTAAAGGAACATACACACATTTATTAAACTAAACAAGAGACCAAGGGGTGACCCTGCAAGGGAGCCCCCAGGGCACTGAGGGACTCATCCTGACAGGGCCTACAGGTAGTACACGACCATGTGCCTGTACTGGGACATCACAAACCCCCTCGCTTATTGTCACGATGCCGGCTGGCAGGTAGTGGATCCTCTGTGCCAGAGAGGGATTGGCGTGGACCGTGCTAGTGGATCGGTTCTAAGTCACTACTGGTTTTCACCAGAGCCCGCCGCAAAGCGGGATGGTCTTGCTGCGGCGGTAGTGACCAGGTCGTATCCACTAGCAACGGCTCACCTCTCTGGCTGCTGAAGATAGGCGCGGTACAAGGGAGTAGACAGAAGCAAGGTCGGACGTAGCAGAAGGTCGGGGCAGGCAGCAAGGATCGTAGTCAGGGGCAACGGCAGGAGGTCTGGAACACAGGCTAGGAACACACAAGGAAACGCTTTCACTGGCACAATGGCAACAAGATCCGGCAAGGAAGTGCAGGGGAAGTGAGGTGATATAGGGAAGTGCACAGGTGAAGACACTAATTGGAATCACTGCGCCAATCAGCGGCGCAGTGGCCCTTTAAATCGCAAAGACCCGGCGCGCGCGCGCCCTAGGGAGCGGGGCCGCGCGCGCCGGGACAGGACCGAGGGAGAGCGAGTCAGGTACGGGAGCCGGGGTGCGCATCGCGAGCGGGCGCTACCCGCATCGCGAATCGCATCCCGGCTGGAAGCGGAATCGCAGCGCCCCGGGTCAGTGGATCTGACCGGAGCGCTGCAGCGGGGAGAGTGTAGCGAGCGCTCCGGGGAGGAGCGGGGACCCGGAGCGCTCGGCGTAACAGTACCCCCCCCCTTGGGTCTCCCCCTCTTCTTAGAGCCTGAGAACCTGAGGAGCAGACTTTTGTCTAGGATGTTGTCCTCAGGTTCCCAGGATCTCTCTTCAGGACCACAACCCTCCCAGTCCACTAAAAAAAAAGTTTTCCCTCTGACCTTTTTAGAAGCTAAGATCTCTTTGACAGAGAAGATGTCCGAGGAGCCGGAAACAGGAGTGGGAGGAACAGATTTGGGAGAAAAACGGTTGAGGATGAGTGGTTTAAGAAGAGAGACGTGAAAGGCATTAGGGATACGAAGAGAAGGAGGAAGAAGAAGTTTGTAAGAGACAGGATTAATTTGACACAAAATTTTGAAAGGACCAAGATAGCGTGGTCCCAACTTGTAGCTAGGGACACGGAAGCGGACATATTTAGCGGAGAGCCATACCTTGTCTCCAGGGGAAAAAACGGGAGGAGCTCTTCTTTTCTTATCCGCGAACTTCTTCATGCGTGATGAAGCCTGTAAGAGAGAATTTTGGGTCTCTCTCCATATGATGGAAAGGTCACGAGAAATTTCATCCACAGCGGGCAGACCAGAGGGCAAGGGGGTAGGGAGGGGGGGAAGAGGGTGACGGCCGTACACCACGAAAAATGGGGATTTGGAGGAAGATTCAGAGACTCTGAAGTTATACGAGAATTCGGCCCATGGAAGGAGATCTGCCCAGTCATCCTGGCGGGAGGAAACAAAATGTCGCAAATAATCACCCAAGACCTGGTTAATTCTTTCTACTTGTCCATTGGACTGGGGATGATATGCAGAAGAAAAATTTAATTTAATCTTGAGTTGTTTACAGAGAGCCCTCCAGAATTTAGACACGAATTGGACGCCTCTATCCGAGACGATCTGCGTAGGCAACCCGTGAAGACGAAAAATGTGTACAAAAAATTGTTTAGCCAACTGAGGCGCTGAAGGAAGACCAGGAAGAGGGATGAAGTGTGCCATTTTGTAGAATCGATCAACGACCACCCAAATAACAGTGTTGCCACGGGAAGGGGGTAAATCAGTAATAAAATCCATACCAATCAGAGACCAAGGCTGTTCGGGGACAGGCAGGGGATGAAGAAAACCAGCGGGCTTCTGGCGAGGAGTCTTATCCCGGGCACAGATAGTGCAGGCTCGCACAAAGTCCACAACATCCGTCTCCAGAGTCGGCCACCAATAGAAGCGGGAGATGAGTTGCACAGATTTCTTGATGCCCACATGACCTGCGAGATGGGTGGAATGACCCCATTTGAGGATTCCGAGGCGTTGGCGTGGAGAAACAAAGGTCTTTCCTGGAGGAGTTTGCCTGATGGAGGCAGGAGAAGTGGAGATCAGGCAGTCAGGTGGAATGATGTGTTGCGGAGAGAGTTCAACTTCTGAGGCATCCGAGGAACGAGAGAGAGCATCGGCCCTAATGTTCTTATCGGCAGGACGAAAGTGAATCTCAAAATTAAATCGGGCAAAGAACAGAGACCACCGGGCCTGGCGAGGATTCAGCCGTTGGGCAGACTGGAGGTAGGAGAGGTTCTTGTGGTCGGTGTAAATAATAACTGGAAATCTTGATCCCTCCAGCAGATGCCTCCATTCCTCAAGTGCTAATTTAATGGCTAGAAGCTCTCGATCCCCGATGGAGTAGTTCCTCTCCGCCGGAGAGAAGGTCCTAGAAAAAAAACCACAAGTGACAGCATGCCCGGAAGAATTTTTTTGTAGAAGAACAGCTCCAGCTCCCACTGAGGAGGCATCAACCTCCAATAGGAAGGGTTTGGAAGGGTCAGGTCTGGAGAGCACGGGAGCCGAAGAAAAGGCAGACTTGAGTCGTTTAAAGGCGTCTTCCGCTTGAGGAGGCCAAGACTTGGGATCGGCATTTTTTTTGGTTAAAGCCACGATAGGAGCCACAACGGTAGAAAAATGTGGAATAAATTGCCTGTAATAATTGGCGAACCCCAAAAAGCGTTGGATAGCACGGAGTCCGGAGGGGCGTGGCCAATCTAAGACGGCAGAGAGTTTGTCTGGATCCATTTGTAGTCCCTGGCCAGAGACCAAATATCCTAGAAAAGGAAGAGATTGGCATTCAAACAGACATTTCTCAATTTTGGCATAGAGTTGATTGTCACGAAGTCTCTGAAGAACCATACGGACATGCTGGCGGTGTTCTTCTAGATTGGCAGAAAAAATTAGGATATCGTCCAGATATACAACAACACAGGAGTATAACAGATCACGAAAAATTTCATTAACAAAGTCTTGGAAGACAGCAGGGGCGTTGCACAGGCCAAAGGGCATGACCAGATACTCAAAGTGTCCATCTCTGGTGTTAAATGCCGTTTTCCACTCATCCCCCTCTCTGATGCGGATGAGGTTATAGGCGCCTCTTAAGTCCAATTTAGTAAAGATGTGGGCACCTTGGAGGCGATCAAAGAGTTCAGAGATGAGGGGTAGGGGGTAGCGGTTCTTAACCGTGATTTTATTAAGACCGCGGTAGTCAATGCAAGGACGTAGGGAGCCATCTTTTTTGGACACAAAGAAAAATCCGGCTCCGGCAGGAGAGGAGGATTTACGGATAAAGCCCTTTTTTAAATTTTCCTGGACGTATTCAGACATGGCAAGAGTCTCTGGGGCAGAGAGAGGATAAATTCTGCCCCGGGGTGGAGTAGTGCCCGGGAGGAGGTCGATAGGACAATCATAAGGCCTGTGAGGAGGTAGAGTCTCAGCTTGTTTTTTGCAGAAAACATCCGCGAAGTCCATATAGGCCTTAGGGAGACCGGTTACTGGAGGAACCACAGAGTCACGGCAAGGGTTACTGGGAACCGGTTTTAGACAGTCCTTGGAACAAGAGGGCCCCCAACTCTTGATCTCCCCAGTGGACCAATCCAGGGTTGGGGAATGAAGTTGAAGCCAGGGAAGTCCAAGGAGAATTTCCGAGGTGCAATTGGGGAGGACCAAAAGTTCAATCCTCTCGTGATGAGATCCGATGCTCATTAGAAGGGGCTCCGTGCGGAAACGTATGGTACAGTCCAATCTTTCATTGTTTACACAATTGATGTAAAGGGGTCTGGCGAGACTGGTCACTGGGATGTTGAACCTGTTGACGAGAGAGGCCAAAATAAAATTTCCTGCAGATCCAGAGTCCAAGAAGGCCACAGTAGAGAAGGAGAAGGCAGAGGCAGACATCCGCACAGGCACAGTAAGACGTGGAGAAGCAGAGTAGACATCAAGGACTGTCTCACCTTTGTGCGGAGTCAGCGTACGTCTTTCCAGGCGGGGAGGACGGATAGGACAATCCCTCAGGAAGTGTTCGGTACTAGCACAGTACAGGCAGAGGTTCTCCATGCGGCGTCGTGTCCTCTCTTGAGGTGTCAGGCGAGACCGGTCGACCTGCATAGCCTCCACGGCGGGAGGCACAGGAACAGATTGCAGGGGACCAGAGGAGAGAGGAGCCGAGGAGAAGAAACGCCTCGTGCGAACAGAGTCCATATCTTGGCGGAGCTCCTGACGCCTTTCGGAAAAACGCATGTCAATGCGAGTGGCTAGGTGAATAAGTTCATGTAGATTAGCAGGAATTTCTCGTGCGGCCAGAACATCTTTAATGTTGCTGGATAGGCCTTTTTTAAAGGTCGCGCAGAGGGCCTCATTATTCCAGGATAATTCTGAAGCAAGAGTACGGAATTGTACGGCATACTCGCCAACGGAAGAATTACCCTGGACCAGGTTCAACAGGGCAGTCTCAGCAGAAGAGGCTCGGGCAGGTTCCTCAAAGACACTTCGGATTTCCGAGAAGAAGGAGTGTACAGAGGCAGTGACGGGGTCATTGCGGTCCCAGAGCGGTGTGGCCCAAGACAGGGCTTTTCCAGACAGAAGGCTGACTACGAAAGCCACCTTAGACCTTTCAGTGGGAAACAGGTCCGACATCATCTCCAGATGCAGGGAACATTGGGAAAGAAAGCCACGGCAAAACTTAGAGTCCCCATCAAATTTATCCGGCAAGGATAGGCGTAGACCAGGAGCGGCCACTCGCTGCGGAGGAGGTGCAGGAGCTGGCGGAGGAGATGACTGCTGAAGCTGTGGTAGTAACTGCTGTAGCATAACGGTCAGTTGAGACAGCTGTTGGCCTTGTTGCGCTATCTGTTGTGACTGCTGGGCGACCACCGTGGTAAGGTCAGCGACAACTGGCAGAGGAACTTCAGCGGGATCCATGGCCGGATCTACTGTCACGATGCCGGCTGGCAGGTAGTGGATCCTCTGTGCCAGAGAGGGATTGGCGTGGACCGTGCTAGTGGATCGGTTCTAAGTCACTACTGGTTTTCACCAGAGCCCGCCGCAAAGCGGAATGGTCTTGCTGCGGCGGTAGTGACCAGGTCGTATCCACTAGCAACGGCTCACCTCTCTGGCTGCTGAAGATAGGCGCGGTACAAGGGAGTAGACAGAAGCAAGGTCGGACGTAGCAGAAGGTCGGGGCAGGCAGCAAGGATCGTAGTCAGGGGCAACGGCAGGGGGTCTGGAACACAGGCTAGGAACACACAAGGAAACGCTTTCACTGGCACAATGGCAACAAGATCCGGCAAGGAAGTGCAGGGGAAGTGAGGTGATATAGGGAAGTGCACAGGTGAAGACACTAATTGGAATCACTGCGCCAATCAGCGGCGCAGTGGCCCTTTAAATCGCAAAGACCCGGCGCGCGCGCGCCCTAGGGAGCGGGGCCGCGCGCGCCGGGACAGGACCGAGGGAGAGCGAGTCAGGTACGGGAGCCGGGGTGCGCATCGCGAGCGGGCGCTACCCGCATCGCGAATCGCATCCCGGCTGGAAGCGGAATCGCAGCGCCCCGGGTCAGTGGATCTGACCGGAGCGCTGCAGCGGGGAGAGTGTAGCGAGCGCTCCGGGGAGGAGCGGGGACCCGGAGCGCTCGGCGTAACACTTATCAAAAGTCGTCTTCGATGTAAGGTTCTGTCAGGCTTGAGGGACCAAGTGGCTGTGGGGCCAGATGCAGTACTGAGGCATTTTATGCACAAATGTCTATTTCAGGCTGGTGAAATAACAGATAACATTAGAGTATTTGTATAATAGTCCATACACGCTCTGACTTGTAGTTGAACAGGATTGTGAACAGGATTGGTGGTTATATATAACTGTTACATATAGATTTACTTTACTTGTAAGAACCTTTACTATGCACTTTATAACTGGACTTGCATTTTACAACTGGACTATGCATGTTATAATTGACTATACACAACTGACACTTTTTACTATGCATATAATACACTATGCATTTACTGGCTTGCATAACTGTTTACTGTCCATGACTAGACATTATTTACTAGACATTATATACATGACAAGACTTATGACTGTATACTTATAGTTGTGGATTGGGTTGCCGGAGGCTCTCTGCCCAATGCCTTAGCTACTGGGGTCCCTTGGCATAAAACACATCTCCCCAGAACACTAATTTTAGTTTATGCTAGACATTTTTATGCTAGACATTTCATACAGATAACACTTTGACATTCATGTTACCTTTACTGAATACTTGCTTTAGGTTAGTTTCAGGAATACTTACTGGCCAGGAAAGTATCATGTGCACGAACAGAATAATATATGACATTAGATACATTTGACATGTGACTTGTTAGTAGACTGTGTAATGTGAGTGATACAGCTCTACTTTATGTGATTGAAGTATACTTGACTTGTGTATACTGAACTATACTATTGTGTATACTGAACTGTTTGTGTACACAACTATGGGTACAGTAGTGTACTTTAGTTCTTGTATCAAGCGGGTATCTGCCCAAGCGTGGACTGTTGGGACCCACACAGCACCATTTCCGGACACTCGGAAATAGCAATCTCTTCAGGAGCTCTTGTCTCTGCCGGATTGGCGACAGGTTCCTCTCTTCTGATAGCTGGAACAGGTGATGACTCTTGACTGACAGGACAGACACTTGGAATTGGGGATTCTGACATGGGTGAGGCAGACAGTCTAGAGATTGGAGTATACTCCTGCGCCATCGGTGACAGAACTTGAGCTGGCGGAGTGACCATCGTTGGCTGTTCAGTCCCAAAGGCTGTTATGAACCCAAAGACTGCAGTTTGGTCCGGAGGCAACATGGGGTCATCCATGGACGGGGAAATTCCTTCTCCGGGCATGTACTCCCTCACAGGCTTGGCTGGGGGTGAAGGAGGCTGCGGTGACACGGGCAAATCTTCCCTGTGACACAACTTGATTTGGTTACGATGAACAACTTGAGGCTTGTACCCTGACTTCTGAATTGCATATACATCCGTGTCGGGATAGGGTACGGCGGTCACCATATAGGGCTCCGTTTCCCAGATGGAGTCCAATTTATGGGTTCTCGGGAATTTCTTCAGCCAGACCGTATCACCTATTTGGAGAGGTTTGGCGCGGGCATGGCGATTATTATCTTGCTGCTGCCTCCGTTGAGCCTCACCCTTTTTTCTGTTGACTATTTCTTTTGTCTCCAGGATCCTCTTCGGGTGGTTGGAGACCCATTCCATAGAGGCTTGTGGAGAATTATTGAAAGGAGCTTGGAATCCAAATGCTCTATCTTTGGGTAGCTGGCCATGTCGGCCCATCATCAAATAGAATGGAGTGTATCCAGTGGAGCAATGTACAGTATTATTATAGATCTCCAACAGCTCTGGTAACAGGTGTCAGGTTCCTGACTGGTATGCAGGGAGGACACGTGAGTGGATCCTCTGTGTCAGATGGCATGGGCCGTACCAGGGGAAAGGAATCTAAGAGGTTACTGGTTTTCACCAGAGCCGTCCGCAAAGCGGGATGGACTTGCTGCGGCAGGTAACCCCCAGGTCGTTCCACCCGATAGCGACTCAACCTCACTGACAGCTGAGACAGGCAAGGCGAAGTCAGACGTAGCAGAAGGTCAAGGCAAGTGGCAAGGTTCGTAGTCAGGGGCAACAGCAAGGGTCTGGATACACAGGCTAGGGATACACACAAAACACTTTCTCAGGGCACTAGGGCAACAAGATCCGGCAAGGACAGGAAGGGGAAGTGGGTTTTTATGTGTTGGGAAGTGATTACACTTGATTGGTCCAGGCACCAATTAGTGGTGCACTGGCCCTTTAGATTTCAGAGAGCTGGCACGTGCGCGCCCTAGAGAGAGGGGCCGCGCGCACCGGGATGGGACAGAAGGAGGATGGGGCAGGTGAGAGGATTGGGATGCGACCCGCGGATCGCATCCCCGCCGGTGATACTAGAGATGCATTCCAACCCAGTAGAACCGTCGTCTGACAGTGGCTTCGGTCTTGTGGACTCCGAAGTGTCCTGACTGATCATGGTAGGCATTGAGGACCATCGCCGCATCCCTTCGGGGAACCAGGATCTGATGAAGTCTTTCACCTGACACCGAATGCAGAGAGTTTCGGTACAACAGTCCTTTATGCACGAACAGCCGTTTCCTTTGTCGCCACAGACGCTTCAATTCGTAGTCACTTTGAGCCCGGCGTAGATGGGTTGGTACCTTTTTCATTAGCAGGTAATCCAACAGACCCCCCTTGACTCGACTTTCGTCTTGCAGAGTTCTTCAAGTGTATAGGTCTTCCTGGACTTCCTTGGACCTAGATTCGCCCTCTTCGAGGATGGTTGCAACATTCTGACCCACGAATCTCTGGTAAAATTCGGGCATCTCCACGTCTTCCCACTCGCCTTCGACAGGTGGTTCCTCGCTAGGAGTCATTCTAGACAATACATCTGCATTGAGATTTGACTTGCCACTCCTGTACTTGATGGGGAAGTCGTAATTGGCTAGTCTCGAGGCGCACCGCTGTTCGATGGCACCCAGTGTTCAGGTGGGCCAGTGGATTATTATCTGTATAGACAGTGAGCGGTGTGGCGGCCAAGCAGACCTTAAACTTCTCAGTCACAGCCCATGAAAGGGCTAGGAGCTCTAATTTGAATGAGCTGTAATTGGCATCGTTCTTCTCGGCTCCTCGCAGATTGCGTCTGGCATAGGCTATTACTCGTTCCTGTCCTCCTTGGACTTGGGATAGGACTGCCCCTAATTCTTCAAAGCCGACATCCGTGTACAACCGGAATGTCACGTATGGGCAGCAATCTGAGGATTGATTGGAGAGAAAAAGTGTCCATCATTCTGACACAAACGATAGTTTTATTGGACCTGATGACACTTAAGTTTGTGATTGGATCAATGAATGCCAATCATGCTGAGCACCAATGGAATGTTTGGTGAGATCATTTCCTGTGATGACATCACTAAAATAGGAGGTTATAAATTCCCAAACAGAGCTCTATCACACGCCATTGACCCTTTAGTCCTTGATAAAGCCACAGCTTGTGGTGAAACGTTGAGGAGGGTGATGTGTGTTAGGTTTTAATCACTAGTGGACACTCCAGTACATTGTTGTGGACTGCAGCCACAACAAGATAATGATATAAGCATGCAGTGACGTGCAGCACAAAAGATCAATACTGGCTGGAGATATGCCCATTATATTTTAACTTTTTTTGTTGGCAAGAATAAAAGTTATGTTTTAGGTACTCTAGTTATTAGTGGGTGGTAAACCAGGGTTTCAGTGATCACTCAGTGATCAATTGTAAATAATACGTATGGGCAGTGGACTCTAATCTCGCCTGTTCCGCTATCCCTGCCTACTTACGTACCTGCCCTAAACGACAGGTCCATAACCACAAAGACAGTCCCTTTGTGAACATGTGAGGGACGTAATAGTCAAAACAATAAATAATAATGAAACTGACTAAGTCCGGGATCAGTGGGAATATAGGCAGGCTAATAAAAATAACTAAACACTCACACAATGGTCCAGAGTCACCTTACTGTGTCAAAGCCAGGAGAAGTCAGAAATACCAAGTCGCTAATAACAGAGAGAAGTCGAGATCAAAACCAGAGGTCAAAAGATGCCAGGTATGCAGGAGATACAGGGGAAACACGCTAGTTACTGAAGCTGAAAAGACCCTTTCACAGGCGCTGACTGAGAGCCAACTGCTGGGTTAAATAGGCAACCCACAGGTGCTCACATCAAGCAGTCAGCTGACCAGTCAAACAGCTAGGCGTAACCCAGCAACCAAAACGAACAAAAAACCTTTTAACCCTATAGGTTCGGACATCACTTCCCTGGTTTTCCTGTCCTCGCAGCCCCAGCCCCACCTCCTAGGGTGCGCGCACGCCGGAGCTCTTACATTTAAAGGGCCAGTAATTAATTAAGTGTCTTCACCTGCACCCTGTCTTTAAGTATCAGCTCCTCCCTTTGTTCCCTGCAGATCTTTGTTGCCTTTGTGCCCTAGAGAAAGCTATTGTGTTTCTGTGTTCCTGACAATTTTGTACCTGATCCTAGTTCCGTTACCTGACCCTGCACCTGTGCCACCTGCCCTGACCTACTGATACCTTGACCTCGCCTTGCCAGTGTCCTTTTGTGCCACGCCACATCCCAGCTACCTGTGTGGACGAGTCGTTCCGGGGGTAGCGACCTGGGTGCTGCCTGCCACAGCAAGACCATCCGCTGGTGAAAACCAGTGGCACCTTAGACTCCGCTCCTTGGCATGGCTCACGTCATCATCCATACAGGCCTAGAGTATCCACCACCTGCCGTGACCCGTTACAGTCATCCACTTCATCACAAGTGATATCTGATACCCCCAATCAACAGTCATTGGTTTCCTCAGACACAACCCTCAGTTGGCATGGCTCGGGAGCAGTCCCTGTCCTTCCATTGCCTCTGTCATCTGCTGTTCCCTCCCATAAAGAAGTATCTAATGCTGTGGGTTCAGCTCCACTATTTAGTGAGGATGATCTAGAAGACAGTCATCAGCTACTGCCCAGCCAAGAAGTGGAGGAGACATCCGCCGCTTCCTCCGCTAGGCGGGCAAGGAGTGATGAGGAAAGTGACATGGGAAGCGGTGTTTCCAGGGTTCAGGGTCCTGAAGCAGACACTGTTGAGGAACCTGAGGAGGACATCAGTGACGTGCAGACACTTTTTGATGATGATGAAGCCGATCGCAATAGGGAGCCGGGTGCAGAAGGGGCTTCATCATCATCAGTAGAAGAGGGGGGCAGGTTGCCTGTGAGGCAGCAGCTGAGCCAGCAAGATGGTAGCATGGTTGGCAGTCAGCATGATGGCAGAAGTGGAAATTCTGGAGCCAAATGTGCCCTGGGGAGGACAACCTGCTTCGCGGCAGCCTACCTTCCCGGGAGGTAGTGGAACAGGGGTTTATGGAGACGGTGGCAGTAGCAGTCAATTAATGCGGACTGTTGGGGGGGGGGGGGGGAAATCAGCTACTTGGTGGTGTGGCAGTTTTTCATCAAGCATCTAGAGGAGGTTCACATAGCCACCTGCAAGATATGTCGGCAGAAGGTGAAGCGTGGCCAGGGTCCCAATGTTGGATGCAACTCAGCCCCAAAGGTCCACTTTTTATCTCTCACTGTAAATATAAAACTTAAATTTTATTATTACTCAAATTATAATTGTGAGCTACGGGTGAATTAAAAACCCAGCATTATATGCACTGATTCATTACACAGGTACTCACGTCCTTAAGGACTGTCCATCTGAGTTTAGTATGCTTATTAACAGTGTTAATGCTGTTGTTAAAAACTCTTCACAGTGCCCCCCCCCCCCTCCCAGCTTGTCTAGCTGAGAAACAGAACAACTCCTTGTGGCATTACAGAGCCCAGCCATGAAAAGATTTCAAACTACAATTGTGCGTTGTGCTGACCGGCAGTACTGTGTCCAGTGATTGTGCACTACAGATCCAGGCAGTGTGACTGCACTCTAGAGTCCATCCAGGCAAACTGTTCACTGTAACACAAAACAAAGCATTTTAGCATCTAAATTGTGCAGTGGGCTCTATGTGATTTCTCAATTTATAGGTCAGTCAGTCAGTGTGTGTGCACTACAAAGACCAGCACCACTGCACTAGTATACCTGTACAATACTACAGAAACCACTTGTGGTTATGGCCATAAAATATGAGACATACTTACCGTGCCTTGCCGCCGTAACTAGTACTTGCTGTAACTTACGACCCGGAGTGCCGAACCTGCAAAACATTCATAACCACTGCAAAGACTAACACCTACTGCGTAACTTAAAGAGTACCTGTCATCAACAAAAACTTTTAATATGTTGTTCATAATCATTAATGAAGACATATTGTAATATATCGTCATTAAAAAATATTAATATTTATACCAGTTTTTTCATTTTATACTTTTGGCCACTAGGGGTCTCTCTTCTATGCCTGGTCTGCAGGCAGCTTCCTATGCTTTTCATAGTAAGTGTACAGCTTTTAGGACTAATGCTGAAAGGGCTACGGTCCTTCCACAGGAAGTTCAATACTCTCAGCTCAGGACTCGCTCCCAGCCTGGAGCAGCACTGTGAGCTACAAGCCTGCACATGCCTCTCATATAACAGAAGCCGGTCACCCCCCCCCCTCCCTTGCTCTGTGTTCTCCTTGCCCCTCACCACACGTTATCTTATACATTGTATTATCTCACTGCACTCTGTGCCCCCCCCCTGACATTCATCTTAATTACTGCCTTTGTAATTGCTCCCACCGCCCCTTGTTCTCAGCATTTACTTTTTAGTGCAGAGAGACACAGGTGAGAGAGAGAGACAGAGGCTGCCGTCTCTCCCCTGTACTTAGTCTGTATGCACACTGCAGAGGGAGAGCAGCATACAGGAAGACTGGCAGAAGCAGAATCCCGGCCAGGCTTCATGTGACATCATGCCTGCCGGGACCCGCCTCCTTCCACCCCTCAGAAAGACAGTGCTCCTGAGCTAATGAAGATAAAAAAAGGTATTTCCACAGCGTTTTAAACCTCAACAAACACAGAGATAGGCATAGTTAGAGTAAGGGACAGATGGGGAGGGGGATTAGGGAAAGTTTAGTTGATGACAGGTACTCTTTAACTGACTGTGTCCTATTCACCTCCTAACAGCGGTTGAACTGTGCCCATAACCGCGAATGAGGGCATGCCTATAGTGGGCATACCCTGTCAATGAAAGCTTAAAGTAAAGAAAAGAGGGGCGGGAGGGAGGGCTACGCTGCCAACGAACACCTGGAACAGAGGTAGGGCCACCGTCAAATACAACATGCCCCTCCCACAAATCCAGCCTTCCCAGGCTTTACAATGGTGGTCATGGCAATAAAATACGAGACATACTTACCGTGCCTTGCCGCCGTAACTAGTACTTGCTGTAACTTCTGACCCGGAGTGCCGAACCTGCAAAACATTCATGACCACTACAAAGACAAACACCTACTGCGTAACTTAACTGACTGTGTCCTATGTACCTCCTAACAGCGGTTGAACTGTGCCCATAAGGGCGAACGAAGGCACGCCTATAGTGGGCAAAAATTACACTGCCAGGATAAAGTAAAGCAATGTTCTCTTTATTGAACATTACATAACTAAGACTTTAAACACATCAGCCATTTCTACATGGGGGTAAGGAATGTACGTAGCAAAGACTTCGGAGTTCCATCTACCGAGTTTCTTTAGGACATGTACTGGAACTTTGTGCTTTGAGGCCGCTGAGGCCGCTCCTATTCTAAAGGAATGCCCCGAGTAACTAAGCGGGTGTCACGATGCCGGCTGGCAGGTAGTGGATCCTCTGTGCCAGAGAGGGATTGGCGTGGACCGTGCTAGAGGATCGGTTCTAAGTCACTACTGGTTTTCACCAGAGCCCGCCGCAAAGCGGGATGGTCTTGCTGCGGCGGTAGTGACCAGGTCGTATCCCCTAGCAACGGCTCAACCTCTCTGGCTGCTGAAGATAGGCGCGGTACAAGGGAGTAGACAGAAGCAAGGTCGGACGTAGCAGAAGGTCGGGGCAGGCAGCAAGGATCGTAGTCAGGGGCAACGGCAGAAGGTCTGGAATCACAGGCAAGGAACACACAAGGAACGCTTTCACTGGCACTAGGGCAACAAGATCCGGCGAGGGAGTGAAGGGGAAGTGAGGTGATATAGGGAAGTGCACAGGTGTAAACACTAATTGGAACCACTGCACCAATCAGCGGTGCAGTGGCCCTTTAAATCGCAAAGACCCGGCGCGCGCGCGCCCTAGGGAGCGGGGCCGCGCGCGCCGGGACAGAACTGACGGGGAGCGAGTAAGGTACGGGAGCCGGGGTGCGCATCGCGAGCGGGCGCTACCCGCATCGCGAATCGCATCCCGGCCGGAGGTGGTAACGCAGCGCCCCGGGTCCGTGGAACCGACCGGGGCGCTGCAGTGAGGGAAGTGTAGCGAGCGCTCCGGGGAGGAGCGGGGACCCGGAGCGCTCGGCGTAACAGTACCCCCCCCCTTGGGTCTCCCCCTCTTCTTGGGGCCTGAGAACCTGAGGATCAGACTTTTGTCCAGGATATTGTCCTCAGGTTCCCAGGACCTCTCTTCTGGACCACAACCCTCCCAATCCACTAAAAAAAAAGTTCTTCCCCTGACCTTTTTAGAGGCCAAAATCTCTTTGACAGAGAAGATGTCCGAGGAGCCGGAAACAGGAGTGGGAGGAACAGATTTAGGAGAAAAACGGTTGAGGATGAGAGGTTTAAGAAGAGAGACGTGAAAGGCATTAGGGATACGAAGAGAAGGAGGAAGAAGAAGTTTGTAAGAGACAGGATTAATTTGACACAAAACTTTAAAAGGACCAAGATAGCGTGGTCCCAACTTATAGCTCGGGACACGGAAACGGACATATTTAGCGGAGAGCCATACCTTGTCTCCAGGGGAAAAAATGGGAGGAGCTCTTCTTTTCTTATCTGCGAATCTCTTCATGCGAGAAGAAGCCTGTAAGAGAGAATTTTGGGTCTCTTTCCATATGGTGGAAAGATCACGAGAAATTTCATCCACAGCGGGCAGACCAGAGGGCAAGGGGGTAGGGAGGGGGGGAAGAGGGTGACGGCCGTACACCACGAAAAACGGAGATTTGGAGGAAGATTCAGAGATTCTGAAATTATACGAGAATTCGGCCCAAGGTAGAAGATCTGCCCAGTCATCCTGGCGGGAGGAAACAAAATGTCGTAAATAGTCACCCAAGATCTGGTTAATTCTCTCTACTTGTCCATTGGATTGAGGATGGTATGCAGAAGAAAAATTTAATTTAATCTTGAGTTGTTTACAGAGAGCCCTCCAGAATTTAGACACAAATTGGACGCCTCTATCCGAGACGATCTGTGTAGGCAACCCGTGAAGACGAAAAATGTGTACAAAAAATTGTTTAGCCAACTGAGGCGCTGAAGGAAGACCAGGAAGAGGGATGAAATGTGCCATTTTGGAGAATCGATCAACGACCACCCAAATAACAGTGTTGCCATGGGATGGGGGTAAGTCAGTAATAAAATCCATACCAATCAGAGACCAAGGTTGTTCGGGGACAGGTAGAGGATGAAGAAAACCAGCGGGCTTCTGGCGAGGAGTCTTATCCCGGGCACAGATAGTGCAGGCTCGCACAAAGTCCACCACATCAGTCTCTAGAGTCGGCCACCAATAGAAGCGAGAGATGAGTTGCACAGATTTCTTGATGCCCGCATGACCTGCGAGATGGGAGGAGTGACCCCATTTGAGGATCCCAAGGCGTTGGCGTGGAGAAACAAAGGTCTTTCCTGGAGGAGTTTGCCTGATGGAGGCTGGAGAAGTGGAAATCAGGCAGTCAGGAGGAATGATGTGTTGAGGAGAGAGTTCAATTTCAGAGGCATCTGAGGAACGAGAGAGAGCATCGGCCCTAATGTTTTTATCAGCAGGCCGAAAGTGAATTTCAAAATTAAATCGGGCAAAGAACAGAGACCACCTGGCCTGACGAGGATTCAGCCGTTGGGCAGACTGGAGGTAGGAGAGGTTCTTGTGATCGGTGTAAATAATAACTGGAAATCTTGATCCCTCCAGCAGATGCCTCCATTCCTCAAGTGCTAATTTAATGGCTAGAAGCTCTCGATCCCCGATGGAGTAGTTCCTCTCCGCCGGAGAGAAGGTCCTGGAAAAAAAACCACAAGTAACAGCATGCCCGGAAGAGTTTTTTTGTAGAAGGACAGCTCCAGCTCCCACTGAGGAGGCATCAACCTCCAATAGGAAGGGTTTAGATGGGTCAGGTCTGGAGAGCACGGGAGCCGAAGAAAAGGCAGACTTGAGTCGTTTAAAGGCGTCTTCCGCTTGAGGAGGCCAAGACTTGGGATCGGCATTTTTTTTTGTTAAAGCCACAATAGGAGCCACAATGGTAGAAAAATGTGGAATAAATTGCCTGTAATAATTGGCGAACCCCAAAAAACGTTGGATGGCACGGAGTCCGGAGGGGCGTGGCCAATCTAAGACGGCAGAGAGTTTATCTGGGTCCATTTGTAGTCCCTGGCCAGAGACCAAGTATCCTAGAAAAGGAAGAGATTGGCATTCAAACAGACATTTCTCTATTTTGGCATAGAGTTGATTATCACGAAGTCTCTGAAGAACCATACGGACATGCTGGCGGTGTTCTTCAAGATTGGCAGAAAAAATCAGGATATCGTCCAGATATACAACAACACAGGAGTATAGTAGATCACGAAAAATTTCATTAACAAAGTCTTGGAAGACGGCAGGGGCGTTGCATAGACCAAAGGGCATGACCAGATACTCAAAGTGTCCATCTCTGGTGTTAAATGCCGTTTTCCATTCATCCCCCTCTCTGATGCGGATGAGATTATAAGCACCTCTTAAGTCCAGTTTGGTAAAAATATGGGCACCTTGGAGACGATCAAAGAGTTCAGAGATGAGGGGTAGGGGGTAGCGGTTCTTAACCGTGATTTTATTAAGACCGCGGTAGTCAATGCAAGGACGTAGAGAGCCATCTTTTTTGGACACAAAGAAAAATCCGGCTCCGGCAGGAGAGGAGGATTTACGGATAAAGCCCTTTTTTAAATTTTCTTGGACGTATTCAGACATGGCAAGAGTCTCTGGGACGGACAGAGGATAGATTCTGCCCCGGGGTGGAGTAGTGCCCGGGAGGAGGTCAATGGGACAATCATAAGGCCTGTGAGGAGGTAGAGTCTCAGCTTGTTTTTTGCAAAAAACGTCCGCAAAGTCCATATAGGCCTTAGGGAGACCGGTTACATGAGGAAGCACAGGGACACGGCAAGGTTTACTGGGAACCGGTTTTAAGCAGTCCTTGGAACAAGAGGGACCCCAACTCTTGATCTCCCCAGTGGACCAATCCAGGATTGGGGAATGGAGTTGAAGCCAGGGAAGTCCAAGAAGGATTTCAGAAGTGCAATTGGGGAGGACCAACAGTTCAATCCTCTCGTGATGAGATCCGATGCACATTAGAAGGGGCTCCGTGCGGAAACGTATAGTACAGTCCAATCTTTCATTGTTTACACAATTGATGTAGAGGGGTCTGGCGAGACTGGTCACCGGGATGTTGAACCTGTTGACGAGAGAGGCTAAGATGAAATTTCCTGCAGATCCAGAGTCCAAGAAGGCCACAGCAGAGAAGGAGAAGGCAGAGGCAGACATCCGCACAGGCACAGTAAGACGTGGAGAAGCAGAGTAGACATCAAGGACTGTCTCACTTTTGTGCGGAGTCAGCGGACGTCTTTCCAGGCGGGGAGGACGGATAGGACAATCCTTCAGGAAGTGTTCGGTACTAGCACAGTACAGGCAGAGATTCTCCATGCGGCGTCGTGTCCTCTCTTGGGGTGTCAGGCGAGACCGGTCGACCTGCATAGCCTCCACGGCGGGAGGCACAGGAACAGATTGCAGGGGACCAGAGGAGAGAGGAGCCGGGGAGAAGAAACGCCTCGTGCGAACAGAGTCCATATCCTGGCGGAGCTCCTGACGCCGTTCGGAAAAACGCATGTCAATGCGAGTGGCAAGATGGATGAGTTCATGTAGGTTAGCAGGGATTTCTCGTGCGGCCAGAACATCTTTAATGTTGCTGGATAGGCCTTTTTTAAAGGTCGCGCAGAGTGCCTCATTATTCCAGGATAATTCTGAAGCAAGGGTACGGAACTGTACGGCATACTCGCCAACGGAAGAATTACCCTGGACCAGGTTCAACAGGGCAGTCTCAGCAGAAGAGGCTCGGGCAGGTTCCTCAAAGACACTTCGAATTTCCGAGAAGAAGGAGTGTACAGAGGCAGTGACGGGGTCATTGCGGTCCCAGAGCGGTGTGGCCCAAGCCAGGGCTTTTCCAGACAGCAGGCTGACTACGAAAGCCACCTTAGACCTTTCAGTGGGGAACTGGTCCGACATCATCTCCAAGTGTAATGAACATTGGGAAAGAAAGCCACGGCAAAACTTAGAGTCCCCATCAAATTTATCCGGCAAGGATAGTCGTATTCCAGAAGCGGCCACTCGCTGCGGAGGAGGTACAGGAGCTGGCGGAGGAGATGATTGCTGGAGCTGTGGTAGTAACTGTTGTAGCATAACAGTCAGTTGAGACAGCTGTTGGCCTTGTTGCGCAATCTGTTGTGACTGCTGGGCGACCACCGTGGTGAGGTCAGCGACAACTGGCAGAGGAACTTCAGCGGGATCCATGGCCGGATCTACTGTCACGATGCCGGCTGGCAGGTAGTGGATCCTCTGTGCCAGAGAGGGATTGGCGTGGACCGTGCTAGAGGATCGGTTCTAAGTCACTACTGGTTTTCACCAGAGCCCGCCGCAAAGCGGGATGGTCTTGCTGCGGCGGTAGTGACCAGGTCGTATCCCCTAGCAACGGCTCAACCTCTCTGGCTGCTGAAGATAGGCGCGGTACAAGGGAGTAGACAGAAGCAAGGTCGGACGTAGCAGAAGGTCGGGGCAGGCAGCAAGGATCGTAGTCAGGGGCAACGGCAGAAGGTCTGGAATCACAGGCAAGGAACACACAAGGAACGCTTTCACTGGCACTAGGGCAACAAGATCCGGCGAGGGAGTGAAGGGGAAGTGAGGTGATATAGGGAAGTGCACAGGTGTAAACACTAATTGGAACCACTGCACCAATCAGCGGTGCAGTGGCCCTTTAAATCGCAAAGACCCGGCGCGCGCGCGCCCTAGGGAGCGGGGCCGCGCGCGCCGGGACAGAACTGACGGGGAGCGAGTAAGGTACGGGAGCCGGGGTGCGCATCGCGAGCGGGCGCTACCCGCATCGCGAATCGCATCCCGGCCGGAGGTGGTAACGCAGCGCCCCGGGTCCGTGGAACCGACCGGGGCGCTGCAGTGAGGGAAGTGTAGCGAGCGCTCCGGGGAGGAGCGGGGACCCGGAGCGCTCGGCGTAACAGCGGGTTGTAGCCTAGTAGCCTAATTAACATACGGACATGACTCACAAACCACGAGGTTGACAGTGGCACTGAATCGATCGCGAGCAGAGAGCTGTGATCTGGTTGCCCATTAAGAACCTGTATCCACTTAGTCAGTACCTTGACCGGACACCATGCATTACCTGACGGAAAGTACAGAACCACCGCACCATTCCTACATGTTTTAGTTACCGGGATGGTAAGTTCTACACCACCGTTGACCACCCGACGTTAAGTTTTGGTAAGAAACTGAGATTTGCTTGATGCGTGTGAGAACTCCCCTGGCCTCAGGAAGCCATAGAAAGATAAATAGATGCCAACTTTAATCACCTGGCTACTTGATGCCCCAAACTGTGCCGAATCTAGGAGTGACGACATGGCCCTGAACATCTCCCCTGTGATAGGCAACCTAGCCGACACTGGTGCTGTTCCATTAACACACATACCTTTGAGGGCTGCCTTCACCATGTGAGCTGACAATGTGGATGGACTACCAGGGAAATGGACAGAATGATAATGCTGAATACCAGAGTTGTAACTTGGATGTATTGTGTGACAGCCTGAGGTCAGAATTGCAAAAAACAATAAACTGTAGGATGGTAGTGATGCTAAAAGTTAGTGACAAAGCGTGCCTAGACAGGAACGAAAGATACAACTTCATGGCGGCTGAATATGCTCTCCTGGTGCTCGGGACTAATGAGTCTGCCACTAATGACTCTGCTAACTCTGAATAATGTCTTAGTCCAGCATCAATGCCTGATATGGAGGAACCGGGGCACCTACTGGATCCGCATCTGGCGTGACCAGAAAAAGACACTGAAATTAGCTCTGGATAATGCATCAGCCTCCACGTTGCAATGACCAGAGATGTGCTGGCAGATATAATTAAAGTTCTGCTGTAATGCGAGCCACACCAACCTGTGAACAAATCGCATCACCTGCGGGGATTGGACCTGCCTTTATTGACTAAATCCACCGTCGCCATGTTGTCACAAATAAAGACTACTGTAGAATTGGCCCAAGTAGCCCCCCAAACCTGTGCTGCTGCGACAATGGGATATACCTCGAACAGGGCTGATGTACGGCTAAAACCCGGAATCGCCTGAACCTCTGGGGGCCACTGACCGGCCAACCAATGATTCTGGAATACAGCAGCGAAACCGCGTGTAGCCGCCGCATCCGTGTACACTTTGGGGGATTTGTTGTTTACCTCTGGTAGGAACATTGAAATCCCATTCCACTGGCTGATGTGCTGCTGCCACATGTGTAAGTCTACAAGGGCTTCGGGACCAAGATGCACCGGACTGTTAGGGTTGGGAGCGTCCGGCAATAATGACAACAACCTAGAGACAAAGGCCCTGCCCTGTGGTATAATGCGCATTGCAAACGCCAGCATCCCTAATAAGCTCTGAAGTTTGGCTTTGGTTGTGACCCGAGTCCTAGTGAACTTTTGCACTGTCTCCTTAATTCTTGATAGCTTCTCTTCTGGCAAGCTCGCCTGCATGTTTACCGTGTCCAAAACTATGCCCAGAAAAGTGAGTCTGACCGTGGGACCTTCCATCTTTTTTGGTGACACTGGTACACCCACAAAGCCGAACAACGACCTCAATGTGGTAAGACTACCTGGCTGAGCTAAAGGTGTTTCTAACAGTAAAAACATCCACATAGTGAATCACTTGTTTGCAACCTGCCACATTCACCAGAGCCCAGTGTAGAGCCTGCGCTAGCTGGTCAAATAACCATGGGCTGCTCTTGGAACCGAAAGTGAGTTTCTTAGAGAAATAGTATCTGTCCTGCCATTTTACCCCATACCACCTCCATAATTCTTGACGCATGGGTAATAACTTGAAGGCGTCCATTATATCGGCCTTAGACAACCATGTGCCTGATCCCAACTCGTAAATCACCTGTATTGCTTGGTCAATGGAAGAGTATTTCATAGAAAATTCTTCTGAAGGGATCAGGGAGTTTATCCTGGGCACAACTGAGGAATATGGGGCCGACAAGTTGTAAATCAATCGTTTTTTATTGCTTTATTGCTGAATTTATTGCTGACCACACCAATTGAGTTGATTCTCCAAATCTCAAAAGGGGAGGAAAGAAACGGCCCAATCATATAACCTTTGTTCACCTCAACGGACAGCAATTCAGACACCAACTGAGGCTCCCTCCCAGCTGACGCCAAATTGTCACACTCGAAAATCGACTGTGGCAATGCAACCAATCCAGTGTGAAAACCTAGCCTAAATTCAGTCAACAGCCACTGCACCCAGTCTGGGTCCGGATACTCAGATAAAATTTGAGCCAGTGCCTTGACCTGTACCCCTTCTAGTCGCGCCTGCTGCAATTTTTGTGAACAGATGGAACTCGGATGGGCCCGGAAAAAAAGAAAGCAAACGTGTAACAGCCTACAGTTGCGATAATTAAAGTTAGACAAGTTGTAATTATTACAGATTTGGCTTTTGCCCAGGTATTTCATTGGGCGCCCCAACTTGTCTACTGTAGGCCTGACTTTCTGACTGGGCACAGGTGATGGAGTGACACCTTTGCTGGTGCTAGGCTCCGTTTCGTGACTTGCATTGGAGCACCAGGGTGCAGTGTGTGAAATGGACTGACAAATAGCGCAGGTCGGAGCCTTGAGACCCGCAATCCACGATGCCCCAGTCAGTCTCGTAAGCGAACTGGCTAAAAGCTGCCACGGCTTTTGCCGGAAATGACCTGTGGTAATCATAAAAATATGATCCCCCATACTTGTAAGCAAATTCCAACAGTTTATACAAATAAAGATCAAGCTCCTCCCTCCTATCTGGTTTTACTGAACAAATGAAATCCGTATAAATTAGTGAGCTTACGGTTCAACCTGACATCCTTGCTTTTGAAGACAACCGAAAGCTTACCACATGCCACCGTCTTAAGTCTAGGTAATGTCTTGGGTGCTGATAAGCAAGGATGCCAGGTTGACATCCTTTCCATCAAGGATGTCTTTGCGAATGGACGCTGGAATGAAATGTGAAGGCGTGATTTTTGGCATCCCCATCACTCTGCCCGTACCTGCAGATGTCTGAGAAGTGAATGGCAGCACCGGTAATACTGGGGCTGGTGGATCGGGTGACTGCCTCGTATCACCCTTCTCTATCGTCTCGACCCTCGTCTGCAGGGTAGATAGAGAAGACATAATAGAGTTGATCATACTATGAAGCTGCGAGAGCGACATAGCCATAGACTGTCCTGGCACCATATCCTGACTACCACTGGCCTCAGGCCCTGACATCAATAACTTAAACAGTTTTGCCTTCCTGGCTGATGCAGGGAAGGGAATGCCTTTTTTGCGGAGCTCCTCCATTAGCCTGGGGATAGTCCATGACCGGTATGAAGCAGCAGCCCCACGTTCTGAGCTCCTAAGGGGGTTTTCCGGAATGGACAAAGGTTCCTCGATGTCAGAAGCGTTGGACATACTGATTGTCCCACCTGTCCGGGCCATAAAGGGTGCCGTGGAAAAAAAATAACAGAAGAATAACTACCAGATTACTGACAACTGACCTACCCACTAACAAGAACCAACTAACTTGCCGAAAAGACCAGGAATCATCTTGCTTCTGCATAGAAATAACCACAACATATCAAAAATAAGCCAGGGAATAATCCCGGACGACACCTGAGGTCTATACCGGTGACCAGTGACCGCCAGAATAACCAACCAACCTACCACGTGATAGACCTCTACCATTCATACTTATCATGAACCTCACATCGTGCTTGAAAGAACCAAAACCTTGTGTCGAGTATTATGGCGAGGAATAAGGTTGCTCTGTAGATGAGTCAATAACAACCACCCACAATGGTCCCTACTGAAAGCGAGTCAGTAAAGCGGTAAACCATGACTATATGTTAAGTCCATGCGATTGGTCTGAAGAGGAGTCAGTAACAACAACCGCGCATAGATCCCCTCCTGAAAAACGTGTCAGGTACCAGGGCTAACATCTATGCCTATGTGAAATGCTGAACTGCTCTGAAGACGTGTCAGTAGCAACGTATGTCACCCCCTCCTTAATAACTCACACAAACACTGTGACCCCGAATTCAGAATTTGCCCATATAACCGTGATATTGTCTAAGCCCCGCCCCCCACCCTCCTAAGTACATGCATAGATACCCACCTGGACACAGGATACTGCAACTGCTCCAAATCTGGCAACACCTGTAAGCGCTAAAGCGCATAGCAGAATAATAATAACAATGTCAGCCTACACCTAAGTATCTACATCCCCACTCACATACCCCTGTCCCCATAACATAAACATAATCCCTGTACACACCATTAACATAAAACCACCACAAGCTGCCTCCTGTGGTTAGCACACCCGCGTTCTTATGACGCTAACCACCAGCCGCGAACGGTGATACCGGATCCAACACTACTGCTTGACCCGGCCTACACATAACTTATACCTGCGCCACCGTGCCGGGCGGCAAGTAACGACCGACCGAAATGCCAGGGGTGAAATCCCTGACGCCCAGGCAGCACGAGGTCATAACCAGTCTGCCCGGCCCGGTGCCAACAAGCACAAAACAGAACCGAAGTATCTACATCCCCACTCACATACCCCTGTCCCCATAACATAAACATAATCCCTGTACACACCATTAACATAAAACCACCACAAGCTGCCTCCTGTGGTTAGCACACCCGCGTTCTTATGACGCTAACCACCAGCCGCGAACGGTGATACCGGATCCAACACTACTGCTTGACCCGGCCTACACATAACTTATACCTGCGCCACCGTGCCGGGCGGCAAGTAACGACCGACCGAAATGCCAGGGGTGAAATCCCTGACGCCCAGGCAGCACGAGGTCATAACCAGTCTGCCCGGCCCGGTGCCAACAAGCACAAAACAGAACCGAAGCCGGATACTGGCACTTACCCGTGCACTTTCCGAGTTTCCTGCTGACCGGAATTTCCGCTGCAGCTCGTATCAGCGTAGCGTCGTCACGTCGTAGCGTCGTTATGTTGTAGCATCGTCACCTAGCAACCCTGCGCTCCACTACGCTGCCAACAAACGCCCAGAAGAGGTACTTCGGTGGAAAAACTATTTTTTTTTTCTTTTTTAAATCAACTGGTGCCAGAAAATTAAACATATTTGTAAATTACTTCTATTAAAAAATCTCAATCCTTCCTGTATTTATTAGCTGCTGAATACTACAGAGGAAATTATTTTCTTTTTGGAATGCTCTCTGATGACATCACGAACACACTGCTCTCTGCTGACGTCATTATAATAATAATAATAATAACTCTTTATTTATTGTTGTCCTTAGTGGGATTTGAACCCAATGCCCCAGCGCTGCATTATAATAATAAGTCTTTATTTATTGTTGTCCTTAGTGGGATTTGAACCCAAGGCCCCAGCACTGCAAGGCAGCAGTGCTAACCACTAAGCCACCATGCTGCCCTTAGCATACATCTGCTATGCACGGTTGCTAAAATGGACAGAGATGTCAGCAGAGAGCACTGTGGTCGTGATGTCATCAGTGTTCCAAAAAGAAAGGAATTTCCTCTGTAGCATTCATCAGCTAATAAGTACTGGAAGGATTAAGATTTTTTAATAGAAGTAATTTACAAATATGTTTAACTTTCTGGCACCAGTTGATTTAAAAAAAGAAAAAAAAATAGTTTTTCCACTGGAGTACCCCTTTACATACAACATGCCCCTCCCACAAATCCTTGAATGAGGAGGAAAGAGAGGGCCCTTGTGTCCAGCGCTGCTCGGTGCCAAGGATGGTTCAGGCAAGATATACGTTTAAAAGAGGTTTATTTATATGTCAAATAAATAAAACTATTAGTTAAAAGTGCATGCAAGCACTTTTAACTAATAGTTTTATTTATTTGACATATAAATAAACCTCTTTTAAACGTATATCTTGCCTGAACCATCCTTGGCACCGAGCAGCGCTGGACACAAGGGCCCTCTCTTTGCTCCTCATTCAAGTACTCTACGGGTTCCTTCCCAGGATACCGGTCTAGGCACCTTCAGCTGCAGCACGGATTCCACTTAATACCCCTCAAACGGGGAGATACGCTTAACCCCAAGAGGGTCACCAGGTGAGAGTACACCCTGCTGGGGCATCCACCTGGGATTTCTCTGTTTGTACGGTATCACACGAGGCGCTGCCCTCTCTCTTTTTTTTTGTTTCCTCAAATTTTCTTTTCTCCCACAAATCCAGCCTTCCCAGGCTTTACACTTGTCTGGGCCGCATTTGTCTACTTCTTCAGTTTAGGGTTAGGAGAATAAATTTATCAGAGTCAGGAGGATCATAAAGAACTAAGTGCATTTCTTGCTATAAGAACAAAACTTGACTGGTCCTTTATGTGTCATGTTACTTACATTTTATGGGTTTAACAACCCATGATCCCCCCCCCAAAAAAAAGGATATTTTTTAGGCTTTTCATATGAAAGTTATTTTTTTATTCACTATTTTGGGACATCAATCATGATGCAACTTCCAGGGAGAATATTTGGTACAGTTGGAAAAAGCTATTGCATCTTCTTCACTTGCTTCACTTGCTTCAAAACCTGTTGTTACTCTTAAAAAGGGAGATTGTTTAGGAGAACAAAAAAGGTATATTTTTTCAACTTTTTAATATTTACTACAGCTATTTCACTTTTTGACACACAAATCATGTTATGTCTTCTGATACCTCTGTGTACTTTTTAACACTGGCAGACATCTGCCAACAACTCTTTATTCACCTTTATTTTTGTGTTAAAGGGGTACTCCGGCGCTAAGTCATCTTATCCCCTATCCAAAGGATGGGGAATAAGATGACTGATCGCAGGGGTCCCGCCGCTGGGGACACCCATGATCTTGCAGCACCCTGTTACAATCAGTCCCCGGAGCATGTTCGCTCCAGGTCTGACGACTGGCGATCACGGGGCTGGAGCATTGTGACGTCATGGCCCCGTGTGACGTCACGCTCCGCCCCCTCAATGCAAGCCTATGGCAAGCCCATAGGCTTGCATTGAGGGGACGGAGTGTGACATCACACAGGGGCGGGGCCGTGATGTCACACTGTTCCAGCCCCGTGATCGCCAGTCGTCAGACCTGGAGCGAACATGCTCCGGGGACTGATTGTAATGGGGTGCTGCGTGCAAGATCACGGGGGTTCCCAGCGGCGGGACCCCCCTGAACAGGCATCTTATCCCCTAGCCTTTGGATAGGGGATAAGATGTCTTAGCGCCGGAGTACCCCTTTAAAAAGCATACAAAATCTGCTAGTGCAGCGTGTTCTTAAACAAGCTGGTAGTTACTATGGGTATGGCATGTCGACGTAACTTTAACATGAGCAATTCCTAGCAGTGTTATACAGGGCTTTAGAGCACTAAGCAAGCGTTATACATTAGTTTTAAGTGATACTGATTAAGGGGTTTGGTTAGAACTTATTCACTGCCAACTGAACCTTTTTGAAAAGATAGTGACCCAAACTTTTAGAAAGTATGCACATCTCTAGTTGGCATACTGAATGTAAAGCCTTAGTCATTAGAGATTAATCAAAACCTGTCCAGAGGAAAAGCTGCTGAGTTACCCATAGCAACCAATCAGATAACTTCTTTAATTTTTCAGAGGTCTCATCAAAAAGTGATCTGATTGGTTGCTATGGCAACTCAGCTATTTTTTTCCCTGAACAGGTTTTGATAAATCTCCCCCATTATGTACTCCAATGTGAACCTGCTGCTACTATTGTTGCTGCTCTCTTCAAGGGGTAGTGCTGACAGAGGCAGTGGAATATTGACTAAACAGAGAGTGGTCTCCTGTTTCGCAGTTGCTGTTGGAAAGCTGTGGCAAGGTGGCTAGTAAATTCTCTTTACAAAAATTCAATTTAGCCTCCCTCATTTTGGTTTAATACCGAGGGTCTAATAGTGTGGCTACACAGCACTCCTCTCCAGGGGTGGACTGACCAGCCGGTCCAATCGGACGTCATCCGAGGGCCCGGCTGGGTTAAGGGCCCGCCGCCACCGCTACTGAGGATCAGGGACATTCCCAGATCCCCAGCAGACAGCACTGCCTTCTCCGGTATGTGCGATACACGTACATACAGGAGAAGGCGTCCCCTCTGTCTGAGCAGCATCTGCAGCTTACATAGATAAGACGTGACCTCTGCCCCCCACGCAACATGCAGTACAGGCGCCTGTACTGTAGAGGGAGAAGACGCCGGCCCATGCTGCTGAGATCGCTGCGTGGGACATCAGCTGAGCATCATTTTTTTACTCTGCCTATACCTATGGGGAAGAGGGGGGGGGGGGGTACTCTGCCTATACCTATGGGGCAGTATATGGGTGAAAAAAGTGGAGGTGGCGCCGGGTGCGATGTAGGTCTCTTAGCCGGTGTAGGTGGGTGATGGTAGCTTGGTATGCAGGCCTGCAGCATGTGGACGGAGCCCAGTGGTGGGTTCGTATGGAGAATGCAGAAATATAGAAAAAAAGCTGCAATGGCGCTCCCAACCCGAAGTCGTGGGTATTGGTATAAATAAATAAATTATTTATTTATTTTTACAGCATAAAGAAATCAAAGAAAATAAATGAATAAAGCAAGACACGTTTTGGGAGTCACAGCTCCCTTTTTTAATTGCAGGGGGTTGCTGTATGGCAAGGTGACAGGTATGAGGCTTTAAATACATAAAATGGCGCCAAATCCAGGTGAGCTGGTGACGTCATGTAGGATGGGTGCCGGGGCCAGGTGTGGACTGGGCACTAGAGACCTACATAATCAAACATTTTCAATAAAGGAGCATGAAAACCACGTAAAACTTGGAAAAATATATAGGTATAGTCTTTTACAGGAGTATTTAGGTGTTCAAACAGAACTGTGAAAAATGTCCGTAGTGGCGACCAATCCGAGAGCTGCCGGTGTCCGTGGGACCAATCAGGAGGCAGTGGGAGGAGGCTGTCATCGCTGTGCAGGGTTGTCGCAGTGGGAAATGAATGGAGACGAGCCTCTTGAAGCTGATTGGTCGCTCGCTGTGGGCTGGTATGGGGGTGACCAATCCGGAACGTGCCGTACACGGCTGTGTACAGTTACGTTGTAATAGAAGAAAGTCCGTGTGGGAATGTCGTTCAAGCATGGGCATGGGGATAGTAGGCTAGATTCTGATTGGCTGTCCGTGATGTCGAGTGAGCCAATCAGAGGGGGGACGAATGGGTTCAGGTATCAAGTCTTAGCCGCTGGTGGCGGTAGAATGTCTTTTAAATAAAATTTCAGCCAATTGCTGCTGGGCTGGTCCGGGCGGCGGCCAATCAGGGTTGAGACGTGTATATCCTCTATGGGTGATTCCTAGAAGCATCGGTGGCAAATACATTATGAAGAATACGACCAATCATTGCTGGGCAGGTCCGGGCAGGGACCAATCTTGGAGAAGGACGTACTGTGGCGGCCAATCAGGAAGAAGGAAGTCTTGTAGCGCTGTCAGGATGCCGGTGTCAGACTTTATCATCGTCCGGTCAGGCTGTCATCCGATCTGGTGGTCATTGGGGCCGGATCTTGCTTGGAATTTAGACGTTTTCATAGAAGAGCTATGAGACCTATAAGGGAAGGAAGAGGTAGAGGGAAAGGGGAGTGACAGGTGGCTTCTGCGGCGGCTTGGTGTCATCGTGTCCCGCAGTGAGGAGACATCTGGTGCGGTTGTCACGATGTCGTCGGGACCTTTTAGCTTGTCTTTTGCTGGCATCGGTGAGGCAGGTGGACTCGCATTCGAATGCCATATTTTTCCATGTTTTACGTGGTTTTCATGCTCCTTTATTGAAAATGTTTGATTATGTAGGTCTCTAGTGCCCAGTCCACACCGGGCCCCGAAACCCATCTTACATGACGTCACCAGCTCACCTGGATTTGTCGCCATTTTTATGTATTTAAAGCCTCATACCTGTCACCTTGCCATACAGCAACCACCTGCAATTGAAAAAGGGAGCTGTGACTCCTGAGACGTATCTTGCTTTATTCATTTATTTTCTTTGATTTCTTTATGCTGTAAAAATAAATAAATTATACCTATGGGGAAGAGGGGGGTGGGTAACTCTCCCTATACATATGGGGAAAGGGGGAGGGGAAGGGAGGGGGGTTACTCTGCCTATACCTATATGGAAAGGGGAGGAAAGGGGGGGTAACTCTGCCTATACCTATGGGAAAGGGAGGGGGTAACTCTGCCTATACCTTTTGAGAAAACAGGGTTTAACTCTGCCTATACCTATGGGAAATGGGGGGTTTAACTCTGCCTATACAAATGGGGAAGGGGGGACTCTGCTGCCTATACCTAAGGAGAAAGGGGGGTTAACTCTGTTCCTATACCTATTGGGAAGGGGGGTTAACTCTCCTGCCTATACCTATGGGAAAGGGGGGGTTAAGTCTGCTGCCTATACCTATGGGGAAGGGTGGGGGCTAACTCTGCTGCCTATACCTTTGGGGAAGGAGGGTTAACTCTGCTGCCAATAACTACAGGGAAGGGGAGGGGTTAACTCTGCTGTCTATACCTACAGGAAAGGGGGTTAACTCTGCTGCCTATACCTACAGGGAAGGGGGAGTTTCCTCTGTTGCCTATAGCTACAGGGAAGGGGGGTTAACTCTGCTGCCTATATCTATGGGGAACAAGGGGCTACCTAACTTTATACCTTGATGCTTAACTACTTACCTACATACCAGGTTATCCAACTACCTACATACCCAGCTACCTAACTGTGTACATACCTGGCCTTCATACATGGCTGCCTAACTACCTAGCTAGCCCCCTACCTACCTGGCTTATCACCTACTGTACCCACATATGTGGTTTCCTGATCTACCTACCTAGTTACCCTATTTATTTGGCTATCTACCTACCTGCCCTTTTTACTCCTTGGGGACGGAGCCCATTATAACCCTAGGGACGGGAGCATTTTTTGCAATTCTGACCACTGTCACTTTAAGCATTAATAATGCTGGAATGCTTTTACCTTTCATTCTGATTCTGAGATTGTTTTTTCGTGACATATTCTATTTCATGATAGTGGTATATTTTTGTCGATACTTGCATCATTTCTTGTTGAAAAATTCCAAAATTTGATGAAAAAATTGTAAATTTTGCATTTTTCGAACTTTGAAGCTCTCTGCTTGTAAAGGAAAACAGACATTCCAAATAAATGATATATTGATTCACAAATACAATTTGTCTACTTAATGTTTGCATCATAAAGTTGACATCTCTTTACTTTTGGAAAACATCAGAGGGATTCAAAGTTCAGCAGCAATTTTCCAATTTTTCACAAAATTTTCTAAATCGGAATTTTTCAGGGACCAGTTCAGTTTTGAAGTGGATTTGAAGAGCCTTCATATTAGAAATACCCAATAAATTACTCCATTATAAAAACTGCACCCCTCAAAATATGAAAAATGACATTCAGAAAGTTTGTTAACCCTTTAGGTGTTTCACAGGAATAGCAGCAATATTTTGAATAGAAAATTCAAAATCTTCATTTTGTACACTCGCATGTTCTTGTAGACCCAGTTTTTGAATTTTTACAAGAGGTAATAGGAGAAAAAGCCCCCCAAAATTTGTAACCCAATTTCTCTCGAGTAAGGAAATACCTCATATGTGGATGTCAAGTGTTCGGAGGGCGCAGTAGAGGGCACAGAAGGGAAGGAGCGACAATGGGATTTTGGAGAGTGAATTTTTCTGAAATGGTTTTTGAGGGGCATGTCACATTTAGGAAGCGCCTATGGTGCCAGAACTTAAAAAAAAAAAAAACAACACATGGCATACTACTTTGGAAACTACATCCCTCAAGGAACATAACAATGGGTACAGTGATCCTTAATACCTCACAGGTATTTCACAACTTTTTGTTAAAGTTGGATGTGTAAATGAAAATAAAAAAAATTTCACAAAAATGCTGGTTTTCCCCCAAATTTTACATTTTTACAAGGGGTAATAGGAGAAAATTACCCTCAAAATTTGTAACCCCAATTCTTCTGACTATATAATACCCCATGTGTGGACGTCAAGTGCTCTGCTGGCGCACTACAATGCTCAGAAGAGGAGGAGCGCCATTGATATTTTGAAAAGGAAATTTGTTTGGAATGGAAGTCAGGGGCCATGTGTGTTTACAAAGCCCCCCGTGGTGCCAGGAAAGTGGACCCCCCCCACATGTGACCCCATTTTGGAAACTACACCCCTCACAGAATTTAATAAGGGGTGCAGTGAGTATTTACACTCCACTGGCGCTTGACAAATCTTTGGAACAGTGGCCTGAGCAAATGAAAAATAACATTTTTCATTTTCACGGACCACTGTTTAAAAAATCTGTCAGACACTTGTGGGGGGTAAATGCTCACTGTACCCCTTATTACATTACATGAGGGGTGTAGTTTCTAAAATGAGGTCACATGTGGGAGGGGTCCATTGTTCTGGCACTATGGGGGCTTTGTAAACACACGTGGCCTTCAATTTCGGACAAATTTTCACTTCAAAATCCTAATGGTGCTCCTTCTCTTCTGAGCATTGTAGTTTGCCAGCAGAGCACTTTACATCAACATATGGGGTATTTATATACTCAAGAGAAATGGGGTTACAAATTTTGGGGGGCTTTTTTTTCCTATTTGCCCTTGTGAAAATGAAAAATTTAGGGTAACACCAGCATTTTAGTGAAATTTTATTTTTATTTTTTTATTTTCCCATCCAACTTTAATGAAAATTTGTGAAACACCTGTGGGGTGTTAAAGTTCACTATACCACTTGTTACGTTCCATGAGGGGTGTAGTTTCCAAAATGGGGTTACATGTGGGTATTTATTTTTTGTGTTTATTTCAGAACTGCTGTAAAATCAGCCACCCCTGTGCAAATCACCAATTTAGGCCTCAAATGTACATGGTGCGCTCTCACTCCTGAGCCTTGTTGTGTGCCCACAGAGCATTTTACGCCCACATATGGGGTATTTCCATACTCAGGAGAAATTGTGTTACAAATTTTGGGGGTCTTTCTTTCCTTTTACCTCTTGTGAAAATAAAAAGTAAAGGGCAACACCAGCATGTTAGTGTAAATTTTTTTTAGTTTTTACACTAACAGGCTGGTGTAGACCCCAACTTTTCCTTTTCATAAGGGGTAAAAGGAGAAAAAGCCCCCCAAAATTTGTAGTGCAATTTCTCCCGAGCACGGAAATACCCCATATGTGGCACTAAACGGTTTCCTTGAAATACGACAGGGCTCCGAAGTGAGAGAGCGCCATGCGCATTTGAGGACTAAATTAGGGATTGCATAGGGGTGGACATAGGGGCATTCTACGCCAGTGATTCCCAAACAGGGTGCCTCCAGCTGTTGCTAAACTCCCAGCATGTCTGGACAGTCAGTGGCTGTCCGGAAATGCTGGGAGTTGTTGTTTTGCAACAGCTGGACGCTCCGTTTTGGAAACACTGCTGTGCAATACGTTTTTCATTTTTATTGGGGGGGGACAGTGTAAAGGGGTGTATATGTAGTGTTTTACCCTTCATTATGTGTTAGTGTAGTGTAATGTAGTGTTTTTAGGGTACATTCACACTGGCGGGTTACAGTGAGTATGCGCTGCGGCGAAAAATTTGGAGCAGCTCATACTTGAAGCAAGAAACTTACTGTAAACCTGCCCGTGTGAATGTACCCTGTATGTTCACATTGGGGGGGGGGGGGCAAACCTCCAGATGTTTCAAAACTACAACTCCCAGCATGCACTGACAGACCGTGCATGCTGGGAGTTGTACTTTTGCAACAGCTGGAGGCACACTGGTTGGAAAACCTTCAGTTATGTTCTGTTACCTAACTCAGCATTTTCCAACCAATGTGCCTCCAGCTGTTGCAAAACTACAACTCCCAGATTGTACTGATCGCCGAAGTGCATGCTGGGAGATGTAGTTATGCAACAGCTGGAGGTACGCAACTACAACTCCCAGCATGGCGAGACAGCTGTTTGCTGTTTGGGCATGCTGGGATTTGCAGTTTTGCAACATCTGGAGGGCTACAGTTTAGAAACCACTGCACATTGATCTCCAAACTGTGACCCTCCAGCTGTTGCAAAACTGCAAATCCCAGCATGCACAGACAGCAAACTGCTATGTGAGCATGCTGGGAGTTGTAGTTTTTGCAAGATCTAGAGGGCCACAGTTCACTGCACAGTGATATCCAAACTGTAGCCCTCAAGCTGTTGCAAATCTACAAATCCCAGCATGACAGGTGTCTGGGCATGCTGGGAGTTGTAGTTTTGAAACATCTGGAGGGCAACAGTGTAGAGACCACTGTATAGTGGTCTCGGACTGTAGCCCTCTAGATGTTGCTAGGCAACTTACCGGCTTCCATTGGATCCATGGAGTCAGCTGCACGACATCGCTCTGCCGATCGCCGACACCGATTGTAGCCCGCAGTCTCACCCGCTGGGTAAGTGGACGCCGGCGCCGGTCCTCTCTCGTTTCCCCATTCTGCCCAGCCTATTGTGGGTGGGCAGAACAGGGAAAACGTAAGTTAACCTCCCCCCCGCCCCCGATCTGCTAATGGTGGTCGCTTATAGATGCCCAATAGCAGGGATAGGAGGGGTGGCACAGGGGGGGTCTGATGAGCCCCCTGGGCATTTGTGCTGGGTGCTTGCTGATCGATATCAGCAGTCACCCCGGTCTGGTCCCCGACCGGCGTGCGGCGGGGACCGAAATTCCCACAGGCGTACAGGTACGCCCTTGGTCCTTAAGTACCAGGGTGCAAAGGCGTACCTGTACGCCCTTGGTTCTTAACAGGATAAAAAAAAAAAAGCTTTCCATCGGAGTACCCCTTTTAGACCAACTCCTGCTAAACCCTTGTTCCAGAATTTTTCTAGTAAATTAATTTTTTGACTCATGTAATAGAATAGTTCATAAAAAATAATTCACAATAAAAATCTCAATAATGGGCTGACTTACCTGTATATTGACACAAGGCTTGTCTTCATGTAAATGTCATTTGTGGAGAGTAAATGGAGCGGAGGAGAAGTTTTATTTTGTGCTGGGACAATCCCGACCGGATGATCATAGAGTAAAAATTACCCAGGAGGAAACAAGATGTTTATGACCACATTAGAGAATTCATGTCTCTTGGGTCTTGACATAATGTTTTAGAATGATTTATCTTTTAAGATTTTCTTTTCTTTTATATATATATATATATATATATATATATATATATTTTTTTTTTTTTTATTAACTTCTAGATTTAGGTCCCATGGACAGGACAAGGCATAGACGTGCTATGAGCATTGTTCCCTGGAATAGCAAATGCATCCAATAGAACGTACCCCAGACTTTTCTCTCGAATTACTACAACAATAAACCTTACCAAAGAAAGGAGATGTCCAGCGCCAAATTCGTGCAAAGGAACTTCTTTATTGTGTTGACATGAGAAACGACAAGGACTCAGTTACAGTGAGGCGTTTCGGCCCACAGGGCCTGCGGGCCAAAACGCATCACTGTAACTGAGTCCTTGTCGTTTCTCATGGCAACACAATAAAGAAGTTCCTTTTGCACGAATTTTGCGCTTGACATCTCCTTTCTTTTGCATGTTATACGGACTATCCCCGGTCCAGTCCGAGCGCAACAACAGAGGGTGAGCAGGATGACTATCTTTGCTTCATATTGAACAATAAACCTTAGTATGCTTCTGTATAAAATGAGAGAGATACAGAGGTAAAGTAGAGGCCATGTATTGTAAGGCCGGGTTCACACTGCTGAATCTGCAGACGGCATTTCCGCCAGAGATCCTGTAGGCACTGCTTGGACCAGGATTTCATAGGCAACCAAGGCCCCCAAAAAAGTACATTTTTTCAACTTTTTTGGTACACAAATCCTGTTGCTATTTGCACAATGGATAATTTAAGAAACGAAGGCTGAAAAAAAGTCATAGGGGGGAAGTTATTAAAACCTGTGAAGAAGAAAAGTTGACCAGTTTCCCAATCAGATTGCTTCTTTCATTTTTCAGAAATAAAAGAAATCTGATCGGTTGCTTTGGGCAACTGGTTATTTTTTTTCTTTTTTCTCTGCACAGGTTTTGATAAATCTCCCCATTGTGTCTTCTTATATCTCTGTGTCCATTTTAACACTGGCAGATGCCTTTATTTTAGTGTTAAAAAGCATACAAAATCCACTAGTGCAGTGTTTAAACAAGCTGGTAGGTACTAAGGGTACCGGATGTCACCGTAACTTTGACATGAACAATGCCTTGGTGACTCTAGCAGTGTTAAACAGAGCATTTAGGCAGTGTTATGCATGAGTTTTGAAGGGTATTGATTTGCAGGTTCGGTTAGAGCTTATTTGCCGCGAACTGAACCTTTTTGAAAAGTTCACTGACACAAACTTTTCGAAAGTTTGCACATCTTTAGTTGGCATACTGAATGTAAACACTTTGTCATTTTGTACTCCAATGTGAACCTGCTGCTACTCTTGTTGGTGCTGCTACGTCTTCACAGGGTAGTGCTGGCAGAGGCAGAGGAGTGTTGACTAAGCAGTTCGGCAGGTGTTTGCTGTTGGAAAGCTGTTTCAAGGTGGCTGGTAACTTCTCTCTACAAAAAAATCTATTTAGCCTCTCTTTTGTAAGGTGAAAAAAAAAATCCTCATTTTGGTTTTATACCGAGGGTAAAGAGAGTGGTTATACAGTGCTCATCTAGTCTTTTATACTCTCAATAAGGCTGTCAGAAAGTAGGAAAGGAAACATCCAGCTTGCTATCTTTGCCAGCTTGTCTGGGGCCCAGCTGTTTCTGTCTCCATCCCATACTGCTATGGATGTGTGGTGACGCCAAAGTTGTACTGTGACCACAGGGCGTGAAAGGTGTAGGTGGATGGGGTAGATGGTATAGCCCAGGGGCAAGGTGTTATTAACCCCTAATGTTCTTGATGCCAGAGTGTTTTTTCTGGTAACCACCCGAACGGTAGCACTGCTATCCCAAGGTTAGGCAGGGCAATAATAGTCCAAGACCAGGTAAGGGTTAATGGTAGCTTTACTGAGGTTAGACAGTTGTTAAAGTCTTTACATTTAGGCCAGAATCCCAGAAAGTTGACCAGTAACACGGAAAGGGCCTTGCAGCTTGCTGGGACTTACATTACTTTTAGGTCAGACTTCTATACAGCAACTCTGACTATAATTGACTTGACTAGTGACTTGACTTTGGTAGAGACAGCAGACATAGATGAGTTGACTTACTGACAATGTGGCTGGTGTGCAGGCTTTATGGCCTCCAGGTGTACTGAACACAGGATCTGTGATGTCTGTGCTTTGCTGTTCCTCAGGATCTAAGAGAAGAGGGATTGTAATGGCTCACCCTCTTATAAAGGGAGGCAGAGCAAGAAGCCCATAGGTCAAGCTGCAGGTCAGGTGGTCAACTGGTGCTCTCTGGGTAACATAACACATCATGTGAACATAACAGGTGATACCTCCAAAGGTCCTTAAAGGTCCTTTATACTTTACATACCTGTACATAACATTATGCACTATATTTACAATACTATACATAACTATTAGTGTTGCTCGCGAATATTCGCAATTCGAATATTATTCGCGAATATCGCATATTCGCGAATTCGCGAATTTCGCGAATATAGCGCTATATATTCGTAATTACGAATATTCGTTTTTTTTTTTTTTTCTTCACAGTACACATCACAGTGATCATCCCTCTCTGCTTCCAGCTTGTGTGGTGTAAAGAAGGCTGTAATACTACTGTGTGAGACTGGCGTGCGAAAATTCAAATATGCGAAAATTAGCATATGCTAATTTTCGCATATGCGAATTGTCGCACGTACTAATTTTGTGTATGCGAATTTTCACATATTTTAATTTTCGTACACGCGAATCTTCGCGTATGCGAAAATAAAACGAGAATATAACGAATATGCGAATTTTCGCGAATATATACGAATATTCGTCCATATATTCGCGAATATTCGCAAATTCGAATATGGCCTATGCCGCTCAACACTAATTTGAGCTGTAAGTCTAGGAGGTCATGCTTAAAGGCATAAGAATGGCTAAAATGATAGCAAAATCTTCTGGAAATGTTTAGCACATTTTAGGTGTCATGCCACCTAGAAGCAATGCAGCCACAATATTCTTGCTATTATCAGTGAGCACGTCGCCAATTTCAGATTGTGTTGAGACAGCCAGTGTTAGTTTTCCTCCTGCAGACATCTTGTCAACTGTGTGGTTTTTCTTGAGTGACAGTGCCTCAGTTTCCATCATTAATAGTGAGGAAGAAGAAGAAAGGAGGAGGAGGGTAAGTTACGCTCTGCCATGTGAGGGACTTTAAAATGTCCCTTGAGGAGGACATGGATGAATTGGAGGATAGGTGCTAGGTGTCCGAAGTAAAACCGGGTGGACACAACAATGGAGGTGTCACTACTTCCTGGCTTTGTTGCGGTGGAGCATCATAGTGCAAGATGTTGACCCAGTGGGCTGTAAAACACATATATTAGCCCTGGCTATAGTTAATACATAACACATCTACTGTGCACTGTGCTGCACACTGACAACTATATGAGGTGACCCACTCTCTCCTCCACATGATTGTGCAAGGCAAGGAAGGATTTTTAGAGACATATTCAACTGGGCATGTGCCACCTGGGCTGGGAGCACCCCATTAGTTGCCTAAAGATGGTGTCTTCAACCAGGTTGTAAGGCAGCAACTTCACCACAACTGGGCCAGGTGTGAATTAAGCCACATGATAACTGGTTTACTGGGTGCATACTGTTGTTTGCAGGATATAGATTCTGTTCTAGATAACTGATAGGATGGACGAGAAACATTCGATGACAATGATGATGACAACCCAAAGACTGTACTGCCTGCGGATGAGGACTGGCTACTGGACAGATGATAGGAATTGTAAGCTGCAGCAGCAACAATAGCAGCAACAAGGTCATTTTTATTGTCCCACGTGGTCTTGTGATGCTGCTCCATGTGGTTACGTAGAGCCATATTACCTAAATTTAAGCCCTGGGTACACCTTAATTTCTACTTGCAGACCTAGCAATGTGTCTAGATTACTTGCTCTGGAAAAGTACAGAAGAATTGCCACATGGAAAAGTACGATACAGAGCTAGTATATACTCAACTGCCTGGCTGTAATCCTCCTCTGGAGCGTACAAATGCAATAGCAGTTTCCTCTAAGCTGATCATGCCAGCAGGCCTGCATCTGGGACGCATTGCAGATGTTGTGGCTCTACTTGGCTTGCCTCTTTATCACTGAGAGAGCCACCACTACCTTCGTGGTTTGACAAAACCACATAATTATAGCCCCTATCATCATCCAGCCATCATGGAAAGGTTAGGAGTAGGAATCCACTGGCCCTTGATTCAACATCATAGCATCAGACTCTTGCTCCTCCTGAGATGACTGAGAAGAGCCAACCAGTTCACAATGGCCATATCCTGGCTTGCTGATGCTGCTATTGCTACCAAGCATATGGGTCCTGCTACCACCAACACTAGGACTGGGCACATAACTGCCGTTACTTGTACTGGACCTGGGTACAAAACTCATGTCTGTTTTTATTGAATTATGTCTTTGTCATTTCTTTCTTTCTTTCTTTCTTTCTTTCAATTATCATGGAAAAGTGTTTTATTTTTTTGTCAGGAGATCATTGGGTCCTGGTCCCAGATATGTATGACTATATGAAATGTTTTTACTGTATGAAAGAATTGAAAATGGATGAAAGAAACTTGTGAGTTTGTATATAAAAAGACCTTTTTAGGTGTAATATCCTGTGTAAATACAGTGTATTTTTTTCTATTGTTGAATAAATATTGATAATAATAATGTTGAATAAAGATTATATATAGAAAAAATATAGGGAAAAAATCACCAAAAACTTGTTTTTCTATCCACAAAAATTGTACTTTTTTTTTATAATTTTCACCATCTGTATGTTTTCCAGTACAAAAAAACTGGCATGCTTGAACCTGTGATTCTGCAATGTTTTTTGGAGGGCAATTTTCCCCAACTATATATATGCCTCTAGGAAAAACTGAGTGGTTTTCTTACCTTTTGGTTAACTACACATTGCACACTGTCCCTCAGAGAGATCTTCGCCTAACCCTGACTGAACAAATGCAGCACACTCTGCAGCTGCCTTCTGTATACTTCTTTGGTATTGTAGAAGTAGAGTGGTCTTCTGGGCTGTTAAGCACACACTTTTGGCCATACAGGTCTGCTTCTTACAGCTGCGTACAGACTTTTTTGGTGCCTCTGACCCACTTCTATACTTCCTTCTAAGGTGGTCTACCCTTACATCACATGTTCCTCCTTCCTTCTGCAATTCTCACATGATCCTGACACCATGTGTTCCTCCTACCTTTTTTGCTCTGATGCCATGTTACCAAAGAAGACTTAACCTGGGGTTCTATGGTTTTGGTTTGCTCAGTACTAGACATCAGCTGTGAATCAGTGGATGGTCCTGTATCACTTTAAATTTTTCATGCTTAAAGAAAAATGGTCAACCGTTTACTAGCACTATAACCCGATACACGGGGTTATAGTGCGGGTGAACAGAAGACTGATGCGGTGTCTCGGACTGCTATACCTACCTGCTGTACGGAGCCCTGATCCCTTGAAGGTCCCCCTCTTCCAGCGATGACTTGCGCTTTGAGGCTGGCCCACCGGCTAGATTTAAATATTCATAAGCACTGGTCACGTGAGCACTTGTGCTTACTGAGCGCTCACGTGACCGGTGCTTATCAATATTTAAATCTAGCCAGCGGGCCCGCCTTAAAGCGCAAGTCCCCGATGGAAGAGGTGGACTTTCGGGGCAGGTATGGCAGTTCGAGAAAAGTTAGGACAGGGGCATTACTTTTTTTTTTTTATAGAAAATATCAATGTCTAATCCTGTATAACCATTCAATGGTCCAGTAAATTTTCATTCCTTAAAGGGGTTATCCAGGAATAGAAAAACAAAGCAAATGTTTTCTAAAAACATCAACTTCTCAGATTATTTGTGGTATTATAACTTGGCTCTGCTCACTTCAATAGAACTGAGCTGCAATTACACAAACAACCTCAGGACAAGCGTGGTGTGATGCTGTTTTTGACAGTAATTAACTTTGCTGGTTTTCTATTCCTGGATAACCCTTTAATGCAAATGAGTGTCATGCTTTTCTAAACAAAATGATCTTCAGCTTTTCTTTATATGTTTTTCAATTTATGTTTGTCCTTTAAAAATTAACTTCAATAACCTCAGCAATGCCATTTTTACATTGGAATTCTGTAGACTGTATATTATGGGATTTATCATGGGGGTGATACCGGCATATGTTATATTAAAGATTAAGTCTGGAACATCAAATGAAGGGGGCATTATATACTCTACTAGGCTTGTCCCATAGTAAATACAGATGACAGTGATGTGGGATGAGCAGGTGGAGAAGGCTTTTCTTTTACTTTCTTTTGATTTCATCTTGAAGATGACTGAGAAAATATTAATGTAAGAAATAAAAGTGCACATCAAAGGAATAAAGCCAAAGATCAATATTTCTATACCCGCTATTACAAGTAGCATCTGTGTTCCTGTGCAGGTTGTCCTTGTTAGGGACTTAGCATCACAGAAGAACTGGTGGATGATGTTGGAGTGACAGACAGACATATATACAGCTGAGGTTACAAACAGTAAAGAGTTTTTAAAGGCCACTGCCCAAATCCCAATAATGATCAGGATACAATTTCTCTGACTCAGGATACGATTATAATGTAAGGGGAAGCATATAGCAACATATCGGTCATAAGCCATAATGAAGAGGAGAATATCTTCTGCAGTCGCCACTGAAAAGAAAAAATACAATTGACCATAACATTGTGAGAAGGAAACAACGTGATTCCCGGATAATAACATGTGCAGTAATTTAGGAACTGCGACCGATGTATAAAATATGTCTACAATGGACAAATTACTGATAAAGAGATACATTGGTTTATGTAACTGAACGTCCAGACATATGGCGGTGATAATGGAAGAATTGAGAAGAACTCCGACCAAATATATCAGGAAAAAGAAAGTGGTAATGAGCGGTTTATTCCTTGTCTGTCCAGAAAATGGCAACATGAAAAAATATTTCAGCGACGTTTCATTCTTCATTATTATTCTAAGAAAAAAAAGATTACAAAAAAGCGTCAGATTTTAGCACAATACAAATTATGAAAGAGAAAGAAAGAATGAAAAAAAAAACTAATTTAAAAACTAACTAATTTAGGTGATCAACTGGTCACCCTTTGCAATCCACCATAACACTGGTTTTACACTCAGTCTCTGGTCATGATCTGCCATTGGGCAACGTGATCACAGGTAACAGCACAAACATGGTAAAAGTGCTGCATCTAGTTGACAAACTCTCTGTATGGAAACGTGTTACATTTTATTAAGAAATTATGGTGATCTAAGGGGTGTGCTGGCAATTTTGTGTTCGGTTTAGCGGTTCTTATGTTCTTAAATATGCCCTCCTTGACTGACAGTGCCTAAATAATGCCTCATTTACAACGTTTTTGAAGCCAGTGTGGCTTTCAGCTGAGGAATTGGCAGCTAATCAGAGACACCTGCAAGTCCTCAGGTCTTTTAAAGAGGCAACAAGATTTGTAAGCAAGGACAACACTGGAATTTGTGATGTTCTGCCATTGATATGACTTTTGGACCGAATGCTCATGAGGATGATTAAGGAATGAGGCATGGAGGAGGGTTCACATCTGGCTGGCAGCAATATGGATCTTTGTATTGACAAAAGTGATAGGGGCAGCGACCAGGGCATGCGGAGACCCCTTATCTGCCCGGAGCACGGCGGGGGTCTCCTCAGGCGGCATAGAAGATGACAGGAGTGGCGGCAGCGGCGGCGATGCGGATGGCAGGATACAGCAGGAGGAGGGGCCTGTTCGCCTCCTGCTGTTGCTTAGCAACAACCCCCAGCATACACAGCCAAAGGGCATGCTAGGAGTTGTAGTTATGCAACAGCTGGAGGCACATTTTTTCTAAGATAAAGTGTTCCTCCAGCAATTGCATACCTACAACTTCCATGGAAAACTTACGATCCATCCAGTCAGAAGCCACGCTGGTGTGGGCTATGAAGTTCAGACATAGAGCTGCATCTGCTCTCATCGCGGCGTCCCGCGCCTTAAGTATTAAACAGTGTTCTGCTCGGCATGATGTTGCTCCCTCCATGCTTTGCCTCTGTCTTCTCGCGAGACCTGCTCCACTCCGGGATCCCCGCCAGCAGGTGGACAGGTCCCGCCTCACTGCCGCAAGACCACATTTTCATCAAGGCAGCTTGGCTCATCACGCCATCCTCCCTTCTGGGGAGTCCGCATGCTGACTGAGGGGGAAACGCCTGGACCGCCGAGGGGCTCAGGGAGTCCGGGGATTGTCCACCGGCTACATCCGAACAGGCTACTCGCAGGTGGGCAGGCCCAGAACCAGGTATGATGGCTTACGTCACTCCGTCATGTGCCCTCCCCATAGCCCCCTGTAGCATAGTCAAATGCAAATGATTCATGGAATACCCCTTTAATGCCTCCAATGAGGTTTTCCAAATTTGTTATGTACAGAATGCATTTAATAGCAGACATATAAAGATAACCTTACAGAGGGGCAGAAATATGGCAACAAGTTTCGGAGGTGTTTGCTGATGCCCCTCCTCCTTCAGGCATAACAAATAAAGGAATAATCCAAACATTTATACAAGACACTTAATAATAATTCTGACAACTAAGTTCAGGGTTCATTTTATAGCAAAATTGTCTAAAAGTCCCTGGTGCTCCATGTCTTTAGTATCTGCTGTGTGTCAAGGCATATGATTTGGGCCCCAATGGTTTTATTACTAAAAACAGAAGAAATATGATAATATTGGGAACATGTCTTCATTTTCTTGTGGCCTGGACAAAAATAAACTATCTTTCAAATGATGCATCTGTGGAAAAGAAGGACATTAAATTCCTTTTGACTTTTATTGCATTCATTTGTGCAAAACAAAACCACAGGGTGAAGTATTCATCACTACACATCCCAATAAATACTTTAAAGTGGTACTCCGGTGGAAAACAAAATGTTTCAAATCAACTGGTGCCAGAAAGTTCAACAGATTTGTAAATTACTGCCATGTAAAAATCTTAGCCCTACCAGTACTTATCAGCTGCTGTATGCTCCACAGGAAGTTGTGATGTTCTTTTCAGTCTGACCACAGTGCTCTCTGCTGCCACCTCTGTCCAGAGCAGAGTCCCTGACACATACAAAGGTGTCAGCAGAGAGCATTGTTTTAAGACTGTAATTATCATATCTGTTTGACATTCAGGCACCAGTTGATTTGAAAATTTTGTTTTCCACCACAGTACACCTTTATCCCCTTAACCCCTTAAGGACTCAGGGTTTTTCAGTTTTTGCATTTTCGTTTTTTCTTCCTTACCTTTTAAAAATCATAACCCTTTAAATTTTCCACCTAAAAATCCCTATTATGGCTTATTTTTTTTGCACCAACAATTCTACTTTGCAGTGACAATAGTCAATTTACCCAAAAATCCATGGCGAAACGGAAAAAAAAATCATTGTGCGACGAAATTGAAGAAAAAACACCATTTTGTAACTTTTGGGGGCTTCCGTTTCTACGCAGTGCATATTTCAGTAAAAATTACACCTTATCATTATTCTGTAGGTCCATTCAATTAAAATGATACCCTACTTATATAGGTTTGATTTTGTCGCACTTCTGGAAAAAATCATAACTACATGCAGGAAAATTTATACGTTTAAAATGTCATCTTCTGACCCCTATAACTTTTTTTATTTTTCCATGTACAGGGCGGTATGAGGGCTTATTTTTTGCATCGTGATCTGAAGTTTTTATCAGTACCATTTTTGTTTTGATCAGGCTTTTTTATCACTTTTTATTCATTTTTTTAAGGTATAAAAAGTAACCAAAAATACGCTTTTTTGGACTTTGGAATTTTTTCATGTGTACGCCATTGACCGTGCAGTTTAATAAATTATATATTTTTATAGGTCGGACATTTACGCACGCGGCGATACCACATATTTTTATTTTTATTTACACTGTTTTATTTTTTTTATGGGAAAATGGGGATGATTCAAACTTTTGTAAGGGAAGGGGTTAAATGATCTTTATTAACACAATATTTTACTTTTTTTATGCAGTGTTATAGGTCCCATAGGGACCTATAACACTGCACACACTGATATTTTACACAGATCACTGGCGTGTATTAACACGCCTGTGATCAGTGTTATCGGCGCTTGACTGCTCCTGCCTGGATCTCAGGCACGGAGCAGTCATTCCCCGATCGGACACTGAGGAGGCAGGTAAGGTCCCTCCCGGTGTCCTGTAAGCTGTTCAGGATGCTGCGATTTCACAGCAGTGGTCCTGAACAGCCCAACTGAGAAGCCGGGATACTTTCACTTCAGACGCGGCGGTCAGCTTTGTTTGCCGCGTCTGAAGGGTTAATACAGGGCATCACAGTGATCGGTGATTTCCTGTATTAGCCGTGGGTCCCAGCCTTTGATGGCTGCCGGGACCGACCCGATATGAAGCAGGGACACCGCGTGACCCCGCGCCATATCGCGGGAGCCGGCGGAGGACATAAATATACGTCCTTCGTCGTTAAGGGATTAAGGACCAAGCCCGTTTTGACCTGAAGGACCAGGCCAATTTTATTTTTGCGTTTTCAATTTTTTCCTCCTCACCTTCTTAAATCCATAACTCATTTATATTTCCATCCCCGGACCCATATGAGTGCTTGATTTTTGCGTGACCGTACTTTCTAATGACACCTCTCATTTTACCATATAATGTACGGTGAACCCAAAAAAATATTTTTACACTTTTCTACACTTTTTATGTCCCAATATAAGGGATCCGCCAAATGGAAAAGGATTTAGGAAAACTAGAAGAATGGTCAGAACTCTGGCAACTGAAATTTAATGTGGATAAGTGCAAGATAATTCACCTGGGGCATAAAAACCCTCGGGCAGATTATAGAATATTTGACACAGTCCTGACCTCAGTATCTGAGAAAAGGGATTTAGGAGAAATTATTTCAGAAGACTTAAAGGTAGGAAGACAATGTCATAGAGCAGCAGGAAACGCTAGCAGAATGCTTGGGTGTGTAGGAGGAGGTATAAGCAGTAGAAAGAGAGAAGTGCTCATGCTGCTGTACAGAACACTGGTGAGACCTCACTTGGAGTATTGTGCGCAGTACTGGAGGCTGTATCTCCAGAAGGATATAGATTCTCTAGAGCGAGTTCAGAGAAGACACTAAACTAGTACATGGATTGCAGGATAAAACTTACCAGGAAAGGTTAAAGGACCTTAACATGTATAGAAGAAAGAAGAGACAGAGGGGATATGATAGAGACTTTTATATACATAAAGGGAATCAACACGGTAAAGGAGGAGAGCATATCTAAAAGAAGAAAAACTACCACAAGAGGACGTAGTTTTAAATTAGAGGAGCAAAGGTTTCTGCAGTAATATCAGGAAGTATTATTTTACTGAGAGAGTAGTGGATGCATGGAATAGCCTTCCTGCAGAAGTGGTCGCTGCAAATACAGTGAAGGAGTTTAAGCATGCATGGGATAAGCATAAGGATATCCTCCATATAAGATAGGGCCAGGGACTATTGATAGGATTCAGATTATGGGGCAGACTAGATGGGCCAAATGGTTCTTATCTGCCGACACATTCTATGTTTATATGTGCTATGCATAGGGCATAGCTCTTGTATCTGTATTGATCACAGCATCTGAGGGGTTAATATCGGAAATCTGCGCAATCGCGTATGACGGCCATTACTGGCAGGTCCCCGGCTGCTGATAGCAGCCGAGACCTGCAGTGCATGACGCGGGCACCGCTCCGATGCTCGCGGTCATGTACAGGGCGTAAATGTACATCCTGGTGGGTGCAGTGCCTCTGCATCAGGACATACATTTACGTCCGTGGTCGTTAAGGGGATAAGGTGAAAGGGCTTGTGGACACTCCGCTTGCAGCAGAGTACCATTGTTTTCAATAGGATTCTGCTGCTGTGTGTAAAATGCAGAATCACTGCTACGAAATTCCATCGGAAGAATGGACGTCCACCCAAAGAATAGACATGTTCATTCTTTGGGCATAATTCTGCTGTCTGCATGTCCACAGTGTGAACAAGCCCTAAAGGTTTCAAAATGAGGTTATTTCTAAGGGCTTTCTATCCTTCTGACACTTATGAAACTAATGTTAAACTTAGTCTCCTTAATTGTCCAAACAAGTTTATGCCAAAATAAACATATAGGCCAAGATTTATCAAACTGTTTGAGAGAAACTGGAGTGATTTTCTCAAAACAACCAATCACAGCTCAGCAATCCATAAAAGAAAAGGAGCGGAGCACTGACCGGTATGTCTTCAATGCAGGAACGTCTTTATTCCAGGTACGGGTAGATAGTATAGGGGAGTGGACTCACAAGGAGGACCTCCCTGTGAGTCCGCTCCCCGCACTATGTACCCGTACCTGGAATAAAGATGTTCCTGCATTGAAGACATACCGGTCAGTGCTCCGCTTCTTTTCTTATATAGATTGCTGTACTGGACTTTAACAGCGTTGTAGCACTTATGGCAGACTCACATCCGGTTAGTTTGTTAGGAAACGGCAGGCAGTACCTGCGTAACATAGCGAGAAGAGTGTGTTCTGGGCAGTGCTGAGACCTATGAACTTCAATGGGGAATCAATCACAGCTCAGCTTTCCTATCCTAACAAGCTCGGGTAAAGTGAAAGCTGAGCTGTGATTGGCTGTTGTGAAAAAAAATCACTCCAGTTTTTCTCTCACACAGATTGATAAATCTCCCCATAGAAATACATGTATCTGCTCAAATATTTGCACAGTAAAAAAAAAATAAGAGAATGTAATTTTTTAAAACAAAATTTTGTGTTTTTTAATAAATATACAGAAATTGTATCAGTCGATCTTTTCCATTTCCTTAAATCACAAAGATGGAGTCATTTGAAAGAATAACAAATCTATATTAATGGATATACACATAAAAAACATACAAGATAAAAAGAGGACCTCCACCCCAATGGAGGAAAGAGACAGCACAAACAGGGTGACCCCTTATTAAAGGAGCTAACGTTACACAAGTATGTAAAGGCATTATAATAGACAGCGTTCCGGGATCAAACCTTTGTCGAGGGGTGGTGTGATATATATAGGGTAATGACCAATGAACACACAGCTAAAAATAACAGCATAATAAATATCACCTGCATGCTCTCTGGCCTACCACATATGTGGTATCACTGCGTGCGTAAATGTCAGAACTATAAAAATATCATGTTAATTAAACTGCGTGGTCAATGGCGTACACGTAATAAAATTCCAAAGTCCAAAATTGCATATTTGTGGTCACTTTGTATACCATAAAAAATGTGTAAAAAGTGATAAAACAGTCAGATCAAAACAATCATGGTACCAGTAAAAACTTCAGATCTCGGAACAAAAAATAAGTTCTCATACCGGCCCGTATACGGAAAAATAAAAAAAGTTATAGGGGTCAGAAGAGGACAATTTTTAACATTCTAATTTTGGTGCATGTAGTTATAATTTTTTTTAAGTAGTAAAATAAAGAACAAACCATTTAATTGGGTATCATTGTAACTGTATGGATCTACAGAATAAAGATAAGGTGTCATTTTCACCGAAAGGTGGAATCAGATTTTACCGAAAAGTAGAATCGGAAGCCCCCAAAATTGACAAAACTACATTTTTTTTTACATTTTGCCCCACAAATATTTTTTGCTGGATTTGCTGTAAATTTTGTGGTGAAATGATTGATGTCCTTACAAAGTACAATTGGTGGCACAAAAAAAGAAACCCTAATATGAGCCTGTAGGTGCAAAATTTAAGGCGTTATTATTTTTAAAAGGTGATGAGGAAAAAACAAAAATGCAAAAATGGAAAAACCTGTGATCCTTAAGGGGTTAAAGGGGTACGCCACTGGATAACATATATATATATATATATATATATATATATAATTTTTTTTTATTATTCTACTGGTGCCAGAAAGTTAAAACAGATTTGTAAATTACTTCTATAAAGGAATCTTAATCCTTCCAGGACTTATCAGCTGCTGTATGATCCACAGGAAGTTCTTTCCTTTTTCCATTTCCTTTCCTTTCTGACCACAGTGCTCTCTGCTGACACCTCTGTCCATGTCAGGAACTGTCCAGAGCAGGATTGGTTTTCTATGGGGATTTTCTCCTACTCTGGACAGTTCCTAAAATGGACAGAGGCGTCAGTAGAGAGCATTGTGGTCAGAAAGAATGGAAATTCAAAAAGAAAATAATTTCCTGTTGAGGATACAGCAGCTGATAAGTACTGAAGGGATTAAGAAGTAATTTACAAATCTGTTTAACTTTCTGGCACCAGTTGATTTAAAAAAATTATTTTTTTAGTGGAGTACCCCTTTAACCCTTGTTCCTTACCAGAATTTTTTTTTAGTAAATTAATCTTCTGACCCGTGTAATGGAATAGTTTATAATAAAAAAAAACATTTCATACTTAAAATCTCAATAAAGGGCTGACTTACCTGTATAATGACACATAGCTTGTCTTCATGGGAATTTATTTTGTAGAATGTAAATGGAGCGAAGGAGAAGCTTTATATTGTGCTGGGACAATCCCAGGCGGATGATCATAGAGTTAAAATTACCCAGGAGGAAACAAGATGTTTACGATCACATTGTAAAATATATGTCTCTTGGGTCTTGACATAATGTTTTACAAAGATTTATCTTTTAAGATTTTGTTTTACTTTCTATAAAGAATTTGTTTACAAGCCATTGATGTGCTATGAGAATTGTTCCCTATAAGAGCAATGCATCCAATAGAACATACCCCAGACTTTTCTCCCAAATTACTACAGCAAAATACCCCTGTATCCTTATGTATGAAATGAGAAGGATAGAGTGGTAAAGTAGAGGCCCATGTACTTCTAAAAGGGCTGTATGGTGCATTGGTGTACACATTTCACTTTTTATTCTTTTTTCCCATTTTGTTATCACCAGTTTCCCGCTCCCAGCCGATAAAAAACACCCCCACAGCATGATTCTGCCCCCACCATGATCACTGTAGGGATGGTATTGCGCAGGTGATGGGCAGTGCCTGGTTTCCTCCAGACATGATGCTGTCCCCACCATGATCACAGTAGGGATGGTATTGGACAGGTGATGGGCAGTACCTGGTTTCCCCCAGACATGATGCTGCCCCCACCATAATCACTGTAGGGATGGTATTGGACAGGTGATGGGCAGTACCTGGTTTCCCCCAGACATGATGCTGCCCCCACCATGATCACTGTAGGGATGGTATTGCGCAGGTGATGGGCAGTGCCTGGTTTCCTCCAGACATGATGCTGCCCCCACCATGATCACTGTAGGGATGGTATTGGGTAGGTGATGGGCAGTGCCTGGTTTCCTCCAGACATGATGCTGCCCCCACCATGATCACTGTAGGGATGGTATTGGGCAGGTGATGGGCAGTGCCTGGTTTCCTCCAGACATGATGCTGCCCCCACCATGATCACTGTATGGATGGTATTGGGCAGGTGATGGGCAGTGCCTGGTTTCCTCCAGACATGATGCTGCCCCCACCATGATCACTGTAGGGATGGTATTGGGCAGGTGATGGGCAGTGCCTGGTGTCCTCCAGACATGATGCTGCCCCCACCATGATCACTGTATGGATGGTATTGGGCAGGTGATGAGCAGTGCCTGGTTTCCTTCAGACATGATGTTGCCCCCACCATGATCACTGTATGGATGGTATTGGGCAGGTGATGGGCAGTGCCTGGTTTCCTCCAATAGGATGCTGCCCCCACCATGATCACTGTAGGGATGGTATTGGGCAGGTGATGGGCAGTGCCTGGTTTCCTCCAGACATGATGCTGCCCCCACCATGATCACTGTAGGGATGGTATTGGGCAGGTGATGGGCAGTGCCTGGTTTCCTTCAGACATGATGTTGCCCCCACCATGATCACTGTATGGATGGTATTGGGCAGGTTATGAGTAGAGATGTCGCGAATTGTTTGATGGCGAGCAGTTCCCGGCGAATTTCGCATGTTCGCGTTCGCATCGCGGGGCGAACATATGTGAAGTTCGATCCACCCCCTATACTATAACATTGCAGTAAACTTTGACCCTGTGAGTCAGAGTCAGCAGACACATTACAGCCAATCAGCAGCAGTCCCTCCCTTCCAGACCCTCCTACCTCTTGCACGGACGCCATTTTACCCTCATTCAGCATGCTGCAGGATTAGGAAGTGGAGGGTCAGAGAAGCTGCTCCTGCTGTATAGGGAAAGCGATAGCTAGGTTGCTGCTAGGTGGTGTATACAGGGTCCAGTTTTCTCCTAAAGCACTAGTGTAACATCTGCTTTAAGGACAGCACCCAAAAAAGCCCTTTTTAGGGCTGAAAAATATCAGTCCTGGTTTGGAGGGAATCGCTGGTTAAATGGGGTACTCCAGAATCAAACTTAAGTTCCTTCAAACAACTATCTACTACAGTATTCAAAGGGCTGAAAGATATCAGTACGTTTGTCTTGCAACAGCTGGAGGCACCCTGGTTGGGAGGGAACCGCTGGTTAAAAGGGGTACTCCAGAATCAAACTTAAGTTCCTTCAAGCAACTAACTACTACAGTATTCAAAGGGCTGAATGATATCAGTCCATTAGTCTTGCAACAGCTGGAGGCACCCTGGTTGGGAGGGAACCGCTGGTTAAAAGGGGTACTCCAGAATCAAACTTAAGTTCCTTCAAACAACTATCTACTACAGTATTCAAAGGGCTGAAAGATATCAGTACGTTCGTCTTGCAACAGCTGGAGGCACCCTGGTTGGGAGGGAACCGCTGGTTAAAAGGGGTACTCCAGAATCAAACTTAAGTCCCTTCAAGCAACTAACTACTACAGTATTCAAAGGGCTGAAAGATATCAGTCCGTGTGTTTTGCAACAGCTGTAGGTACCCTGGTTGGGGACCACTGCTTAAAAGGGGAACTCCGCTGGCAAGCTTTTTTTCTTTAAAGCAACGAACTACTACAGTATTCAAAGGGCTGAAATATATCAGTCCGTGTGTTTTGCAACAGCTGGAGGCACCCTGGTTGGGGACCACTGCATAAAAGGGGAACTCTGCTGGCAAGTTTTTTTGCTCATTGTCACACTAGTGCAAATCACATTAGGTGTGACAGTTGTGCAAATTAAAAAAAATAACTTTTTTGGCTGTTAAATAAAATCAGCTGTTACTGTTAGTTCACGTCACAGTTGCCATTTTTCCTGCCTGCAGGAAAATTGTGCCACCCTAGTGCAAATCACATTAGGTGTCACAGTTGCGCAAATGAAAAAAAAAAACCTTTTTTGGCTGTTAAATAAAATCAGCCGTCACTGTTAGTTCACATCACAGTTGCCATTTTCCCTGCCTGCAGGGCAAATTGTGTCACCCTAGTGCAAATCCCATTAGGTGTGACAGTTGTGCAAATTAAAAAAAAAAAAACCCTTTTTTGGCTGTTAAATAAAATCAGCCATCACTGTTAGTTCACGTCACAGTTGCCATTTTTCCTGCCTGCAGGGCAAATTGTGTCACCCTAGTGCAAATCACATTAGGTGTGACAGTTGCGCAAATTTAAAAAAAATACCTTTTTTGGCTGTTAAATAAAATCAGCCGTCACTGTTAGTTGACATCACAGTTGCCATTTTTCCTGCCTGCAGGGCAAATTGTGTCACCCTAGTGCAAATCACATTAGGTGTGACAGTTGTGCAAATATAAAAAACAAGCTTTTTTGGCTGTTAAATAAATTCAGCCGTCACTGTTAGTTCACGTCACAGTTGCCATTTTTCTTGCCTGCAGGGCAAATTGTGTCACCCTAGTGAAAATCACATTAGGTGTGACACTTTTGTTAAATTAACCAAAAAAATGACAGGCAGAGGAAGGCCACCCCGCAGGGGCCGTCGTGGTGCTGGGATTCCCTTTGGCCCTAGAATGGCCAGTGTTCAGAGGCCACGTACCCTGAACCCCCAAAGTTCTGAGGACTTAGTTGACTGGCTATCACAAGACACCCAATCTACTACTAAAGCTTCCGCTCGGAACCTTGACACACCGTCCTTCTCCTCCTCTAGCTTAGCTTCGGGCACCTCTCATGCTACCACTTGCACGTCTGCCGCCACCACCAACACTAGCACCACAGCAGCTTTACTTGATCCGTCAGAGGAGTTATTTACACATCAGTTTGAAGACATGAGTGATGCGCAACCATTATTGCCAGAGGATGTAGTTAACAGGGATATGTCTCAGTCAGGCAGCATTACACATATGGACGTACGGTGTGATGAAGATGTTGTACCCGCTGCTGCTTCCTTTCTTGAGGTGTCAGATAGAGGTGAAGGTGTTGATGATGACGATGTGTCCGTGGATGCCACGTGGGTGCCCGCTAGAAGAGAAGAAGAGGGGGAAAGTTCAGATGGGGAGACAGAGAGGAGGAGGAGACGAGTTGAAAGCAGGGGGAGGTCGTCGCAAGGAGCTAGTGGCACAGTCAGACAGCATGCATCGGCACCCGGCATGCATCGGCACCCAGCCAGACGGTACGCCAATAAACGCATGCTGTTGCCACCACCAGAATGCCGTCATCGCAGAGCTCAGCAGTGTGGCATTTTTTTTGTGTGTCTGCCTCTGACAACAGCGAGGCCATTTGCAACCTGTGCCAGAAGAAACTTAGTCGTGGGAAGTCCAACACCCACCTAGGCACAACTGCTTTGCGAAGGCACATGATGTCCCATCACAAACGCCTATTGGATCAACACGTCAGTACAAGCAGCACACAAAGTCAAATCTGCCATCCTCCTCCTGGTCCAGCATCTTCAGCCAGGTCAACCACTGCTGCCCTCCTTGCCCCCTCTCAACCATCAGCCTCTCCGTCTCTCGCCTTGAGCAGTTCCTGCTCATCTGCCCACAGTCAGGTGTCTGTCAAGGAGATGTTTGAGCGCAAGAAGACAATGTCTCAAAGTCACCCCCTAGCCCGGCATCTGACAGCTGGCTTGTCGGAACTGCTAGCCCGCCAGCTTTTACCATACAAGCTGATGGAGTCTGAGGCCTTTAAAAAATTTGTAGCCATTGGGACACCGCAGTGGAAGGTACCCGGACGAAATTTTTTTGCACAAAAGGCAATCCCCAATCTTTACTCCATTGTGCAAAAGGAAATTATGGCATGTCTGGCACACAGTGTAGGGGCAAGGGTCCATCTGACCACTGATACCTGGTCTGCAAAGCATGGTCAGGGCAGGTATATCACCTACACTGCTCATTGGGTAAACCTGGTGACGGCTGCCAAGCATGGAATGCGTGGCTCTGCAGAGGAGTTGGTGACACCGCCACGATTGCAGGCAGGCCTGCTGCCACCTCCTCTACTCCTCCTACTCCATCCTCTTCCATAATATCCTCCGAGTCCTCTTCCACTGCTGCGTCTTGCTCCACATCACCGGCACCCCACCAGCTCCCCAGGTGCTATTCCACATCCCGGATACGGCAGTGTCACGCCATCTTGGGGTTGACTTGCCTCAAAGCGGAGAGTCACGCCGCACCAGCGCTCCTGTCGGCCCTGAACGCACAGGTGGACCAGTGGCTGACTCCGCACCAACTGGAGATTGGCAAGGTGGTTTGTGACAACGGAACAAATTTGTTGGCGGCATTGAGGTTGGGCAAGTTGACACATGTGCCGTGCATGGCACATGTGTGTAATCTGTTTGTACAACGCTTTGTGCTCAAGTACCCAGGCTTACAGGATGTCCTGAAGCAGTCCAGGAAGGTGTGTGGCCATTTCAGGCGCTCCTACACGGCCATGGCGCACTTGTCAGATATCCAGCGGCGAAACAACATGCCAGTGAGGCGCTTGATTTGCGACAGCCCGACACGTTGTAATTCAACACTCCTAATGTTTGACCGTCTGCTCCAACAAGAAAAAGCCGTCAACGAATATTTGTATGACCGGGGTGCTAGGACATCATCTGCGGAGCTGGAAATTTGTTTGCCACATTACTGGAGGCTCATGCGCAATGCCTGTAGGCTCATGCGTCCTTTTGAGGAGGTGACAAACCTGGTCAGTCGCACCGAAGGCACCATCAGCGACATCATACCGTTTGTTTTCTTCCTGGAGCATGCCCTGCGAAGAGTGCTGGATCAGGCAGTAGATGAGCGTGAAGAGGATGAGTTGTGGACACCATCACCACCAGAAGCAGCCTTATCAGCATCGCTTGCTGGACCTGCGGCAATGCTGGAAGAGGATTGTGCGGAAGAGGAGTCAGAGGAGGAATGTGGCAGAGGAGGAAGACCGACCACAGCAGGCATCCCAGGGTGCTCCTTGTCACCTATCTGGTTCCTGTGGTGTTGTACATGGCTGGGGGGAAGAAGATTATACCTTCCCTGACATCACTGAGGACGAGGAACGGGACATGAGTAGCACGGCATCTGACCTTGTGCAAATGGCGTCTTTTATGCTGTCGTGCCTGTTGAAGGACCCTCGTATAAAAAGGATGAAGGAGAACGACCTGGACTGGGTGTCCACACTACTAGACCCCCGGTATAAACATAAAGTGCTTGACATGTTACCGCATTACAGCAAGGCGGAAAGGATTCAGCAGGTCCAAAATAAATTAAGAAGTATGCTGTACACAGCGTATAAGGGTCATGTCACAGCACAACAGGGATCTAACAGGGGAAGAGGTGAAAGTAATCCTCCTCCTCCCACGAACATGCCGGCAAGGACAGGAAGCTGTACAGACATGCTGTTAATGGAGGACATGCAGAGCTTTTTAAGTCCTGCGCATCGCTGTCACGATTCGGCTTCCAGGTAGTGGATCCTCTGTGTCAGCGAGGGATTGGCGTGGACCGTGCTAGTGGACCGGTTCTAAGAGGCTACTGGTTTTCACCAGAGCCCGCCGCAAAGCGGGATGGTCTTGCTGCGGCAGTAGCAACCAGGTCGTATCCACTAGCAACGGCTCTACCTCGCTGACTGCTGAGAAGGCGTGGGACAGAAGGACTAGGCAGAGGCAAGGTCAGACGTAGCAGAAGGTCGGGGGCAGGCGGCAAGGTTCGTAGTCAGGATGGGTAGCAGAAGTTCAGGTACACAGGCTTTGGACACACTAAACGCTTTCACTGGCACAAGGCAACAAGATCCGGCCAGGGAGTGCATGGGAGGAGGACAGATAAAGGCAGGGAGCAGGTGGGAGCCAATTAAGCTAATTGGGCCAGGCACCAATCATTGGTGCACTGGCCCTTTAAGTCTCAGAGAGCTGGCGCGCGCGCGCCCTAGAGAGCGGAGCCGCGCGCGCCAGCACATGACAGCAGGGGACCGGGACGGGTAAGTGACCTGGGATGCGATTCGCGAGCGGGGGCGTCCCGCTGTGCGAATCGCATCCCCAACGGCCAAGACAGTGCAGCGCTCCCGGTCAGCGGGACTGACCGGGGCGCTGCAGGGAGAAAGACGCCGTGAGCGCTCCGGGGAGGAGCGGGGACCCGGAGCGCTAGGCGTAAGAGTACCCCCCCTTAGGTCTCCCCTTCTCTTTGTCCGGTAACTGCCTCCCCTGGGATGAGGACACCGGGAAAGAATGGAGGGTTTCCTCAACGGCAGGCAGTACAGCAGGAGTGGGAATGGGGAGGGAGGGCAGAGGGCGAGGCCTGGCACGGGGCAGTGTGACACCAGGACGGGGGCCATGGGGAGGCACAGAGGCTTGCCTGACGGGACTGGGAGGGGGGGAGAGGCACTTCCTGTGGCAGGCAGAGTCCCAGTTCCTGATCTCCCCGGTGGTCCAATCAATGGTGGGGGAATGAAGCCGGAGCCAAGGCAGACCGAGGAGGACCTCAGAGGTACAGTTAGGGAGAATGAAGAACTCAATCCTCTCAAGGTGGGGTCCAATAGACATGAGGAGGGGCTCTGTGCGGTAACGCACGGTGCAGTCCAATCTGGCTCCGTTGACCGCGGAAATGTAGAGCGGCTTGACGAGACGGGTCACCGGGATGCTGAATTTATTAACAAACGACTCCAAAATAAAATTTCCAGAGGCACCAGAGTCCAAGCAGGCCACGGCTGAGAGGGAGGAGTTGGCTGTAGAAGAAATCCGCACGGGCACCGTGAGACGTGGAGAAGAAGACTTAGAACCAAAAGATGCAACACCCACGTGAGCTGGGTGCGTGCGTGCGTTTCCCAGGCGTGGAGGACGGATAGGGCAATCCACCAAGAAATGCTCAGTACTGGCACAGTACAGACAGAGATTTTCTTCTCTACGGCGATTCCTCTCTTCCTGGGTCAGGCGAGACCGATCCACTTGCATGGCCTCCTCGGCGGGAGGCCCAGGCGAAGACTGCAAAGGATGCTGTGGGAGAGGTGCCCAGAGATCTAAGTCTTTTTCCTGGCGGAGCTCTTGGTGTCGCTCAGAAAAACGCATGTCAATGCGGGTAGCCAAATGGATGAGTTCTTGGAGGTTGGCAGGAATCTCTCGTGCGGCCAGCACATCCTTGATGCGACTGGATAGGCCTTTTTTAAAGGTCGCGCAGAGAGCCTCATTATTCCAGGATAGTTCAGAAGCAAGAGTACGGAATTGTATGGCGTACTCACCAACGGAAGAATTACCCTGGACCAGGTTCAGCAAGGCAGTCTCAGCAGAAGAGGCTCGGGCAGGTTCCTCGAAGACACTTCGGACTTCAGCGAAGAAGGACTGGACTGTGGCTGTGGCAGGATCATTGCGGTCCCAGAGCGGTGTGGCCCAAGACAAGGCCTTTCCTGAAAGAAGGCTTACTACGAACGCCACCTTAGACCGTTCTGTAGGAAACAAGTCCGACAACATCTCCATATGCAGGGAACACTGAGACAAAAATCCACGGCAGAGTTTAGAGTCCCCATCAAATTTGTCCGGCAGGGACAAGCGTAGGTTAGGAGCGGCCACTCGCTGCGGAGGAGGTGCAGGAGCTGGCGGAGGAGATGGTTGCTGCTGTAGCAGAGGCAGAAGTTGCTGTAACATGGCGGTCAACTGCGACAGCTGCTGTCCTTGTTGGGCAATCTGCTGCGATTGCTGAGCGACCACCGTGGGAAGATCAGCGAGACTTGGCAGCGGCACCTCAGCGGGATCCATGGCCGGATCTACTGTCACGATTCGGCTTCCAGGTAGTGGATCCTCTGTGTCAGCGAGGGATTGGCGTGGACCGTGCTAGTGGACCGGTTCTAAGAGGCTACTGGTTTTCACCAGAGCCCGCCGCAAAGCGGGATGGTCTTGCTGCGGCAGTAGCAACCAGGTCGTATCCACTAGCAACGGCTCTACCTCGCTGACTGCTGAGAAGGCGTGGGACAGAAGGACTAGGCAGAGGCAAGGTCAGACGTAGCAGAAGGTCGGGGGCAGGCGGCAAGGTTCGTAGTCAGGATGGGTAGCAGAAGTTCAGGTACACAGGCTTTGGACACACTAAACGCTTTCACTGGCACAAGGCAACAAGATCCGGCCAGGGAGTGCATGGGAGGAGGACAGATAAAGGCAGGGAGCAGGTGGGAGCCAATTAAGCTAATTGGGCCAGGCACCAATCATTGGTGCACTGGCCCTTTAAGTCTCAGAGAGCTGGCGCGCGCGCGCCCTAGAGAGCGGAGCCGCGCGCGCCAGCACATGACAGCAGGGGACCGGGACGGGTAAGTGACCTGGGATGCGATTCGCGAGCGGGCGCGTCCCGCTGTGCGAATCGCATCCCCAACGGCCAAGACAGTGCAGCGCTCCCGGTCAGCGGGACTGACCGGGGCGCTGCAGGGAGAAAGATGCCGTGAGCGCTCCGGGGAGGAGCGGGGACCCGGAGCGCTAGGCGTAACAATCGCCACAGCCCTTCGGGGTCCACCATCAGAGAACGACTTGACCGACAGGTAGCAGACTACCTGGCCTTAAACGCAGATATCGACACTCTGAGGAGCGATGAACCCCTTGACTACTGGTGTGCCGGCTTGACCTGTGGCCTGAGCTATCCCAATTTGCTCTCGAACTTCTGGCCTGTCCCACTTCAAGTGTCCGGTCAGAAAGGACCTTCAGTGCAGCAGGAGGTATTGTCACTGAGAAGAGGAGTCGCCTTAGTCAAAAAAGTCTGGATTACCTCACCTTTCTTAAGATGAATGAGGGATGGATCCCGAAGGGACTGACACTGGGCGATACATTTGACTGAACAAGGCCTGATCAGATGACCTGCCTTAGCCTAAAATGGTCCACACGCCGCTGTATTTGAACTCTGAATGCCGGATGACTTGCGTGACTTATCCAACACCAACTAGGGTTCAAGCCGCAATGTTTTAGGGCACTTTCTGCCTGGCAAAACAAACAGAAATTTTTCAGGCCGTTGCTACAGCAGCGGCTGCAACAATACCAAATTTTCCAGCCAGGTGTACCTGCCTAATTTTTCTGGCCTCTACTGCTGCACTTGTTATGGTGCTGCAATTTTTATGGCTGCTGCTACAGCTGCGGCTGCGACAATACCCAATTTTTCATCCATATGTACATGCCTAATTTTTATGGCCTCTGCTGCTGCACTTGTTATGGTGCTGCAATTTTTATGGCCGCTGCTACAGCTCCGACAATACCAAATTTTCCTGCCAGGTGTACATGCCTAATTTTTCTGGCCTCTGCTGCTGCAATTTTTATGGTGCTGCAATTTTTAATGCCGCTGCTACATAAGCGGCTGCAATAATACCAAATTTTACAGGCATGTGTACATGCCTAATTTTTCTGGTACTCTCTGCTGACATCTCTGTCCATTTTTGCAACCGTGGATATTAGATGTATGCTAAGGGTAGCATGGTGGCTCAGAGGTTAGCACTGCTGCCTTGCAGCACTAGGGTTCAAATCCCACTATGTGCTGCCTCAAGGGGGGCTCTAACTATGTGCTGCCTAATATGGGGGAATCTTATGTGCTGCCTAAAGGGAGGCTCTAACTATGTGCTGCCTAATATGGGGGAATCTATGTGCTGTCTAAAGGGGGGAATCTAACTATGTGATGCCTAAAGGGGGGCAAAGCACGCTTTTCCAAACCATTTAGGAATAATAGGTGATTTATGCCCTTTATGGATTAAAACTAGACTCTGCATCAACTATGTAATTTTCCATGGCAGTTTTGCCATGGATCCCACTCCGGCACGCCACAGTCCAGGTGTTAGTCCCCTTGAAACAACTTTTAAATCACTATTGTGGCCAGAAAGAGTCCCTGTGGGTTTTAAAATTCGCCTGCCCATTGAAGTCAATGGCGGTTCGCCCGGTTCACGAACTTTTGCGGACATTCGCGTTCGCGGTTCGCGAACGAAAAATTTTATGTTCGCGACATCACTAGTTATGAGCAGTGCCTGTTTTCCTCCAGACATGTTGCTGCCCCCACAATACTTCACTTTAGGGATGGTATTGGGCAGGTGATGGGCAGTGCCTGGTTTCCTCCAGACATGATGCTGCCCCATCACTGTAGGGATGTTTTTGGGCAGGTGATGAGCAGTGCCTGGTTTCCTCCAGACATGATGCTGCCCCCACCATACTCCACTGTAGGGATGGTATTGGGCAGGTGATGAGCAGTGCATTGTTTCCTCCAGACATGATGCTGCCCCCACCATGATCACTGTAAGGATGGTATTGGGCAGGTGATGGGCAGTGCCTGGTTTTCTCCAGACATGATGCTGCCCCCACCATGATCATTGTAGTGAAGGTATTGGGCAGGTGATGGGCAGTGCTTGGTTTCCTCCATATATGATGTGTTACGCCGAGCGCTCCGGGTCCCCGCTCCTCCCCGGAGCGCTCGCAACATTCTCGCAATTGCAGCGCCCCGGTCAGACCTGCTGACCGGGTGCGCTGCGATACCTCTCCCAGCCGGGATGCGATTCGCTATGCGGCAGGCGCCCGCTCGCGATGCGCATCCCGGCTACCGTACCTGACTCGCTCTCCGTCGGTCTTGTCCCGACGCGCGCGGCCCCGCTCCCTAGGGCGCGCGCGCGCCGGGTCTCTGCGATTTAAAGGGCCAGTGTGCCGCTGATTGGCGCCTGGTTCTAATTAGTGAATTCACCTGTGCACTTCCCTATATAACCTCACTTCCCCTTCCCTTCCTTGCCGGATCTTGTTGCCATCGTGCCAGTGAAAGCGTTTCCCAGTGTGTTCCTAGCCTGTGTTCCAGACCTCCTGCCGTTGCCCCTGACTACGATCCTTGCTGCCTGCCCCGACCTTCTGCTAAGTCCGACCTTGCTCTTGTCTACTCCCTTGTACCGCGCCTATCTTCAGCAGTCAGAGAGGTTGAGCCGTTGCTAGTGGATACGACCTGGTTGCTACCGCCGCTGCAAGACCATCCCGCTTTGCGGCGGGCTCTGGTGAAAACCAGTAGCAGCTTAGAACCGGTCCACTAGCACGGTCCACGCCAATCCCTCTCTGGCACAGAGGATCCACCTCCTGCCAGCCGAATCGTGACAGTAGATCCGGCCATGGATCCCGCTGAAGTTCCACTGCCAGTTGTCGCCGACCTCACCACTGTGGTCGCCCAGCAGTCGCAACAGATAGCGCAACAAGGCCACCAGCTGTCTCAACTGACCGTGATGCTACAGCAGCTACTACCACAGCTTCAGCAATCATCTCCTCCGCCAGCTCCTGCACCTCCTCCGCAGCGAGTGGCCGCTTCCGGCCTACGACTTTCCTTGCCGGATAAATTTGATGGGGACTCTAACTTTTGCCGTGGCTTTCTTTCACAATGTTCCCTGCACTTGGAGATGATGTCGGACCAGTTTCCTACTGAAAGGTCTAAGGTGGCTTTCGTAGTCAGCCTTCTGTCTGGGAAAGCTCTGTCATGGGCCACACCGCTCTGGGACCGCAATGACCCCGTCACTGCCTCTGTACACTCCTTCTTCTCGGAAATTCGAAGTGTCTTTCAGGAACCTGCCCGAGCCTCTTCTGCTGAGACTGCCCTGCTGAACCTGGTCCAGGGTAATTCTTCCGTTGGCGAGTACGCCATCCAATTCCGTACTCTTGCTTCCGAATTATCCTGGAATAATGAGGCCCTCTGCGCGACCTTTAAAAAAGGCCTATCCAGCAACATTAAAGATGTTCTGGCCGCACGAGAAATTCCTGCTAACCTGCATGAACTCATTCATCTTGCCACTCGCATTGACATGCGTTTTTCCGAAAGGCGTCAGGAGCTCCGCCAGGATATGGACTTTGTTCGCATGAGGCGTTTTTTCTCCCCGGCTCCTCTCTCCTCTGGTCCTCTGCAATCCGTTCCTGTGCCTCCCGCCGTGGAGGCTATGCAAGTTGACCGGTCTCGCTTGACACCTCAAGAGAGGACACGACGCCGCATGGAGAATCTTTGCCTGTACTGTGCCGGTACCGAACACTTCCTGAAGGATTGTCCTATCCGTCCTCCCCGCCTGGAAAGACGTACGCTGACTCCGCACAAAGGTGAGACAGTTCTTGATGTCAACTCTGCTTCTCCACGCCTTACTGTGCCTGTGCGGATATCTGCCTCTACCTTCTCCTTCTCTACTAAGGCCTTCTTGGATTCCGGATCTGCAGGAAACTTTATTTTGGCCTCTCTCATCAACAGGTTCAACATCCCAGTGACCAGTCTCGCCAGACCCCTCTACATCAATTGTGTTAACAATGAAAGATTGGACTGTGCCGTGCGTTACCGCACGGAACCCCTCCTAATGTGCATCGGACCTCATCACGAAAAAATTGAGTTTTTGGTCCTCTCCAATTGCACTTCCGAAATTCTCCTTGGACTACCGTGGCTTCAACGCCATTCCCCAACCCTTGATTGGTCCACAGGAGAGATCAAGAGCTGGGGTACTTCTTGTTTCAAGGACTGTCTTAAACCGGTTCCCAGTACTCCCTGCCGTGACCCTGTGGTTCCCCCTGTAACCGGTCTCCCTAAGGCTTATATGGACTATGCTGACGTATTTTGCAAAAAGCAAGCTGAGACTTTACCCCCTCACAGGCCTTTTGACTGTCCTATTGACCTCCTCCCGGGCACTACTCCACCCCGGGGCAGAATTTATCCTCTGTCCGCCCCAGAGACTTTTGCTATGTCTGAATACATCCAGGAAAATTTAAAAAAGGGGTTTATCCGCAAATCCTCCTCTCCTGCCGGAGCTGGATTTTTCTTTGTGTCCAAAAAGGATGGCTCCCTACGTCCTTGCATTGATTACCGCGGACTTAATAAAATCACGGTAAAGAACCGCTACCCCCTACCTCTTATCTCTGAACTCTTTGATCGCCTTCAAGGTGCCCACATCTTTACCAAACTGGACTTAAGAGGTGCATATAATCTCATCCGCATCAGGGGGGGGGACGAATGGAAAATTGCATTTAACACCAGAGATGGACACTTTGAGTATCTGGTCATGCCCTTTGGCCTGTGCAACGCCCCTGCCGTCTTCCAAGACTTTGTTAATGAAATTTTTCGTGATCTCTTATATTCCTGTGTTGTTGTGTATCTGGACGATATTCTGATTTTTTCTGCCAACTTAGAAGAACATCGCCAGCATGTCCGCATGGTTCTTCAGAGACTTCGAGACAATCAACTTTATGCCAAAATGGAGAAATGTCTGTTTGAATGTCAATCTCTTCCTTTCCTAGGATACTTGGTCTCTGGCCAGGGACTACAAATGGACCCAGATAAACTCTCTGCCGTCTTAGATTGGCCACGCCCCTCCGGACTCCGTGCTATCCAACGTTTTTTGGGGTTCGCCAATTATTACAGACAATTCATTCCACATTTTTCCACTATTGTGGCTCCTATCGTGGCTTTAACCAAGAAGAATGCCAATCCTAAGTCCTGGTCTCCCCAAGCGGAAGACGCATTTAAACGGCTCAAGTCTGCCTTTTCTTCTGCTCCCGTGCTCTCCAGACCTGACCCATCTAAACCCTTCCTATTGGAGGTTGATGCCTCCTCAGTGGGAGCTGGAGCGGTCCTTCTACAAAAAAATTCTTCTGGGCATGCTGTTACTTGTGGTTTTTTTTCTAGGACCTTCTCTCCGGCGGAGAGGAACTACTCCATCGGGGATCGAGAACTACTGGCCATTAAATTGGCACTTGAGGAATGGAGGCATCTGCTGGAGGGATCAAAAATTCCAGTTATCATTTACACCGATCACAAGAATCTCTCCTATCTCCAGTCTGCCCAACGGCTGAATCCTCGCCAGGCCAGGTGGTCGTTGTTCTTTGCCCGTTTTAACTTTGAAATTCATTTTCGCCCTGCCGACAAGAACATTAGGGCCGATGCTCTCTCTCGTTCCTCGGATGCCTCGGAAGTAGAGGTCTCTCCGCAACACATCATTCCTCCTGACTGTCTGATCTCCACTTCTCCAGTCTCCATCAGGCAAACTCCTCCAGGGAAGACCTTCGTTTCTCCACGCCAACGTCTCGGGATTCTCAAATGGGGTCACTCCTCCCACCTCGCAGGCCATGCGGGCATCAAAAAGTCCTTGCAACTCATCTCTCGTTTCTATTGGTGGCCGACTCTGGAGACGGATGTTGTTGATTTTGTGCGGGCCTGTACTGTCTGTGCCCGGGATAAGACTCCTCGCCAGAAGCCTGCTGGTCTCCTTCATCCTCTGCCTGTCCCCGAACAGCCTTGGTCTCTGATTGGTATGGACTTTATTACAGACTTACCCCCATCCCGTGGCAACACTGTTGTTTGGGTGGTCGTTGATCGATTTTCCAAGATGGCACATTTTATTCCTCTTCCTGGTCTCCCTTCAGCGCCTCAGTTGGCAAAACAATTTTTTGTACACATTTTTCGTCTTCACGGTTTGCCCACACAGATCGTCTCGGATAGAGGCGTCCAATTCGTGTCTAAATTCTGGAGGGCCCTCTGTAAACAGCTCAAGATTAAATTAAACTTCTCTTCTTCTTATCATCCCCAATCCAATGGGCAAGTAGAAAGAATTAACCAGGTCCTGGGTGACTATTTACGGCATTTTGTTTCCTCCCGCCAGGATGACTGGGCAGATCTTCTACCATGGGCCGAATTTTCATACAACTTCAGAATCTCAGAATCTTCTGCTAAGTCCCCATTTTTCGTGGTGTACGGCCGTCACCCTCTTCCCCCCCTCCCTACTCCCTTGCCCTCTGGTTTGCCCGCTGTGGATGAAGTGACTCGTGATCTTTCCACCATATGGAAAGAGACCCAAAATTCTCTTTTACAGGCTTCATCCCGCATTAAAAGGTTTGCCGATAAGAAAAGAAGAACTCCCCCCATTTTTGCGCCCGGAGACAAGGTATGGCTCTCCGCTAAATATGTCCGCTTTCGTGTCCCCAGTTACAAACTGGGACCACGCTATCTTGGTCCTTTCAAAGTCTTGTGCCAGATTAATCCTGTCTCTTACAAACTCCTTCTTCCTCCTTCTCTCCGTATTCCCAATGCCTTCCATGTCTCTCTCCTTAAACCACTCATCATTAATCGCTTCTCTCACAAATTTGTTTCTCCCACTCCTGTTTCCGGCTCTTCTGACGTCTTCTCCATGAAGGAGATTCTGGCCTCCAAGACGGTCAGAGGAAAAAAAATTTTCCTGGTGGATTGGGAGGGCTGTGGTCCTGAAGAGAGATCCTGGGAACCTGAGGACAACATCCTAGACAAAAGTCTTATCCTCAGGTTCTCAGGCTCCAAGAGGAGGGGGAGACCCAAGGGGGGGGGGTACTGTTACGCCGAGCGCTCCGGGTCCCCGCTCCTCCCCGGAGTGCTCGCAACATTCTCGCAATTGCAGTGCCCCGGTCAGACCTGCTGACCGGGTGCGCTGCGATACCTCTCCCAGCCGGGATGCGATTCGCTATGCGGCAGGCGCCCGCTCGCGATGCGCATCCCGGCTCCCGTACCTGACTCGCTCTCCGTCGGTCTTGTCCCGACGCGCGCGGCCCCGCTCCCTAAGGCGCGCGCGCGCCGGGTCTCTGCGATTTAAAGGGCCAGTGTGCCGCTGATTGGCGCCTGGTTCTAATTAGTGAATTCACCTGTGCACTTCCCTATATAACCTCACTTCCCCTTCCCTTCCTTGCCGGATCTTGTTGCCATCGTGCCAGTGAAAGCGTTTCCCAGTGTGTTCCTAGCCTGTGTTCCAGACCTCCTGCCGTTGCCCCTGACTACGATCCTTGCTGCCTGCCCCGACCTTCTGCTACGTCCGACCTTGCTCTTGTCTACTCCCTTGTACCGCACCTATCTTAAGCAGTAAGAGGGTTGAGCCGTTGCTAGTGGATACGACCTGGTTGCTACCGCCGCTGCAAGACCATCCCGCTTTGCGGCGGGCTCTGGTGAAAACCAGTAGCAGCTTAGAACCCGGTCCACTAGCACGGTCCACGCCAATCCCTCTCTGGCACAGAGGATCCACCTCCTGCCAGCCGAATCGTTACATGATGCTGCCCCACCATGATTACTAGAGATGAGCGAACTTTTGATAAATTTGATTTGGCCGAACAGCCGAATTTTTTGAAAAAAATTTGTTTTGATTCAAATTTATTTGCGGCGAATCTATATTAAATACGGCTATTTCTGGTCTACAGACAGCCTCAATAGGGGTGTAGAACACTTTGCTATGTTCTAACCCGCATATGGAATGTGCTGGGGTAGTGAAATAAAACTGTTATTCAGAATAACATGCAGATTACCGGCATCACTTTTAGAATCACTGCCACAGAGCGGCACAATGACAGAGCCTGGAGGTGGCATCAGTATGAGCAGACCATGTAGTGGCTAAATGACACATCGTGGAGGTTTTGGCAGCATGAGGAAACCATATAGTGGCTAAATGACACAGCATGGAGATGTTGGCAGCATGAGGAGACAATATAGTGGCTGAATTACACAGTGTGGAGGTGTTGGCAGCATGAGGAGACCATATAGTGGATGAATGACACAGCGTGGAGGTGTTGGCAGCATGAAGAGAGCATATAGTGGATGAATGACACAGCCTGGATGAGGCTGAAGCATGAGGAGACCATATAGTGGCTGAATGACACAACATGGAGGTGTTGGCAGCATGAGGAGACCATATAGTTGCTGAATGACACAGCGTGGAGGTGGTGGCAGCATGAGGAGACCATATAGTGGCTCGATGACACAGTGTGGAGGTGGTGGCAGCATGAGGAGACCATATAGTGGCTGAATGACCCAGCCTGGAGTTGGCGGCAGACAAGGAGACAATAGGGCCTCACAATCTCTAATAATAAAAGATGAATTTTGAAATTGCAATTGAAGATGTATGGGACCTAGTGCTACCATAAACATATATAGGCAATGTCCTAGGCTCAGCAGCATCACTAAACCATGTAGTTGCTATATGACACATACAGGAGAAGGCAGCAGCATGAGTACACAAGAAGGAATCAAAACCCCTAACATTAAAAGGTGAATGTTGAAATCTCTATTGAAGATGTATGTTAGCTAGTGCTACCATCCAAAAATGTAAGGCCCAAGCCCAGAAGCATGAGTAAGCCAATTCATTCCTGAAAGACACAGGAGCAGTCAGGAGCAGGCATCAGCAGTACACCTGAGGGTTTCATAACCCCTTACATTGAAAGATGAATGTTGAAGTTTTTATTTAGCATGTATTGAGCTTGTGCTAAACATCCAAATATTTAGAGCCCAAGCCCAGAAGTATCAATAAGCCAAGTATTTCCTGAAACACACAGTCAGGAGCAGGCATCAGCAGTAGCCAACATGGTTTCATAACCCCTTACATTGAAAGATCAATGTTGACATTTCTATTAAGCATGTATTTAGCTTGTGCTAAATATCCAAAAATGTTATTCCCAAGCCCAGAATCATCAGTAAGCCAAGTAGTTCCTGAAAGACACAGAAGCAGTCAGGAGCAGGCATCAGTAGTACACCCGAGGGTTTCATAACCCTTTTACATTGAAAGATCAATATTGAAATTTCTATTAAGCATGTATTTAGCTCGTGCTAATCATCCAAAAATCTAAGGCCCAAGCCCAGAAGCATCAGTAAGCCAAGTAATTCCTGAAAGACACAGGAGCAGGCCTCAGCAGTACACCCGAGGGTTTCAAGTATTTTCTGAAACACACAGTCAGGAGCAGGCATCAGCAGTAGCCAACATGGTTTCATAACCCCTTACATTGAAAGATCAATGTTGAAATTTCTATTAAGCATGTATTTAACTCGTGCTAAACATCCAAAAAAGTTAAGGCCCAAGCCCAGAAGCATCAATAAGCCAAGTAGTTCCTGAAACACACAATCAGAAGCAGGCCTCAGCAGTACACCCGAGGGTTTCATAACCCCTTACATTGAAAGATCAAAGTTGAAATTTCTATTAATCATGTATTTAACTCATGTTAAACATTCAAAAATGTAAGGCCCAAGCCCAGAAGCATCAGTAAGCCAAGTAATTCCTGACAAACACAGGAGCAGTCATGAGCAGGCATCAGCAGTACAACAGAGGGTTTACACCTTACATTGAAAGATCAATCTTGAGATCTCAATTAAGCATTTATGTTAGCTAGTGCTACCAGAACATATTTGGAGTTAATATTCCAGTCCCAGTAGCATCAGAAAATGATATATTGGCTGAATTACACAGCCCCGAGGTGGGGAAAGCATAAGGAGCCCATGTAGTGTCTGAATGGTACAGCCTGAAGGTGGTTGAAGCAGGAGGAGACCATTGAAATACAAGAAATTTAAATAGAAATCAAAGATTTTGAAATTGAGGATTTTGAAATGGAACTTTTAACTCCCAAGTTTTAATGGCCCGGGCCCCGGCGTGTGGGTACAAAGGACCTAATCTAACAAGGAGTCCCATGTCACATGTCAGCACAATGACAGAGCCTGGAGGTGGCATCAGTAGGAGGAGACCATATAGTGTCTGAATGGCACAGCCTGGAGTTGGCTGAAGCATGAGGAGATCCCAGGGCTTCACAAAAATTAAATGATAGATACGTTCTCTGAAGAAAAGGATCCTTCATTAGATGACAATATGAGTATTGTGTGTTCCAGTGACATTAGCTCCTCGGAGGAACAGGAAAACATGGCGCAACTTAATTCTGCAACTGAAGAACCACAACAAACAATGAACGATTTAAAGCCTACTGGAACTGAGGAACTTCAAAATGGTAAATCTACCACCTGGGATAGTCAGTCAATTCCAACAGCTGGTGGTCAGTATCCACAATTCTCTGTTTCTGCTAGTCCTTGGCAATATTCCTTTTATTACTGGTCTGGTATCAACATGGCAATAATGTGGGGAGAGTAACTCAAGGATGGCCACATGTTTCCTACAATATACAGTCAATATATAGAGACCATATAGTGGCTGAATGACACAGCCTGGCAGTAGTGGAAGCATGAGGAGACCATATAGTGTCTGAATGGCACAGCCTGGAGTTTGCGGGCAGATGAGGAGACAATAGGGCCTCACAACCACTCAGAATAAAAGATGAATTTTGAAATTTCCATTGAAGATGTATGGTACCTAGTGCTACCATAAACATATATAGGTAATGTCCTAGGCCCAGCAGCATCACTAAACCATGTAGTTGCTGAATGACACAGACAGGAGCAGTCAGCAGCAGGAGTGCACAAGAGGGTTTCATAACCCCTAAGATTGAAAGATAAATGTTGAAATCTCATTTAAGCATGTATGTAAGCTAGTGCTAACATCCAAAAATTTTAGGCCCAAGCTCAGCAGCATCACTAAGCCGAGTAGTTCCAGAAACACACAGCCTAGAGCAGGCATCAGCATGAGTATACAAGAGGGCTTCACAACCCCTAACAGTACGTTAATGTTGAAATATGTATAGAAGATGTATGTTAGCTAGTGCTAACATCAAAAAAATAATTTTAGGCACAGGCCCAGCAGCATCACTAAACCATATAGTTGCTGAAACACACAGCCTGGATCAGCCAGCAGCAGAAGTACACAAGAGGGCCTAATAACCCCTAACATTAAAAGGTGAATCTTGAAATCTGTATAGAACATGTATGTTAGCTAGTGCTAACATTCAAAACATTTAGGCACAGGAACAGCAGCATCAGTAAGCCAAGTAGTTCCTGAAACACACAGCCTGGATCAGGCTGCAGGATGTGTACATAAGAGGGCTTCACAGCCCCTAACATTAAAAGATCAATGTTGAAATCTTTATTGTGCAGGTATGTTTGCTAGTGCTACCATAAAAAATTGTAGATAATATCCAAGACAGTCCCAGCAGCATCAGTAAACAATACATTGGCTGAATGACACAGCTTGAAGTTGGGGAAAGCATAAGGAGACCATATAGTGTCTGAATGGCACCGTCTGGAGGTGGCTGAAGCATGATGATACCATATAGTGGCTGAATGGCACAGCCTGGAGGTGGCATCAGGAGTCCTGAAAGTGACCCAAATGCAAGGAATTTCTGAAACTGGGGACCAGCAACTTAATTATGTTTTGCAGTATCCATGGCAGCACAATGAGAGAGCCTGGAGGTGGTAGCATCAGCATGAGGAGGCCATAGAGCAGCACAATTATAGAGCCTGGAGGTGGCAGCATCAGCATGAGGAGACCACAGAGCAGTACAATTATAGAGCCTGGAGGTGGCAGCATCAGCATGAGGAGATTATAGAGCAGCACAGTTACAGAGCCTGGAGGTGGCAGCATCAGCATGAGGAGACCATATGGCGGCACAATGACAGTGCCTGGAGGTGGTATCATCAGCATGAGGAGACCATATGGCGGAACAATGACAGAGCCTGGAGGTGGTAGCATCAGCATGAGGAGACCATATGGTGGCACAATTACAGAGCGTGGAGTTGGTAGCATTAACATGAGGAGACCATAGAGCAGCAGATGAGAGAGCCTGGAGGTGGCAGCATCAGCATGAGGAGACCATATTGCTGCACAATGACAGATCCTGGAGGTGGTAGCAATAGCATGAGGAGACCATAGAGCAGCGCAATGACAGAGCCTGGAGGTGGCAGCAGCAGCATGAGGGCCATGCCAACTGAGGGTTGAGTGTGAGGAACTCACCGACAGTTGACTGAGGGTCTCGAATGTGACTTGAGATGACTGAGTGAACCGATCAATCACGGCTGCTGGGTTGCTAGGCGCAACACGACTGCTAGCTGACACCGGGAGCTCAGACCTCTTGCTGCGACTCCGGCTGCCACACACCCTTACTCTGCTGCGATGAATTTAGGCCTCTGCCACTCCTCTGTGCACGTCCTGGCAATACTCTTCCGGACATACTTATTGCGTATATGAGGGGAGTACAATACGCTTCACTACACTTAAAACTGTAGTTGTCTAGAACAGCAGCAGGTGTGTACTATTGGCTGTCCTTTCACAGTATGTAGGCCCTTGACAGATTAACAAGTACAAAATAGTACACTACTTAGATGTAGGTATGCGGTATGCACTGATTAGGCCAGAAAAATGCGCTACAATATACCTAAAAACTCTGTCTTTTTGTAGAACACCGGCCGGTGAGTACTATTGCTTGGACATTCACAATATTAAAGATTGAAAGAGTAACAGGTACAAAATGGAACACTACTTAGATGTACGTATGCGGTATGCACTGATGATGGCAGAAAAATGCGCTACAATACACATTAAGAACTCTGTATTTTTGTAAAACACCAGCTGATGAATACCAGTGCTTGGACGTTCACAGTATGTAGGCCCTTTACAGATTAACAGGTACAAAATGGGACACTACTTAGATGTACGTATGCGGTATGCACTGATGGGGGCAGAAAAATGCGCTACAATACGCATTAAAAACTCTGTATTTTTGTAAAACACCAGCTGGTGAGTACCAGTGCTTGGACGTTCACAGTAAGTGTAAATGATGGAAATAAAATATAAATTTTGATGACATATTTTAAGAATGTCTAATCTGTAATTTGATGCCTTTTGGAGATTTTTCCATCTTTCCTTGGCTTCTTTATGCACATTAATGCAAATTTTTACCTGAGGTGCCCACTGTATGATCCCCACTGTATATCATTAAGACAACATATCAAATAAGGTACGGGTACAATGGAACTCTTAAAATAATACACCATACATATTTAAGATACAGATAAAAGGGTACATTGCGGACGAAGTCCAATGGTACACTAACCAATAAATATTTACCGCACATAATAAAATAAATAAGATTAATAAAAATAATAATAATGTACAATAAATAATTTACATTGGTACCCTTAAGGGACTCAGCCAATTTGGGCCTTAAGGGATTGTGCAGTCAGACGTGGGTTTTGAATGTTTTTTCTCACAATCCTGCAAGCTGTTCTGTCTGATATTTTCTTGGTCTTACAGATCTTGCTTTAACTTCCACTGTTCCTGATGACTGCCATTTCTTAATTACATTCTGAACAGAGGATTGACATCTGAAAATGTTTTGTTATCTTCTTAGGCTAAGTTTCCACTTGGTTTTTTTTCTGGCAGTTTTTGGAAAACTGCCACTGCAGTTTTTGAGCCAAAGTCAGAAATGGATCCATAAGGGAAGAGAAGTGTAAGTCCTTCCTATATATTTCCCATTCCTTTTGAATACACTTCTGGCTTTGGCTCAAAAACTGCAGTGGCAGTTTTTCAAAAACTGCAGTGGCAGTTTTTCAAAAACTGCCAGAAAAAAATCTGTGTGTAAACTTAGCCTAATAGCCTTCTCCAGCTTTGTGAGCATTAACTATTTTCCGTTTCAGATTTCTAGACAACTGCTTAGAAGATCCCATGGTGCTGAATGTTGGGGCAAGGTCAGATGAGTCTTGGCATTTAAAATCTTTGAGATTTACATCACTTGGTCTTCCCAGATGATGATTGAGAACAATCCATGACATTAGCAGCTCTCAGCTTTGCAAAGGGGGCAGTGCATGCTATAAATTCTGCAGGGTGCCCAAACTTTTGCAGACGCCATTTTTTTGTTTTCTGTTCTTGCAGACACTGGAGTTGTGTTAGACTATTCCCCTATAAATAGATACTTGTACAAATATGGTCTTCATGGAAGAGTCATCAAAAGAAAACCTCTTCTACGTCCTCACCACAAAAATCAGCGTTTGAACTTTGCAAATGAACACATAGACAAGCCTGATGCATTTTGGAAACAAGTTCTGTGGACCGATGAGGTTAAAATTGAACTTTTTGGCCGGATTGAGCAAAGGTACGTTTGGAGAAGAAGGGGAACAGAAGTTAATGAAAAGAACCTCTGTCCAACTGTTAAGCACAGGGAACATCTCACGAGTAGAAGGAAGAATGGATTCAATAAAATTTCAGCAAATTTTGGATTCTAACTTGATGCCATCTGTGAAAAAGCTGAAGTTAAAAAGAGCATGGCTTCTACAAATGGATAATGATCCTAAGCACACCTAGAAATCTACGGGGATTACATCAAGAGGCGTAAACTGAAGGTTTTGCCATGGCCTTCGCAATCTCCTGACCTCAACATAATTGAAAATCTATGGATAGACGTTAAAAGAGCAGTGTGTGACAGACAGCATAACCCTTGGCGATCTTCCTGGAAAGAGGTATCTTTGCCCAAGGAAGAATGGGCAAAGATACCTCAAACAAGAATTGAAAGACTCTTGGCTGGCTACAAAAAGTGTTTACACGCTATGATACTTGCCAAAGGGGGCCGTACAAGATATTAACTCTGAAGGGTGCCCAAACTTTTGCAGACACCATTTTTTTGTTTTCTGTTATTTTGAAAGTGTAAATGATGGAAATAAAATCTAACTTTTGTTGACATATTATAAGAATGTCTAATCTGTAATTTGATGCCTTATGGAGATTTTTCCATCTTTCCTTGGCTTCTTTATGCACAGTAATACAAATTTTTACCTGGGGTGCCCCAATCTTTTGATCCCCATGTATGTACCAAGGGATGGTTATGTTCGACTATGTGGCCTCCAATTATATGATATTTTTTGCGTTTGTTTTATCTATGTATCTCTATACCTGTTTTATGCGTAAGATCGCTAATACCATTCCAGTGATAGGCTATCATTGTGCACTCAGATACAGGCTTGTTCATTTCCAGGGTAATCCAGTGGAAATTCTTTTTTTTTTTTTTTTTTTAATTCACTGCTACCAGAAAATTTGTAAATAACTTCTATATAAAAAATCTTAATCCTTCCAGTACTTAGCAGTTGCTGTATACTACAAAGGAAGTTGAGTTGTTCTTTTCTGTCTGACCACAGTGCTCTCTGCTGTCACCTCTGTCCATGTCTGGAACTGAAAGCAGGGAGAGAGAAAAAACACACAGAGACGGCGCTCCAATGGTGAAGATCGTAGGTGACAGGTGAATTGTAGGGAGAATTGAAATAATGCTCTCCTTGATGTGTAGGCAGGCACAAAACTGTTTAGCACTTTGAATGGAGGTATGTCGGGAGGCAGCTGGCCGTTGGTCCCGCTTAGCTAGTGGTCAAGAACAGGTGGACAGATGTGGAATTTGGGTTGCCTGGTAGTTTTATGCCCATGCCAGGATGCGATGCTAGAATTCTAGCCCCACATCAACTGCCTAGCCTTGAGCACTTCTGTATAACAGGCATACGCACCAGCACACTTTACATAGACTTCACCCAGCCTATTGATTTCAATGACAAAAACTTCCTATAGTTCTACCCAGCCTCCCATAAAGTCGCACAAGCACAGCCCATCCAGCAGCGGATCCCGGGATCATGTGACGTCACCGCTGACCCCGTGACCTGCCCATCCGCCAAAATTTTTAATTCTATGTGTATATAAGTAACTGTAAAACATACTGTCTTGTTATGAACCTGACGAAAAGGGGTGCCCCCTCGCAAGCCTTGTTCCACACCACAACTAAAGCCTTTATTAACCATTTCGGCTCTGTGTCCATTCTCGGGCATGTGCCTATCCAGCCACAAGTCTGATTTTCATAGGACATCTGGCTAGCCCTGCCAGGCAACCCAGATTCCACATCTGTCCATGTCTGGAACTGTCCAGAACTGTCCTTTCCTATGGGGATTTGGTCCTACTCTGGACAGTTCCTGTCATGGACAGAGGTGTCAGCAGAGAGCAAACAAAGCATTTTAGCATCTAAATTGTGAAGTGGGCTCTATGTAACGTCTCAACTTATAGTTCAGTCAGTCAGTGTGTGTGCACTACAAAGACCAGCACCACTGCACTAGTATACCTGTACAATACTACAGAAACCACTTGTCTGGGCCACGTTTGTCTACTTTTTCAGTTTAGGGTTAGAAGGTAAAATTTGTCAGAATCAGGAGGATCATAAAGAACTAAGTGCATTTCTTGCTATAAGAATAAAACTTGACTGGGCCTTCATGTGCAACTTAGCTGCATTTTCTGGGTTTAACAACACATGATCCCGAAAAAGGATATTTTTTTAGGTTTTCCATACAAAAAGTTATTGTTTATTCACTTTTTTGAGACATCAATCATGTTGCAACTTCCAGGGAGAATATTTGGTACAGGTGGAAAAAGCTATTGCATTTTCTTCACTTGCTTCACTTTATTTAAAACCTGTTGTTCCTCTTAAAAAGGGAGATTGTTTAGGAGACCAAAACAGGTATATTTTTTAACTTTTGAATGTTTACAACAGCTATTTCTTCTTCAATTTTTGAGAAACAAAATCCTGTTGTGTCTTTGGATACCTTTGTGTCCATTTTAACACTGGCAGGCATCTGCAAATAACTAGAAATACTTTATTCACTTTTATTTTTTTGTTAAAAAGCATACAAATTCCGCTAGTGCAATGTGTTTTTAAACAAGCTGGTAGTTATAATTAGAGATGAGCGAATTTCTGAAAAATTCGATTTGGCTGATTCGCCGAATTTTCCGAAAAAATTTGGTTCGGGCCGAATTAATTTGTGGCATTTCGGCTGCATAAGGAGACCATATAGTAGCTGAATGGCACAGCCTGGAGGTGGCGGCAGCATGAGGAGACCATAAAGTGGCTCAATGGTACAGCCTGGAGTTGGCGGCAGCAGGAGTAGAACATATAGTGGCTGAATGACACAGCCTGGAATTGGCGGCAGCATGAGTCGAACATATAGTGGCTGAATGACACAACGTGGAGGTGGCACCATGGTCAATCTACTCTGATGCATAAGGCATTGTTGGGTGGAAATCCTGGCTGATCCATGCCTGATTCATCTTCACAAAAATCAGTTTCTCCACATTTTTCATGGACAGACGAGTTCTCCTTAGGGTGACTATGGCCCACGCCGCACTAAACACCCGCTCTGATGGTACACTACTGGCTGCCCAGAAGTCCAGCGGATCTTCAAGGTGTGCTGGCATGGGCATGTCAAGGTATGCCAACACCTGCTCAGTGGGTGTAAAAAAGTCCCCCATTCTGTGCCGGACGCGAGGGTCCAAAAAGGTGGAGAGCCAGAAGTAATCCCTCTGCCAAATGGTGACAATTTGGCGGTCACTACGCAAGCAACTGAGCATGCATCGTGCCATTTGTGCAAGTGACTTGAAGGGACTTCCTGTTTCCATCTCCACCTGCTATGGTTTGTCTGGGTCCTCTGTCTCGCCTTCCTCATAACCCTCTAGCTCCTCTGGCTGCTCCTGCTCCTCCTCTCCTGTCAGATGACTAGAAAAACCACCCATTTTGTGAAACCTAAACTGTGCTCCACTGTGCCCTCCCCCTTTCTCCTTCTCCTCCTTCTCCAGTTCAGCCCCCACAGGGCTCATGTGGCCATGTCTCCAGTGCCCTGACAAGCCATCGTTTACAACACGTGTTGTAGGAATGACTTTCATCTCGTAATCCTGGTGACTGACTAATAATGTAGCTTCCTCAAAGGGCCTGAGCAAAGTAGCATGAGCTGCCACTGGTTGACATTGAAGTTACACAGGGGAGTACCCCTATCCACTTTGATCATCAAGAAATCAGTGATGGCTTTTCTCTGTTGGTATATTCGGTCCAACATATGGAGGGTGGAATTCCAGCATGTGGCAATGTCGCAAATCAGACTATGTTAGGGAATACCGTTCTGATACTGCAACTTAAGGAGGTTGTGCTTTGCGGTGTATGAGTGGCTTAAGTGCATGCAAAGTTTCCTTCCCATTGTTCAGGAACCGCTTGACAACCATATTGAACACGTGTTCCATGCAGGGCGCATGGCTCAGAATTCCTTGTCGCAGTGCAGACTAGATGTTCTTCCCGTTGTCATTCACCATGGTTCCCATTTCCAGTTTTCGTGGAGTAAGCCATGCTACGATTTCTTTATGAATGACTTTTATCAGTTCCTCCCCTGTGTGACTCCGTTTGCCAAACCATGTGAAGAACAGCGTGACACCACTGTGCCCTACATACATGGTATGCTGAAGGGGCACTGAGACTTGCCCATGCAGTGGAACCCACAGCATAAGATACTCCTGTAGGGGAGGGAACAGTATAGGACAGTGGCAATGGGAGGATAGGGACTGCTCCCAGGCCATGCACACTGAGGGTTGTGTCTGAGGAACCCACCGACTGTTGACTGGGAGTATCAGATGTCACTTGTGATGAAGTGGATGACCATGTTAACCAATCAATGATGGCAGATGGGTTGCTGGTCGAGACAAGACAGCTAGCTGATATCGGGAGATCAGTCTCCGTGCTGTGACTCCTGCTGTCACTCGCCCCTAGTCTGCTACGACCTCTGCCTGTGCCTGATGAATTTAGGCCTCTGTGACTCCTCTGTGCATGTCCTGGCACTTCTCTGCCTGACATAATTAGTGCATATATGAGGGGAGTAAAATACTTTGCCTGGACTTTCACAATATCTATGCCCTTGAGAGTTTAACAGGTACAAAATAGTACACTACTTAGATGTAGGTATGTGGTATCCACTATAAAGGGCAGACAAATGCGCTACAGTACGCTTAAATAAGTATTTGTGCACAACACCAGCAGTACACACCAGTGCTGCGGCACACAGTTGCTGTGTACTAAACCCAAAATTGCACTTTCTCTCTCAATCTCACTTCCTTCCCTATCAGTGCTTCTAGGCAGGATTTGCGCTTGAGCTGAATCGCTGCTGCTCTTTTGTGCAACACACTGCTCTCTGCCCCTCTCTGTAATACCTCAACAATACCAAAAAAGTCCCCAAAGGATCTTAGGGAAAACTATAGAAAATACATCTTCTTGGGGAATTACCCCCTCAGGGCTAACCCTGACTAAAGATTCCCAAAATAACATTGACTGGGAGGTTAATCACCGCAGTAAGAATTCTTTTCTGTGAAAAATGCACCAGAACGCTGTCCACCAGAACGCTGACGTGACTTGGAGGTGAAACGCTTCTGGAAAAAGCTTTTCAGTTTAACACAGCGCTTTTCTATCTCTCTGCAGTGTAATGAATGAAGTGAAAGGCCGGAATATGGCTGTTGATTATATAGGGCTGTGACATCACAGGGGTGGCTGGCTGCTGATAGGCTGCATGCTGCATGTGATTCAGGGTCATCCCACCTACCCTTGTTCCTGCCTTCACAGAGTTCCTTTCCCCATGTCCTCACATGTGGATCAGCCATTTTAGATGCCCTAGAGCCTGGACCACACTAAATTGAGTTTAACCCCTTAAGGACACAGCCCATTTTGACCTTAAGGACACAGCCAATTCATAACTCTTTTATATTTCCATTTCCAGACCCATATGAGGGCTTGGTTTTTGTGTGACCAGATGTACTTTGTAATGACATCACACATTTTACCCTAAAATGTATGGTAAACCCCAAAAAATATATTTTTTGTGTAAGGAAATTTTAACGAAAATCATAATTTTGCTAATTTCGAAGCGGGCTGTGTTTTCGTGCTGTATACTTTGCCCTAAAAATTAAGTTTTCTTTATTCTCTGTATCAATTCGATTAAAATGATACCCATGGTTACATACTTTTCTATAATTGCACTGCTGTTAAGAAATCTCAAACTTTTTTACAAAAATCAGTATGTTTAAAATTTCCCTATTTTGACCACCTCTAACGATCTTATTTTTCCGTATTCAGGGGTGTTTGAGGGCAAATTTTTTTGCGCCATGATCTGTAGTTTGTTTTGGTACCACATTTGTGTATATGTGACTAATTGATCGCTTTATATTAAAACATTTTTGCAGTTTGATGTGACAAAAAAGCAGCCCCCCCCCCCCATAGGGGACTACTTACAGTAATCATTAGATTGCTAATACTGTTCAGTGCTATGCATAGGGCATAGCACTGATCAGTATTATTGGCGATCTTCTGCTCTGGTTTGCTGGAAGGCAGATCAGTGCAGAAGACCCCGGGAGACGGACAGAGGCAGGTGAGTGGACCTCCGTCCGCCATCTTGGCTGATCTGATCCCCATGGCAGTTGATCAGATCAGCCGTTATAAGTGCTGCACTGCCGCAGATGCCGTGATCTGTATTGATCACGGCATCTGAGGGGTTAATGGCAGGCATCAGAATGATCACTGATGTCCGCCATTACCGGCGGGTCCGCGGCTGCTGACAGCTGTCAGAACCCGCCGGGAATGAAGCGAGCGCATCTCCTGCGCTTGCATCCCAGCCGTGCCGTAACTGTACGGCACTGTGCATTAAGTGACACTATGCAGCAGCGTACATTTATGGCACATGTCCTTAAGGAGTTAATGAAGCGATTCGCGCAATAGAATCACGGCAATATTCATATTCGTTACAAATGGAATTTTTCATGAATTTGGATTCTTCAGATTCGATTCGCTCATCTCTAGTTACAATGGGTACGACATGTCAACCTAACTTTGACATGAACAATTCTTAGGCGTTTTACAGGTCTTTAGAGCACTAAGCAAGCATTATAAGTTAGTTTTAAGGGATACTGATTAGGGGGTTTGCCTCTAAGGCCTTGAGAAAGTCACAGTTTGTGGCAAAACGACGGGCGGGCAATGTGTTTCTGGCTTTAATTTATACTCACTAAATGAGTATTGTGGACTGCAGCCACAACATCTCTACAACAGGAATTACAATAGCATGCAGTAGCATGCAATCACACATAGGACCATTTATAATAGTGAGTTAAGTTTTAATCGCGGCTCAATAAAAGTTACGTTTTACTATTGGATGGGAAATATAGGGTTCTAGTGATCGCTCAGCAATCAGTTGTAGTCTTGATATTAACCCTTCATCCATAGGTTCAACTCCTTTCTTTTGTTTTTTTGTGACTCTAACTCTTAAGCATTATTGGCTAACGTCATGTGATCCTCTTATTTGCAAGGTTTTGTGGTCTACTCTGACATCACATGTAAATGAAGTAAATTAAGCAGTTGTAATACCACACACAACCTGGATAACCATTTAAAGGGGTACTCCGCCCCTAGCATCTTATCCCCTATCCAAAGGATAGGGGATAAGATGTCAGATCGTGGGGTCCCGCCGCTGGGAACCCTCAGGATCTCCGCTGCAGCATCCCACTATCATTACTGCACAGAGCAAACTTGCTCTGTGCGTAATGACTGGCGATACCGTGGCCAGAGCATGGTGACGTTGTGGCTCCACCCCCTTGTGATGTCACATCCTGCCCCTTAATGCAAGTCTATGGGAGGAGGTGTGATGGCTGCCACGCCACCTCCCATAGACTTGTATTGAAGGGGCGGGCCGTTACCTCATGAGGGGGTGGAGCTGTGATTTCACGATGCTCCAGCCCCTGTATCGCTGGTCATTAAGCACAGAGCAAGTTTTTTCTGTGCAGTAATGATAGCGGGGTGCTGCAGCGGAGATCCCGGGAGTCCCCAGCGGCGGGACTCCCGCGATCTGACATCTTATCCTCTATCCTTTGGATAGGGTAAAAGATGCTAGAGGCGGAGTACCCCTTTAATGTTCAAGTGAATTTTGTTTCCTTGAAGGGGTTATCCAGAATAGAAAAACAAAGCTAATTGCTTACAGAAACAACAGCAACTTCCCAGGTTTTTTGTGGTATTACAACTTGGCTCTGTTCACTTCAATAACACACAAAACCTGAGGACAGGTGTGGTGCTGTTTTTGAAATAAATTTGTTCTATTCCTGGATAACCCCTTTACTGCAAAATAAGTATCATGCTTATCTTAACAAAATTATCTTTAGCTTTTCTATTTCTTTATATGTTTTTAAATTTATATTTGCCCTTTAAAAAAAACTCATTAACTTCAATAACCTCAGCAATGCGGTTTTTACATTGGAATTTTGTAGACTGTATATTATGGGATTTATCATGGGGGTGATGGCGGCATATGTTATATTAAAGATTAAGTCTGGAACATCAAATGAAGATGGCATTAAATACCCTACTAGGCTTGTCCCATAGTAAATACAGACGACAGTGATGTGGGATAAACAGGTGGAGAAGGCTTTTTTTCGACTTTCTTTTGACTTCATCTTAAAGATAACAGAGAAAATATTAATGTAAGAAATAAAAGTGCACATCAAAGGAATAAAGCCCAAGACAAAAATTTCTATACCTGCTATTAAAAGTAGCATTTGTGTGCCTGTGCAGGTTGTCCTTGTTAGGGACTTCACATCACAGAAGAACTGGTGGATGATGTTGGCGTGACAGGAGGTCATGTGTAAAGCTGAGGTTACAAACATTAAAGAGTTTATAAAGGCCACTGCCCAAATCCCAATAGTGATCAGGATACAATTTCTCCGACTCAAGATACGATGATAATGTAAGGGGAGGCAGATAGCAACATATCGGTCATAAGCCATAATGAAGAGGAGAATTTCCTCTGCATTCGCCACTGAAAAGAAAAAGTAGAACTGAGTATAACATTGTGAGAAGGAAATAAAGTGATTCCCGGATAATAACATGTGCAGTAATTTAGGAACCGTGACCGATGTATAAAATATGTCTACAATGGACAAATTACAGATAAAGACATACATTGGTTTATGTAACTGAACGTCCAGACATATGGCGGTGATAATGGAAGAATTGAGAAGAACTCCGACCAAATATATCAAGAAAAAGAAAGTGGTAATGAGCGGTTTATTCCTTGTCTGTCCAGAAAATGGCAACATGAAAAAAAAAGTTAGAGACGTCTCATTCTTCATTACTATTCTAGAAACAAAATACAAAATGTGTCAGATTTTAGCACAATACAAATTGTGAAAGAGAAATTAAGAATGTAAAACCTAATTTAGATGATCAACTGGACATCTTTTGCAATCCACCATGAGGCCAAGGTTCCACTTGGTTTTTTTTCTGGCAGTTTTTGGAAAACTGCCACTACAGTTTTTGAGCCAAAGTCAGAAGTGGATCCATAAGGGAGGAGAAGTGTAAGGGTGCGTTCACACTGAGTAATTCAAGAGGAATTCATGAGGAATAATTTTTGTCAGGAAATTGTTGCCTTCTGAATCAAGCGGAATTCAAGCGGAATTTCCATGCGGAAATGAAGAGGAATGAAGGAGGAGGCTATTTAATCTACTTTTCTGAATTACGCTTGAATTACGCTTGAAAACGATGTCAGGCAGAATTGTTTTTTTGCCATTGACTTCTATTGGATTCTGCTCGCGGATTCCGCTTGAAGAATGAACATGTTCTTTCTTCAAGCGGAAAGGAATTCAGCGTCGGAATTCTGCTAGTAGAATTTCCGAATTGTGAACAGGACAGCAGAAATAACATTAAAGTCAATGGGCAAAGGAGATGTGCATTAATTTGGAGCGGAGAATCCAAGAGGAATTACTCGAGTAAATTCCTCTTGAATTACTCAGTGTGAACGCACCCTAAGTCCTTCCTTTATATGTCCTATTCCTTTTGAATACATTTCTGGCTTTGGCTCAAAAACTGTAGTGGCAGTTTTCCCAAAACTGCCAGAAAAAAAAAACAAGTGGAAACTTAGCCTAACACTTGTTTCACACTGACCTCCTGGTCATGATCTGACATTGGAAAACGTGATCGCAGATAACAGCACCAACATCGTAAAAGTGCTGCATCTAGTTGGTATTGATAGGGATGACCCTTATGTTTCTAATGCCTGATCAATATACTAATACTAATATGCCATTGCTGCTGGAAAAATATATTTGTTCCCTACCCTTTAACCCATATACATCAGAATGCTATCTGCTCGTGACTCCGGATTGAGGCCTTGAGATGACTCCATCCGGGAGTAAAAAGACTAAATATGTGACAAACAGAGAACTTCTGCTAAGAAATTAATGGACACTAGATATGCTAATATATACGAACACAATAATTGAACAACCAATCAAAATGTAACATGCTAGTTGTGATGTCATAACTAACCCTCCTTCTTTGTACAATGTAAAAACCAACTGTACTTCCTGTAATAAACTGGAACTTTTTGGGGAACTGCTGAGTTTCCTGCTAAGAAAGAGTGTATACCAACATCCCCTGTGTGGTGTATATTTTTTATGTCGACACTCAGCAAAATAAATAGCAGCACAGTTAATCATATTTGAAAGCCCCCACTCGGACCATCCTTATCAGTATGACAAACTCTCTCTGTATGGAACATGTGCTAAATTTTATTAAGAAATTATGGTGATCTAAGGGATTTGTTGGCAAGTTTGTGTTCTGTTTAGCGGTTCTTATGTTTTTTTAAATATGCCCTCCTTGACTGACAGTGCCTAAACAATGCCTCATTTACAATGTTTTTTTTTTTTATTAAGCCAACATAGAGGGATGTTTTTCACCTTTTTGAGAAGGAGGATAAATTGTTCTGTGTCCATCCCACAATAAAAGAATAGAACATTTTTGTTTTCAGATTTTTAAAGATGCTGTTATGTGTCTTTTTTTCAATGTCCCTGCATCGTGTCAAATGCTTTTCTTAAGGAAAGATAAAATTTAGCCCCTTAACGACGCAGGACGTAAATGTAAGTCCTGGTGAGCTGGTACTTAATGCACCAGGACATACATTTACGTCCTATACATAACCGCAAGCATCGGAGCGATGTTTGGGTCATGCGCGGCAGGTCCCGGCTGCTGATAGCAGCCAGGGACCCGCCGGTAATGGACAACATCTGCAATCGCGCGGATGTCCACCATTAACCCCTTAGATGCCGTGATCAATACAGATCACGGCATCTGCAGCATTGCGGTCACTAAAATGGATAATCGGATCGCCGCAGTGCTACCGCGGCGATCCGATCATCCAGAATGGCAGATGGAGGTCCCCTCACCTGCCTCCACTGCCTTCCACTGATCTTCTGCTCTGGTCTGAGATCGAGCAGACCAGAGCAGAAGATGACCAATAACACTGATCAGTGCTGTGTCCTATCCATAGCACTGAACAGTATTAGCAAACAAATGATTTCTATAAATAGTCCCCTATGGTGACTATTAAAGTGTAAAAATAAAAGTAAAAAAAGTTTTAAAAAAAAGTAAAAAAAAGTGAAAACCCCCTCCCCTAATAAAAACGTAAATTGTCCCATTTTCCCTATTTCACCCCCAAAAAGTGTTAAAAAAATGCCCTATACATATTTAGTATCACCGCATGCGTAAATATCCAAACTGTTAAAATATAATGTTAATGATACCGTACAGTGAACAGCATTAACATAAAAAAAGTCCAAAATTACTGCTTTTTTATAACATTTTATTCCCCAAAAAAATGATAAAAAATTTATTACAATTTTTATATAAGCAAATATGGTATCAATAAAAAGTACAGATCACGGCGCAAAAAATGAGCCCTAATACCGCCGCTTATACGGAAAAATGAAAAAGTTATAGGTCTTCAAAATAGGGGTATTTTAAACGTACTAATTTGGTTAAAAAGCGGAACAGTAATAGAAAAGTATGTTATCATGGGTATCATTTTAATCATATTGACCCAAAGAATAAAGAACACGTCATTTTTACCGTTTGTACAGCGTGAAAAAGAAACCTTCCAAAATTAGCAAAATTGCAGTTTTCTTTTTAATTTCCCCACACAAATAGTATTTTTTGGTTGCGCCATACGTTTTATGGTAAGGTGAGTGATGGTATTACAACGGACAACTGGTGGTGCAAAAAAAAAAAAGCCCTCATACTAGTCTGTGGATGAAAATATAAAATAGATATGATTTTTTGAAGGCGAGGAGGAAACATCGAAAATGTAAAAATGTAATGCTCTGAGTCCTTAACCCCGGACGCAGGGTTTTTCAGTTTTTGCACTTTTGTTTTTTCCTCCTTACCTTTTAAAAATCATAACCCTTTCAATTTTCCACCTAAAAATCCACATTTGGGGGCTTCCGTTTCTACGCAGTGCATATTTCGGTAAAAATTACACCTTATCATTACTCTGTAGGTCCATACGGTTAAAATGATCCCCTACTTATATAGGTTTGATTTTGTCGCACTTCTGGAAAAAAATCATAACTACATGCAGGAAAATGTATACGTTAAAAAATTTCCTCTTCTGACCCCTATAACTTTTTATTTTTCCACGTACAGGGTGGTAATGAGGGCTCATTTTTTGCGCCATGATCTGAAGTTTTTATTGGTACCATTTTTGTTTTGATCAGACTTTTTGATCACTTTTTATTCATTTTTTAATGGTATGAAAAGTGACCAAAAATATGCTTTTTTGGACTTTGGATTTTTTTTACGTGTACGCTATTGACCGTATGGTTTAATTAATGATATATTTTTATAGTTCGGACCTTTACGCACGCGGCCATACCACATATGTTTATTTTTATTTTTATTTACACTTTCATTTTTTTTATAGGAAAAAAACTATCCTTAAAATTGTACTGTAATTCCTTGTGACTTTTATTGCATTAATTTGCGCAAAACAAAACCGCAGGTCAAAGATCTCATCACTACAAATCCTAATGAATTTCTATCATTCTGACACGTATGAAACTAATGTTAAACTTAGTCTTCGGCATTGTCCAAAAAAAGTTTATATAAAATGAATAAACATATAGAAAGACACTCTGCTAAAATATTTGCAAAGCGAGAAAAAAAATGAAAAAAAGAGTGTCATTTAAAAAATAATAATTATTTTTTCAATAAATGAACAAAAATTGTATCAGTCGATCTTTTCCACCTCCTTAAAGTACCATATGAAAAAAAAAATGTATGTAAAAGTACTAAGAACAAATCAGAGATATTCTTCTCACTTTTTTCCAGATTTCCAAATTCTGTCTTAGTCATTAAGATCAACTCCTGCTAAACCCTTGTTCTTTACTAAAATTTTTCCAGTAAATGAATCTTCTGACCCGTGTAATGGAATAGTTTATAAAAAAGAATTCATAATAAAAACCTCAATAATGGGCTGACTTACCTGTATAGGGACACAAGGCTTGTCTTCATGTAAATGTCTTTGTGGAGAGTAAATGGAGCGGAGGAGAAGCTTTATATTGTGCTGGGACAATCCCGGACGGATGATCATAGAGTTAAAATTACCCAGGAGGAAACAAGATGTTTATGATCACATTAGAAATTATATGTCTCTTGGGTCTTGACATAATGTTTTACTAAGATTTATCTTCTATGATTTTCTTTTACTTTCTAAAAGAATCTTTTTAAATTAACTTTTAGACTTAGGTCCCATGGACAGGACAAGTCATTAATGTGCTATGAGAATTGTTCCCTATAAGAGCAATGCATCCAATAGAACATACCCCAGACTTTTCTCCCAAATTACTACAGCAAAATACCCCTGTATGGAATGAGGTGCAAGGAGATGTAAAGTAGAGGCCAAGTACTATAAGGGCTGTATGGTGCATAATGCATTCGTAAAGTCTTCAGACCCTTGCACTTTTTCCCTTTTGTACTAAAATATAAAATAAAGTTCCCACATCATGCTGCAATCACTCTGTTGAAGAAAAAAAAATAGTCATTTTGCTATTGCTTTAAAGGAGAACTCCAGAATACAAAAATTGTCCCCCATCCTGCCGGCAGTAAATAGATACATACCTTCCTTCGCTCCCCGGGTGCCTCCGGTAACCCGCTCAAGTCTCCGCCGCCATCCTCTTCCTGGTTGTCGGTGGTCGGCCAATCATACTGCACTCAGTCAATCACTGGCCGCAGCGAAGTCCCGACTCGGCCGGCGATAGGCTGAGCGTCAGTGTGACGTTTTCGGCACCGGCACCTGCTGCATCAGCAGTATGGGGACAATTTTTGTATTCTGGAGTTCTCCTTTAAGGTTTTTCTTTTAACCCCTTCCTCCAAGGTGCTTACTGGACCTTAATGAACAAGCAATCTTCTTAATTTTTCCACATTCCAAAAATGTTAAAGTTTTAATTTTTCTGTCTATAAAACCATACAAGGGCTTGTGTTTTTTTTTTTTTTTTTTTTGTGATTGGTTATACCTTGCAGTGGCGAGGTTTACACTTCCTGGTGGCAGGAGATTTAAATGATGCTTTCAGATACTTGTGGTTTACACCCTTTACTCACATTTATCCTTTATTCATCCTTGTACCTTTTTCTCTGTGTTCTGAACTAACATGACCTAACCTTTTGCCTGCTTTTTGTCCTCCCTCTTGCTTGCTAATTTTATTCTTCATTTCCCTCTTGATTTGACCCTTGCTTACTTGACTCTGATTTTGTATCTGGTTTTAACACTTTACTCCCCTCTAGTATTTGACTTTCTGGCTTGTCCCTGTTTAACTACTTGTCTGCTGATTTCGTATGTGTTCTTCCTGTGTGTTGCTGACCTGACCTGTCTGACCTCCTGATGCCACAGGCCATTAGCAAAAGTAGGGACCATCACCCAGTTTGAGACCGCCATTCAGGGCAGATCTTCCAAGTAGGTAGGGAGAGTGGTTTGGAATGAGTTTAGGTCTGCACTGATCTCTACCGTAGATCTCTATCGTATAAGTACATTGGCTGCTGGGAGCAAGTTCTGAATACTAGCCTCTCACTGCCACAGTGGAAGTGTCAGAACCCATGGGGTTAAACAGTTCTGACAGCTCTCTCTGTTTTGGTTTAGGCTACGCCCAGCTGTCTGGACTGGTCAGCTGACCTTGTTGTGAGCACCTGGTCTGGGAATATATAGCTGGCAGTCTACTCCTAATCCTTACCTACTATAGAGCTCTGTGTTCTCCTACCTAGCTTTTATATTGTATCTGTTACAGTATATCTGGCATTTTGACTCTTTGGCTCCGCTCTCTGACTCTTCTCCTGGCTTTGCGAATTGGCTTATCTGTAACCTCTTGGTATCAATTCGGACTGTGGACAGCGACTTATTCTGTGTCCCGACATCCGTCTGCATTATAGTTTATTATTTTGACTAGACTGCCCTCACTTATTGTAAGTAGGGACTATCACCCTGGTTATGGACCCGCTACCTAGGGCGGGTGCGTAAGTAGGCAGGGATAGGGGGAGTTGGCGAGAATAGTGTGCACTCCTTCCCTGCCCAGATGTGACATTATAGCAGGCCCACATACCTGCATTTACCTTGTTCCTGCATAATGGAAACTATGTCTGCTTTGGTGGAGCAAATACAGGGCTTGACTCAGCTGGTCCATGATTTAGCTGAAAGACTTCAGCGATATGAGTCTTCTCAGTCTCAGTCAGTATTAGTCCAGCCCTTGCCTCAGAGGTTGCAAGATCAGGATCAATTAGTTCAGAGCTGGCTAGCCAGAATTCAGGAGCTGGAGTCTGCCTGAACTCAGGTGTCATCTGTTCCTGCTCCAGCTCCTGTGGAGCCACAAGTTAGTCTCCCTGACCGATTTTCTGGTAACCGAAAAATGTTCAAAACCTTTTATGAGAGCTGCAAATTGTACTTCAGGTTAAGGCCTTATACATCTGGTACTGAGGCCCAGAGATTGGGTATTATTTTGTATGGGGGTCCCCAGGAATGGGTATTTTCCCTTGGTCCTGATGCTCCGGAGTTGTCCTCAGTGGACGCCTTATTTGTGGGATTGGGTCTGTTGTACGCTGAACCGGACCGTGCTGCGTACGCTGAGAGTCAACTGCGTACATTAAAGCAAGGTCACAGACAAGTAGAGGAGTACTGTGTGGATTTTAGAAAGTGGTGTGTGCCTCCAACTGGAATGCTGCAGCCTTGATTTGTCAGTTCAGACTAGGGTTATCTGACACCTTAAAGGACATGCTTGTAACTTATCCCTCTCCTGACACCCCTGAGCAAGCCATGACTTTAGCTGTGCGTTTGGATAGACGTTTGCGAGAACACAAACGGGAGTGTTCTTCATCCTCTGCCTTTCCTGTCCTGCTTGATTCCTCTCCTGTCTCTAAATCTGTGCCAGAGGATGAACCTATGCAGATAGGGTCCATTCATACCTCGGAAGAACACAGGAGGTTTCGTCAACTCTATGACCTGTGGTTTTAATGTGGTGAGGACACTCATTTCATCGGATCATGTATCAAGCGTCCACCTGAAAGTAGTAATTGGGGAGACCACTTGGTCCCACATTTATGTTATATCCTTCAGAGAACTACACCTGGCAAAGTTCTTCTGGGGGCATTGTATTACCTTCATTGTTTTATCTTCAGTGTTTTGTACTTATACGATGGGGCACCAGCATCCAGTTTTGCAACAGCCTCTGACTAAATCTGTGCGTTGTGATATCTTAAGCAATAAATGTTTGGAGAATAATCATGTGGATTTGGAGTCTGAAAAGAGTGAAGATTATTGTGAGGACACCAATGAGTCGCGTGACATTGAGGATGAGGATAATCATGTAGAAATTGATGATTCATCCGTACCTCTTTACTGTGAAGGGTCCAGTAGCCCCTCCTAAAAGGGGAGGTACTTTCAGAACCCGTGAGGTTAAATGGTTCTGACAGCTCTCTCTGTTTTGTTATGTTTTGGGCTACGCCCAACTGTCTGTACTGGTCAGCTGTTCTTGTTGTGAGCACCTGGTCTGGGCCAATATAGCTGGCAGTCTACTCCTAATCCTTGCCTGCAATAGAGCTCTGTGTACTCTGTTATATCTGGCATTTTGACCCTTTGGCTCCGCTCTCTGACTCTTTTCCCGACTTTGCAAATTGGCTTATCTGTTACCTCATGGTATCAACTCTGACTGTGGACAGTGACTTATTGTGTGTATGTTTAGTTATTTTTCTGATAGTCTGAGTGATTCCATTCTGCGCCATGACCTCCGTCTGTATTATAGTTTATTATTTTGACCTGACTGCCCTCACTTATTGCAAGTAGGGACCATCACCCTGGTTAAGGACGCGCTACCTAGGGCGAGTACTTAAGTAGGTAGGGATATGGGGAGTGGGCGAGAATAGTGTGCACACCTTCCCGGCCCAGAAGTGACAGAAAGGTTAACTGGGAGAGGGCACCCAAGGCTTCCATTTTAACCGCTTATAAGGAGACCCAGTACAAATTGTTGATGGGTTGGTACCATACTCCTGAATTGTGGCACAAGTTTAATCCTACTAATCCCCTACAATGCTGGCGTTGTGGTGGCTGAGTTCGGTGAACCTATCATATTTTCTGGTCTTGTCCACTGATAGCTAGGTATTGGACTGAGGTGGAATGCATACTCTCTACTGTTTTTCAAGTTCCAGTCCCCCCCCCCCCCCCCCAACCCTACGGTGTACTTTCTCCAACTGTCCTTCCCCCTTCTTAACAAAATGCACATGAAACTTCTTTTTGTCTGGAAAGCCTTTAATTACCAAGTTTTTTAAGAGAACTTCTCCTCCTTCCAACCATGAACTTATAGCTCGCATAAGGGATATCTAATCCCTGGAATCGCTCACTGCTTCCTTGAACAACAATATTGATGCCTTTCTCTCTGTTTGGGATCCATTAGACCGTTTTTTTGTGATCTGCAACCTACATAATCTTCCCTTCCCTCTCATCCCCTTCTTTTCCCCCTTAGTTTCTTTCTTCTATTTCTTTTTGTCCTTCATTTTGTCCGTTCTTGTGTATGCTGGTGTATCTTCTATTTGCCATACTTCAGTTGTTTTACTTATTTCTGTTTGCTGCATCTTATTTTACCTGATGCTTTTTACACATCCTGATGTTACAACCTTTGTAATAGTGTTATATTGTTATATACTTTATCGTTTGCATGATTGATACTTCCACACGTTTCTTGCATTATTATTTTTTGTACTTCATAAATTTTTTACAAACATTTTCAATAAAAACTGCAGTTGAAAAAAAGGATAGGGAATAGGTTTTTGATCACAAGGTGTCCGACTGCTGACACCCACTACGGTCTCCTGCACAGCACTCCGACTCTCCCCTGTAATGGAGTATGTCGACACCTGCACGAAGCCGTGGCCTACATGCCCCCTCCATGTATCTGTATTGGAGAGCCAGAAATACGCTCCATTCCTGGGGAGAGACGGGGTGCCGTGCAGGAGACCGCGGGGGTCTTATCCTTTGGAGAGATGAAAAGTTGTCCTGTACCACAGTACTCCTTTAATGATAACATTGCATGAACTCATTTATTAAGGTGTAATGAAAACAATGCAGTTTATTTCTTATTTCTATTTATTTATTTATTTATTTAGCATTTGTAATTTCTGTTGCTCACCATTCTATAAAAAAAAAACATATCTTATCATCGTTACATCTTTTAATATATATATTTTTTTTTTACTACTTTGGCACAATAGAAACAGTTTTCTTTATTAAAGAACAATTGTGTTTTCGTATTTGTATATTTGTTTGTGCAAAAAGGGCAAAAAAGTTTTTACTTTTTATTAGAACTATTTGAAATGCATGTAATGTTTTCATTTTCATGTAGTTTCTTGCTTGCTTTTACGTTTTTTGGGAAGTGGATTATCAAAATTTGGAAATTGTTTTCCTCAAATTATTTTTTAGAATCTGTCGGGTCAACTCTGCTTGCCACACGGTGGAGTTGTTTGTGAGAGGTAAACCAGAAGCGTCAGTGACTTTGGGGTCTTCTCCATTTGGAATTTTCCAATGTACTTTGCAGATGCTTTATTTGGACACAACAAAGATTTTGGTTCAGTCTATGAACTTTTTGGGACCAATATGCTTTACTCATTAAAGGGGTACTACAGCCTAATTTTTTATTTTATTTATCCTAGCTGCCACCATTAAAATAATAAACTTTAACTTACTCTCAGCCACTCCTTTGGTCCAGTCATGTTACGGTACGGGTACAGGCTTCTACCTGTTGCCAGAGGCTGATGCATCACATCGGGTCCCAAAACACTGCTCAGCCTATCACCAGCCGAGGAGTGACATCACTTCAGCCGTTGAATAGCTGAGCGCAATGTGACGAATGTGGTTCTAAAATCAGGAAGAAGTCCTGTGCCAGAGGATGGGAAACTAATTCCAGCAACACTGGGGGAGCGGCGGAAGGTAAGTTAAAGTTTATTATTTTAATGGTGGTAGCCATGGTATATAGTATAAAAAAAAATTGGCTGGAGTACCCCTTAACCTATAACCACATGCACAATTTTCGCTCTTAGTATACAAGCGCATTGGGAGAGGTATACAGCAACCTTATAGTGACAATATATATATATATATATATATATAGATAGATAGATAGATAGATAAATATCTTTGTTTATTTTAGCATTCAAGTGCATATTGAGCATTTTTAAAGCCATCTTAGGAGTAAGTTTTTTTAAGAGATTGCATAATATTATGTATGCATTGTAGACGTGCCACGTATTGTGTTCTGTTTTTTTTCTATATTCAAGGGTGCTGTGCAAGCACCATGTCTATTGTATTTATACATTTTGTTACTTTTAGATATTGCATGCTATCTTACATATTAGGGAAAGTCTTCGCTTTGGCCTAGAAATGCGTTATGATGATAGCAACACAATAAAGGAGATTTGTAAAAAAAAATATAACTTGGGGCTTAAGTGGTTTTGCACCAATTATCCAGATTCTTTTTTTTTCCTGTTGAACCATATATCCTACTATCAGCTGTCAACTGAACTGTTATCTTACCTCTATATGATCACTGTATCATGGTAATACTGGTCTTAGTATAGCCTTTTTTTATTGACTAACAGTATGGTAATTGTCACGATGCCGGCTGGCGGGTAGTGGATCCTCTGTGCCAGAGAGGGATTGGCGTGGACCGTGCTAGTGGATCGGTTCTAAGTCACTACTGGTTTTCACCAGAGCCCGCCGCAAAGCGGGATGGTCTTGCTGCGGCGGTAGTGACCAGGTCGTATCCACTAGCAACGGCTCAACCTCTCTGGCTGCTGAAGATAGGCGCGGTACAAGGGAGTAGACAGAAGCAAGGTCGGACGTAGCAGAAGGTCGGGGCAGGCAGCAAGGATCGTAGTCAGGGGCAACGGCAGGAGGTCTGGAACACAGGCTAGGAACATACAAGGAACGCTTTCACTGGCACAATGGCAACAAGATCTGGCAAGGAAGTGCATGGGAGGAGGTTAGATATAGTCAGGGACCAGGTGGGAGCCAATTAAGCTAATTGGGCCAGGCACCAATCATTGGTGCACTGGCCCTTTAAGTCTCAGGGAGCTGGCGCGCGCGCGCCCTAGAGAGCGGAGCCGCGCGCGCCAGCACATGACAGCAGGGGACGGGAACGGGTAAGTGACCTGGGATGCGATTCGCGAGCGGGCGCGTCCCGCTGTGCGAATCGCATCCCCAACGGCCATGACAGAGCAGCGCTCCCGGTCAGCGGGACTGACCGGGGAGCTGCAGGGAGAAAGACGCCGTGAGCGCTCCGGGGAGGAGCGGGGACCCGGAGCGCTAGGCGTAACAGTACCCCCCCCCTTAGGTCTCCCCTTCTCTTTATCGGGTAACTGCCTCCCCTGGGATGAGGACACCGGGAAAGGATGGAGGGATTCCTCAACGGCAGGCAGAACCGCAGGAGTAGGAATGGGGAGAGAGGGCAGAGGGCGAGACCTGGCACGGGGCAGTGTGACACCAGGACGATGGCCATGAGGGGACACAGAAGCTTGCCTGATGGAACTGGGAGGGGGGGAGGGGCATTTCCTGTGGCAGGCAGAGTCCTTAATGACCTTAGGGGGACCGGATACAGGAGGAACCACAGGGTCACGGCAGGGAGTACTGGGAACCGGTTGAAGGCAGTCCTTGGAACAAGAGGGACCCCAACTCTTGATCTCCCCAGTGGACCAATCCAGGGTTGGGGAATGGTGTTGAAGCCAGGGTAGTCCAAGGAGAACTTCAGAAGTGCAATTAGGAAGGACAAAAAATACAATCTCCTCGTGATGAGGTCCGATGCACATTAGGAGGGGCTCCGTGCGGTAACGCACGGTGCAATCCAACCTGGCTCCGTTGACCGCGGAAATGAGGAGTGGCTTGACAAGACGGGTCACCGGAATGCGGAATTTATTCACAAAGGACTCCCGAATAAAATTCCCAGAAGCTCCAGAGTCCAGGCAGGCCACGGCTGAGAGGGGAGAGCTGGCTGAAGTGGAAATCCGAACAGGTACCGTGAGACGTGGAGAAGCCGACTTGGCATCAAGAGACGCCACACCCACGAGAGCTGGGTGCGAGCGTGCGTTTCCCAGACGTGGAGGACGGATTGGGCAATCCACCAAAAAATGTTCAGTACTGGCACAGTACAGACAAAGATTCTCTTCCTTACGGCGATTCCTCTCTTCCAGGGTCAGGCGAGACCGATCCACTTGCATGGCCTCCTCGGCGGGAGGCCTAGGCGCAGATTGCAGTGGAGACTGTGGGAGAGGTGTCCAGAGATCTAAGTCTTTTTCCTGGCGGAGCTCTTGATGCCTCTCAGAAAAACGCATGTCAATGCGAGTGGCTAGATGAATGAGTTCATGCAGGTTAGCAGGAGTCTCTCGTGCGGCCAGAACATCTTTAATGTTGCTGGATAGGCCTTTTTTAAAGGTCGCGCAGAGAGCCTCATTATTCCAGGATAGTTCAGAAGCAAGAGTACGGAATTGTATGGCGTACTCGCCAACGGAGGAATTACCCTGGACCAGGTTCAGCAGGGCAGTCTCAGCAGAAGAGGCTCGGGCAGGTTCCTCAAAGACACTTCGAATTTCCGAGAAGAAGGAGTGTACAGAGGCAGTGACGGGGTCATCGCGGTCCCAGAGCGGTGTGGCCCATGACAGGGCTTTTCCAGACAGAAGGCTGACTACGAAAGCCACCTTAGACCTTTCAGTAGGAAACTGATCCGACATCATCTCCAAGTGCAAGGAACATTGCGAAAGAAAGCCACGGCAAAACTTAGAGTCCCCATTAAATTTGTCCGGCAAGGACAGGCGGAGGCTAGGAGCGGCCACTCGCCGCGGAAGGGGTGCTGGAGCTGGCGGAGGAGATGGTTGTTGCTGCTGTAGCTGCGACTGTACTTGCTGTAGTTGTGACTGGAGTTGCTGTGTCATGGTGGTCAAGTACGACAGCTGGTGATCTTGTTGCGCTATCTGTTGCGACTGCTGGGCGATCTGACGAGCTTGCTGGGCGACCAGCGTAGGGAGGTCAGCGACAACTGGCAGAGGAACTTCAGCGGGATCCATGGCCGGATCTACTGTCACGATGCCGGCTGGCAGGAGGTGGATCCTCTGTGCCAGAGAGGGATAGCGAGGACCGTGCTAGTGGATCGGTTCTAAGTCACTACTGGTTTTCACCAGAGCCCGCCGCAAAGCGGGATGGTCTTGCTGCGGCGGTAGTGACCAGGTCGTATCCACTAGCAACGGCTCAACCTCTCTGGCTGCTGAAGATAGGCGCGGTACAAGGGAGTAGACAGAAGCAAGGTCGGACGTAGCAGAAGGTCGGGGCAGGCAGCAAGGATCGTAGTCAGGGGCAACGGCAGGAGGTCTGGAACACAGGCTAGGAACATACAAGGAACGCTTTCACTGTCACAATGGCAACAAGATCCGGCAAGGAAGTGCATGGGAGGAGGTTAGATATAGTCAGGGACCAGGTGGGAGCCAATTAAGCTAATTGGGCCAGGCACCAATCATTGGTGCACTGGCCCTTTAAGTCTCAGGGAGCTGGCGCGCGCGCGCCCTAGAGAGCGGAGCCGCGCGCGCCAGCACATGACAGCAGGGGACGGGAACGGGTAAGTGACCTGGGATGCGATTCGCGAGCGGGCGCGTCCCGCTGTGCGAATCGCATCCCCAACGGCCATGACAGAGCAGCGCTCCCGGTCAGCGGGACTGACCGGGGAGCTGCAGGGAGAAAGACGCCGTGAGCGCTCCGGGGAGGAGCGGGGACCCGGAGCGCTAGGCGTAACAGTAATATTCTTCAGTCACTTTATAGTGGTAGTAGGCATGTTATGGAGCCATTATTTAGGCCATATAGTGGTATCATTAATAAGATTGTTTTTTGTACATTGAGATTTGTTCAGTAATAGCATGAAGTAATATATAATGACTGTATAATGGTAATATTTGTTCCTGGTACAGCTGTATTCTTTGATAACTATAGATGTACGTAAATAATGTTCTATGTAGGAGAGACATATAAATTATGGTTTTGCCTACTGAATTTTTAAGTTCCCCAGAAGTGCTATAGATTGGCGCTGGAGCTCTCTGCACGCCTCCTTCTGAACTGACTGTGTTTGTTCAATAGTTCGGCATTGCAATTTTGCTCAGGGATGCCCATTGTCTTAAACTGGCCCTGATATATTCTGGACAAAGATATGCCAAACCGACACCTTTTGCTATAGTAAAGTGACTGAAGGGCACATTGGCATACACATTTTTTTTAATTTTTCTCTCTTAATGGTCCTGTAGCAGGTATGTTTGCTTTCTTGCTCTGACAGCAGCTCCAGACCCTCCTGTTCAGCTGCGGTGTCGACCGTTGCGGTGATCATCCCTGGGCCAATAAGAAGGATTGGACAACTAGCCAATTGTGTCCAGCCATAGTGACCACACCCTCCTGATCGATTTTAGCTGCACTTTGCTTTCACACATTTGCCTGAGATAAAGGATTCTTCCTTGTCCCTGGCTCTAGTTTTAGCTGTCCCATGTATCTATATATACTTGACTCATTCTCTGACTCCTCTTTTGCTTACTGTATCTGAATTGCAACACTTTCTTTGTTACCTATGTGTCTTGTTTGTCTCTAATTATTTGATTGTATGTGCTTTCCCTGTCTGTCTTTTTGCTGTGATGTTGTTGGTTAACCCTTTGTGCCCTGACCTGTTCCCTGATTTCTATACTGTGTTTGCTTGATACTTTGACTTCACTGCACCTTAGAAGCGTAGGGATCAGCACCGTAGATGTGGGCACCCAACAAGGCCGGGACAGAGGTCATGACACAGTATGAGGCTGCACTCATCCCTGTCCAGCTTAACACCTCCAGAAATTGAATTCCCTTTTGTAAAATAAGTGTAATGCTTATTTAAGGAAATGTTCTGAAGTTTTTCTACTTCACTTTTTGTTTTAATTCTTGTCTGCTCTTTAGAATATATCTTAACTTCATTAACTTCAGCAATGCAGATTGTACATTGGAATTCTGTAGACTGTAAATGATCGGATTCATCATGGGGGTGATAGTTGTATAAACTATTGTAAAGATTAAGTCCAGAATATCAGAGTAAGGTGGTATCATATACCCTATTAGGCATGTCCCAAAGTAAATACAGACAACAATGATGTGGGAAAAGCAGGTGGAGAAGGCCTTTTTTCGGCTTTCTTTTGACTTCATCTTAAAGATGACAGAGAAAATGTTAATGTAAGAAATAAAAGTGCACATCAAAGGAATAAAGCCCAAGACCAAAATTTCTATACCTGCTATTACAAACAGCATTAGTGTTCCTGTGCAGGTTGTCTTTGTTAGTGACTTCACATCACAGAAGAACTGGTGGATGATGTTGGAGTGACAGGAGGTCATGTATAAAACTGTGGTTAATAACACTAAAGAGTTTATAAAGGCCACTGGCCAAAACCCAATAGTGATCAGGATACAATTTCTCCGACTCAGGATACGATGATAATGTAAGGGGAGGCAGATAGCAACATATCGGTCATAAGCCATAATGAAGAGAAGAATTTCCTCTGCAGTCGCTACAGTAAAATAAAAGTACAACTGAGTATAACATTGTGAGAAGGAAACAATATGATTCCCAGACAATAATATGTGCAGTAATTTAGGAACCGTGACCGATGTATAAAATATGTCTACAATTGACAAATTACAGATAAAGAGATACATTGGTTTATGTAACTGAACATCCAGACATATGGCTGTGATAATGGAAGAATTGAGAAGAACTCCGACCAAATATATCAGGGAAAAAAAAGTGTAAATGAGCGGTTTATTCCTTGTCTGTCCAGAAAATGGTAACATATAAAAACATTTATCCGATGTTTCATTCTTCATTGGTTTTCTCTAAAAAAGCAAACAAAAGAGAAAGTCAGGGTGCTGTCACATATAGTCGGCAATCCGGCTCAGTACTGATCAAAATTGATGACAAAGTGTATAAGTTCCATGTTTTCTGGAGCTCAGTCATTTCTGCAGAAGGGAAAGGGGAACACTGCAAGACATATTACCCCACCTGACGTCCTGAATGAGAGTTCAGCAGGCAGTGGCGGACTGGTGAAAGTTGTAGTAGCAAGAGGACAGGACAACAGGCAGTGGCAGATTGGTGGGAGTTGTAGTAGCCAGCAGACAGCACAGAAGGCAGTCGTGGACTAGTGCGAGTTGTAGAAGCCAGTTGACAGGACAGCAGACAGTAGTGGACTGGTGCGAGTTGTAGTAGCCAAGCAATATTGGACTGATGGAGTTGTAGTAGCCAGGGGATTACAGGTAGTGATGGACTTGTGAGAGCTGTAGAAGCCAGCGGACAGTATAAGGTGGTGGACTGGTGGGAGTTGTAGTAGCCAGAGGACAGCAGGCAGTGATTGACAGATGGGAAATGTAGTAGCCAGCATACAGCAGGCAGTGGCAGACTGGTGGGACCTGTAGTAGGAAGGGGAATCGCAGGGGTGGTGGTGGGAATTATGAGTTGTGTATGTGTAAGCCTGGCTGGTAGTAGCAGCAGCAAGGGTGGAAGTTGTAGCCAACTTACAGAACTCAGTGGTGGACTGGTGGAAGTTGTAGTATCCAGCATACAGCAGGAATTGGTGGACTTGTGGGAGTAGTAGTAGCCCAGACAGCAAACAGTAATAAACTGGTGAGAGTTGTAGCAGCCAGTGGGGTTGGTGGTAGTACTGTTTAATCAGTGACATCTGTCACAAGAGGTTTAAATTCCTCACTGATCCTTACCAAATTTTCCACATTGCTGGCAAACGCTGCCACCTGCCACATATGCTACACTAGATGGTGGATAAGACAGGACACCAATGGCAAACTGGACAAGTTCTGGTCAATGGTCTAATCTGATGAACTAGTAGTCCATGGGATGTGGGATCATGGTTTCTGTCGAAAAAATGGCACAGCTCAGTTATGCATTAATCTAGTTATTCAGATGAGGGTGTACATCCCTTTTGGGATGATTCATGTCAGGTTGGACAAATACCGGACGTTAAATCTTTGTCATCATGTACTCCAACATAAAGATGCTGCTGCTCCTGCTTCTTGGTGGGGTAATGCTGGCAGAGGGAGTGGAGCGTTGACTAGTTCAGTGGGTGTTTGGTGCTGGAAAGCTGGGGCAATCTGGCTGTGTAGCTTCTCCCTCTAAAAATCCAATTCATCCTACGTTTTAGAAGGTGAAAACATTTTTGGCTTTATTCCAAAGGGTTTAAGAATGTGGCTATCCAGTATCCATCTCTTTCCTTCAAGTACACAATATACCTGTCACTGTGCAAGCAAGAAAGCATACAGCTTGTCATCCATACAAGTTTTTCTGAGTGCCCGACTTGTTCTGCCTCCATACTATACTATCAAGGTTGGTAATCCTGGTCCTCATCATCATCCTCCTCATCATTATCACTGCCACCTTATGAGGGTTCCTCGTCTCCTATGCCTTTTACAGATTCCGTCTCCAAATTATCCTCCTCAGGTCCCATTTTCTTATCCCCACCATCCAACTCCTCCTTAAGAAGAACATTAATATTGCTACCAGCTAGATGTGAACCTTCCTCCATTCCGCCTTCCTCAATCATCCATGGGAGTGTTTGCTTCAGAAGCGGCATAACATCACTAATTCTAATATTGTCCTTGCTGAAAAATCTTGTTTACTCATTGAAAGGCCTCAACATGTGACAATTTTCTCAGATTATCTGCTAATGACTTAGCTGAAAGTCACACTAGCTCCAAAAATTGTCTGTTTGCTGCATTAGGAAGTCTGACACCACTTTTCTCTACTGGTGCAGACGGTCCAATGTGTAATCTTGAGTTCCACCATGTTGGAATGTTACAAATGAATTGGCAATGAGGAAGACTATTTTGGCGCTGTAGGTGAAGAAGGGCCTATTTAAAAACATAACAACAGCTGAACTGAGCATAAACTTTCCTGCACAAAGCAAGCACATCCCTGAGACTGCCACAATTTTTTAAGAAACATTTGACTACAGGATTTAGCACACGTACCATACAGGGAAAGTGTGTCATGCCAGCTAAACAGACTGCTTTTACCATGCTTGTGCCGTTATCGGCAATTACATTTCCCAATGTCGAGTAGAGAGGCAGTGTGACTTTGTTGCAGACATAGCAGCAAGTGGCATTTCAAGCCCAGGCTTAGCAGATGTAATACAGCATGGCAGTGCCTAACTTTGCATGGATAAAAGAATTGGGACAGGAGGGTAAGCTACACTCTTACCTGTGGGAGAGGATGCCAGATGTCTGTAAAGGAGGAACTGCATGAGGAGGAGGAAAGATGGGTGGTGTCAAAAGTTGAACTGGAACGGCACAACAGTGGAGGTTTCACTACTATTTCCTGGCCTTGTCATGATGGAGCCTTGTTCTGCAGGATGTTGACCGTAAAAGACATGCATGGGCCCTTGCCATAGCCTTTCTCCAAGTATCCGCCATGGATGCACTGTGCTGTGCACAAACAACTGCATGGTTGTTTAATTTGTGTTTAAAAAAGCTGCCACTAGGTGTCTCCCTACTTGTCTAGAGCACATTTTCTGTGATCTTTGGATTCTTGCTTGCCTGGCAGAAGTCCAAAATCAGGAAATGCTGAGGTGGTGTGTGCAGCATTATTCAATCATAGCTCACCTCACACACTGTACTGCTATGGGCTGTGTATAGCAGAGTGAGGGAGGAAGTTTTCCCCTGTATGGCTTCAGATGATGTCACGGCCTGCTGGGTAACACCCCTTCCCAGTCTGTGAATCTGACTGAGACTGAGCAGAAAATACAGAGCAATATAAAGGTAAAAAACTAAAAAGTTATAAAAATACAGGCAGGGTGTGGGTTATCATGATGGGGGCAATGAACTGGGAGGATTATAAAATTTAACAAGATCATGAGAGGTATTCTTTAAACGTGTCAACCAGTCCATAATGGCCGTAGTATCCTCCCCTACACACAACCCCTGGAAGACAGTGAGAACTTTTGCTTACTGATGCAGTAGCTACTACTACAACCAGCCACCTGGCTGCTGCTACTTCTACTGTTGCTGGTAATGGCAGGGATGCTCTGTCCTCTTCCCCAGTCCAACAATTCCTATACCAGACAAATTTTTTTTTTAACAATGATTTGGAGGTAATTTTTTTGTTTTTGGGGTGATTAGTCATATACTAGTAAACTTTTACTTTTAACACTAGAAAAGCGTATTTATGTAAAACCAAGCTAAATCCAAAAAATGCACATAACTTTTCCTTAGCTGGCTATGTCTTGCTCACTCTCAATGCTTTTAAATGTGTAGTTATGTTAAACACAGGTAAAAACACTTAATGTTCGATTGAGCACAGAAAATACAAATAATTTAGCCTTAGACAGCTATTCCGCGGTGACGGTCAATGCTGTTAAATGCATAGTTGTGTTAAACCTAGGGAGAAATACCTAATGTTCAGTTTAACCCAGACAATACAAGTAACTTAAACTCAGATGGCTATGTTTACCTTAGGTAGAAATACTATGGGACTCCTTTACTATGGCTCTTCTTTTTTGTAGAGTTTTTCGTGTCACAGGTGTCTCACACCAGAATTTCCGATAAAAAAAATATCCAAAAAAACCTACTAACTCTCCACTTTACTAGACTTTACCCTACAAAGGGGCATGGCCATCAGGGAAAAGGGGCGTGCCTAAAAAAAAAAACTACATTTTCTAAAGAAAACTAAAAAAGTTACTGATGTTTCCATATAAAATATGATGGATTTAAGCTCTGAAAAACCTGACAGCTCAGAGCATGTGTAAAAAAAAAAGCAAAACGTAGGGAAAATAGTCAAATACAAGACACAATAGTAAATACTATGGAAAAATACCTGTCTGAAACAAAAACCCACAAAGAAAACCATACTCTACTCTTAGTAAATAAGGCCTATTATGCTTGATTAAACTGTGAAAACACATTTAACTTAGCCGTATGTGCGTTTTCCATGGCCACAACACTATTAATATGTATTTATGTTAAAATACAGGTCAGCCCACTGCTTTGCTCAGTTTGATTGGTATTGTAATGTGATTTTGTAGGCCTGTTCACTACTGGCTGGGATTTGTAGTGCACCAACTGTACACAGCACTGCAGTTGACAGGAGGTCACTGTTTGATGTCATCCCACTGATCAATACTTTGTTCTACTTGTAATGTGATAACTTTTATGGGCACGTTCACTGCTGGCTGGGATTGGTAGTGAATCAACAGCACACAGCACTTACGGTAGCAGGAAGTCACTGTCTGAGATCATCCCACTGGTGAATGCTTTGCTTGCTTTTGAATTCTAAAAGACTTGTAAAGGATTTCTGGGATCAGTAGTACTTGCTTTCTCTACGCAAAATGGCAGCTGCAATGCAGTACTTGGAGCTTTATTTGGTGGTAATTTACATCCTTTTGGTGATTTGTGCCAAAGTATATGACTTTTTAAAAAAGTTGCAGTTTTGTAAATCCCTGACCACTGCAAAAACACAGCTCAAAACACTACCACAGCAAAAAAAAAAAAAAAAAAAAAAGAACACATGTAAATGAAAAGTCGCACAAAAAGTCCATAAAATGCACTGCGCCCAAAGATTGTGCCAAATTTATGTTAGAAAACCAGAGTAAAATGCTTCATAAATACAAGGACCTATCTCATTAAAATGACCAGTTCTCCTCCAAACCAAGTGAGTCTGACTCTGGATTTTGCAAAGACAAAAGGGAGAAATCCAGGGTCGGGCTCATGAGATATCTTTAGAGATGACTGAACCGATCCTGGAAAACCTGGTCTCACTCAGGACTTTAAGGTAAATTCTGCTTGAAGAACTTTCAAACTTTGCCAGGCTCGGCTCACGCGAGCTTAGCATTGGCGCTTTTATTAGCAGAAGGAATAAGGAACACATAGCGTTTTGGCACCTAAATGAATAGAGAAAGCACTAGGAACAATGAGATGACTTTAGGGTAGCCCACCATATCTTGCAGCTTATAGCAAGATCGCATGACCCCGGTTATCAATCATTGTTTGTATTTTGTAATATACAGATCCCAGGCCAATTAGGAGACAGAATAAATATGTGTTTAAGAGACTGATAAATTGGGAGGGAAAGAGGGTGTGGGCGAGTTCAGGGCTTCATCTTCTCCCTGCCCTACGTGTCACCTACCCAAAAAGTATTTATTATGAATAAAAACTATGCATTTTAGGCTAAGTTACATGTATTTTCTGGGTTTACTCAAACATATAGTATTTGTACTGGGTTCAACATAAATATACATTAAAAGCATTGAGAGCAAATGTGGAATGCCCACTTTAGGCCAAATTGTATGTATTTTCTGGGTTCAATCAAACATATAGTATTTATTATTTAATATAAATTTGCATCAAAAGCGTTGAGAGTAAAAGTTTCTCTGCCACTTGAATACTTGGTAAGTTGTGAACTGGTTGATTCATTGTTGGTAATCTCAGTAGGAGGAAGAGTTTGACAAGGTTGAGCCAGGTGTCAGTATATGCCTTATCGTCTACAATTACATGGCTTGGTGGAAATGTCCGTTCTGGAAGGTCTGTTCCATCATCTTTGTCTTTGTTCCCCCCCCCCCCCCCCCCACTAGTGCTAAGCAGAAGGATAGCAATAGACATAAGAAAGAGTTGTGTGAGGACAGTGAACTTTTGAAGCGTGTTACAAAGGTGGTGCAGGGGGAAGCAATGGCTGAGCATAGCACTAATGGGATTGGTGGGGGTAGGCATAGTGGTGATGATGTAAGGCATCATTGTGAATATGCTGAGGGAAAAGAGCCATGATCAGACATTAGAAGTTCATGTTGAGAGGAGTGGTGGGGACAATGAGAAAGAGTTTGATGATGATGAAGTTTTTGACAGAACGTGGGAACCAGTGCACTTAAACGGGCACCAGGAGTGGTGAAACAACTCCTTATTTCTCCCCTGTGCTCCTTTTTGATGAGCAGCCAGAATGGGACAAGGACAAGATGTTTGTGCGCACAACACATCTCAAGTGGCATAGTGGCTAATATTTGCAGGGGTGGGGTCTGGAGTGAGGCATTAGGCGGCGACCTAAGTCGCCTAGTGGATAAGGCACCTCTGGACGTTGCAATCAGCGCACCCCTGGCTGCTTCACTAAAGAAATACATCCCCAGCTGTTAAATGTGCCACTGGAACACTTGATTGCAATAATATGCCACAAGGACTGGTGCAGGTGCAGAAAATGGGCTCAAATCTCCTTTTAGGTCTGTATGTGCACCTCCCACCAATCCACCTCTGTCTGCTGTGCACTTTCTACTACCACTATCATTAGTCCACCACTTCCTTCTTACCACTGGCTAATACGGCTCCCACCAGTCCACCAATGCTTGCTGTCCGCTTGCTACTACAACTCCCACCAGTCCACCAACCTTGCTGCTGCTACTATCAGCCAGGCATAAACAACCCATGATCCCCAAAAAAGGATAATTTATTTTGCTTTTCATACAAAAGATTTTTATTCTTTACTCTTTTGGGACAATAATCCTGTTGCAATTTCCAAAAGGAAGAATTTTTAAAATGCTTGGAAGAGCCATTGTGCCTTCCAATACCATTGTGCATTTTAACACCAGCAGGCACCTGCCAACATTTTAGTGCCTAAATATCAGCTAGTACAGTGTGTTTGTAGAAAAGCTGTCAGTTACCACAGGGTAACTTTGACATTAACTTAGCTAAAAAAAAAAAAAAAAAAACTTTATAACTACTTGAATAGTTCCTAGGTGACCCTAGCAGTGCTATACAGGTCTTTAAAGGGGAACTCCAGTGGAAAACATTTTTTTCAATCAACTGGTGCTAGAAAGTTAAACAAATTTGTAAATACTTCTATTTAAAAATCTTTATCCTTCCAGTACTTATCAGCTGCTGTATGCTCCACAATGCTCTGACCACAATGCTCTCTGCTGACACCTCTGTCCATTTCAGGAACTCTCCAGAGCAGGAACAAATCCTGCTCTGGGCAGTTTCTGACACAGACAGAGGTGGCAGCAGAGAGCACTGTGGTCAGACTGGTAAGAACTACACAGCTTCATGTGTAGCATACAGCAGCTGATAAGAAGGAAGGATTACTGGAAGGATTAAAGGGGTTGTGCGCTGCCCTGCAGTTCGGAGCTCCGCTCACAGCGTCCGGAAGTTCATTACTCCGAACACTGTGTGCGAGCATCCGTATTCGCGGCCGCCGGGCGTGACGTCACACCCCGCCCCTTCATGGCATCTCGCCCGCCCCCTCGTGACGTCACGCCCGCCCCCTCTACCAAAGTCTATGGGAAGGGGGCGTGACAGTGCACAACCCCTTTAAGAGTTTTAAATAGTCATTTACAAATGTGTTTAACTTTCTGGCATCAGTTGATTTAAAAAAATAATAATTCCACTGGAGTACCCCTTTAAAGTTTTTAGGCAGTGTTATACACGTGTTTTACGGTAAATTTCATTGCCAGTTTGTGAAGAAGCTGTTTGTTGTGAAAATAACTTGTTCAAAAATTTCGCCAAGCATGCTGGGCCAAACTGTAAAAAGTTCACTCAACTCTAGATATGTGCTTTTTTAATATTTATTCTTTATTATTGCACGATATGAACAAAAGTCCACACAGGGAGGGTCAATTACATCTTCCCAATGTTAGGAATCACGACAGGTGAACAACATGAGTTGGATTCTCTGAGTCTTGAGACGTGCCAGGGAGCGGGGTCTATGGTGCCACTGGTTTTTACCAGAGTCCGCCGCAAAGTGGGATGGTCTTGCTGCGGCAGGTGGCACCCAGGTCGCTACCCCTGGCACGACTCGTCCACACAGGTATCTGGGGGGTGATGTGACACTGACAGGGACAGGTACACAGACTCTGGGACAGGACTTGATTCAGGAACAGGACTAAACTCAGGCATAGGACAATCACAGACAAAGAGAGACAACCAAGATCCGGCCCAGGGAGCAGGGAGGAGCAGATACTTAAAGACCAGGGGACAGGGGAAAACACTTAGACTAATAGAGTTCTGTTCCTTTAAGAAACAGAGCTCTGGTGCGCGTGTGCCCAAAGGGGCCAGAGGCACACAGCGGAGCTGCGGGACATCAGGGAGCAAGGACACAGGATGGTAAGCGATGGACTGAGACTCGCATGCGGGCGTGTCCCGCACTGCGAATCTCAGCCCTGCCGACAGTGGGGACAGAAAGCACTCACGGCTGGCGAGTCTGACCGGAGCGCAACTGTAACACCCATATATAACAATTACACAGAGAATTATCCTCTAAGCATAGTTTAGTACTATATACTCTTATTTTTTATTTTATATACCCAATACCCACCCACGGCCCACTTTGCACTGCAGAAAAAGATATGTGCTTTTTAAAGAATTTATTTGTGCATATATCTAAATAATACTAATTCAGTGTTTCTATGGTAATGTTGACAGGAATACTGAAAATGCCAGGGTGCAAAGTCATTTATCAGAACTTACCTTCTAAGACTGTAGAGCACAGTAACTAAAATGATTACATGTTTTTTGGCTCGGTTTATGCTGCATGAGCTCTGGGACTTATTATGAAGAATTTACCTCTTTGTAGTCAGAAAAAAATACTATATTTTTTGCTTGTGCAGTGAAACGCATATTGCACTCATGATGGAAAGAGATGAGTACTGGATAGCCCCATTCTTAGACCCTCTGTATAAAGCCAAAATGGCAGAATTAAATTTTTATAGGGAGAAGCTATGCACCCAGCTTGCCATGACTTTCCAATGTTCCCTGTTGAGTCAACGCTCCGCTCCCTTTTCCAGCTCTACCCCTGAAATTGCCAGCAGCAAAAGCATTCTAACGTTGTAGTACATGATGATGACAAAGTTTTTAAATTTGATATTTCTACCTGACATGAATTGTTACCAAACAACCAGATTGATGCATAATTGTTTGAACAATAGATTGAACACAGATTGAACCTAATTGTCTGCCAGCAATGTAGAAAAACTCACGTTTGTTAAAATTAATCAGCTGTAGAGCAGTGAGAAATATAAACCTCCTCTTAAACCACCACCACTGCTGTCCACTGGCTACAACCTCCACCAGTCCACCATTGCCTGCTGTGTGCTTGCTACAACACCCACCAGTACACCACTGCCTGTTGATTTGTCGAAAAAGTTTGGTTCATAGTGAGCAAGTTCTCTGTGAACCGGCAATAAAAAAAAAGCCTCAATACACTTGTATAACACTGCTAAACAGCTAATAAAAAAAAAATAACAACAACAGAAATACAAACTATGCTTAGTAAAAATATTTAATTTGGGCTTATTCATCTTATTAACATTACCAAATAGTTAAATCATTTTAAATAAAACAGGGAAATTTAACCCCTTCCCGCCCCAGGATGTATGCATACTTCCCAGATGCAGACATGTTCGCGCAACTGGACATATGCATATGTCGTGGTGATATCCTGCTCAACATGAAGCACTGCAGGAGATCACTGGTGGGACCCGGCAATCACAGCCAGGGTCCCACCGCAGCTGCCAAGACCAGGATTGTGCAGCATTAACCCCATAGATGCCATGATCAGTTCTGATTACGGAATCTATGGGATTGACAAGGGGACGAGGCTCCCCCTGTTCACCAACAGCGATCCCATGATGCGATCATGGGATCCTGTTGGTTGCCATGGCAGCAGGAGGCCAGCTGATCCATAGGCCGGATCGCACAGGCTGCATGTCAGTGTCCACTGACAGTTATACTGTGCCGCAGTACAGATGTACTGCAGCATAGTATAACCTTTAAGCCCTTAAGAAATTTCCATGTACACAAAACAATAAAACAATAATCTTTTTTATTCTGCACAGTAAATACTGCAAAAAAAGTGCAAAAATATGATAATCTTGGTCCCAAACATGGAGTAAAAAAGATCAAGATGAAGCTTGAATCGCAAAGCTTGTCCTGCAAAAAATAAGCCCTCACACAATGGCGTTGAATGAAAACTAAAAAAGGTATAGCAACACAAAAAAGGAAAAAAAAGGAATTCATCATGAAAAGTAAAAAGAACATAAAAAGCTATATTAATTGTACCGACCCAGAATCGCGCCGCAAAGTTAAAGTATGTCAGAGGTATTACCACTTAAAGAGAGACATACCAGATTTGGAAAAATTGGGCTTGGTAAAAACAGGCGGCGTCCTTAAGAGGTTAATGAAATATCTTATTTTTACAAGATACTGTATTTGAGCATAAAGGGATGAATTTAAGTGTAATATCATAATTATTTCCCAATTTACTTTCTTAGCTTGACTGATACATTTTTTTTTTATTTTGTATCCAAGATACTTTCTCATGTGCACAGTTACTGGCAGAGAACAGGAAAATAAAACCTAAAGCTCCATCTGTTATGAATCGACTTTTTTTTATTCAATTAAAAATTATTTCCAAATACCATTGCACATTTTACATTTTAGATGTACATTTAAATTAGTTTAATTACATTTTCCCTATTCTGACAACATGAGAGGCTGTTTTTCCCTCCAAAACTTATACGTATGTATCTATTAGATTTTTGCTTTATTGTTAAAATATATTTAAAAGAAGAAAACGAGACAAAATCCCCCAAAATATCAGCCATATCAATAAACTAAATGCTCATAGCATACAAATATTCTGTACTAGTTGTTACGCCGAGCGCTCCGGGTCCCCGCTCCTCCCCGGAGCGCTCGCTACACTCTCGCTACTGCAGCGCTCCGGTCAGATCCACTGACCCGGTGCGCTGCGATACCGCCTCCAGCCGGGATGCGATTTGCGATGCGGGTGGCGCCCGCTCGCGATGCGCACCCCGGCTCCCGTACCTGACTCGCTCTCCGTCGGTCCTGTCCCGGCGCGCGCGGCCCCGCTCCCTAGGGCGCGCGCGCGCCGGGTCTCTGCGATTTAAAGGGCCACTGCGCCGCTGATTGGCGCAGTGGTTCTAATTAGTGTGTTCACCTGTGCACTCCCTATTTATACCTCACTTCCCCTGCACTCCCTCGCCGGATCTTGTTGCCATTGTGCCAGTGAAAGCGTTTCCTTGTGTGTTCCTAGCCTGTGTTCCAGACCTCCTGCCGTTGCCCCTGACTACGATCCTTGCTGCCTGCCCCGACCTTCTGCTACGTCCGACCTTGCTTCTGTCTACTCCCTTGTACCGCGCCTATCTTCAGCAGTCAGAGAGGTTGAGCCGTTGCTAGTGGATACGACCTGGTCACTACCGCCGCAGCAAGACCATCCCGCTTTGCGGCGGGCTCTGGTGAAAACCAGTAGTGACTTAGAACCGGTCCACTAGCACGGTCCACGCCAATCCCTCTCTGGCACAGAGGATCCACCTCCTGCCAGCCGGCATCGTGACAGTAGATCCGGCCATGGATCCCGCTGAAGTTCCTCTGCCAGTTGTCGCCGACCTCACCACGGTGGTCGCCCAGCAGTCACAACAGATAGCGCAACAAGGCCACCAGCTGTCTCAACTGACCGTGATGCTACAGCAGCTACTACCACAGCTTCAGCAATCATCTCCTCCGCCAGCTCCTGCACCTCCTCCGCAGCGAGTGGCCGCTCCAGGCCTACGACTATCCTTGCCGGATAAATTTGATGGGGACTCTAAATTTTGCCGTGGCTTTCTTTCCCAATGTTCCCTGCACTTGGAGATGATGTCGGACCAGTTTCCTACTGAAAGGTCTAAGGTGGCTTTCGTAGTCAGCCTTCTGTCTGGAAAAGCTCTGTCATGGGCCACACCGCTCTGGGACCGCAATGACCCCGTCACTGCCTCTGTACACTCCTTCTTCTCAGAAATTCGAAGTGTCTTTGAGGAACCTGCCCGAGCCTCTTCTGCTGAGACTGCCCTGTTGAACCTGGTCCAGGGTAATTCTTCCGTTGGCGAGTACGCCGTACAATTCCGTACTCTTGCTTCAGAACTATCCTGGAATAATGAGGCCCTCTGCGCGACCTTTAAAAAAGGCCTATCCAGCAACATTAAAGATGTTCTGGCCGCACGAGAAATCCCTGCTAACCTACATGAACTCATTCATCTAGCCACTCGCATTGACATGCGTTTTTCCGAAAGGCGTCAGGAGCTCCGCCAGGATATGGACTTTTTTTGCACGAGGCGTTTTCTCTCCCCGGCTCCTCTCTCCTCTGGTCCCCTGCAATCCGTTCCTGTGCCTCCCGCCGTGGAGGCTATGCAGGTCGACCGGTCTCGCCTGACACCTCAAGAGAGGACACGACGCCGCATGGAGAATCTCTGCCTGTACTGTGCCGGTACCGAACACTTCCTGAAGGATTGTCCTATCCGTCCTCCCCGCCTGGAAAGACGTACGCTGACTCCGCACAAGGGTGAGACAGTCCTTGATGTCAACTCTGCTTCTCCACGTCTTACTGTGCCTGTGCGGATATCTGCCTCTACCTTCTCCTTCTCTACTATGGCCTTCTTGGATTCCGGATCTGCAGGAAATTTTATTCTGGCCTCTCTCATCAACAGGTTCAACATCCCGGTGACCAGTCTCACCAGACCCCTCTACATCAATTGTGTTAACAATGAAAGATTGGACTGTACCATACGTCTCCGCACGGAGCCCCTCCTAATGTGCATCGGACCTCATCACGAGAAAATTGAGTTTTTGGTCCTCCCCAATTGCACTTCCGAAATTCTCCTTGGACTACCCTGGCTTCAACACCATTCCCCAACCCTGGATTGGTCCACTGGAGAGATCAAGACTTGGGGCCCCTCTTGTTTCAAGGACTGCCTTAAACCGGTTCCCAGTACTCCTTGCCGTGACTCTGTGGTTCCCCCTGTAACCGGTCTCCCTAAGGCCTATATGGACTTTGCGGATGTTTTTTGAAAAAAACAAGCTGAGACTCTACCTCCTCACAGGCCTTATGACTGTCCTATTGACCTCCTCCCGGGCACTACTCCACCCCGGGGCAGAATTTATCCTCTCTCTGCCCCAGAGACTCTTGCTATGTCTGAGTACATCCAGGAAAATTTAAAAAAGGGCTTTATCCGCAAATCCTCCTCTCCTGCCGGAGCCGGATTTTTCTTTGTGTCCAAAAAAGATGGCTCCCTACGTCCTTGCATTGACTACCGCGGTCTTAATAAAATCACGGTAAAGAACCGCTACCCCCTACCTCTCATCTCTGAACTCTTTGATCGCCTCCAAGGTGCCCACATCTTTACCAAACTGGACTTAAGAGGTGCTTATAATCTCATCCGCATCAGAGAGGGGGATGAATGGAAAACGGCATTTAACACTAGAGATGGACACTTTGAGTATCTGGTCATGCCCTTTGGCCTGTGCAACGCCCCTGCCGTCTTCCAAGACTTTGTTAATGAAATTTTTCGTGATCTCTTATACTCCTGTGTTGTTGTATATCTGGACGATATCCTGATTTTTTCTGCCAATCTAGAAGAACACCGCCAGCATGTCCGTATGGTTCTTCAGAGACTTCGTGACAATCAACTTTATGCCAAGATGGAGAAATGTCTGTTTGAATGCCAATCTCTTCCTTTCCTAGGATACTTGGTCTCTGGCCAGGGACTACAAATGGATCCAGACAAACTCTCTGCCGTCTTAGATTGGCCACGCCCCTCCGGACTCCGTGCTATCCAACGTTTTTTGGGGTTCGCCAATTATTACAGACAATTTATTCCACATTTTTCTACCATTGTGGCTCCTATCGTGGCTTTAACCAAAAAGAATGCCAATCCTAAGTCATGGCCTCCTCAAGCGGAAGACGCCTTTAAACAGCTCAAGTCTGCCTTTTCTTCGGCTCCCGTGCTCTCCAGACCTGACCCATCTAAACCCTTCCTATTGGAGGTTGATGCCTCCTCAGTAGGAGCTGGAGCGGTCCTTCTACAAAAAAATTCTTCCGGGCATGCTGTTACTTGTGGTTTTTATTTCTAGGACCTTCTCTCCGGCGGAGAGGAACGACTCCATCGGGGATCGAGAGCTTCTAGCCATTAAATTAGCACTTGAGGAATGGAGGCATCTGCTGGAGGGATCAAGATTTCCAGTTATTATTTACACCGATCACAAGAACCTCTCCTATCTCCAGTCTGCCCAACGGCTGAATCCTCGCCAGGCCAGGTGGTCTCTGTTCTTTGCCCGATTTAATTTTGAAATTCACTTTCGGCCTGCCGATAAGAACATTAGGGCCGATGCTCTCTCTCGTTCCTCGGATGCCTCGGAAGTAGAGCTCTCTCCGCAACACATCATTCCTCCTGACTGCCTGATCTCCACTTCTCCAGCCTCCATCAGGCAAACTCCTCCAGGGAAGACCTTCGTCTCTCCACGCCAACGCCTCGGAATCCTCAAATGGGGTCACTCCTCCCATCTCGCAGGTCATGCGGGCATCAAGAAATCCGTGCAACTCATCTCTCGTTTCTATTGGTGGCCGACTCTGGAGACGGATGTCGTGGATTTTGTGCGAGCCTGCACTGTCTGTGCCCGGGATAAGACTCCTCGCCAGAAGCCCGCTGGTCTTCTTCATCCTCTGCCTGTCCCCGAACAGCCTTGGTCTCTGATTGGTATGGACTTTATTACAGACTTACCCCCATCCCGTGGCAACACTGTTGTTTGGGTGGTCGTTGATCGATTCTCCAAAATGGCACATTTCATCCCTCTTCCTGGTCTTCCTTCAGCGCCTCAGTTGGCAAAACAATTTTTTGTACACATTTTTCGTCTTCACGGGTTGCCCACGCAGATCGTCTCGGATAGAGGCGTCCAATTCGTGTCAAAATTCTGGAGGGCTCTCTGTAAACAACTCAAGATTAAATTAAACTTTTCTTCTGCATATCATCCTCAATCCAATGGGCAAGTAGAAAGAATTAACCAGGTCTTGGGTGATTATTTACGGCATTTTGTTTCCTCCCGCCAGGATGACTGGGCAGATCTTCTACCATGGGCCGAATTCTCGTATAACTTCAGAATCTCTGAATCTTCCTCCAAATCCCCATTTTTCGTGGTGTACGGCCGTCACCCTCTTCCCCCCCTCCCTACTCCCTTGCCCTCTGGTTTGCCCGCTGTGGATGAAATATCTCGTGATCTTTCCACCATATGGAAAGAGACCCAAAATTCTCTCTTACAGGCTTCATCACGCATGAAGAAGTTTGCTGATAAAAAAAGAAGAGCTCCCCCCATTTTTTCTCCTGGAGACAAGGTATGGCTCTCCGCTAAATATGTCCGCTTCCGTGTCCCTAGCTACAAATTGGAACCACGCTATCTTGGTCCTTTCAAAATTTTGTGCCAGATTAATCCTGTCTCTTACAAACTTCTTCTTCCTCCTTCTCTTCGTATTCCTAATGCCTTTCACGTTTCTCTTCTTAAACCACTCATCATCAACCGTTTTTCTCCCAAACTTGTTTCTCCCACTCCTGTTTCCGGCTCCTCGGACATCTTCTCCGTAAAGGAGATACTGGCCTCCAAGAAGGTCAGAGGGAAAACTTTTTTTTTAGTCGATTGGGAGGGTTGTGGTCCTGAAGAGAGATCCTGGGAACCTGAGGACAATATCCTAGACAAAAGTCTGCTCCTCAGGTTCTCAGGCTCTAAGAAGAGGGGGAGACCCAAGGGGGGGGGTACTGTTACGCCGAGCGCTCCGGGTCCCCGCTCCTCCCCGGAGCGCTCGCTACACTCTCGCTACTGCAGCGCTCCGGTCAGATCCACTGACCCGGTGCGCTGCGATACCGCCTCCAGCCGGGATGCGATTCGCGATGCGGGTGGCGCCCGCTCGCGATGCGCACCCCGGCTCCCGTACCTGACTCGCTCTCCGTCGGTCCTGTCCCGGCGCGCGCGGCCCCGCTCCCTAGGGCGCGCGCGCGCCGGGTCTCTGCGATTTAAAGGGCCACTGCGCCGCTGATTGGCGCAGTGGTTCTAATTAGTGTGTTCACCTGTGCACTCCCTATTTATACCTCACTTCCCCTGCACTCCCTCGCCGGATCTTGTTGCCATTGTGCCAGTGAAAGCGTTTCCTTGTGTGTTCCTAGCCTGTGTTCCAGACCTCCTGCCATTGCCCCTGACTACGATCCTTGCTGCCTGCCCCGACCTTCTGCTACGTCCGACCTTGCTTCTGTCTACTCCCTTGTACCGCGCCTATCTTCAGCAGTCAGAGAGGTTGAGCCGTTGCTAGTGGATACGACCTGGTCACTACCGCCGCAGCAAGACCATCCCGCTTTGCGGCGGGCTCTGGTGAAAACCAGTAGTGACTTAGAACCGGTCCACTAGCACGGTCCACGCCAATCCCTCTCTGGCACAGAGGATCCACCTCCTGCCAGCCGGCATCGTGACACTAGTCTAGATTTTTTTTTTGTTCAGTAACTGACCTAAAGTTTTTAAAAATATAATATGCTATAAAAACTTCTGCATCAGGTCGACTTACCAGCGTGGAAACAAAAGGCTTGTTCTAATGTGGAAAACTTGACTGGAGGGAGCGGGAGCAGAGCCGAAGATTTATATATGATATTGTGAGAATCCCAATCTGATTATCAGAGAGTTCTAATTCCTCGCGAGTATTATATGATTATGATTGTGTTGCTGAATTCTTGTCTCCTGGGTCTCTCCATAATGTTTTACATAATGTTTTCTAAATTTAGTTTTTCATTCTATAAAGAACTATTTTGAAATCCATGTCTAGACTTGGATCTTTTTTTTATCTCTTTACAATAACTTTATTTATACTTTTTTCCATACAAAAGAATTTTAAAAGAAAAACCCTTCCCCTTAATCTTAATTTACAAAATCTGCTATATATATTACAGTATATTACTAATACATTTTCGATTTATTTCTCTTCCACCTTTCCCTACATAATTTCATTTTTTGCCCGGGAATGCATCCTCTTAAAAAACTTCTACCGCTAACCAACATAAATTGGTAATGATGTTCATAGGAAACAAAGATGCATTCAAAAGGTGGTGCAAGAAGGGGGGGGGGGAGAAGGAGGGAGAGAGAGAGAGAGAGAGAGAAGGAGGGAGAGAGAGAGAGAGAGAGAGAGAGAGAGAGAGAGAGAGAGAGAGAAGGAGAGAGAGAGAGAGAGAGAGAGAGAGAGAGAGAGAAAGATTTTGATCTTATGTAGTGTTGAGCGAATCAGTTTGGAACAAATTGTTCCAAATTGTACAAAAAAAAAATAGATTTGTCTCTGTTTCTGTACTTACTGAGCAGTACTGCTTACACTGCTGCTCAGCACATATTGGGCCTCATTTACTAAGGCTTTTCCGAGTAGATTTTGTAGGGTTCTTCATGTTGCATGTGTCGTGTGCCAGAATTTCCGAGAAAACATCCAGAAAAAAACCTACTAACTCTCCACTTTACTTAGAAAACCCTACAAAGGGGCGTGTCTAAAAAAAATACATTTTCGTAATAAACCTACAAATTTACTAATGTTTGCCCATAAAATGTGGTGGATTTGGGCTCTGGAAAACCCGACAGCTCAGAGCATGAGTAAAAGAGCAAAACATAGGGAAAATCAACAAATACAATATACAATGGTAAATGCCATGGACAAATACCTATCAGAAACAGAAACCCACAAAGAAAACTATTCTCCACTTTTCGTAAATGAGGGCCATTGACTGGGCTAGGAAATATCTATGAAGCTTAGGGTGGGCAGCATCAGTCAGATGTTTTTTTCACTATCATCATTAAAAATTAAATTTCTCCAAACCTTTACAAGGGGACTTGTGGGGATTCATGTTTTGGAGAGGGTAACTGTGAACTTTTGAAAGACAGATTGTCTAGCATATTAATCCGTCTGCTAGACAATTAATTCCGGGACTTAATAACCAACAAATAAAATGAAAGGGGTTATCAGGATATCCCACTTAAGTAAAGAAAGAAAATACAATTTTGGAATCTTATTAGGACCAACTCTAGAATTAGGAAATACAACACACGGCCCAGCACCTGACAATTTAAGAAAGGTGTCTACATCTACCACCATAGGGCTATGGGATCTAGTGATAAATGCAGAACTGTCTACATAACATTCTACTTCTATTGTGATTTTAGTCTCTTCTCATGAACTGTACACTTAATCATGCACTACACTTAAAAAAAACTCTATAGGCTATTCATTTTGTTTGCTTATTTGTAGATTGAATATAGCCCCTACAAAATAAATAAATGAATAAATATATACATAAACAAGCAGTAAAAATAAATAAATAATCTTACAAAAGTTTAGGATACTGGTATGATCACTGCAAACTATTGACTTTTATTTAAAAAATATAAAATTGACAAGAAGATGTGCGGAGCCACCTTAGTAACATAAAAACACAAAAATCACCGGGCCCAGAAGGCATTCATCCCAGGATTTTGCTGAAATTTTGTACCGTGCTAGACAGACCCTTATTCCTTATATTTAAAGATTCTATTATGACAGGGATTGTTCCACAGGACTGGCGCTTAACATATGGGGTACCAGTGTTTAAAAAGGGGTCAAAAAGGGATCCTGAGAACTATAGGCCTGTAAGTTTAACATCTGTTGTGGGTATGATTTTTGTGGGTTTTCTGAGAGATGCTATTCTGGAATATCTTAATAAAAATAACCTTCTGACACAGCACCAACATGGGTTTATGCGGGATCGGCCCTGTCAGACTAATCCGATCATATATGAGGTCATGTAAAGATTGGATCAGGGTGAGGCCGTATATGAGGGATCAGCCAGACTAATCTGATCATCTATGAGGAGGTCAGTTATAGATTGGACCGGGGTGAGGTGTGTATGAGGGATCGGTCAGACTAATCTGATCAGCTTCTGTGAGAGGTCAGTAAAATATTGGACCAGTGGTGCAGCTGTAGATGTTATATATCTGGACTTTTCTAAGGCATTTCATACTGTTCCAACACAAAAGGTTAGTACCAAAATGAGGATGTTGGGACTAGTGGAGGATATATGTAATTGGGTTATCAGCTGGCCAATTACACAACATAATGAGCGGCATTACATGTGCAGGTACATTTCTCCGCTGATCTAACCCATGTGCATTCAGCAGCTACATCAGTTATTTTATTCATTTATTTTTTTATATTTATTTTTTACTTTAAAAATAAATTCTGCCCCTTCAGCACTGCTGCCCTTGGCATATATTTTGTTTATTTACCAATTTTCGCAAAAATTTACAAACATTTTCCATTATGTTGTCACGATTCGGCTTACGGGTTGTGGATCCGCTGTGTCAGCGAGGGATTGGCGTGGACCGTGCTAGTGGACCGGTTCTAAGAGGCTACTGGTTTTCACCAGAGCCCGCCGCAAAGCGGGATGGTCTTGCTGCGGCAGTAGCAACCAGGTCGTATCCACTAGCAACGGCTCAACCTCGCTGACTGCTGAGAAGGCGTGGGACAGAAGGACTAGGCAGAGGCAAGGTCAGACGTAGCAGAAGGTCGGGGGCAGGCGGCAAGGTTCGTAGTCAGGATGGGTAGCAGAAGTTCAGGTACACAGGCTTTGGACACACTAAACGCTTTCACTGGCACAAGGCAACAAGATCCGGCAAGGGAGTGCAAGGGAGGAGATCAGATATAGCCAGGGAGCAGGTGGAAGCCAATTAAGCTAATTGGGCCAGGCACCAATCATTGGTGCACTGGCCCTTTAAGTCTCAGAGAGCTGGCGCGCGCGCGCCCTAGAGAGCGGAGCCGCGCGCGCCAGCACATGACAGCAGGGGACCGGGACGGGTAAGTGACCTGGGATGCGATTCGCGAGCGGGCGCGTCCCGCTGTGCGAATCGCATCCCCAACGGCCATGACAGTGCAGCGCTCCCGGTCAGCGGGACTGACCGGGGCGCTGCAGGGAGAAAGACGCCGTGAGCGCTCCGGGGAGGAGCGGGGACCCGGAGCGCTAGGCGTAACAGTACCCCCCCCCCCTTAGGTCTCCCCTTTTTTTTGTCCGGCAACTGCCTCCCCTGGGACGAGGACACCGGGAAAGAATGGAGGGTTTCCTCAACGGAAGGCAGTACAGCAGGAGTAGGAATGGGGAGGGAGGGCAGAGGGTGAAGCTTGGCACGGGGCAGGGAGACACAAGGACGGGAGCCATGAGGAGGCACAGAGGCTTGCCTGACGGGACTGGGAGGGGGGGAGAGGCACATCCTGTGGCAGGCAGAGTCCCAGTTCCTGATCTCCCCGGTAGTCCAATCAAGGGTGGGAGAATGAAGCCGGAGCCATGGCAGACCGAGGAGGACCTCAGAGGTACAATTGGGGAGAACGAAGAGCTCAATCCTTTCGTGGTGGGGTCCAATAGACATCAGGAGGGGTTCTGTGCGGTAACGCACGGTGCAATCCAATCTGACTCCGTTGACCGCGGAGATGTAGAGCGGCTTGACGAGACGGGTCACCGGGATGCTGAATTTATTCACAAAGGACTCCAAAATAAAATTCCCGGAGGCACCAGAGTCCAAGCAGGCCACGGCTGAGAGGGAGGAGTTGGCTGTAGGAGAAATCCGCACGGGCACCGTGAGACGTGGAGAAGAAGACTTAGAACCAAGAGATGCCACACCCACGTGAGCTGGGTGCGTGCGTGCGTTTCCCAGACGTGGAGGACGGATAGGGCAATCCACCAAGAAATGCTCGGTACTGGCACAGTACAGACAGAGATTTTCTTCTCTACGGCGATTCCTCTCTTCCTGGGTCAGGCGAGACCGATCCACTTGCATGGCCTCCTCGGCGGGAGGCCCAGGCGTAGACTGCAAAGGATGCTGTGGGAGAGGTGCCCAGAGATCTAAGTCTTTTTCCTGGCGGAGCTCTTGGTGTCGCTCAGAAAAACGCATGTCAATGCGGGTAGCCAAATGGATGAGTTCTTGGAGGTTGGCAGGAATCTCTCGTGCGGCCAGCACATCCTTGATGCGACTGGATAGGCCTTTTTTAAAGGTCGCGCAGAGAGCCTCGTTATTCCATGATAACTCGGAAGCAAGAGTACGAAATTGGATGGCGTACTCGCCCACAGAAGAATTACCCTGGACCAGGTTCAACAGGGCAGTCTCGGCAGAAGAAGCTCGGGCAGGCTCCTCGAAGACACTCCGGACTTCAGCGAAGAAGGACTGGACTGTGGCTGTGGCAGGATCATTGCGGTCCCAGAGCGGTGTGGCCCAAGACAAGGCCTTTCCTGAAAGAAGACTCACTACGAACGCCACCTTAGACCGTTCTGTAGGAAACAAGTCCGACAACATCTCCATATGCAGGGAACACTGAGACAAAAATCCACGGCAGAGTTTAGAGTCCCCATCAAATTTGTCCGGCAGGGACAAGCGGAGGTTAGGAGCGGCCACTCGCTGCGGAGGAGGTGCAGGAGCTGGCGGAGGAGATGGTTGCTGCTGTAGCAGAGGCAGAAGTTGCTGTAACATGGCGGTCAACTGCGACAGCTGCTGTCCTTGTTGGGCAATCTGCTGCGATTGCTGAGCGACCACCGTGGGAAGATCAGCGAGACTTGGCAGCGGCACCTCAGCGGGATCCATGGCCGGATCTACTGTCACGATTCGGCTTACGGGTTGTGGATCCGCTGTGTCAGCGAGGGATTGGCGTGGACCGTGCTAGTGGACCGGTTCTAAGAGGCTACTGGTTTTCACCAGAGCCCGCCGCAAAGCGGGATGGTCTTGCTGCGGCAGTAGCAACCAGGTCGTATCCACTAGCAACGGCTCAACCTCGCTGACTGCTGAGAAGGCGTGGGACAGAAGGACTAGGCAGAGGCAAGGTCAGACGTAGCAGAAGGTCGGGGGCAGGCGGCAAGGTTCGTAGTCAGGATGGGTAGCAGAAGTTCAGGTACACAGGCTTTGGACACACTAAACGCTTTCACTGGCACAAGGCAACAAGATCCGGCAAGGGAGTGCAAGGGAGGAGATCAGATATAGCCAGGGAGCAGGTGGAAGCCAATTAAGCTAATTGGGCCAGGCACCAATCATTGGTGCACTGGCCCTTTAAGTCTCAGAGAGCTGGCGCGCGCGCGCCCTAGAGAGCGGAGCCGCGCGCGCCAGCACATGACAGCAGGGGACCGGGACGGGTAAGTGACCTGGGATGCGATTCGCGAGCGGGCGCGTCCCGCTGTGCGAATCGCATCCCCAATGGCCATGACAGTGCAGCGCTCCCGGTCAGCGGGACTGACCGGGGCGCTGCAGGGAGAAAGACGCCGTGAGCGCTCCGGGGAGGAGCGGGGACCTGGAGCGCTAGGCGTAACATACATCTTATTACATAGAAATATTCATTTACATAATGCAATCAAATAACCATCTACAAAAAGGAGCAATCTTATTTGGTCCAAGAAAAAAATATTTATGCTGATTTTAACAAAATCCCCCTTAATGGGGTACTCCGGGTCTGCCTGTCGAATAGACTTTCTTATTTGTGATAACCAGGCTTTCTAAAAAAAAAAGTTACCTGTGACACAAGAAGTATATCTTAAAGGGGTACTCCGGTGGAAAACTTTTTTTTCTTTAATCAACTGATGCCATAAATTAATCAGATTTATAAATTTTTTCTATTAAAAGTCTTAATCCTTCCAGTACTTATTAGCGGCTGTATACTACAGAGGAAATTCTTTTCATTTTGGATCTCTTTCCTGTCACGACCACAGTGCTCTCTGCTGACACCTCTGTCCATGTCAGGAATTGTCCAGAGCAGGACACAATCCCCATGACAAACATATGCTGCTCTGGACAGTTCCTAAAATGGACAGAGGTGTCAGCAGAGAGCACTGTGGTCAGATAGAAATACAGCCTTTAATAAGGTACTGGAAGGATTAAGAATTTTTATTAGAAGGGGTTTACAAATCTGTTTAACTTTCTGGCACCGGTTGATTTAAAAAAAAAAAAAAGTTTTCCACCGGAGTACCCCTTTAAGATATAATGGCCATTTTTTCAATCACACTAAAAACATGTAAAGGTTGAGAATTTTAACAGCAAATAAATAGCAAAGTGTCTTATAATTACATAAAGAACAATATCTTAAAAGTTTAGTTTGGAGACAGGTACTCTTTAAGTACCTGCCAAGCATCCACCCAGCCTTTCTCATTACAAAATCTAAAAATTGGCTTTAGACCTGAACCACCTCCCTACCATGTGTTGCTCCAATCATATCGGTGTCCATGAAGAGATATAGACAAATGCGAAAATTATACACTTCCCTGTAAGAACACATATCTTCCCCTTTCGTCTATACTAAGAACACGTTTGCCACCACCGTATTGTGAATGTACACTGACAATACAGTAGAATAATTAGAATTAGACAGACTCAGGCTGGCCAGTATGAGATCCCCATTTGGAGCTTATTTTAGCCAGTATTTGTTAGTAAAACCAGGAGCGAAAACGACAAGGCAAGGTGCTGTATGCGCAACAACTACCCCCCCCCCCCCCCCCCTTTGCGCCCTACCCCCTAAAAAAAGTCTTGTCATACAGAAATATACTGTGAGTTAAATCATGTAACTCGCATATTCTCTGATTGGTGTTGTTCTCTTTTCTTTTTGTCTTCATCAGGTTTAGACCGCTATGACTTTTTGCAAACAAAACAAAACTTTTCAACATCTGCAGGACAAAAATCTTAGACACCACATTTTTATCACTCTTCCCACTGCTACATATTCTCCCTATAGGCTCCCAAACTATAATAATGTCCCCCTCGGTGCCTGGAATAGCAAAAATTAGTAGGATAGTAGGTCCCCCATTAAGTAGGTATATAAACCAGAGTAGGCAGTTAGTTATTAGATACACTGGGGCAAAAAAGTATTTAGTCAGCTACCAATTGTGCAAGTTCTCCCACTTAAAAAGATGAGAAGCCTCAACTATGGGACACATAATAGAAAAAAAATCCATAAAATCACGTTGTCTGATTTTTAAAGAATGTTCTTTTTTGCAAATTATGGTGGAAAATAAGTATTTGGTCAATAGCAAAAGTTCTTCTCAATACTTTGTTATATCCCCTTTGTTGGCAATGACAGAGGTCAAACGTTTTCTGTAAGTCTTCACAAGGTTTCACATACTGTTGCTGGTATTTTGGCCCATTCCTCCATGCAGATCTCCTCTAGAGCAGTGATATATTGGGGCTGTCACTGGGCAACACTGACTTTCAACTCCCTCCAAAGGTTTTCTATGGGGTTGAGATCTGAAAACTGGCTAGGCCACTCCAGGACCTTGAAATGCTTCTTACAAAGCCACTCCTTTGTTGACCGGGCGGCGTGTTTGGGATCATTGTCATGCTGAAAGACCCAGCCACGTTTTATCTTCAACGCCCTTGCTGATGAAAGGAGGTTTTCACTCAAAATATCACGATACATGGCCCCATTCATTCTTTCCTTTACATGGATCAGTCATCCTGGTCCCTTTTCAGGACAACAACCCCAAAGCATGATGTTTTCACCCCCCATGCTTCAGAGTAGGTATGGTGTTCTTTGGATGCAACTCAGCATTCTTTCTCCTTCAAACTCGATGAGTTGAGTTTTCACCAAATAGTTCTACTTTGGTTTCATCTGACCATATGACATTGTCTCAATGCTCTTCTGGATCTTCCAAATGCTCTCTAGCAAACTTCAGATGGGCCAGACATGTACTGGCTTAACCCCTTAAGGACTCAGGGTTTTTCCGTTTTTGCACTTTCGTTTTTTCCTCCTTACCTTTAAAAAATCATAACCCTTTCAATTTTCCACCTAAAAATCCATATTATGGCTTATTTTTTGCGTCACCAATTCTACTTTGCAGTGACATTAGTCATTTTACCCAAAAATGCACGGAAAAACGGAAAAAAAATCATTGTGCGACAAAATCGAAAAAAAAACGCCATTTTGTAACTTTTGGGGGCTTCCGTTTCTACGCAGTGCATATTTCGGTAAAAATTACACCTTATCATTATTCTGTAGGTCCATACGGTTAAAATGATACCCTACTTATATAGGTTTGATTTTGTCGCACTTCTGGAAAAAATCATAACTACATGCAGGAAAATTTATATGTTTAAAAATGTCATCTTCTGACCCCTATAACTTTTTTATTTTTCCACGTACGGGGTGGTATGAGGACTCATTTTTTGCGCCGTGATCTGAAGTTTTTATTGGTATGATTTTTGTTTTGATCTGACTTTTTGATCACTTTTTATTCATTTTTTAATGTTATAAAAAGTTACCAAAATACGCTTTTTTGGACTTTTGAATTTTTTTGCGCGTACGCCATTGACCGTACGGCTTAATTAATGATATATTTTTATAGTTCGGACATTTACGCACGCGGCGATACCACATATGTTTATTTTAATTTTTTTTTTTACACTGTTTTATTTTTCTTATGGGAAAAGGGGGGTGATTCAAACTTTTATTAGGGAAGGGGTTAAATGACCTTTATTAACACTTTTTTTTTACTTTTTTTTTGCAGTGTTATAGGTCCCATAGGGACCTATAACACTGCACACACTGATCTCTCATCCTGATCACAGGCGTGTATTAACACGCCTGTGATCAGCATTATCGACGCTTGACTGCTCCTGCCTGGATCTCAGGCACGGAGCAGTCATTCGTCGATCGGACACCGAGGAGGCAGGTAAGAGCCCTCCCGGTGTCTGATCAGCTGTTCGGGACGCCGCGATTTCACCACGGCGGTCCCGAACAGCCCGACTGAGCAGCCGGGATACTTTCAGTTTCACTTTAGAAGCGGCGGTCAGCTTTGACCGCCGCTTCTAAAGGGTTAATACCGCACATCGCCGCGATCGGCGATGTGTGGTATTAGCCGCGGGTCCCGGCCGTTGATTAGCGCCGGGACCCACGCGATATGATGCGGGATCGCGGCGCGATCCCGCTTCATATCGCGGGAGCCGGCGCAGGATGTAAATATACGTCCTGCGTCGTTAAGGGGTTAAGCAGGGGGACATGTAGTGTGTTACTGTTAGTAGCCTTTGTTACTTTGGTGCCAGCTCTTTGTAGGTCATTCACTAGGTTCCCCGTGTGGTTCTGGGATTTTTGCTCACCTTTAATGTGATCGTTGTGACACCACGGGTTGAGATCTTATGTTGAGCCCCAGATCGAGGGAGATTATCAGTGGTCTTGTATGTCTTCCATTTTCTAATAATTGCTCCCACAGTTGATTTCTTCAAACCTAGCTGCTTGCCTATTGCATATTCAGTCTTCCCAGCCTGGTGCAGGTCTTCAATTTTGTTTCTGGTGTCCTTAGACATCTCTTTGGTCTTGGCCATAGTGGAGTTTGGAGTGTGACTGTTTGAGGTTGTGAACAGGTGTCTTTTATACTGATAACAAGTTAAAACAGGAGCCATTAATACAGGTAACGAGTGGAGGAGCAAGGAGACTCTTAAAGAAGAAGTTACAGGTCTGTGAGAGACAGAAATCGTGCTTGGTTGTAGGTGACCAAATACTTATTTTCCACCATAATTTGTTAATAAATTCTTTAAAAATCAGACAATGTGATTTTATGGATTTTTTTTCTCATTCTGTCTCTCATAGTTGAGGTATACCTACGATGAAAATTACAGGTCTCTCTCATCTTTTTAAGTTGGAGAACTTGCACAATTGGGGGCTGACTAAATACTTTTTTGCCCCACTGTAGGTCTGTCTGTTTGGTGGCCATGGTGGAGGCCGGGTTTGCCAAAGCATAGGTATGACACTGCACAGAGGAAAACTAAAATGGAAACATGTGCAACTTTTTCTGTGTTTTGAACCCACTCATGAGATTGACTAAAATATTGAACAAAATGTGCTCCAAAATAAATTCCAAATACTGATCAAAATGTTAAATGTGAACCCAGCTTTATAGTAAAAAAATGACAAAATATTATGAAAAAATAACAATAACAACATATAGATAGATAGATAAATAGAATAAGAAAGCCACAAGTGTATCCAGTATGAATGCTGTATACAAAAATGATATAGTTTTAGTTCATCCACCGTAATAACAAACATGAAACACTAACATTATTTAAAATGAAACAGAAAATCTATTCTGTAATTTCTACCAATTACTCGAATGTAAAGCCCTTAATGTCAGCGCAATGTTTTGATTATCCCCACAGCGTGAGACACCTGCAATCCTGCAGGGAGCCTAGGATTACCGGCTCACTCGCGGGTTCCAGCGAGGAAATGGCGCCATCTCCTCGCTAGAACCCGCGAGTGAGCCTGTAATCCCCGGCTCCCTGCAGGATTGCAGGTGTCTCACGCTGTTACTCCACTGATCCGTTGAAACCGTGGATCGCAGGATTATGAACATAGACAGTGGATCTGCATATTTCTTTTTTCTACAGGCGGTGTTACTGACTATAAGTTACCTGGGGCAATATGCTACATACTTGATTCCACTGTCTGTATATAAGATTGGTATTATGCTTTACTTTTTAGGTTTCTTTGGCATATACTTTAATTGATTTCTATATATTTTGTGGTACCGATTTGGACAAATAGAAGATAGCTATATATTCCTCCCTGATGACGCCACCGTAAACGGTGGCAGAAACGCGTTGGTGGAAATTCTATCATAATACCTTGTTTTGCTACGTACCTTTTCCAGTGACTGCGCTGGCTATGTATTTATCTAATGTTTTAACAGTGACTGTGCTATAGGGATATTGGCTGGGCTCAGTAATTTTCCAAAATCAGCACTTTCCTCTGTTTATTTTTGCCATTTGGCTGTTCATGAACCAACACCTATAATAGTTTAATAATTTTAATTGCTACTAGTAAAAGTTACATTTTAAGCACATCCGGAGACCCTTATTTTCTCCTTCTTTTGACATTTATATGCTGGATGACTAGTTTATGTAAACAGTGGTCCATGTAGAACCACCTTATTAGTTTCTACGTTATAGTGATTTACTCCACTTAGTATAGCAGCAAAATTCATTACTGGAGGGAGATGGAGCGGAGAAGGATATTTATATTATGTTGGAACAATTCCGGCCTAATGATCAGAGATTTCGATGTTTCTAATTATAGCACTGAATGAGTCCCTTGAGTCTTGAAATAACAAGACAAAGCTTTTCATCTAATAGATTGTATAAAGAACATTTTATTTAAATGATCTGGGTTCCAAGGCAGCCCATAAATACTCTATGGCCCTCATTTACTATTGCAAACCTGACATGTTTTGTCAGGTTGTGCGCCAGAAATTCTGCCTGCGCCAGATTTTGCGCAAGAATTTGTGCCAGAATTGAAAAAACCCCGACTAACTCTCCATTTTGCTAAGAAAATCAGAAAATGGGCGTGGTCATCTGGAAAAGGGGCGTGGTCTCTGAAAAGGGGCATGTTCCTGACATTTTGACAAAAGCCCAACATATTTACTAAGGTTTCCACATAAAATGTGGTGGATTTGAGCTGAGGAAAACCAGACAAATCAGAGCATGTGTAAAAAAAAGCGTAGGGAAAGTGGAAAATGTAGGGAAACATTAGTAAATACTGTGGAAAATAAAATGTAGGGAATTAAAACCCACAAAGAAACCTACACTCCACTCTTAGTAAATAAGGGCCTATGAGCATAGTTTCCCAAGAATTCCAATGTGTCCAATGGAGCATGCCCCAAGTATTTTTTTAGGATAAAAGTGTGGAATAGGGCAAAATGTTTATCTGGGACAAAAACTTATGGGCCCCTTAGGTACTTGGGCCTAGATGCAGCTGTACCCTCTATAGTTATAATACTGGTGACTCTGTAAATTCAGGGACATATAGAGGTACAGTTAATTGTCCATAAAATGCATTGGGTGCCCAATTATGGTAAATACAGAAGTTGTCTGTGCCAACTTTCAAATTGGCATGCTATATGTTGCACAAAACATGTTATGCTACTAGAAAAGTATGCTTTAAAAGTAGGGAAATGCTGGGAAGGCAATGCTGGGAAGGTGGGTGAGCGGAATGAATCACATGCAGGATGCAGCCTATCAGCAGCCAGTCAGCAGTCACCCCTGTGATGTCACAGCCCTATATATTCGGCAGCCAAGTTCTGGCTCGTCATTTCATTCATTACACTGCATAGAGATAGGACATGGAAAAGCTTTTTTGCAGCAGCGTTTCACCTTGAATCACCTCAGCCTTTTTTGGACACAGAGCATAGCGTTTTTGCAAAGAAATGAATTCTTACTGCAGCAATTAACCCCTCAGTCACTGTGAACAGCATTGTATTACAGAGAGGGGAAGAGAGCTGTGTGTTGCCTCAGCTGCAGAAACGTTTTCAGAGGAGGGAGAAATCATTTTTTTAGGCAATTCTGTGTCTTTGTACCACAACAACTGGTCTGCTGGTTATACTAGTCTGCAAATGGTATAATCCATACCCAGCAGTCCATTCTTATAGTATTTGAGAGAGAGAGTGTTTTTGAAATTTTGGGATTAGTACACAGTTTTTTTTTTGTTTTTTTTTAGTGTACAGTAGCACGTTTTTCTGCCCTCATAAGTGCATACCACATACCTACATCTAATTGGTGTACTATTTTGTACCTGTTAATCTGTCAAGTGCCTAGATACTGTGAAAGTTCAGGCAAAAGTAATCACCAGCTGTTTTTTTACCACAATACATTTTTAAGTGTACTGTAGCACATTTTTCTGCTCTCATAAGTGCATACCACATACCTACATCTAAGTAGTGTACTATTTTGTACCTGTTAATCTGTCAAGGGCCTAGATACTGTAAAAGTCAAGGCAAAAGTACTCACCGGCTGGTGTTTTACTCCATTATGTTTTTTAGGAAAAAAGTAGCGCCTTTTTCTGCCCTCATAAGTGCATACCACATACCTACATCTAAGTAATGTACTATTTTGTACCTGTTAATCTGTCAAGGGCCTAGATAATGTAAAAGTCAAGGCAAAAGTACTCACCGGCTGCTGTTCTAGACAAATACAGTTTTAAGCGTAGGGAGGTGGTGTTGCCAGCGTTCAGGCTCCTGAAGCAGACACTGTTAAGGAACCTGAGGAGGATATCAGTGACATGCAGACACTTGTTGATACTGATGAAGCTGATTGCACTTGGGAGCCGGGTGCAGAAGGGGCTTCATCATCAGGAGAAGAAAGTTGCAGGTTGCCCGTGAGGCAGCAGCTGAGCCAGCAAGGTGGTAGCATGGTTGGCAGTCAGCATGGTGGCAGAAGTGGAAATTCTGTACCCAAAGATGTCTGGGGGAGACCACCTGCTTCGCGACAGCCTACCTTCCCGGGAGGTAGTGGAACAGGGGTTCCTGGAGACGGCAGCAGGAGCAGTCAATTAGTGTGGACTGTTGGTGGTAAAATCAGCTACTCTGCGGTGTGGCAGTTTTTCATCAAGCATCCGGAGGAGGTTAACATAACCACATGAAAAATATGTTGGCAGAAGGTGAAGCGTGGCCAGGGTCCCAATGTTGGCACCGCTGCCCTGCGTCAACATATGCTTCGCCACCATAAAGCGGCCTGGGAGAACCGTGGCTCTGATGTAGTGGTCCAGCCTGCTGCATCACCCAGTGGCACGCCGCTCCCTCCTTCAGCAAGCCAAGGCTCCACCACCTCAGCCGAAGGGAGCTGTGTGTCACCCTCCTTCTGTCGCTCCAGATGCTTCTGCTCCTCCTACTTTTAGTCAGTCATTCCGCCAACAATCCATGAGTGAAGCCATGTCCAAGAGACAACAGTATGCGTCCACTCATCCAATGGTGCAGAAGCTCAATGTGCTCCTGTCTAAGTTGCTGGTGCTGCAGTCCCTCCCTTTTCAAGTGGTGGACTCTGCACCTTTCAGAGAACTGATTGCTTGTGCCGAGCCGAGGTGGAGAGTGCCAAGTCGTCATTTCTTTGTGAAGAAGTCAGTACCAGCCCTGCACAATTTTGTGAAAGAGAAGGTGGGCCAGTCCTTGAGCCGGTCAGTGTGTACCAAAGTGCATGGCAACGCCGACGTCTGGAGCTGCAACTATGGTCAGGGACAATACATGTCCTTGAAGGTTCACTGGGTGAATGTGTTTCCTGCACAGCCACAACACCAACTTGGACAGGTCCCACCACTTCTGCCTCCACGCTCTCAGGCTGTTGGTCCTGTGACAGACTTCGCCTCCTCATCCTCCACCATGTCCTCAGCCTCCACTGCCATGATAAGTTTCAATGCCCCTCCAGCATACCATGTGTGCAGTTCACGGCAGTGTCACGCTGTCCTTCACATGGTTTGCCTTGGTGAACTGAGTAACACAGGGGAGGAACTGATAAAAGTAATTGGTAATAAAATTGGAGCATGGCTTACTCCACAAAAACTGGAAATGGGAACTGACATCGGGAAGAAAATTCTGTATGCAATTGCAACTGCAACTGTAACTGGGAAGGCTGAGCCATGCACCCTACATGGCACACGCGTTCAATCTGGTTGTGAAGCGGTTCCTGAAGCGTTCCCCCCATTTGCAAGACTTCCTAACAATGGGAAGGAAACTTTGCATGCACTTTAGCCACTCGTACACCGCAAAGCACACCCTCCTTGAGCTGCAGCGTCAGAACTGTATCCCCCAACATAGTCTGATTTGTGACTTTGTCACACATTGGAATTCCACCCGACTGTACGAATAGTCCATTCCGACTGTACGAACAGAGAAAAGCCATCAACGATTTCTTGATGATCCAAGCAGATAGGGGTACTACCCTGTGTAACTTCAATGTGAACCAGTGGCAGCTCATACGTGACACCTGCCATTTTCTCAGGCCCTTTGAGGAAGCCACATTATGAGTAAGTCGCCAGGATTACGGGATGATCGACGTCATTCCACTGCCCCATTTATTACAATATGTGTTGGAAACGATGGCTAGTCAGGACACTGGAGACGTGGCGCCTACATCTCACGGCCACATGAGTCCTGTGGGGGCTGAATTGGAGGAGGAGGAGAAAGAGGGGGAGGGTCACAGTTTAGGTTTCACCAAATGGACGTTTTTTCTAGTCATATATCACAGGAGAGGAGGAGCAGAAGCAGCCAGAGGAGCTAGAGGGTTCTGAGGAAGGCGAGAGGGACCCAGACACACCATGGCAGTATCCAGTGGAGATGGAGGCAGGGAGTCCCTCCAAGTCACTTGTACAAATGGCAGGATGCATGCTCACTTGCTTGTGTAGTGACAGCCGAATTGTCACCGTTAGGCAGCGGGATGACTTCTGGATCTCCACCTTATTGGACACTTCGCTATCGCCACAAAATAGGGGCCTTTTTTACACCCACCGTGAGCGTGGACAAACTGACCTACTAGAGAGGCATCCTATGTAGTCAGTTGTCCAATGCCTATCTGCGCCATCGTCCATCCTCTCGCAGGTCTGAATCGGGGGGCCCCCTGCGCTCACCTTCCACTGCCATGGCAGCTGGGGAGGGGTGGGGTGGCAGAAGCAGTACCAGCTCCATCAGCAGCAGCCTGAGTCTACTGTCGCTGATGAGCACCTTTCTTCAGCCACATAGTGAAGCAACTCATCAGCAGCAGATAGACCTGGAGGAGGACCTGAACCAGCAGGTGGTGCCATACCTTGACATGCCCATGCCAACACACTTTGAAGATCCGCTGGACTTCTGGGCAGCCAAACTTGACTTGTGGCCACAACTAGCAGAGTTTGCCCTGGAAAAGCTGTCCTGCAGGCCAGTAGTGTGCCATCAGAGCATGTGGGGGCCATAGTCACCCCAAGGGGAGCACGAAAAATGTGGAAAGATTGACCTTTGTGAAGATGAATCAGGCAGGGATCAGCCAGGATTTCCACCTACCAATGCCTGATGCATCAGAGTAGATTGACCTAGGTGCCACACCATCACTTCACAAATATGAATAGTGCCAAACATATTTAGGGCGCTGCTCCCCAGTTACAAACATTCCTCCACATCAGACCTTTTTTTCACCCACCTTCCTCACCAGGTACTGGCATTGCCACCCACCACACCACTCTATCACCGGGTCACTTCCGGGACTCCTAATGCTGCTGCCACCTCCAGGCTGTGCCAGTCAGCCACTATATGGTCACCTCATGCTTCAGCCACTTCCAGACTGTGCGACTCAGCCACTATATGGTATACTTATGCTTCAGCCAACTCCAGGCTGTGCCATTCAGCCACTATATGATCTCCTCATGCTGCCACAAACTCCAGACTTTGCCATTAAGCCATTATATGGTCTCCTCATGCTTCAGCCAACTCCAGGCTGTGCCATTCAGCCACTATATGGTATCCTCATGCTTCAGCCACCTCCAGGCTGTGCCAATCAGACACTATATGTTCTCTTCATGCTGTCACCAACTCCAGGTTGTACCATTCAGCCACTATATGTTCTCCTCATGCTGCCGCCAACTCCAGGCTGAGAGCATGGAGAAGGAAGCAGCGTGACCTGTCAGTGTTGTGGCTGTGCAGGAACCACATTCACCCAGTGGGCCATAAAGGACATGTAATGTCCCTGACCATAGTTACAGCTCCAGATGTCAGTGCTGCCGTGCACTTTGGCACACACTGAGAGGCTCAAGAACTGGCCCACCTTCTCTTCCACAAAATTGTGCAGGGCTAGTACTGCCTTCTTCGCAAAGAAATGACGGCTTGGGACTCTCCACCTCTGCTCGGCACAAGCCATCAGAGTCCACCACTTGAAAAGGGAGGGACTGCAGCACCAGCAACTTGGACAGGAGCACATTCAGCTTCTGCGCCATAGGATGAGTGGAAGTTTCCAGGAACTCCTGTTCCACTACATCCCCGGAAGGTAGACTGCCACGAAGCAGGTGGTCTCCCCCGGGCATGTTCGGGTCCAGAATTTCCACTTCTGACACCATGCTGACTGCCAACCATGCTACCACCTTGCTGGCTCAGCTGCTGCCTCACGGGCAACCAGCAACCCTCTTCTCCTGATGATGATGAAGCCCCTTCTGCACCCGGCTCCCAATTGCAATCGGCTTCATCATCATCAACAAGTGCCTGCACGTCACTGATGTCCTCCTCACTTTCCTCAACAGTGTCTGCTTCAGGAGCCTGAACGCTGGCAACACCACCTCCCACGTCACTCTCCTCATCACTACTTGCCCGCCTAGCGGAGGAAGAGGCTGATGTCTCCTCCACTTCTTGGCTGGGCAGTAGCTGCTGACTGTCCTCTATTAGATCGTCGTCACTGAATAGTGGAGATGAACCCACAGCATAAGATACTTCTGTAGGAGAGGGAACAGCATAGGACAGAGGCAATGGGAGGACAGGGACTGCTCCCAGGCCATGCCAACTGAGGGTTGGGTCTGAGGAACCCACCAACTGTTGACTGGGGGCATCAGATGTCACTTGTGATGAAGTGGATGACCATGTTAACCACTCAATGACAGCAGATTGGTTGATGGTCAAGACATGACCGCTAGCTCATACTGGGAGATCAGGCCTCTCGCTGCGACTCCTGCTGCCACTTGCCCCTAGTCTGCTGCGACCTCTGCCTGCGCTTGTGGTATGCACTTATGAGGGCAGAAAAATGTGCTATAGTACGCTTAAAAAAGTATGTGTACAACACCAGCCGGTGAGTATTTTGGCTGTCCTTTCACAGTATCTAAGCCATTGAGACTTCATCAGGAACAAAATGGAACAACACTTAGATGTACGTATGTAGTATGCACTTATGTGGGCAGAAAAATGCGCTACAGTACGCTTAAAAAATTTTTTGTGCACAACACCAGCAGTAGACACCAGTGCTGCAGCACACAGTCACTGTGTACTACAGCCAAAATTGCACTCTCAATCTCATTCCCTTCCCTATCAGTGCTTCTAGGAAGGATTTGTGCTTGAGCTGAATCACTGCTGTCCTTCTGTGCAACACACTGCTTTCTGATCCTCTCTATAATAGAACACTGTAGACAGTGACTGGGAGGTGGATCACTGCAGTAAGAATGCTTTTCTTTGACAAACAAACTTCTCTCTGTCCAACAGAACGATGACTTGACTAGGAGGTAAATCGCTGCTGAAAAAAGCTTTTCTGCGACATCACGGGGGGGGCTGGCTACTGATAGGCTGCATCCTGCATGTGATTCAGGGTTCTCCCAGCTACCCTTGCTCCCGCCTTGCCAGCATTCCTTGCCCCATGTCCTCACATGTGGATCAGCCATTTTGGATGCCCTGGAGCCTGGACCGCACTAAATGTAGTGTAATGAAGCGATTTGCGCGATAGAATCGCGGTGACATTCACATTTCGTTACGAATTAAATTTTTTATGAAATTCATAATAAATTCGGATTTGTCAGATTCCATTCACTTATCTCTAGTCAGCACATTCAGTTATGTAAAGATGAAAGTATTTCATACGATTAGTTCATTCATTCAGATCTAGGATGTGTTATCTTAGTGTTCCCTTTATTTTTTTGAGCAGTGTATTTTGTGATGCTTCATCTAGTGTTGGCTTCGCGGCAATATTTGGTTCTCATTGGCTAGCAGACAGGTGGCCGGAAGCTGTCAGTCAAATTCTTGCATTTAACAGAACTTCCGCAATATTTTGCTGCAGCCCAGATCTGGGGCAATCAGTGGTCTAATACTACGGTCACCTTCCTCTCTGACAATCAGGTGACTGTAGACATACTTACCAAAGGCAGATCCAAGTCTAGTCATGTAATGTCTTTTGCTGGGTAATTAGTACAACTTTCCTTACACCATAATTTCCGTTACATTTGCTCATATATTAGAGGCTCAGTTAATGTTGCTGCAGATGGTTTTTGATGGCAAAATTTTCCACTGTTTTTCCAGGTGATGCCGGAAGCCGATCGCATAGGGGCCACAGTTCCCCCATACACCTCATTAATCATGGATTAACTCACCATCTTAACACCGCTGTAAGGCTGGGTTCACACTACGTTTTGTCCCATACGGGAGCGCATACGGCAGGGGGGAGCTAAAAGCTCGCGCTACCGTATGTCACCGTATGCGCTCCCGTATGTCATTCATTTCAATGAGCCGACCGGAGTGAAACGTTCGGTCCGGTCGGCTCATTTTTGCGCCGTATGCGCTTTTACAACCGGACCTAAAACCGTGGTTGACCACAGTTTTAGGTCCGGTTGTAAAAGCGCATACAGCGCAAAAATGACCCGACCGGACCGAACGTTTCACTCCGGTCGGCTCATTGAAATGAATGACATACGGGAGCGCATACGGTGACATACGGGGGCGCAAGCTTTTAGCTCCCCCCTGCCGTATGCGCTCCCGTATGGGAGAAAACGTAGTGTGAACCCAGCCTAAGCTGGTCTCTGCATCACTATCGACCAACACCTCTAGAATTTACAACACTGCCTAAAAAACACGTTCCTAAGATTACAGCATACTCACCAGCCAGGTGATATGGAATTGATTGAATATGTTCTTGCTTTCATTGGCTTTTGCCACACTGAACTCAAATTGTCATGCAATACTATTAAATCCTACTTGGCAGGTGTCCAGCATTTCTTGGTGTTGGAACATCCTAGCAAAGATTCTATCTGTTCAGTTCATGTGATAAAAGCAGCTTTGTGAGGGGTGTTAAAACAGAACAAAAGTAAGGTTACGGTTAGACAACCTATCTCTGGGTAGGTTTTTAGGGACTTATCTGACATGCTTACCAGGAATCCGTTTGGGTGGTTTCATAGCTTAACATTGAAAGCAGCCATTTATCTTGGCTTTTACGGATTCCATCGGGTTGGGTAATTTACCTGTGCCAACAGTAAGGCCAGATACATTGAGTGCAGCAAACTCTCTTGGTTCTCTGATCATTTTGTTCTTTCTCTCCCAGTTACTATTCGAAATGCAAATTTTTACAACAAATATTGGCACATTGCTATTTCGCGAATATTTAGATATATATAGTTTTTTCTTCACAGTACATATCACAACAATGAAGTGTACTGTGTAAAAAAAAAAAAACAGTGACCATCCCTCCCTGTTTCAAGCTTGTTGTCCAAAGAAGGATCCAATATTATTTACTGTGTGAGTTGGTGTGGAGCGCAAATATTTTGTATATGCCAATATGCAAATACAATTGTCAGAGGTTAGCAACATCCCTAGCAACCAATGGGAAAGTTGCCCAAGTTGCCCACCCCTTCACTAGATTCTTCCCAGCAGCTTTTTTTTATTTTATTTTTTGCACTTTTGTGTGGTTGTGAGAGGAGATTGAACACTGGCTGTGCTTTTTTTTTTTTTTTTTTTAAACAAATCAGATTATATACTGATTACTGAATTGATAGTTAGTGTCAATTAGTCTGCTTGTCTTCAATAAACTGTTCGCAGGCTTTCTTGAGCATCATCATTAGAAGGGGCTTCCTTCTGGGACAACAGGCATGAAACTTTCTGTAGAGCAACAAGTGTATTTTCAAAAATGTGAGTGGTGGAATCACATGGGAGATACTGTATATATATATATATATATATATATATACATATATATATATATATATATATATATATATATATATATATATACATATATATATTAATGTGTGTATATTTTTGTTCCAGCATCATTTCCAAATGGCTGGAGATATTTTAAGGAAACTTGGTACACATGTTATATGTCAAATAAAAATGACATATTTGTGAGGGTCGGGGTTTTTGGTCTAAAGTCCCATGCGAGTCTATGAGACTTCCGGTGCCTTACTTCACAAGCTCCGCTCTACATTTGCTGGTAAGTGGGAGAGTCTAGCTTCCAAGACACACCCTTGCCACAAACCACACCCCTTCTATTTTCAGCTCTTTTTTGTTTTTGGCTAAAGGCTGAAAACACCATTTTTACCTAATAGACCCACAAGTGTACAGGTCCTTCAACCACAATCTCTTCATTACAGCTCAGCCCCACATTACTCCACAAGTTCTTCATCTAGGGTGAATGTTTTGGTCCAGCTTTCAAGACATACCCCCTTCTCACAAGCCATGCCCCCCACAAAAAACACACCCCTTCTATTATAGGCCTACAATCTATCACAGTTTAGCCCTACCTGAGGATGGGAAATGAGGATAGGGTAAGAGGATGGGATGTGAGGTTTGGATATGAGGACATGTTATAAGGTCAGGGTATGAGGACAGGAGATTAAGTCAGGATATGAGGATGAGATAGGAGGATGGGGTATGAAGATAGAATATGAGTATGGAAAATGAAGAAGGCATTGTCCAGATATGAGGACAAGATTTGAGAATGGGACATGAAGACTGGATATGAGGACTAGATAAGAGGACAGGATATGAGGACAAAATATGAGTACGAGGTTTAGGTAGGAAGACCGGGCAATCAAGTACTTTAGGTTTTTTATATTTTCACGAAGAACAAGCTCTTGTGGTTATTTTGATGGAAAAATTTAAATGCTAATGCTTATAGAAGGCTGAGAGTGCAAAATAAACTGCTATTGCCATTGCTGCAAAAGGAACAAGGAATGGGTTAAAATGCTTCCCTAACTGTATATTTAAACGTCAGATGTGAAATATAAAGAAGAAAACATTCTTATACTCTGTGTTTCTCACCAGTGAGCGATTTTCACTGCTTACCCCTAAGACAAGGTTCATTGTGACCTTACTGACCAAGTCACATTTTTCACATCTGACATTTGTTTCTTTATGTGATAACTTTGAAATGCTTTTACCGATCTAAGTGATTCTGTTTTTTTTTTTTTTCATGGCATATTGTACTTTATGTGGTAATGGTACATTTTGGTTGATGCATTTAGTATTTTTTGTGGATAACTTTAAAAACTTCCAAAAAATGTAAAAAAAAATCGTGACACATTGTGCATGGAATAGTGCAGCCCTGAGCTCACATACAGCCCCTTTCCCTGCCTACTTCATCCTTCACCCTAAGCGATGGACTCTGAACTGGATTATGGTTCCTACTCTGGGTGCTGGATAGCTAGTTCAAAATCAATACAACAAAAACAGTGCAAATGTCAGGACTCAATGGGTTGAACAGACACAGAAAAAGGGTAATCACAGCAAACAGGGAACAAAAGCAGGAAGGTAGACAGAACACAAACAAATGTACAGATATGGTAAACAAACAGGCAAGTACAGTCAGGCAAGCCAAGGTCAAAACCAGGAGGAATACAAAGTACAGAACAAAAGCAAAGAATAGTCAAGAGCTAGCAGAAGTTAGGAACACAAAGCACCCCAGCTGACTGGCCTGGCACCTGCACCTCATGCGTGACCTGACCAGGTGTGATAGTTACAATTTGCATTTTTCTAAATTTTAAAAATAAATTGGTTATTAGTTCACATCTACTACTATGTCTACTTTTTTTTACATCATTTGTTAAATGATGCCTGTCATTAGTAATAATAATTAATATGTTATATATTAATTATAATAACTTTTCTAATATACTTCTTAATAAAATATTTCAAGTTTATATGTTAAATTAACCCTTAAAAGTTTGGCCACTAGGGGTCCTCCTTCTGGTTCTAGTAAAAGTAAGGAAATGCAGGTTGAACCTCAGCTCAGCACAGTGTATAGAGTTTATAGAGCTGAGTAGACAGACTGGGAACACCTCTTCCCAGTCTGTGAAGCTGACTGAGACTGAGCAGAAGATACAGAACAATATCAAGGTAAAAAAATAAAAAGCTAAGAAGAATTAAGGCAGGTGGCAGTTTATCATACTGGGAGGAGTGAACTGGGAGGAAAATTTAACAAGCTCATTATGACATGTATTCTTTAAACACCCTTTGACTTTTTTTTTTGAAGACGTTAGAAGGTTCAAATGTTTCACAGCAAATTTTCCACATTTTCACAAAATTTCAAAATCAGATTTTTTTAGAGACCCAATCCAGTTCTGAAGTGAATTTCAGTGGCCCTTTTTGGTTAGAAGACCCCTATAATACTCCATTTTAAAAACGACACCCTTCAAAGTAATAACAATAAGAATAACATTTATGAAGTTTATTAACCCTTTTGGTGTTTCACAGAAACTAAAAGTGTAGGCAGATTAAAAATAAATTAATCAATTAAATTATTGTGGATATTACATTTAAGCCATTTTTTCCGTAAAACAATGGGTGCTGACAGAGAAAGTCTATTCAATATTTATTCCCCTACTACTGACATTTTTTGAAACCTAATATGTGACCCTTGTGTGCCACTTGATCACACAGCCCCTGACGAAGCCTTAGGCTAGGTTCAGACTACGGAATTTCCGCCGGAATTTTCACTTTGAAATTTCCGGCAGAAATTCTGCTTACTATAATGCATAGTGTAGTGAATGGTTTTCCGTTCACAAATTCACACTTCGGAATTTGTGAAGCGGAAAATCCGGATGAAAAATCTGCTAGAAAATTTCCGTCTGAAGAAAGGGGTTGCTCTTTCTTCAGGCGGAAATCCTAACGGAACACATAGCAGTCTATAGGAGACTGCAGTGTCCGAGCGGACCTAGCGCCGACCAATTCAGTCGGCGCAGGCGGAACGCGGAATCTCCGGGCGGAAATTTTCTGCCCGGAGATTCCGTAGTCTGAACCTAGCCTTAAGCTAAGTTTCCACTTGTTTTTTTCCCCTGCGTTTATTTGTGTAAAAAAAAAGCCAGAAAAAAACGCCAGTGCAATTTCCCGTGTCAATGTTTTTTCTGGCGTTTTTGCATTTAAGTGGAAATAGCATTTTTTTTTTTTTAAATTTGTTGGGTACCAAAAAATTAAAAATAAAAATAAAAAAGGATGCAGTAGGGATGAGAAAAAAAATGTATTTAACAAAACTTTTATTTTTTATAACAAAATTTTTATTAATCTTTAAAAAAGTGTGTTTGTTTTTCACTTTTTTCTAATTTTTTTTTTTTAGGTATGACTACAACTCCCAGCATGGATCAGACTGTTCCATGATGGGAGTAGTAGTACCTGTACTAATAGACTTATCACCCCGGATGTCACTCTTGACACCCGATGCAATCGTCCTATCTATTGCAGAGATGTGGAGCGGCTCTCTACAGCGCTCGCATCTCTTTACTATACTCCGGCCATTCATATTTTCCGCCCAGAATGGGGATTGGCTGGATGGTTGCAGCCAATCACCACTCTCAGAGGGAAATATGAATGAGTGATGCTCTATTCATATCACTGGCCGGAGTATAGTGCAGGGATGCGAGCGCTGTAGAGAGCCACTCCGCATCTCTGTAATAGACAGGACGATCGCATAGGGTGTCAGGAGTGACATCTGCTGTGATCTGTCCTTAACTGCAGGTACTACTACTCCCAACATGGAGCACACTCTTTTTTAATGGTACCCTATGAAATGTTAAAAAAGGTATCTCCATCACTTTTTTGGATCGCTAAAGTCCAAAAAAGAATAAAAACTGCCTGCAAAAATGCCAAAGTTAAAACCCACGTTTTTTACTTCCATAGACTTCTATGGGAGAAAAAAACACGATTTCAGGGAAAAATACGCCATAGGCTCAACATGCTGCGACTTTGCAAAACCACCAAGGAGCTGAAAAACACCAAAAGGATTTAAAAAACGTTTTTTCATTGATTTACAGCTAACATCTTGCCAAAAAGAAACCAAGTGGAAACTTAGCCTTAGAGGACCGAAATGTTTGTTGGAATACATATGTACTGGATGAGGGTATTGTATATGGCAGTTTTTTTTTTTTTTTTATATCAACTGGCTCCAGAAAGTTAAACAGATTTGTAAATGACTTCTATTAAAAAATCTTAATCCTTCCAGTAATTATCAGCTACTGAAGTTGAGTTGTTGTTTTCTGTCTGACAACAATGCTCTCTGCTGACATCTCTGTTTGTCTCTGGAACTGCAGAGTAGAAGGTGTTTGCTATGGGGATTTGCTTCTACTCTGGACAGTTCCCGAGACAACTGTAATCAGAGAGCACTTAGACAGAAAAGAACAACTCAACTTCAGCAGCTCATAAGTACTGAAAGGATTAAGATTTTTTTTAATAGAAGTAATTTACAAATCTGTTTATCTTTCTGGAGCCATGTTTTTTCCTGGATAACCCCTTTAACTTTTGAGTCCATCAGCATTGTAATCATGTCTATGAGTAGTGTTGTGCGCAAATATTTGCATTTTGAATTTTTATTGCGAATATCGCAAATTTGCGAATATTTTCGCTATATATTCGAAATGACAAATATTCGCTTTTTCCGCATGTGCGCATATTCGTATATGCGCATATTCGCATATGTGCATATTTGCATATATGAATATTCGTATATTCCTTCTTTTCACTTTTGGGCCAACTAAAATGATGCAAATACACTTGTCAGAGGTTATCAACAACATCCCTAGCAACCAATAGTAAAGTTGCCCACCCCCCTCACTGTTTTCTTCCTCGAATACGCGAATATGCGAATATAACGAATATGCAAAATCTGCGAATATAGGACGAATATTCGTCTATATATTCGCAAAATATCACAAATTCAAACATGGGCAATGCCGCTCATCTATGAGGACTTTGGCACTTTATACATACAAAAAGTGCATTGACATATTCTGAGAGTCATAATATTTTTTTTTTCACCACATAATTGTGTGAGGACTTCACTGTTGGATGAGTTGATGTTTTTATTGGTTACTACTTTTAGGGATATGTGATATTTTCATAGCTTTTTATTCCAGTTTTAAAGGCAGGATTAACAAAAAAACAGCAATTTTGGGGAATTTTTAATTAGATTGTTTTTATTCCAGGTAAAGCACAGGACAATGTGTTCCAAGGGACTTCTTTCCTCTTCATCAAGTAAATAAACAACAAAACATGACCTACAACCTCTGCTGACATTCGTGACACAAGTGTAAACTGGTTGTAATTTTATCTGTTGATACATGTACATGTTCTGTTGCACATTTGTTTATGTAAGTGACCTTATGAAGGGGGGGGGGGGGGGGGAGTCCCTTAAAACACATTTTCCTGTTCTTTACCTGGGATAAAAATCATCTATCGTAATATACTGGCTATTGCTTCTGGTACCTGGAATAGTCATGGGTTGGCCCTGTTTTGAATATCCATTTTTTGCTACTGCTCTGTGATGCTGTCCTTTGCATATGACTCTCTACCTGTGTCCTCTGCCTTGACTACGGACTGACATTGGCTGCCTCCCGTGTAGCCCTATTGGATGTCCAACTTTGATTTAATGAAAAACTGGTTTTGGGGTGACGCCTGTAGCACGATGAGGTGAGTGAGTGCATCAACTTTACCATTTTGTATTCAACCATACTCCTCAGATAACAGCATTTAGAGTCCAATATTCTTTCTTTTTCCTTTTTCAACTTTATATTGGTTTAAAATTTATTAAATTAATTAATGAATTTAATGTATTTATGGAAGGGGACCAGCATTTAATTCCTCCTATGTTGTCACATGGTTGTCTTCCTAGGCGCTCAAGTTGTCCCCACCCGACAAACCCCAAACTACCTCATTTTCTCTTTACCAGGTATGTCCCCTTATTCAGGCTTAGCCACACGGTTGGCCAAGGTACTCCACAATTTCTTATTTTATTTATTTATTACCGTAATTTATTTTTGTATTGTCTCAGAAGGGAACTGGATTTTATGATCTCCTGATTGCAGGTAAAAATCTATATTACAGTATCTTATTCCTGTCAGTGTAAGGCCTCTTTCACACTACCATTGTGACAGTGTGACGGCTGTCGGGGCCTGCGAGTAAAATAGCGGAAGAAAAAATACGGTTTGTGCCGTCTTTTTCTCCTGCTATTCCCCTGAAAAACTTGCCAAAAAAAAAAAAGAGAGAATTTGACGGCCGTTCTTGACAGGTTGCAACAGCAGTGTGAAAGGCATAGCTGATAAAACACTTCCTCAGGCCACCATTGACACCCTGCAATCACTTTTTAGGGTGCCGATGAGGAACAGAGGGGGCTCCCTACTTCTGTAATGCTTCTAGATGCCACAGTCAGTGCAACATCTAGTCTAAAAGGTTAATTGTCATGAACGAAGCTCCACTCCTGACAGTTGTGTCGAGAGCCTGTAAATACATGGCAGTCGTCTCCTGCCATGGATGACACCAGTACAGGAGTCTGTGCAACTGTATCTCAAGGTCGCACCTGTACATCATTATGTGTTAAGAGGTTAAATTTATTTGGAGTATTTGTTTAAAAAACACATTTGCCTCACTAACCCCAGAAATGCAGATCATACATTGGAATTCTGTAGACTGTATATGATCGGATTTATCATTGGAATAAGAGTTGAATACACTATATGGAAGACTAAATTCAGAAAATCAGAGTAAGTGGGTATCATACACTCTACTAAGCTTGTCCCAAAGTAAATGATGATGACGGTGAGGTGGGAGGAGCAGGTGGAGAAGGCTTTTTTTTTTTGGTTTTCTTTTAACTTCATACTGAAGATAACGGAGAAAACGTTTACATAGGACATAAGAGTGCACAACAATGGAATAAACACAAATATCAAAACTTCTATTCCGGCAACTGCAAAAAACATTTCTGTACATGTGCAACTAGTCTTTGTTAATGACTTAACATCACAGAAGAACTGGTGGATAATGTTGGAGTGACAGGAGGTCATGTATAAAGCTGTTGTGACAAGCATTAGAGAGTTTATAAAGGCCACTGCCCAAATCCCAATTGTTTAGTCTTGAGAAGAGACGTTTAAGGGGGGGATATGATAAACGTATATAAGTATATAAATGGCCCATACAAAAAATATGGAGAAAAACTGTTTCAGGTTAAACCCCCCCAAAGGACGAGGGGGCACTCCCTCCATCTGGAGAAGAAAAGGTTTAGTCTAAAGGGTTGACACGCCTACTTTACCGTGAGGACTGTGAATTTATGGAACGGTCTACCTCAGGAACTGGTCACAGCAGGAACAATTAGCAGCTTTAAAACAGGGTTGGATGCATTCCTGGAACAAAATAACATTAATGCTTATGCAGAATTATAAAACTACATCCCTTTCCCTTATCCCCTTACACCCTTCACTTCAATTCCCTGGTTGGATTTGATGGACGTATGTCTTTTTTCAACCATACTAACTATGATCAGGATACAGTTTCTCCGACTCAAGATACGATGATAATGTAAGGGGAGGCAGATAGCAACATATCGGTCATAAGCCATAATGAAGAGAAGAATATCTTCTGTGCCCGCGACAGTTGTGAAAAAAACCACTGCTTATAACATTGTGAGAAGGAAACAAAGTGATTCCCCGATAATAACATGTGCAGTAATTTAGGGACCGTGACCGATGTATAAAATATGTCTACAATGGACAAATTACAGATAAAGACATACATTGGTTTATGTAACTGAACATCCAGACATATGGCTGTGATAATGGAAGAATTGAGAAGAACTCCGACCAAATATATCAAGAAAAAGAAAGTAGTAATGAGCGGTTTATTCCTTGTCTGTCCAGAAAATGGTAAAATGTAAAAATACTCAACATTAGTCTCATTCTTCATTAGTATTTTATTAGAGGTATTTATTTTGGATGAACAGCCTTTTTGGGGAAACAAAAATTCTCAAATTCCTATAAATTAAAAAAAAAATGTTTTAAATTGAGCATAATTCAAAAACGACAGAATTGTTGTATTTTTAAACCACCTCCCCCCAAAAAAGGTAAAGACACTGATCAAAAAGTCACACAGTCATATCAAATTATATCCATAAAAGGGTATGGGTATGTTCACACAGTGTAAAAAGAAGTTTCAAAAGAACCCTGAAAAGAAACACAGTTTCCAATTGACTTCAGAAGGGAATGTTCAAAAACACATCACTTCTTTCAGGGCTGATTTTGAAGATAATTTAGAAGTTAATGGGTGCAGAAGCTGATTTTGTGCTGTTTTTACAGCTTTGTTTGGAATTTCTTTTTACACTGTGTGAACATACCCTAAATGTTTTTTTTCCCCACACAGCTCCATAAAGGGAAATATAAAACACTTGTGTGTCATTTTTTTTTTTTTTTAGACAGTCCTTCTATTATAACTAAATAGTAAAACTTATATTTACGGATGAGCGAACCGAATCTGACAAATCCGAATTCCTTACGAATTTCAGGAAAAATTTGCTTAATTAAACTCCATTTATTGCGGTCCAGACTTCAGGACATCTAAAATGGTGGATCCACATGTGAGGACATGGGGCAAGGAATCCTGGGAAGGCGGGAACAAGGGTAGGTGGGATGACCATGAATTACATGCAGGATGCAGCCTATCAGCAGCCAGTCACCCCTTTGATGTCACAGCCCAATATAATCGGCAGCCATATTGCGGCTAGTTACTTCAGCCTTTCACTGCAGAAAGATAGAGAGGGACAGACAGTGCTGTGTGTTGCACAGAAAAGCTTTTTTTCCAGCAGGGATTCACCTACTAGTCAAGTCAGTGTTCTGTTGCACATAGAGAGGGACAGAAAGCAGTGTGTGTTGCACAGAAAAGCACAGAACAGCTGCGATTTAGCTCAAGCGCAAGATAGGGAAGGGAGTGAGATTGAGAGAGAGAGAGAAGCACTGATAGGGAAGGGAGTGAGATTGAGAGAGAAAGTGCAATTTTGGGAGTAGTACTCGACTGTGTGCTGCAGCATTGGTGTGTACTGCTGGTGTTGTGCACAAATACTTTTTTAAGCGTACTGTAGCGCATTGTTCACCCCTGATAAGTGCATACCACATACGTTCATCTAAGTGGTGTACTGTTTTGTTCCCCCATCTGCAAGACGCAAGACATCTGTCACGATGCCGGCTGGCAGGTAGTGGATCCTCTGTGCCAGAGAGGGATTGGCGTGGACCGTGCTAGTGGATCGGTTCTAAGTCACTACTGGTTTTCACCAGAGCCCGCCGCAAAGCGGGATGGTCTTGCTGCGGCGGTAGTGACCAGGTCGTATCCACTAGCAACGGCTCAACCTCTCTGACTGCTGAAGATAGGCGCGGTACAAGGGAGTAGACAGAAGCAAGGTCGGACGTAGCAGAAGGTCGGGGCAGGCAGCAAGGATCGTAGTCAGGGGCAACGGCAGGAGGTCTGGAACACAGGCTAGGAACACACAAGGAAACGCTTTCACTGGCACAATGGCAACAAGATCCGGCGAGGGAGTGAAGGGGAAGTGAGGTATAAATAGGGAGTGCACAGGTGAACACACTAATTGGAACCACTGCGCCAATCAGCGGCGCAGTGGCCCTTTAAATCGCAGAGACCCGGCGCGCGCGCGCCCTAGGGAGCGGGGCCGCGCGCGCCGGGACAGGACAGACGGAGAGCGAGTCAGGTACGGGAGCCGGGATGCGCATCGCGAGCGGGCGCTACCCGCATCGCGAATCGCATCCCGGCTGGAGACGGCATCGCAGCGCACCGGGTCAGTGGAGCTGCCCGGAGCGCTGCGGTAGCGAGAGAGAAGCGAGCGCTCCGGGGAGGAGCGGGGACCCGGAGCGCTCGGCGTAACAGTACCCCCCCCTTGGGTCTCCCCCTCTTCTTAGAGCCTGAGAACCTGAGGAGCAGACTTTTGTCTAGGATGTTGTCCTCAGGTTCCCAGGATCTCTCTTCAGGTCCACAGCCCTCCCAATCCACTAAAAACAACCTTTTTCCTCTGACCGTCTTGGAGGCCAGTATCTCTTTCACTGAGAAGACGTCAGAAGAACCGGAGACAGGAGTGGGAGAAACTAATTTGGGAGAGAAACGGTTGATGATGAGTGGTTTAAGAAGAGAGACATGAAAGGCATTAGGAATACGGAGAGAAGGAGGAAGAAGAAGTTTGTAAGAGACAGGATTAATTTGGCACAAGACTTTGAAAGGACCAAGATAGCGTGGACCCAGTTTGTAACTGGGGACACGAAAGCGGACATATTTAGCGGAGAGCCATACCTTGTCTCCGGGAGCAAAAATGGGGGGAGCTCTTCTTTTCTTATCGGCAAACTTTTTCATGCGAGATGAAGCCTGTAAAAGAGAATCTTGGGTCTCTTTCCATATGGTGGAAAGATCACGAGTCACTTCATCTACAGCGGGCAAACCAGAGGGCAAGGGAGTAGGGAGGGGGGGAAGAGGGTGACGGCCGTACACCACGAAAAATGGGGATTTGGAGGAAGATTCAGAGACTCTAAAGTTATACGAGAATTCGGCCCATGGTAGAAGATCTGCCCAATCATCCTGGCGGGAGGAAACAAAATGTCGTAAATAATCACCCAAGACCTGGTTAATTCTTTCTACTTGTCCATTGGATTGAGGATGATATGCAGAAGAAAAGTTTAATTTAATCTTGAGTTGTTTACAGAGAGCCCTCCAGAATTTTGACACAAATTGGACGCCTCTATCCGAGACTATCTGTGTGGGCAACCCGTGAAGACGAAAAATGTGTACAAAAAATTGTTTAGCCAACTGAGGCGCTGAAGGAAGACCAGGAAGAGGGATGAAATGTGCCATCTTGGAGAATCGATCAACGACCACCCAAACAACAGTGTTGCCACGGGATGGGGGTAGGTCTGTAATAAAATCCATACCAATCAGAGACCAAGGCTGTTCGGGGACAGGCAGAGGATGAAGAAAGCCAGCGGGCTTCTGGCGAGGAGTCTTATCCCGGGCACAGACAGTGCAGGCTCGCACAAAGTCCACGACATCCGTCTCCAGAGTCGGCCACCAATAGAAGCGAGAGATGAGTTGCACAGATTTCTTGATGCCCGCATGGCCTGCGAGATGGGAGGAGTGACCCCATTTGAGGATTCCGAGGCGTTGGCGTGGAGTGACAAAGGTCTTCCCTGGAGGAGTTTGCCTGATGGAGGCTGGAGAAGTGGAAATCAGGCAGTCAGGAGGAATGATGTGTTGCGGAGAGAGTTCAACTTCCGAGGCATCCGAGGAACGAGAGAGAGCATCGGCCCTAATGTTCTTATCGGCAGGCCGAAAGTGAATTTCAAAATTAAATCGGGCAAAGAACAGAGACCACCTGGCCTGGCGAGGATTCAGCCGTTGGGCAGACTGGAGATAGGAGAGGTTCTTGTGATCGGTGTAAATAATAACTGGAAATCTTGATCCCTCCAGCAGATGCCTCCATTCCTCAAGTGCTAATTTAATGGCTAGAAGCTCTCGATCCCCGATGGAGTAATTCCTCTCCGCCGGAGAGAAGGTCCTAGAAAAAAAACCACAAGTAACAGCATGCCCGGAAGAATTTTTTTGTAGAAGGACCGCTCCAGCTCCTACAGAGGAGGCATCAACCTCCAATAGGAAGGGTTTAGATGGGTCAGGTCTGGAGAGCACAGGAGCCGAAGAAAAGGCAGACTTGAGCCGTTTAAAGGCGTCTTCCGCTTGAGGAGGCCAAGACTTGGGATTGGCATTTTTTTTGGTTAAAGCCACGATAGGGGCCACAACGGTAGAAAAATGTGGAATAAATTGCCTGTAATAATTGGCGAACCCCAAAAAACGTTGGATAGCACGGAGTCCGGAGGGGCGTGGCCAATCTAAGACGGCAGAGAGTTTGTCTGGATCCATTTGTAGTCCTTGGCCAGAGACCAAGTATCCTAGGAAAGGAAGAGATTGGCATTCAAACAGACATTTCTCTATCTTGGCATAAAGTTGATTGTCACGAAGTCTCTGAAGAACCATACGGACATGCTGGCGGTGTTCTTCTAGATTGGCAGAAAAAATCAGGATATCGTCCAGATATACAACAACACAGGAGTATAAGAGATCACGAAAAATTTCATTAACAAAGTCTTGGAAGACGGCAGGGGCGTTGCACAGGCCAAAGGGCATGACCAGATACTCAAAGTGTCCATCTCTAGTGTTAAATGCCGTTTTCCATTCATCCCCCTCTCTGATGCGGATGAGATTATAAGCACCTCTTAAGTCCAGTTTGGTAAAGATGTGGGCACCTTGGAGGCGATCAAAGAGTTCAGAGATGAGGGGTAGGGGGTAGCGGTTCTTTACCGTGATTTTATTAAGACCGCGGTAGTCAATGCAAGGACGTAGAGAGCCATCTTTTTTGGACACAAAGAAAAATCCGGCTCCGGCAGGAGAGGAGGATTTACGGATAAAGCCTTTTTTTAAATTTTCCTGGATGTACTCCGACATAGCAAGAGTCTCTGGGGCGGACAGAGGATAGATTCTGCCCCGGGGTGGAGTAGTGCCCGGGAGGAGGTCAATAGGACAATCATAAGGCCTGTGAGGAGGTAGAGTCTCAGCTTGTTTTTTGCAAAAAACATCCGCAAAGTCCATATAGGCCTTAGGGAGACCGGTTACAGGGGGAACCACAGAGTCACGGCAAGGGGTACTGGGAACCGGTTTTAGGCAGTCCTTGAAACAAGAGGGCCCCCAACTCTTGATCTCCCCAGTGGACCAATCCAGGGTTGGGGAATGGAGTTGAAGCCAGGGTAGTCCAAGGAGGATTTCGGAAGTGCAATTGGGGAGGACCAAAAATTCAATCTTCTCGTGATGAGGTCCGATGCACATTAGAAGGGGCTCCGTGCGGAGACGTATGGTACAGTCCAATCTTTCATTGTTTACACAATTGATGTAGAGGGGTCTGGCGAGACTGGTCACTGGGATGTTGAACCTGTTGACGAGAGAGGCCAAAATAAAATTTCCTGCAGATCCGGAATCCAAGAAGGCCATAGTAGAGAAGGAGAAGGCAGAGGCAGATATCCGCACAGGCACAGTAAGACGTGGAGAAGCAGAGTAGACATCAAGGACTGTCTCACCTTTGTGCGGAGTCAGCGTACGTCTTTCCAGGCGGGGAGGACGGATAGGACAATCCTTCAGGAAGTGTTCGGTACTGGCACAGTACAGGCAGAGATTCTCCATGCGGCGTCGTGTCCTCTCTTGAGGTGTCAGGCGAGACCGGTCGACCTGCATAGCCTCCACGGCGGGAGGCACAGGAACGGATTGCAGGGGACCAGAGGAGAGAGGAGCCGGGGAGAAAAAACGCCTTGTGCGAACAAAGTCCATATCCTGGCGGAGCTCCTGACGCCTTTCGGAAAAACGCATGTCAATGCGAGTGGCAAGATGGATGAGTTCATGTAGGTTAGCAGGGATTTCTCGTGCGGCCAGAACATCTTTAATGTTGCTGGATAGGCCTTTTTTAAAGGTCGCGCAGAGGGCCTCATTATTCCAGGATAATTCTGAAGCAAGAGTACGGAATTGTACGGCGTACTCGCCAACGGAAGAATTACCCTGGACCAGGTTCAACAGGGCAGTCTCAGCAGAAGAGGCTCGGGCAGGTTCCTCAAAGACACTTCGAATTTCCGAGAAGAAGGAGTGTATAGAGGCAGTGACGGGGTCATTGCGGTCCCAGAGCGGTGTGGCCCATGACAGAGCTTTTCCAGACAAAAGGCTGACTACGAAAACCACCTTAGACCTTTCAGTAGGAAACTGGTCCGACATCATCTCCAAGTGCAGGGAACATTGGGAAAGAAAGCCACGGCAGAATTTAGAGTCCCCATCAAATTTATCCGGCAAGGATAGTCGTAGACCAGAAGCGGCCACTCGCTGCGGAGGAGGTGCAGGAGCTGGCGGAGGAGATGATTGCTGAAGCTGTGGTAGTAGCTGCTGTAGCATCACGGTCAGTTGAGACAGCTGTTGGCCTTGTTGCGCTATCTGTTGTGACTGCTGGGCGACCACCGTGGTGAGGTCGGCGACAACTGGCAGAGGAACTTCAGCGGGATCCATGGCCGGATCTACTGTCACGATGCCGGCTGGCAGGTAGTGGATCCTCTGTGCCAGAGAGGGATTGGCGTGGACCGTGCTAGTGGATCGGTTCTAAGTCACTACTGGTTTTCACCAGAGCCCGCCGCAAAGCGGGATGGTCTTGCTGCGGCGGTAGTGACCAGGTCGTATCCACTAGCAACGGCTCAACCTCTCTGACTGCTGAAGATAGGCGCGGTACAAGGGAGTAGACAGAAGCAAGGTCGGACGTAGCAGAAGGTCGGGGCAGGCAGCAAGGATCGTAGTCAGGGGCAACGGCAGGAGGTCTGGAACACAGGCTAGGAACACACAAGGAAACGCTTTCACTGGCACAATGGCAACAAGATCCGGCGAGGGAGTGAAGGGGAAGTGAGATATAAATAGGGAGTGCACAGGTGAACACACTAATTGGAACCACTGCGCCAATCAGCGGCGCAGTGGCCCTTTAAATCGCAGAGACCCGGCGCGCGCGCGCCCTAGGGAGCGGGGCCGCGCGCGCCGGGACAGGACAGACGGAGAGCGAGTCAGGTACGGGAGCCGGGATGCGCATCGCGAGCGGGCGCTACCCGCATCGCGAATCGCATCCCGGCTGGAGACGGCATCGCAGCGCACCGGGTCAGTGGAGCTGCCCGGAGCGCTGCGGTAGCGAGAGAGAAGCGAGCGCTCCGGGGAGGAGCGGGGACCCGGAGCGCTCGGCGTAACAACATCCTAACAATGGGAAGGCATTTTTGCATGCACTTCAGCCACTCGTACACTGCAAAGCACACCCTCCTTGAGCTGCAGAGTTAAAATGGCATCTATCAACATAGTCTGATTTGCGAAGTTTACAAATTTAGGAATTCCACCCTCCATATGTTGGACCGACTATACAAACAGAGAAAAGCCATCGTTGATTTCTTTATGATCCAAGCAGATAGGGGGACTGCCCTGTGTAACTTCAATGTGAACCAGTGGCAGCTCATACGTCACCTCCTGCTCAGGCCTTTTGAGGAAGTCACATTATTAGTCAGTTGCCAGGATTACGGGATGAACAATGTCATTCCACTGCTTCATCTACTACAAAACATGTTGGAAACAATGACTGGTCAGGGCACTGGAGACGTGGCACCTACATCTCATGGCCACATGAGCCCTGTGGGGGCTGAACTGGAGGAGGAGGGGCACAGTGGAGCACAGTTTAGGTTTCACGAGATGGGTGGTTTTTCTAGTCATCTGACAGGAGAGGAGGAGCAGGAGCAGCTAGAGAAGCTAGAGGATTATAAGGAAGGCGAGACAGAGGACCCAGACACACCGTAGCAGTATGCAGTGGAGATGGAGGCAGGGAGTCCCTCTGAGTCACTTGAACAATTTGCACGATGCATGCTCACTTGCTTGCGTAGTGACCGCCAAATTGTCACCATTCAGCAACGGGATGACTTCTGGCTCTCCACCTTATTGGATCCTCGCAAGCGCCACAAAATGGGGCCATATTTACACCCACTGAGAGGGAGGACAAACTGACCAACTACAGACACCTCCAATGTAGTCAGTTGTCTGATGCCTATCTGCGTCCTCGTCCATCCTCTCGCAGGTCTGAATCGGGGGACCCTCTGCACTCACCTCCCACTGCCATGGCTGCTGGGGAGGGGTGGGGTGGCAGGAGCAGCACCAGCTCCATCAGCAGCAGCCTGAGTCTACAGTCACTGATGAGTAGCTTTCTTCGCCTGCATAGTGAAGCAACTCATCAGCAGCAGGTTGACCTGGAGCAGGACCTGAACCAGCAGGTGGTGGCATACCTTGACATGGCCATGCCAATACACCTTGAAGATCCGCTGGACTTCTGGGCAGCCAAACTTGATTTGTGGCCACAACTAGCAGAGTTTGCCCTGGAAAAGGTTTCCTGCCCGGCCAGTAGTGTGCCATCAGAGCAGGTGTTTAGTGCGGCAGGGGCCATAGTAACCCCAAGGAGAACTCGTCTGTCCACAAAAAATGTGGAGAGACTGACCTTTGTGAAGATGAATCAGGCATGGATCAGCCAGGATTTCCACCCACCAATGCCTGATGCATCAGAGTAGATTGACCATGGTGCCACACCAACACTTCACAAATATGGTTAATAGTGCCAAACATGTTTAAGGTGCTGCTCCCCAGTTACATACATTCCTCACCATCAGACCACAAATAAGTATTGAGGATATGCATTAGCCAAAACTTTACATTTGTACTCAAATGTTTTTTTAAATCAAACAAAAGGAAAGGTGTGCAAAAATCACCATGTGCCACCTACACCACCAAGTATTGATACAAAGACCTCTAAAAGGTGGAAGGGAACAATGTTTGGTCCATTGTAACCGGTGGGGGTAAACACTTCCCCTGTAAGGCCCTACTCTCGCATTATTAATTTACTTCTTTGCAAGTGTTACCCGCCCTAAAAAGCGCAGCCCCACACAGGAACCTCTTCCTATTTTTCCCTACAAATTCTGCCATTTCCCAGGGTTTTTATGTGAAAATAGAGAGATTTTCCTGCGTGGGGCTGCCCTTTTTAGGGTAACACTTGCCAAGAAGGGAATTAATAGGGCGAAAGTAGAGCCTTACAGGGGAAGTTTTACCCCCACCTGCTACAATGAACAATACGTTGTTCCCTTCCACCTTTTAAAGGAAAGTGTTACTCGTCTTAAAAAGGGCGGCCCCACGCAGGAACCAATCCCTATTTCTACCTAAAAACCCTGGGAAATGGCAGTGTTTGTAGGTGGAAAAAGGGAGAGGTTCCTGTGTGGGGCCACACTTTTTAGGGCGAGTAACACTTGCCATGAAGGGAATTAATAATGCGAGAGTAGGGCCTTACAGGGGAAGTTTTTACCCCCACTGGTTAAAATGGACCATACGTTGTTCTCTTCCCACTTTTAGACGTCTTTGCATCACATCAATACTTGCTGGTGTAGGTGGCACATGGTGTTTTCTGCACACCTTTCCTTTGGTTTGATTTAAGAAAAGATTTTGGGGCTGTATATTTTATCCTAAGCATATTATTAAAAGTTAAGTTTTACATAATGCATATCCTCAATACTTACTTGTGCACTCTAACACTTTTACAAAAGAGACCGTTTTCTTCTGCCTACCTGCCTCAGCTACTATTCTGATCCTGCCTCCTGCCTGATGCCACACATCTGATGCCAAGTTCTCCTTTTTTCAACCACCTTCGTCACTGAGTACTGGTATTCCCACCCACCGTCACTTTCAGGACCCCTGATGCTGCTGCTGCCACCTCCAGGCTGTCTCATTTTGCCACCATATGTTCTCCTCATGCTGATGCCGGCTCCAAGCTGTCTCATACTGCCTCCATATGTTTTTTCCTCATGCTGCTGCCACCTGCAGGCTGTGTCATTCAGCCACTATATGCCCTCCTCATCCTGCTGCCGCTTCCAGGCTGTGTTATTCAGCCAATATATGGTCTTTTCATGCTGCCACCAACTCCAGGTTGTGTCATTCAGCCACTATATGGTGTTCTCTTGCTGCCGCCACCTTCAGGCTGTGTCATTCAGCCCCTTTCTGTTCTCCTCATGCTGCCGCCACCTCCACGCTGTGTAACTCAGCCACTATATGTTCTCCTCATGCTGTCGTCAACTCCAGGCTGTGTCATTCAGCCACTATATGTTCTCTTCATGCTGCCGCTACCTCCTTTACTTTGTCATTCAGCCACTATATGTTCTCCTCATGCTGCCGCCACCTCAACGCTGTGTCATTCAGCCACTATATGGTCTCCTCATGCTGCCGCCAACTCCAGGCTGTGTCAATCAGCCATTATATGGTCTCCTCATGCTGCCGCCAACTCCAGGCTGTGTCATTCAGCCACTATATGTTCTCCTCAAGTTGGCGCCACCTCCATGCTGTGTCATTCAGCCACTATATGGTCTCTTCATGCTGCCGCCACCTCCACGCTGTGTCATTCAGCCACTATATGTTCTCCTCATGCTGTCACAAACTCCAGGCTGTGTCACTCAGCCACTGTGTGGTCTCCTTATGCTGCCGCCACCTCCACACTGTGTCATTCAGCCACTATATGTTCTCCTTATGCTGTCGCTAACTCCAGGCTGTGTCATTCAGCCACTATATGTTTTCTCAATGCCGCTGCCACCTCCATGCTGTGTTATTCAGCCACTATATGGTCTCCTCATGCTGCCACCAACTCCAGGCTGTGTCATTCAGCCACTATATGTTCTACTCATGCTGCCGCCACCTCCACGCTGTGTCATTCAGCCACTATATGTTCTCCTCATGCTGCCACCACCTCTACGCTGTGTCATTCAGCCACTATATGGTCTCCTCATGCTTCAGCCACACACTCCAGGCTGTGTCATTCAGCCACTATGTGGTCTCTTCATGCTGCCGCCAACTCCAGGCTGTGTCATTCAGCCACTACATGTTCTCCTCATGCTGCCGCCACTTCCACGCTGTGTCATTCAGCCACTATATGTTCTCATCATGCTGCCGCCACCTCCACGCTGTGTAATTCAGCCACTACATGTTCTCCTCATGCTGTCGCCATCTCCAGGTTGTGTCATTCAGCCACTTTATGTTCTCTTCATGCTGCCGCTACCTCCTTTGCTTTGTCATTCAGCCACTATATGTTCTCCTCATGCTGCTGCCACCTCCACGCTGTGTCATTCAGCCACTATATGTTCTCCTCATGCTGCTGCCACCTCCACACTGTGTCATGAAGCCACTAAATGTTGTCCTCATGTTGTCGCAAACTCCAGGCTGTGTCATTCAGCCACTATGTGGTCTCCTCATACTGATGCCACCTACAGGCTCTGTCATTGTACCACCATGTGACATGTGACTCCTTGCTAGATTTGGTCTTTTGTAACCACACTATTTATTCAAAGTAAACACTGGGGCCCGGGACATTAAACTTGGGAGTGCAAAATTAAATAAAAATTTCAAAATCTTAAGTAAAAATTTCAAAAAATCGATGTAATCTTTTCAAGACTGAGGCCCTATGGTCGTTGACGTCATATAATAGCTGTGGAATTACCACAAGAATCCAATGAAACAGTTTGGAGCGATAACAGTGAACCATAACTGATTAAATGAAACATTTGCAGTTCGACAAAGAGTAAGAAAGTGGGGGGGGAGGCGGGGGTGCTGAGAGGCACGGGCTGGAACAGATGGTAGCTCGCCTCGCTGTGGACTGCCAGCTTGATGCTCATCAGAATAAGTAAAAATTATAAAAAAAATCTATTTATTCTCTTCAATTTTGATGCCATAAGGTCCCCCTGCTGCCACATCCAGACGCTCTGCAGCATTGATTTTAACAGCGATGCCTGTAATCTGCATGTCTCACTAACAGCACACTCCCAAGGCAAAGGACAAGGCAAAGTGTTCTACACCCCTATTGAGGCTCTCTGTAGGCCAGAAAGAGCCATTTATTATAGCGAATCACCGCAATTCAATTCAGAACAAAACAAATTTTGGGGGTAAAATTCGTGAAATCGGATGAATCAAATTTAAATAAATTTCGCTCATCTCTACTTATATTAAAAAAAAGTCAAAGTGAAAATTTTTTTTAATTATTACAGTAATGGAATAAAACTATAATGTTTTCTTTTTCCACATGAGAAACAATGTAAATGTAAAAAAATTCACAGCTTTTACATTAGTACTTAAAAAAGAGGCAATAAAAGTTACATTCGATGGAAAAAAAAATTAGGAACAAAAGCTTAGAATCAATTCAGGGGGATAGGGGTTAAAATAAAATGGCCAAACTGAATTTATTCTGTCAGTATTGTAACTAGCTAGTGTATAAGGGGTTACATTTAAGTGTACATTTGAGCATATTGTGATGTTTATCTCATCCGAATCCATTTTCCTATTCATCAGGGAAGCGTTCACTTCATCATTACTGCATAGAACAGTAAAGTGTCACAAAAGGCTCCATTCCTCATGGAAATATTTTCTACCAGTAAATATGTTTTCAGAAAATTATTACCATCACATGCACATGGTAAGGTGGTAATTTTAGATGTACTTTTAATTTAATTCAATTACATTTTTATAATGATGACAATAACCTGAGGAGACATGTGAAGCTCTTATACTCATTCAAAGTTCTACCAATAGATTCCATTGTTGCTTTACATTAAAAATAATAACGGGGGCGTGGCTTACCATGCGTGCTGAATTGTCGCTTCTCTGCAGAGCTCCGCCGCCGGACAGTCGAACGGGACCGTTCCCGCAGACACCATGGGGACCCGCCGCTCCAAAAAGGGCAATAATAATAGAAAAAAATATAAGCAAGCAAAGGAAAATGTCCAGCGCCAACTCCTTGCCAAACGTTGCACTTTATTAATTGAAACCTCGGTACACAGTCAGTATTAGACACAGGTGACGCGTTTCGACCATCACCAACAGACCTTAGTCAAACAAATTGTCCATGTACAAATGAATCTTTAAATGGAGAGCAAGGTGATTGCTCTGCCCCCAAGGGCAGTACAAGCCTTGCATTCCTTCTCCAAGCCTAGTCAGGCAGGTGGATCCTGGTCCCAATTAGGCCAGGCACACCTACACTGATATGGCTAGGATTCTCCACACACAAAAAAATATAAAAATAAAAACACAGTTAGAATGCGACAGACCAACGAATGGTGGATGCCACACACATGTATCAAGCCGGAGCACCTTCCACAAAGTATTTCTCCACCATTCTCGAAAAAAACGCTTGTTAATAAGCATGTAGTGTGAACTGGGTTCTAAAAACCAATTGGTATGAATTGATTGCAGCACCAACATTGACAACCGCACTAGCCGTTGCTTGTATAAAGTTGCCATACAGATAATAATTATATCATATCCTTGGATGTATGGGTGCTGCAGCCAATTCACACATTACATCATAATACAGAACAAACAGAACTATAAAATGAAGGTCTATAGGGTACTAAATATGTGGCATATGTTAATGAATAAATAAGTATGCATATGTTTTATGCTCGAAGTGAGTGTCTGTTATTAGTAATGTAAAATGGTATCAAAACGTTTGTTCAGGCCCCTGGAAAAATGGCTTCCTAATTTCAGGATCCAATAAACGTCACAATCCAATAGTTTCTTCTTTATGTCACCATCTCCAATGGGGGCTTTAACCCTTTACAGTGCCTGCAACATGAGAGACGCTGTGCTTCCATTGATACGTGTTATGAATTGAAGTGCGGCATGTCTGATATGTGCTTACGTCTATGCACCTTCAGGGGGTTTGTAGTGCACCCCACATACTGAACCTCACATTCACAACATATAAAGACATACACCACAAGGAATAATGTATTCCTGCAACCCATGAGAAGATTTGGAATATGTTTCCAGAAACCATGACAGTGCACAGGTAGCCAGAGAATATGGGATCACAGAGTAGAGTGATGTGACGTCTGCAGTTATCCACATTAGCCCATCTTGCCATGATATACTATCCATCATCTGTAATACATGTTCAGTATCTTTGATGTATCCTGGCATTTGGGCTATAAGTGGCTGCAGAGTCGCATCAACCCAGGAACACATCCTCTCGTTCAGTGATGAAATTCCAGCGACAATTGGTCTGAAGGGGGAGGAAACAATCCTTGTGGACCTTAGGTAGAGAATGGAATATAGGTGTCACAGGGCTGTCTATTATGAGATATTCTGCTTGTTTCCTAGTTAGGATTCGAGTCTACACACCCTGGTCCATAAGAAGTGTTAGTTCAGTTTTGAAGATTGATGTAGGATCCTTTGGCAAGGCCCTGTATGTATCAGTATCATGGAAAAAAATAATAATAATAATAATAATAAAAATTTAGAACAGTATTATAACATTTTATATTACATTTTCTAAATACATAGTTAAACATAATTCTTTTCCAGAAAGAAATGATTTATCTTACCCATGTAGTATAATACAGTAGTTGATGAAATTTACAATAAAATTTATCCTTCTCTTGTCCACTCACCAGTATAGTAACAGGAGGCTTGTCTGCAGCAAACGGGAGCAGAGTAAAGGATTTATATTGCGCTGGGACAATCCCGGTCGGATTATCATAGATTATAACTAACCCCTTAATGACCAAGCCCATTTTCACCTCAAGGACCAGGCCAATTTTATTTTTGCGTTTTCGTTTTTTCCTCCTCGCCTTCTAAAATCCATAACTCCTTTATATTTCTATGTACAGACCCATATAAGGGCTTATTTTTTGCGTGACCAATTGTACTTTGTAATGAAACCTCTCATTTTACCATAAAATGTACAGCGAACTCCCCAAAAAATTTTTAGGGAGGAAATTTAAATGAAAACCTAAATTTTGCATAATTTGGAGGGTTTTGTTTTCACACTGTACACTTTACAGTAAAAATGATAGGTGTTCTTTATTCTGTGGGTCAATACGATTAAAATGATACCCATGGCTAGATACTTTTATATTTTTTTACCGCTTAAAAAAAATCTAAAACTTTTTGTACAAAATCAGTAATCTAAAATCGCCCTATTTTAGCCACCTATAACTTTTTCATTTTTCTGTATATAGGGCGGTATGAGGGCTCATTTTTTGCGCCGTCATCTGTACTTTTTTTAGATACCACATTTGCCTATATAAAACTTTTAGGTCATTTTTTATAAATTTTTTTAATAAAATGTGACAAAAAAGCAGCCTTTGTGGACTTTTTTTTATTTTTTACGTTTACGCCATTCACCGTACGGGATCATTAACATTATATTTTGATAGTTCGGACATTTAGGCACCTGGGAATACCAAATATGTTTCTTAAAAAAAATTACGCTTTTTGGGGGTAAAACGGAAAAAATGGCCAATTTTCATTTTTATTGGGGGAGGGGATTTTTCACTTTTTTTTACTTTTTATTTTTACATTTTTCAAGTTTTTTATTACACTTTTTATGTCCCCATAGGGGACTATCTATAGCAATCGTTTGATTGCTAATACTGTGCAGTGCTATGCATAGGACACAGCACTGCTCAGTATTATCGGTGATCTTCTGCTCTGGTCTGCTCGATTATAAACCAGAGCAGAAGACCCCAGGAAACAGCTGGAGCTAGGTAAGGGGACCTCCGGCTGTCATGCTGGATGATCGGATCCCTGCGGCAGAGCTGCGGGCAATCCGATCATCCAATCAAAGTGCCGCAATGCCGCAGACTCCGTGATCTGTATTGATCACGGCATCGGAGGGGTTAATGGCGGACATCCACGCAATCGCGGATGTCGGCCATTACTGGTGGGTCCCCGGCTGCTGCTAGCAGCCGTAACCTGCCGTGTATGACGCGAGCACCCTTCCGATGCTCGCGGTCATACACAGGACGTAAATGTACGTCCTGGTGTGGGAAGTCCCGCCAAACCAGGACGTACATTTACGTCCGTGGTCGTTAAGGGGTTAACCATGAGGGACAAAGATGTTTTTCATCACATCTGCAAATTCTAAAAATGATCAAACTAAATAATATTTTTTTTTTCTACATTTTTATATAAACAGTTTTTATGAGGGAAGGACAATGCGCTAGAGTACGCATAAAAAAGTATGTGTGCACATCACCAGCAGTACACACCAGTGCTGCAGCACACAGTTGCTGTGTACTACACCCAAAATTGCACTTTCTCTCTCAATCTCACTCCCTTCCCTCCCTATCAGTGCTTCTAGGCAGGATTTTTGCTTGAGCTGAATCGCTGCTGTTCTGTGCAATACACTGTGCAACACACTGCTCTCTGTCCCTTCTGTAATAGAACTCTTTAGACAGTGACTGGGAGGTGAATCGCTGCAGTAAGAATGCTTTTCTGTGCAAAAGAACGCTGACTTGACTAGGAGGTGAATCACTTCTGGAAAAAAGTCTTTCTGTGCAACACACACTGTCTGTCCCCATCTATCTCTCTGCAGTGAAAGGCTGAAGTGACTGACCGCAATATGGCTGCCAATTATATAGGGCTGTGACATCACAGGAGTGGCTGGCTGCTGATAGGCTGCATGCTGCATGTGATTCAGGGCCATTCTTGTTCCCGTCTCCCCAGGATTCCGTGCCCCATGTGCTCACATGTGAATCCGCCATTTTAGATGCCCTGCAGCCTGGACCGCAATAAATGGAGTTTAAATAAGTGATTTTCGTGATAGAATTGCGGCGATATTCACATTCATTACTAATCAAATTTTTCCTGAAATTTGCTACAAATTCAGATTCGGCAGATTTGATTCACTCATCCCTTGCGACCACATTTCCCAATGTCATATCACAACCAGAGAGTTAGTGTGAAACTTGCTGGTGCAGACTGGGCAGCAACATTTCTGCTGTGGGGCTTTTCTCGCCAAGGCTTAGCAGAGGTAATACAACATGGCAGGGCTTGACTTTGCATTGCTGAAAGGAAGGAGAAGAGGAGTGTAAGCTTAGCTTTTCCCTGTAGGGGGGAGGCAAGATGTCTGTAGAGCAGAACCTGGGTGAGCAGGAGGAGGGTAGGCGGCAGGAGTCAGAAGTTGAACAGGATCGACGAAACCATGGAGGTGTCACTATTATTTCCTGGTCTTATTGCGGTGGAGGCTCGTTCTGCAGGATGTTGACCCAATGAGCTGTAAAAGGCATGTATTGGCCCTGGCCATAGCTATTACTCCAAGTATCTACAGTGGCATGCACTGTTCTGCACACAGACAACTGCATGGAGTGGCCCAACCTGTCCACCACATGATTGCGCAAAGTAGGGATGGCTTTTTTTTTTTTTGCAAAATAAGGGTGTCTAGGTATGCACCCCCTGGGCTGGGCACACCCCATTAGTTTCCTTAAAGGCCGTAAAGTCAAGAACATGGCATGGGAGGGCCTGCACAACCAACAACTTGGCCAGGTGCAAATCAGAAAAGGATTTCCACATGGCAGAATCCTGGACAGGTACACATCCACCTGACTGTGCCACTACTCTGTAAAGATTTTTTCTTGAGCCTACAGATTCAGCAGTGTCAAAGTCACCTGAGCTGATCAGATCAGCACGTCTGTTACGTTTTACAGGTGTTCTGGCCCTATCTCAATTACGCTCTTCTTTGCTGACAGTACCACCACCCTCCTGCTCTTAACAAGCCATCTTCTCCTCACCAGGTTCTCACGTCCTGTTTAACACTACATTGTCATCATCCAACTCCTCTCTGCATGAACTTCTGATGTCTAAAAATGGGCTCCTTGCTCTCCTTCACTATAAACACCATGATGCCTTACAATTCCCCCCATGCCAACCACCACCATTCCAACTAGTGCTATGCTCGGCCACTGCTTCCACCTCCACCTTACACAACTCCTAGACGAGGCTAATGCTATTCTTTTGCTTAGAAGTAGGGGGGAAGCAAAGACAGAGATCATGGTATAGATCTTAGGACAGACATTTCCACTGTACCACGTAACTGTAAATATTGAGAAATCCTTTGACACCTGCCTTAACTTCATACATTCAGACTTTTCTTCTTCCTCCTGAATAGACCTCAAATGATTCAACCTGTCCACAAGGGCCGTACTATCCTCTGAAACCATTCAACCGCACAACCACATAAAGTAAAAACTTTTGCTTGCTGACACAGCTGTTATTACTATTGTATACAGGGTGCTGCTGTTACCTGTAATGGTGCTGGTACTGTCACCAACATTCTTACTGGCAGAGAACATGGCAAGGGAGTTCTGTCCTATACCATTTAACAATTTCCTTACTGGCCTGATTTCTTTATTGAAAAAGATTTGGACGCTATTTTTATGTTTTTGGGGTGATATGTCACTCACCTACTATTCAACATTTATTCTCAAGGCTAGAAATGTGTATTGAAATGTGTAGTTAACCCCAGCTACAAATGCTCAGAAAATACACATATCTTGTCCTTAGATAGTTATGTCATGTTCAATCTCAATCCTTTTAAATGTGTAGTTATGTTAAACCCAGGTAGAAGTTATCATTATAGGGGCAGAGAACAGGGAGTTAGTGAGCCCTAACTGTCCCTCAACTGCTGTCCCTTCCTATTTCCTATCTGGCCTAAAGGACTGATCCTATACTGTGCTAAAGTGCATGGGCATAAGAGTAAAATAAAACAAACTGTACATGTCGGGAAACAAGTCAGGAACATAACAGGAATACTACAAAGCTACAAACAGATATACCAGGCAGGCTATAGCATACTAACTAACAGTTCAAGAACCAGGATCAAGATGAACAGCAAATATGATATGAACAGAACTATACATGAGGATAAGTATACAGAAGACAAAACCAGGAAATTCAGGGGATGAACAGGTTAACTGAATGTCAGAACATTAAATGGGTCAGGAAATCAAGAGCACTGTTAACACTGGACTCCGAACAAGAAACAAACTGTACACCCCATTCGAAACATGGAGGGACAACAATACTAAAGCCAAATAGGCTCCTAGCCAGCGGGCACACTCCCCATTGTAAACAGGATACTAGCCTAGTCAAAAAATCCAAGAATACACGAATACAGACACAAGACTAACTCACTCCTAGATAGACGGATTAACTCAAGGCTCAGATCACGAATCTATCCTAGGAGATCCAGGATCAAACAAGGGTCAGAACAGGACTAACAAAAAAATGCACAGTGTGAATACGGACTCAGAAAACATATGGAGCATACGGAGAACAAACAATACAAGAATACCAAAACCCAACAAAGTATTCAAACAAGGCAAGCTAAAACTGATATATATATGTAACAGGACAGTAAACCATGGTTAAGACTCAGGACATGTGCTCAGACATTGTGAACATAATGTAAACATGGTCAGAGTAACAGGTGTAATTAACAGCCCAGAGCATCACCCAAAGAGGCCTTAAATATTCTCCCAGTGCTGACGGGCAGGAAGGGAAACTCTTCCCAAACCAGGGAGAATAAACACAGAAACTGTTCATACATAAACATAATATCTGAACATTACCAAAATCAGAAAAATGCAAAATGCAGATAGACGGACATTACAGAAGTTCTATATGTTTGTTTAAACCCAGAAAACACACAATGCTTTAAAATGCGTAGTTATGTCACACCCAGGTTGTAATACGATATGCTCAATAATACCCATAAAGACACATAACTTAGCCTTTAATGGCTGTTCCATGTTTAGTTTCAAAGCTTTTAAATGAGTAATTATGTGAAACCCAGGTTGAAAAATTACATGTTTGATCAAACTCAAAAAATACAAGGAACTTGTCCTTAGATGACTATGCCATGTTCACTCTCAATGCTTTAAAGGAGATATATCGCACAGAAAAGCGTATCCCCTATCCAATGTATTACCAGAGATAGCCGAACGGCTCTCCCATAGAGATACATGGAGGTGGTATGTCGGCCACTGCTTCGTGCTGGGGTGGATGCACTCTGTGAGAGCTGGAGTCCCATGCAGGATGTCAATAGAATATATGATACTAAGAATGCTGTTAACCCCTTAAGGACCAAGCGTTTTTCTGTTTTTGCACTTTCGTTTTTTCCTCCTTACCTTTTAAAAATCATAACCCTTTAAATTTTGCACCTAAAAATCCATATGGGGCTTATTTTTTGCCCCACCAATTCTGCTTTGTAATGACATCAGTCATTTTACCCAAAAATCTACAGCGAAACGGAAAAAAAATCATTGTGCTACAAAATTGAAGAAAAATCACCATTTTGTTAATTTTGGAGGCTTCCGTTTCTACGGCGTACATTTTTCGATCAGTAAAAATTACACTTTATCTTTATTCTGTAGGTCCATACAATTAAAATGATACCCTACTTATATAGGTTTCATTTTGTCGTACTTTTGGAAAAAATCATAACTACATGCACGAAAATGAATACATTTAAAATTGTCCTCTTCTGACCCCAATAACTTTTTTGTTTTTCCGCATACGGGGTGGTATGAGGGCTCATTTTTTGCGCCATGATCTGAAGTTTTAATCAGTACCATTTTACTTTTGATCAGACTTTTTGATCGCTTTTTATTCCTTTTTTATAGTATGAAAAGTGACCAAAAATATGCAATTTTGGACTTTGGAATTTTTTTGCGCGTACTCCATTGACCATGCGGTTTAATTTACAATATATTTTTATAGTTTGGAAATGTACTAATGTGGCGATATCATATATGTTTATGTTTATGATGGTTATATATTTTTTACATGGAATTTGGGAAAAGGGAGGTGATTTTAACTTTTAATAAGGAAGGGGTTAATGTGTGAGTTTTTAACCTTTTTTTTAACCTTTTTTTTTACACTTTTAGTCCCCTTAGGGGACTTTTAGAAGGAATCATTTGATTCCTCATACAGATCAATGGGGTTACATACAATCCCATTGATCTGTGTGCTCTTCGCTCGATTGATAAAGCCTGGTCCTGCCAGGCTTTATCATTCTGAGCACCGGAGCCACCGCAGCAGGAGAGGTAAACCTCAGGCTACTTCAGCAGTGCATCGCCCCTCCTGCAATCGTGCTGCGGGGGAGCGATCCATCCCACTGGACCACCATCTGGACGGGATCCAGGCACCTTTAGACGCCACTGTCAACTTTGACAGCGGCAATGCAAAGGGTTAATAGCCGGCCACAGCGATCGCCAGATGTCGGATATTAACGCCGGCCACCAGCTATAGGACTCAGCTGGGTGCCGGCCGGTATAACTGGTATACATTTTCTTTTTTTCCCCTCGCCTTCTAAAAATCATAACTCTTTTATATTTTCATCCACAGACGAGTATGAGGGCTTGTTTTTTGCATGACCAGTTGTCCTTTATAATGACATCACTCATTTTACCATAAAATGTATGGCACAAGAAAAAATATATTTATGTGGGGAAATTAAAAAGAAAACCGCAACTTTGCTAATTTTTGAGGAGACCATTTAGTGTCTGAATAACGCAGCATGGAGGTGGCAGCAGCATGAGGAGACCATATAGTAGCTGAATGACACAGCGTGGAGGTGGTGGCAGCATGAGGAGACCATATAGTGGCTGAGTGACACAGCATGGAGGTGGCAGAAGCATGAGGAGACCACATAGCGGCTGAATGACACAGTGTGGAGGTGGCGGAAGCATGAGGAGACCATATAGTGGCTGAATTGAACAGTGTGGAGGATGCGGAAGCATGAGGAGACCACATAGTGGCTGAATGACACAGCCTGGTGGTGGCGGAAGCATGATGAGACCATAGAGTGGCTGAACGACATAGTGTGGAGTGGTGGCAGCAAGAGGAGTACATATGGTGGCAGAATGACACAGTCTGGAGGTGGCATCAGCATGAGGAGAACAAATGGTGGCAGAATGACACAGCCTGGAGGTGGCATCAGCAAGTGGAGAACATATGGTGGCAGAATGAGACAGCCTGGAGGTGGCATAAGTGTGAGGAAAACATATGGTGGCAGAATGACACAGCCTGGAGGTGGCATCAGCATGAGAAGAACATATGGTGGCAGAATGACACAGCCTGTGGGTGGCATCAGCAGCATCAGGAGTCCTGATGACAGAGTGGAGTGGTGGATGGCAATACCAGTACCCTGTGATGAAGGTGGGTGAAAGAAGGAGAACTTGGCATCAGGCGGGTGGCAGGATCAGAATGGTAGCTGAGGCAGGTAGGCAGAAGAAAACGGTCTCTTTTGTCAAAGTGTTTAATAATTTTGTTATACAAATTTTTTGGGCCCCCTAGGGGCCTATCATAAGCCATCATCAGATGGCTTACATAGATCAATGTGATGCTATTGCATTACATTGATCTATGACATCTGTGCTCGATGGCTAAGCAATAAGAGAGCCAGGGAAGACGCCAAGGAGCAGGTAAGACCTCGGGCTTCCCTAGCAACCCATAGCCCCCCTGCGATATCGCAGGGGGGCTATAGGACCACTAGACACCAGAAAATAGTGGCATTTAGTGTTTAAATGCCGTGATCTGTATAGCTCACGGTATTTAACCAGTTAAATGACGGACCTCGGCGCGATCGCCAAAGTCCATCATTACCGGCAGATGTCAGCTTCTGATAGCAGTGGACATCTCCCGGTCATGATGCAGACCCAACCCGCATGCCGCCCTCATGTCCGCCCATCCGACCCATGACGTACATGTATGTCATTTGTCGGGAAAGGGTTAAATGCCAAAATGGCTGATTTTTTAGCACATCACAAAAAAATTAATACAAAGTAATCAAAAAGTCAAACCTACACAAATGTGGTACTAATACATGCTACAGGTCCTGTCACAAAAAAATTGCCGTCACACAGCTTTGTAGGTGTACAATAAAACTTAGGGTCAGAACATTGTTTAAGTATTTATTTTTACAGTAAAACAGAACAAAAATTATCCATGTTTTATATTGTTGAAATGGTTCTGCCCTGTCAGGTTTCCTGTAAGGTGAACTCAAAAATATTTGTTGACAAATTTGTGCAATTCCAATTTTTTTATTTTTTTTTATTTTGTCCTCAATATTTTTTCTCTAGCTTCATAGTGTATTATAAAGTAAAATAAAGTTCAGTAAAAAGTTGAACTAAGGTCACAAAAAATTAGCCCAAATACAAATCTGTCAGTGAGGAGGAAGAAAATATAAGCCAGAAATAAAAATTTAGGGGGTCAAGAAAGGGTTAAAATGTATATTTTAAACAGTAATAAAAATTGTCTAACCTATTTTACACTTTGCAGACTGAGGAAGTTCTTTAGAATACAGTTGTTGAAGGGGTACTCCGCCCCTAGACATCTTATCCCCCATCCAAAGGAAAAGGGATAAGATGCCTGATTGCTGGGGTCCTGCCGCTGGGAACCCCCCGCAATCTCTCCTGCAGCACCCCCTGTCATCGGGTGCAATGAGCGAGCTTTGCTATGTGCCTGATGACTGGCGATGCAGGGGCCGGAGGATAGTAACGTCACGGCCCCTTAATGCTAGTCTATGGGAGGGGCCGCCATGCCCCCTCCCATAGACTTGCATTAAGGGGGTGGGGCCTGACATCACAAGGGGACGGGGCCGTGCATCACCAGTCATCAGGCCCAGAGCGAAGCTCGCTCATTGCACCCGATGACAGGGGGTGCTGCAGGAGAGATTGCAGGGGGGTTTCCCAGCGGCGCGGGACCCCAGCAATCAGTCATCTTATCCCCTATCCTTTGGATAGGGGATAAGATGTCTAGGGGCGGAGTACCCCTTTAACCAGAGGGTCCACACAAACAGCAGCAAGAACAAAGAAGGATAAGACAGCCCAGTGGGCCATTTATGCTCCAACTCCATGAACTTAACAGAGATAACCTTCTATCCAGGATCAGCGGCCACTGTTTAAAGGGGTACTCCGATGGAATATATATTTTTTTTTAAATCAACTGGTGCCAAAAAGTTAAACAGATTTGTAAATGACTTCTATTTAAAAAATCTTAATCCATTCATTGCTTATCAGCTGCTGTAAACTACAGAGGAAGTTTTTTTTCTTGACATAGACAGAAGTGTCAGCAGAGTCTTTGCAGTATATAGCAGCTGATAAGAAGTGGAAGGATTAAGATTTTTAACCCCTTAAAGACTCAGGATTTTTCAGTTTTTGCACTTTCGTTTTTTCCTCCTTACCTTTTAAAAATCATAACCCTTCCAATTTTGCACCTAAAAATCCATATTATGGCTTATTTTTTGCATCGCCAATTATACTTTGCAGTGACATTAGTCATTTTACCCAAAAATGCACGGCGAAACAGAAAAAAAATAATTGTGCGACAAAATCGAAGAAAAAATGCCATTTTGTAACTTTTGGGGGCTTCCGTTTCTAAGCAGTGCATATTTCCGTAAAAATTACACCTTATCATTATTCTGTAGGTCCATACGGTTAAAATGATCCCCTACTTATATAGGTTTGATTTTGTCGTACTTCTGGAAAAAATCATAACTACATGCAGGAAAATTTATACGTTTAAAAATGTCATCTTCTGACCCCTATAACTTTTTTATTTTTCCACATACAGGGCGGTATGAGGACTCATTTTTTCTCCGTGATCTGAAGTTTTTATCGGTATGATTTTTGTTTTGATCGGACTTTTTTATCACTTTTTATTCATTTTTTAATGGTATAAAAAGTGACCAAAAATGCGCTTTTTTTGACTTTGGAATTTTTTTGCACGTACGCCATTGACCGTACAGTTTAATTAATGATATATTTTTATAGTTTGGACATTTACGCACGCGGCGATACCACATTTTTTATGGGAAAAGGGGGGTGATTCAAACTTTTATTAGGGAAGGGGTTAAATGACCTTTATTAACACTTTTTTTTTTACATTTTTTTTGCAGTGTTATATCTCCCATAGGGACCTATAACACTGCACACACTGATCTCTTACACAGATCACAGGCGTGCATTAACACTCCTGTGATCAGTGTTATCGGCGCTTGACTGCTCCTGCCTGGATATCAGGCATTCATTCGCCGATCGGACACCGAGGAGGCAGGTAAGGGCCCTCCCGGTGTCCTGTCAGCTGTTCGGGACGCCACGATTTCACCGCGGCGGTCCCGAACAGCCCGACTGAACAGCCGGGTCACTTTCACTTTCACTTTAGAAGCGGCGGTCAGCTTTGACCGCCGCTTCTAAAGGGTTAATACCGCACATCGCCACGATCGGCGATGTGTGGTATTAGCCGCGGGTCCCGGCCGTTGATGAGCGCTGGGACCGACGCGATATGATGCGGGATCGCGGCGATCCTGCATCATTAAGAGGTTAAATAGAAGTAATTTACAAATCTTTTCGATTTTTTTTGGCACTAGATGATTAAAAAAAATAAATAAATAAAAATAAAATGTTTTCCACCGGAGAACCCCTTTAAGCAAATACATCACTCCATGCATTGTAGTCTCTAGAGTCCAAATAAGGTATGTTTGTCTATACCCTCCCTATTTCTTTCTTTACTTCCCAGAGAACAAAAGGATTGAGCACGCTGAAATCTAATGGTCCAATCTTACTCTACTGACACCTGATGTCAGGAGACACTTGGGAGCCCCTCCCCCCATGCACATTAAGTAGTCAACTAATCTAATGTTGACAGATTTGCCTAATATAAATTTAATGTGTATGACCAATGAATCTATAAAACATTATATACTCTGATATGTAAACTTAATTACATTAGAGGATGTAAAAGATGCAACCATAGCTGTTCCCTGGATCCCTTGGTAGATACCTCTGAAGTTGGGCATTTATCACTTAAGAGGTCATCAGTAGTCATAGTATTAGGCGGTTAGACAGGGGGGGGGGGTTCACTGCCACCCGATCACAGCCCTCCTAATGGCGCGATCATAGAATGTCAAAAGGTTATGTTGGCAGCAGGGGGCCTAGTGTTAGGTCTAGATCTGCTATCCTAGAATCCCCAGTACACCTTTCAGTAGTATTGTATTAGACCACATCTTTTAGTCTCCTAGGGGGATAAAAGTATAGTTAAAAATAGAAATAAAAAAAATAAAAAGTTGTTACCTAAATGTTACAAATTCAAAACCTTTTTCTAAACAATTTAAGCATAATTCTTACTATTGCCCCCCAGAAGGAATGTAACCTACCTGGCTGTTAAATACTGTGACAAAATAAAAAGAGCAAAAGAAAATTTTAGAATTACTGTTTTTTGGTCACTCTGCCTCCCAAAAAGTTTTACATGTAACCCAAAATGGTACTAATTAAAAAAGTACAGGTCAACCCTGCAAAAAAAAATCCATCTATGTACAGCTATGCAAAACTATTTTTTAAAAGCAGCAATTTTTTAAAAACAGCAAGATACAATGAAAAAAAATGGCATCACTGTAAAAGAACTGAAGATTTGGTCCCTATTAGCAGAATTTAAGTCCTCATTGATACCCAGCGTTATGACTTCCAAGTTCAAATGGGTTGAGTAAAATATTTTATATATTTTAAAAATCCATCCAGTCCCAAAAAGGAAAAATATTTGCAAAATAAATATATCCCAAAAAATGTCTATATAAACATAAAAAATAAAAAAAATCAACATAATTGGTATTGTCACGGATATAAACTTCTTTTCGTTCAATTGAGAAGTCAATACCGTTATAAACAAAATGTTCCCATCAAAAAAAAAAAAGGGGGGGGGATTCCATAAGGCTCTACCTAGAGAAAATTTTAATTTAAAAATGTAGGGACACATTTTTTTTTTATTTGATAACATTTTGCCAAAGTAGTTAAAATAAAAAAAAACTAAATCAATATAGTATCGTTTTAATTGTACCGACCTATAGAAATAAACTACATTATTATGTAAATTTTAAATACAAAAATGCACTTTTCCATTATCCTCAAAAAAAATCAAAAAAATTAAACAATATTAAAAATTTATCAATAAGTTATTTAAACCCCAAAAGGGTACCATTAAAAAGTACAACTTGTCCCACAAAAAAGATGAGCACTCATTCAGTCTTAAAGAGGTATCCTCATCTGACTGGTTACCTCTCTCTGCTGCTGCCCTCTGCTTACACTTCCGGGATTGCTGGTGGATGGGCTGGGGTCAGAGAAAGGTCATTTATTTCTGCGTCTGACTCCACCCTAGCTAAAGGACTATACCAGCAACTGTCAGCATTGATAATTGGGCTGAGATAAACCCAAACAGGGAGCCTGATGTGTGATCAGCTCAGAAGCTCCGGCCAGAGAGACTGATGTCACCACTGCTTCTAAGGCAGAGCTGGTGGATGGGGTCCCAGGCAACCAGTTGTCAACAAGAGAGAGAGAGATAAGAAGAGAGCTCTACAAAACCAGAAACGTTTACTAAATGAAGCCAATTGCAAACTTGTGTATGTTGCCATGTTCCACACATAGAGACATGATATCCTTTGGATAGGAGATAGGATGTCTAGCAGCGGAGTATGCCTTTTACCTCTAAACCTTGGCAACAAAAGTGAGTACACCCCTAAGTAGAAATGTCCCTGTTAGGTCCAAAGTGTCAATATTTTGTGTGGCCACCATTATTTCCTAGCACTGCCTTAAGTCTCTTGGGCATGGAGTTCACCAGAGCTTCACAGGTCCTCTTCTACTCCTTCATGATGATATCTCTGAACTGGTGGATGTTAGAGACCTTGTGCTCCCCCCCCCCCCCTTCCATTTGAGGATGCCCCACGGATGCTCAATAGGGTTTAGGTATGGATACATGCTTGGCTAGTCAATCTCCTTTTCCCTCAGCTTCTTTAGCAAGGTAGCAATAGTCTTGGAGGTGTTTGGGTTTAAAATCATGTTGGAATACTGGCCTGCGATCCAGTCTCTGAATGGAGGGGATCCTGCTCTGCCTCAGTATGTCACAGTACATGTTGGCATTTATGGTCCCCTAAATTAAAGGGTTCTCCACTGCCCTGCCTTCCGGAGCTCCGCTCGCAGCGTCCGGAAGTTCATTACTCCGAAAGCTGTGTGCGGGCTTACGTGTTCGAGGTGTATGGTCTGAGCACTGACAGGCTAACGCCCCACCCCTTTAACCCCAACAGCACCTGATATCTTGTAACATTAACAAGTCACGTGACACCAGGGAGAGAAAATTACTTATTGGGCCCAATTTGGACATTTACACTTAGGAGTGAAGTCAGTTTTATTGCCCAGGTTTAGACATTTGTGGCTGTGTGCTGAGATATTTTGAGAGGACACAACATTGTGGAGGCCATTGGGTGTACATAGATGTACCTTGTTTACTTCAGGACGCCAGGGCACCGTTTATCTTTTCCACGATCAGAAGGTGGGAGGTATTCTTCCTGGGCCAGACACGATGAGTCAATAAACACACCAACGTCTGGTTACGGTTGACTGCCTTTACTGAGCTTGTGAAGTTGGTATAGCACAAACAGCCGGCCATAGTGTGAGAGTGCAGCATACCCCTTGCAAGCCTTGTTGCCATTCTGATATTGTGATACTTTTCACCAGATGGGATTGTAGAATTTGTGATTCTTGTAGCTAGGGTCCTTCCAAGGCACTGTGGACTGTTCTGCAGGGGCATGAATCTTCCCCGCGAGTGACATTTGTAGGATGACCAGTAGTAAACTTGAAGCTGAAGTAGGCCTCTGCTTAGGACACACAACACACGGCATACCTGTAGCTCAGAGCATACACTAGGGTGAACTAACATGAACTAGACACTAGAGTGAACTGACTAACTCCTCCCCTGTACCTCACTATACATAGGGGACTATTGGGGGTCTCATTGGCTCACATGGTCACATGGGGTTCACCACTCACATTTTTAAAGGCACAGTAACATATTAAACTTACATACGTGGAATCATAACAAAATTAATTTAAGAAAAATATATTATTTTATATTACATTATTCACATAATTGATATGTGAAAAGGACGCTAGTGGACCCAACACCTTTTGCTGCCAGGCTGCCCGAGACAGTCTACAACCGCGAGACAGCAACTGGAGCTGTGACACCACAAAATAAATGCTGTCATACATGCTGTGCACTCACTACTTTATATTGTAGCAGAGGGTAATTTCTTCAGTGTCTTCCCATTTTATATATATATATATATATATATAATTATATATATATATGTATATATATATATATATATATATATATATATATATATACACAAACACGTACATTTTCAAAAATGTTTACTGATTCTCTACACAGATTTTAATAAATCTCCCCAATTGTCTTTATAGTAAAACCCTTTATTGAAAAAAAATGAAAATGTTATGGTGTAAAATATTGCCCCCAAAATGAGGTTCCACGTACCATGTAATATTGTGTCACTGCTAAAATGCTTTATACATTTTTAACCCCTTAAGGACCAAGCCCATTTTCACCTTAAGAACCCGATAATTTTTCTGACAACTGTCACTTTAAGCATTAATAACTCTGAGATGCTTTTACTTATGATTTTGATTCCGAAATTGTTTTTTTTGTGACATATTCTACTTTAACACAGTGGTAAATTTTCGTCGATACTTGCATCATTTCTGAAAAATTCCAAACTTTGAAGCTCTCTGCTTGGAGGAAAAAAAGAGACATATCAAATAAATTATATATTGATTCACATATACAATATGTCTACTTTGTGTTTGCATCATAAAGTTGACATGTTTTTACTTTTGAAAGACATCAGAGGGCTTCAAAGTACAGCAGCAATTTTCCAATTTTTTACAAAATTTTCAAAATTGAAAATTTTCAGGGACCATTTCAGTTTTGAAGTGGATTTGAGGGGCCTTCATATTAGAAATACCCCATAAATTACCCCATTATAAAAACTCACCCCCTCAAAGTATTCAAAATGACATTCAGAAAATGTGTTAACCCTTTAGGTGTTTGTTACGCCTAGCGCTCCGGGTCCCCGCTCCTCCCCGGAGCGCTCACGGCGTCTTTCTCCCTGCAGCTCCCCGGTCAGTCCCGCTGACCGGGAGCGCTGCACTGTCATGGCCGTTGGGGATGCGATTCGCACAGCGGGACGCGCCCGCTCGCGAATCGCATCCCAGGTCACTTACCCGTTCCCGTCCCCTGCTGTCATGTGCTGGCGCGCGCGGCTCCGCTCTCTAGGGCGCGCGCGCGCCAGCTCCCTGAGACTTAAAGGGCCAGTGCACCAATGATTGGTGCCTGGCCCAATTAGCTTAATTGGCTTCCACCTGGTCTCTGACTATATCTGACCTCCTCCCATGCACTCCCTTGCCGGATCTTGTTGCCCTTGTGCCTAGTGAAAGCGTTTTGTGTGTCTAAAGCCTGTGTACCAGAACTTCTGCTATCCACTCTGACTACGAACCTTGCCGCCTGCCCCCGACCTTCTGCTACGTCCGACCTTGCTTCTGTCTACTCCCTTGTACCTCGCCTTTCATCAGCAGTCAGAGAGGTGAGCCGTTGCTAGTGGATACGACCTGGTCACTACCGCCGCAGCAAGACCATCCCGCTTTGCGGCGGGCTCTGGTGAAAACCAGTAGTGACTTAGAACCGGTCCACTAGCACGGTCCACGCCAATCCCTCTCTGGCACAGAGGATCCACCTCCTGCCAGCCGGCATCGTGACAGTAGATCCGGCCATGGATCCCGCTGAGGTCCCTCTGCCTTATATCTCTGATATCACCACGGTGATCGCCCAGCAATCCCGACAGATCGCCCATCTAACCCACCAGCTGTCGGAAATGTCCACCATTGTGCACCAACTTCAGTCGCAACTTCAGCAGCAATCATCTCCTCCGCCAGCTCCTGCACCCCTTCCGCAGCGAGTGGCCACTCCTAGCCTCCGCCTGTCCTTGCCGGACAAATTTAATGGGGACTCTAAGTTTTGCCGTGGCTTTCTTTCGCAATGTTCCCTGCACATGGAGATGATGTCGGACCAGTTTCCTACTGAAAGGTCTAAGGTGGCTTTCGTAGTCAGCCTTCTGTCTGGAAAAGCCCTGTCATGGGCCACACCGCTCTGGGACCGCAATGACCCCGTCACTGCCTCTGTACACTCCTTCTTCTCGGAAATTCGAAGTGTCTTTGAGGAACCTGCCCGAGCCTCTTCTGCTGAGACTGCCCTGCTGAACCTGGTCCAGGGTAATTCTTCCGTTGGCGAATACGCCATACAATTCCGTACTCTTGCTTCAGAATTATCCTGGAATAATGAGGCCCTCTGCGCGACCTTTAAAAAAGGCCTATCCAGCAACATTAAAGATGTTCTGGCCGCACGTGAAACTCCTGCTAACCTGCATGAACTTATTCATCTTGCCACTCGCATTGACATGCGTTTTTCTGAGAGACATCAAGAGCTCCGCCAGGAAAAAGACTTAGATCTCTGGACACCTCTCCCACAGTCTCCACTGCAATCTGCGCCTAGGCCTCCCGCCGAGGAAGCCATGCAAGTGGATCGGTCTCGCCTGACCCTGGAAGAGAGGAATCGTCGTAAGGAAGAGAATCTTTGTCTGTACTGTGCCAGTACCGAACATTTTTTGGTGGATTGCCCTATCCGTCCTCCACGTCTGGGAAACGCACGCTCGCACCCAGCTCTCGTGGGTGTGGCGTCTCTTGATGCTAAGTCGGCTTCTCCACGTCTCACGGTGCCTGTACGGATTTCTACTTCAGCCAGCTCTTCCCTCTCAGCCGTGGCCTGCCTGGACTCTGGTGCCTCTGGGAATTTTATTCGGGAGTCCTTGGTGAATAAATTCCGCATTCCGGTGACCCGTCTTGTCAAGCCACTCCACATTTCCGCGGTCAACGGAGCCAGGTTGGATTGCACCGTACGTTACCGCACGGAGCCCCTCCTAATGTGCATCGGACCTCATCACGAGAAAATTGAATTTTTGGTCCTTCCCAATTGCACTTCCGAAATTCTCCTTGGACTACCCTGGCTTCTACACCATTCCCCAACCCTGGACTGGTCCACTGGGGAGATCAAGAGTTGGGGTCCCTCTTGTTCCAAGGACTGCCTTAAACCAGTTCCCAGTACTCCCTGCCGTGACCCTGTGGTTCCTCCTGTATCCGGTCCCCCTAAGGTCGTTAGGGACTCTGCCTGCCACAGAAAATGCCTCTCCCCCCCTCCCAGTCCCTTCAGGCAAGCCTCTGTGTCCCCTCATGGCTCCCGTCCTTGTGTCTCCCTGCCCCGTGCCAAGCTTCACCCTCTGCCCTCCCTCCCCATTCCTACTCCTGCTGTACTGCCTGCCATTGAGGAAACCATCCATTCCTTCCCGGTGTCCTCATCCCAGGGGAGGCAGTCACCGGACAAAAAAAAGGGGAGACCTAAGGGGGGGGGTACTGTTACGCCTAGCGCTCCGGGTCCCCGCTCCTCCCCGGAGCGCTCACGGCGTCTTTCTCCCTGCAGCTCCCCGGTCAGTCCCGCTGACCGGGAGCGCTGCACTGTCATGGCCGTTGGGGATGCGATTCGCACAGCGGGACGCGCCCGCTCGCGAATCGCATCCCAGGTCACTTACCCGTTCCCGTCCCCTGCTGTCATGTGCTGGCGCGCACGGCTCCGCTCTCTAGGGCGCGCGCGCGCCAGCTCCCTGAGACTTAAAGGGCCAGTGCACCAATGATTGGTGCCTGGCCCAATTAGCTTAATTGGCTTCCACCTGGTCTCTGACTATATCTGACCTCCTCCCATGCACTCCCTTGCCGGATCTTGTTGCCCTTGTGCCTAGTGAAAGCGTTTTGTGTGTCTAAAGCCTGTGTACCAGAACTTCTGCTATCCACTCTGACTACGAACCTTGCCGCCTGCCCCCGACCTTCTGCTACGTCCGACCTTGCTTCTGTCTACTCCCTTGTACCTCGCCTTTCATCAGCAGTCAGAGAGGTGAGCCGTTGCTAGTGGATACGACCTGGTCACTACCGCCGCAGCAAGACCATCCCGCTTTGCGGCGGGCTCTGGTGAAAACCAGTAGTGACTTAGAACCGGTCCACTAGCACGGTCCACGCCAATCCCTCTCTGGCACAGAGGATCCACCTCCTGCCAGCCGGCATCGTGACAGTGTTTCACAAGAATAGCTAGCAGCAAAGTGAAGAAGAAAATTAAAAATCTTCATTTTTTAAACTCGCATGTTCTTGTAGACCGTTTTTGAAAATTTACAAGGGGTTAAAGGAGAAAAAGCCCCCCCCCCAAAAAATTTGTAACCCCATTTTGTCAAGTAAGGAAATACCTCATATGTGGATGTAAAGTGTTCTGAGGGTGCATTAGAGGGCTCAGAAGGGAAGGAGCGACTTTTGGAGAGTGAATTTTGCTGAAATGGTTATTGGGGGCATGTCGCATTTAGGAACCCCTATGGTGCCAGAACAGCAAAACCCCCCCCCCCCCCCACATGAAATACTATTTTGGAGAAACTACACCCCTCAAGGCACGTAGCAAGGGGTTCAGTGAGCCTTAACACACCACAGGTGTTTGACGACTTTTCAGTAAAGTCAGATGTGTGCATGAAAAAAAAATATTTTTCACTAAAATGCTGTTTTCCCCCAAAAAAATTTACACTTTTACAAGGGGTCATAGGGGAAAATGCCCCCCAAAATTTGTAACCCCATCTCTTCTGAGTATGGAAATACCCCATATGTGCTCAGAAGAGAAGGAGTCACATTTTTTTTTTTGGGGGGGGGGGGGGGCATGTTGTATTTAGGAAGCCCCTAAGGTGTCATAAGAGCAAAAAACACCTCACATGGCACACTGTTTTGGAAGCTACACCCCTCAAGGAATGTAGCAAGGGGTATTAACACAACATAGGTGTTTGGTGACTTTTCATATAAGTCAGATGTGTACATGAAACATTTTTTTTCACTAAAATGCATTTTTTTCCCCAAAATTTTGCATTTCTGCAAGGGGTCATAGGGGAAAATGCCCCCCAAAATTTGTAAGCTCATTTCTTCTGAGTATGGAAATACCCCATGTGTGGAATTCAAGCGTTCTGCTGACGAACTACAATGCTCAGGAGAGGAGGAGCGCCATTGAGCTTTTGGAGCGAGAATTTGGTTGGAATAGAAGTCGGGGGCCATGTGCATTAACAAAGCCCCCCGTGGTGCCAGAACAATGGACACATGTGACCCAATTTTGGAAACAACACCCCTCACAGAATGTAATAAGGGGTGCAGTGAGCATTTACACCCCACAGGTGTTTGACAGATCTTTGCAACAGTGGGCTGTGCAAATGAAAAATTAGGTTTTTCATTTTCACGGACCACTGTTCCAAAAATCAGACACCTGTGGGGTGTAAATGCTCACTGTACCCTTATTACATTCCATGAGAGGTGTAATTTCCAAAATGGGGTCACATGTGAGGGGGGAGGTGCATTGTTCTGGCACTATGGGGGCTTTGTAAAAATAAGGGGCCTTTAATTCTGGACAAATTTTCTCTCCAAAAGCCCAATGGTGCTCCTTCTCTTCTGAGCATTGTAGTTCGCCTGCAGAGCACTTTACATCCACATATGGGGTATGTTTTTACTCAGAAGAATTGGGGTTACAAATTTTGGGGGGCTTTTTTCCTATATTCCTTTGTGAAAATGAAAAATTTAGGGTAACACCAGCATTTTAGTAAAACATTTTTGTATTCATTTTCCCATCCAACTTTAATGAAAATTCGTCAAACACCTGTGGGGTGTTAAGGCTCACAATACCCCTTGTTACTTTCCGTGTGGGGTTTAGTTTCCAAAATGGGGTCACACGTGGGTATTTTTTGCATTTATGTCAGAACCGCTGTAAAATCAGCCACCCCTGTGCAAATTACTCATTTAGGCCTCAAATGTACATAGTGCCCTCTCACTCCTGAGCCTTGTTGTGCGTCCGCAGGGCATTTTACGCCCACATATGGGGTATTTCCGTACTTAGGAGAAATTGTGTTACAAATTTTGTTTTGTTTTTTCCTTTTACCTCTTGTGAAAATAAAAAGTATGGGGCAACACCAGCATGTTAGTGTAATATTCTTAATTTTTTTGCACTAACAGGCTGGTGTAGACCCCAACTTTTCCTTTCCATAGGGGGTAAAAGGAGAAAAGCCAACCAAAATTTGTAATGCAATTACTCCCGAGTACAGAAATACCCCATATTTGGCCCTAAACTGTTTCCTTGAAATACGACAGGGCTCCTGAGGGAGAGAGCGCCATGCACATTTGAGGACTTAATTAGGGATTTGCATTGGGGTGGACATTGGGGTATTCTATGCCAGTGATTCCCAAACAGGGTGCTTCCCAGCATGCCTGGACAGTCAGTGGCTGTCCGGAAATGCTAGGAGTTGTTGTTTTGCAACAGCTAGAGGCTCCGTTTTGGAAACCCTGTTGCACGATACGTTTTTCATTTTTATTGGGGGGGGGGGGGGTGAAGTTTAAGTGGGTGTATATGTAGTGTTTTACCCTTTATTATGTTGTAGTGTAGTGTTTTTAGGGCACATTCGCACTGGCAGGGGTTTCCGGTGAATTTCCCACTAGGAGTTTGCGCTGCAGCGGAAAATTTGCCACAGTTCAGACATTAAGCAGGAAACTCACTGTAAACCCACCCGTGTGAATGTACCCTGTAGATTCACAGGGGGGGGGGCAAACCTTTAGCTGTTTCAAAACTACAACTCCCAGCATGCACTGAAAGACCGTACATGCTGGGAGTTGTACTTTTGCAACAGCTTAAGGCACACTGGTTGGAAAACCTTCAATTAGGTTCTGTTACCTAACTCAGTATTTACTAACCAGTGTGCCTCCAGCTGTTGCAAAACTACAAATCCCAGCATGTACTGATCGCCGAAGGGCATGCTGGGAGATGTAGTTATGCAACAGCTTGAGGTACACAACTACAACTCCCAGCATGTCGAGACAGCCGTTTGCTGTTCGTACATGCTGGGAGTTGTAGTTTTGCAAGATTTAGAGGGCCACAGTTTAGAAACCACCGCACAATGATCTCCAAACTGTGGCCCTCTTAATCTTGCAAAACTACAAATCCCAGCATGCCCAAACAGCTGTCTGGGCATGCTGAAAGTTGTAGTCTTGCAACATCTGGAGGGTTACAGTTTAAAGACCACTGTATAGTGGTCTCCAAATGTAGCCCTCCAGATGTTGCTAGGCAACAACTCACCAGCTTCCGTAGGATCGCCGTACCAGGGAGCCATACCTCATCACCGTCCACAGCTGCCTGCCAACGATGGTTGCAGGTTAGTGGCCAGTCACCACCGATTCCCCCGCTCTGCCCAGGCTATAGTGGGTGGGCAGAGTGGGGAACCGAACTTTAACCCCCCATCTCCGATCTGCAATTGGTCGGTTGCTTCTGATCACCTCAATCCTATCCCTCCAGGGGACACCCCCGATCCCCCTTATTTTCCGGGTCACCGGAGACCCATATGACCCGGAATTGCTGCAGCTCGCCGGTCTGAATTGATTCAGGATCCCCCCCCCCCCCCCCCCAGAGGTTTGCACAGGGCATCCCGGTCTGGTCCCCGCCCCGTGAGCGACAGGGTCCGGAATTCCCATTGGCTTACAGGTACACCCTGGGTCCTTAAGTACCAGGGAGCCAGGGCGTAACTGTACGCCATGTGTCCTTAAGTTGCTAATTAATTACCAGTCATTCAATTTTACATGTGTATGTGTCTGGAGTTGCTCCCTAAAAAGCATGCTCCTTTCTGTAACCTCAGCAATGCAGATTGTACATTAGAATTCTGCAGACTGTATATGATGGGATTCATCATAGGGGTGATACTTGTATATACTACACTGAAGACAGAATCCAGAACATAAGTGTAAGATGGGAGCAGGTACTCTACTAAGGCTGTCCCATAGTAGATAGAGATAATGGTGGCATGGGATGAACAGGTGGAGAAGGCCTTTTTTCGGCTTTCTTTTGACTTCATACTGAAGATAACTGAGAAAATTTTATTATAAGAAATTAGAGTGCACATTAATGGAATTAACCCAAATAGCACAATTTCTATACCAGTAACAAAAATCATTAATGTTCCTGTGCAGGTTGTCCTTGTTAGTGACTTAAGATCACAGAAGAACTGGTGGATGATGTTGGAGTGACAGGAGGTCATGTGTAAAGCTGAGGCTACATAAAATAAGGAGTTTATAAAGGCCACTGCCCAAATCCCAATAGTGATCAGGATACAATTTCTCTCATTCAGGATATGATGATAATGTAAGGGGAAGCAGATAGCAACATATCGGTCATAAGCCATAATGAAGAGGAGAATATCTTCTGCAATTACCACTGTAAAAAAAAAGTACAACTGAGTATAACATTGTGAGAAGGAAACAAAGTGATTCCCCGATAATAACATGTGCAGTAATTTAGGAACCGTGACCGATGTATAAAATATGTCTACAATGGACAAATTACAGATAAAGACATACATTGGTTTATGTAACTGAACGTCCAGACATATGGCGGTGATAATGGAAGAATTGAGAAGAACTCCGACCAAATATACGAAGAAAAAGAAAGTGGTAATGAGCGGTTTATTCCTTGTCTTTCCAGAAACTAGAAACATGTAAAAGTATTTAACAGACGTCTCATTCATCATTGAAATTTCATGAGCATTCTAGAAAAAATACACAATTTATCATAGATTTTAGCAAAATGAAAACAGAGGAATAGCGAAAGTATGCATGTAACATGTAATGTTGGGGATCATCTCGTCATTCCTGGTGATCCAGTATTTATTCCTGGTGATCTAGTCATCTAGTGGAGAACCTTAACCCCTTAACGACCATGGACATGTATACTGGTCCAATGGCTATTAAGGTGGTATGGTGCAGGCTCCCGACTCGAGCCCGCGCCATACCGGCCGGCCCCCAGCTGATTCTTATAGCTGGGGGCAGGCGTTAATAGCCGACATGCGGCGATCGCCGTGGCCGGCTATTAACCCTTTAGATCGCCGCTGTCAAAGCTGACAGCAGCATCTTAAGGTGCCTTTATTCCATCCCTGGTGGTTCAGTGGGGTGGATCGCCCCCCTGCAGCACGATCACAGGGGAGCCATCCACTGCTGAGGTAGCCTGAGGGCTTACCTCTCTTCCTATGTCGGCTCCGGTGCTCAGAATGATAAAGCCTGGCAGGGCCAGGCTTTATCAATCGAGCGCAGTGCATACTAAAAGTCCCCTAAGGGGACTATAAGTGTAAAAAAAAAAAGTTTAAAAAAAGTTTAAAAACACACACATTAACGCCTTCCTTATTAAAAGCTTAAATCACCCCCCTTTTCCCAAATTCCATATAAAAAATATATAAACATAATAAAAATAAACATGTGGTATTGCCACATGTGTAAATGTCCAAACTATAAAAAATATATTGTTAATTAAACCGCACGGTCAATGGCGTACCTACAAAAGAATTCCAAAATCCAAAATAGCGTATTTTTGGTCACTTTTTATACCATAAAAAAAGGAATAAAAAGTGATCAAAAAGTCAGATCAAAACAAAAATAGTACAGATTAAAACTTTAGATCACGGCGCAAAAAAAGAGCCCTCATACTAACCTGTATGCAGAAAAATAAAAAAGGTATAGGGGTGAGAAGAGGACAATTTTAAAACTTTTTTCCAAAAGTATGACAAAATCAAACCTATATAAGTAGGGTATGATTTTAATCGTATGGACCTTCAGAATAAAGATAAAGTTTCATTTTTACCGAAAAATGTACTGCGTAGAAATAGAAGCCCCCAAAATTTACAAAATTGTGTTTTTTCTTAAATTTTGTCGCACAATGATATTTTTTCCCGTTTTGCTGTAGATTTTTGGGTAAAATGACTGATGTCATTACAAATTAGAATTGGTGGTGCAAAAAATAAGCCCTCATATGGATTTTTAGGTAAAAAATTAAAAGGGTTATGATTTTTAAAATGTGAGGAGGAAAAAACTAAAGTGCAAAAACAGAAAAATGCTTGGTCCTTAAAGGGAGGTTATTGGTTACCAACCTGATCCAGTTGCATAAAGGTTCTAATTTCTAAATTTGTTTTGATGTGTTTTCTGCCTTAGGCCTCCTTACCTAAACATAGAAGTGCGAGCATACAGGAATTTTTGGGCTGGATAGTGTTTTTTTTATGTAGGAAAGCAAAAGTGTATTTTCTAAAGGCCTTAACCCACAAAGAAGCAATCACATATTACTGTGGATACACTGTCTGCTATCAAAGGTTCTAAAATGTATTTTTTAGTAAAAAATATTCTAACTTAAATTTGACTTAACTCAAAAATAAGAAATTACAAGCAGAAGCCTCATTGGTGTCTATGGAGTAAATTGAATTAGTCAGTATTATATCCTACTCTTTGTGACTTTTATCAATCAACACTTTATGATAAAAATGTAAATTTAGTAATATCACATTATTGAGACTGTTATGGTCTTGATGCTTGCATTTTCTTATTAACTTTATCTTCTGATGGAGATATCATGTTTAAACAATTCATGACAGATACTAGCAGGGCTTAACAGATTTTATAGGAAGATTTAATCTAAAATGCAATATCTAATCAAACAAATATAATATACTATCAAAATATGAATATTAGTTATGAATGTTAAAATTATGCAATTTGAATCTATTCAGCCTAAAAAACTATTTCAAACCAGATCCAAAAGTATTTAAAATAAAATCACCAAATTACATTAAATCTGTTTGTTTAGCAATTTAAAATAAAGAGTATAAAGTGTTAAATGTGACTTAAAGTGGTACTCCCCTGGAAAACATTTTTTTAAATCGACTGGTGCCAGAAAGCTAAACAGATTTGTACACTGCTGAAAAAAATAAAGGGAACACTAAGATAACACATCCTAGATCTGAATGAAAGAACTAATCATATGATATATTTTTGTCTTTACATCGTTGGATGTGCTGACAACAAAATCACACAAAAATTATCAATGAGCATGCTCCGGATGGTCTCCTGAGGGATGTCCTCCCAGACCTGGACTAAAGCATCTGCCAACTCCTGGACAGTCTGTGGTGTAACGTGGCGTTGGTGGATGGAGCGAGACATGATGTCCCAGATGTGCTCAATCGGATTCAGGTCTGGGGAACGGGCGGGCCAGTCCATAGCATCAATGCCTTCCTCTTGCAGGAACTACTGACACACTCCAGCCACATGACGTCTAGCATTGTCTTGCATTAGGAGGAACCCAGGGCCAACCGCACCAGCATATGGTCTCACAAGGGATCTGAGGATCTCATCTCGGTACCTAAAGGCAGTCAGACTACCTCTGGCAAGCACATGGAGGGCTGTGCGGCCCCTCCAAAGAAATGTCAACCCACACCATTATTGACCCACTGCCAAACCGGTCATGCTGATGTTGCAGGCAACAGAACGTTCTCCATGGCATCTCTGTCACGTCTGTCACATGTGCTCAGTGTGAACCTGCTTTCATCTGTGAAGACCACAGGGTGCCAATGGTGAATTTGCCAATCTTGGTGTTCTCTGGCAAATGCCAAACATCCTGCACGGTGTTGGGCTGTAAGCACAACCCCCACCTGTGGACGTCAGGCCCTCATACCACCCTCATGGAATCTGTTTCTGACCGTTTGAGTGGACACATGCACATTTGTAGTCTGCTGGAGGTCATTTTGCAGGGCTCTGGCAGTGCTCCTCCTGCTCCTCCTTGCACAAAGGCGGAGGTAGCGGTTCTGCTGCTGGGTTGTTGCCCTCCCATGGCCTCCTCCACGTCTCCTGATGTACTGACTTTTCTCCTGGTAGCGACTCCATGCTCTGGACACTACGCTGACAGACACAGCAAACCTTCTTGCCACAGCTCGCATTGATGTGCCATCCTGGATGAGCTGCACTACCTGAGCACTTGCGTGGGTTGTAGACTCGGATTCAAGCTACCGCTAGAGTGAAGGCACCACCAGCATTCAAAAGTGACCAAAACATCATCCAGGAAGCATAGAAACTGAGAAGTGGTGTGTGGTCACCACTTGCATAACCACTCCTTTATTGGGGGCATCTTGCTAATTATCAATAATTTCCACCTGTTGTCTGTTCCATGTGAAATTGATTGTCAATCAGTGTTGCTTCCTGAGTGGACAGTGTGATTTCACAGAAGTGTCATTGACTTGGAGTTACATTGTGTTGTTCAAGTTTTCCCTTTATTTTTTTGAGCAGTGTAAATTACTTCTATTGAAAAATCTTAATCCATTCAGTACTTATCAGATGCTGTATACTATAGAGGAAGTTCTTTTCTTTTTGAATTTCCTTTCTGTCTGACCACAGTGCTCTCTGCTGACACCTTTGTCCATTTTAGGAACTGTCCGGAGCAGGATTGGTTTGGTATGGGGATTTGTTTCTACTCTACACAGTTCCTAAAATGGACAAAGGTGTCAGCAGAGAGCATGGGATCAGAGAGAAAGGAAATGTAAATAAAAGAACTTATAAGTACTGGAAGGGTTAAGATTTTTAAATCTTATAAAGTTTTGGCGATATCTATTTCCCTTTCTCTGTTTTCTATGGAAATATTACTGTCAGTAAATAGCTTTATAGAAAATGATCGGCATAATTTCTACATTTTTTAGATGTTAATTTTAGAAATATATTTAATATAATGACATTTATGATGACAATTGAATCCAAGGACAAATACCTGCTGAGGTGAGCCGCTCTTTTATTCTAAAAATTAAAGTCTTATTGGAATGCAAAGATTCTATCCTTGCTTTGGAGTTATATATTTTTCATATTTTCAAATTAAAAAATAATGGAAATTTTATGACTGAAAAGATTTTGCAAGTAATTGTCTGTAACATGCTGACATTATCATAGCTTGTATTAAAATTTGTGAAAAATGTTTTCAGCAAGAAATAAATGACCTGACCATAGAGTCTTGTCTCTTCACCGGTATAGCAACGGAAGGCTTGTTATAATGTAAACATCCGGAACAAAAAGGAATCTGAGCTTTATATTGTGCTGGGACAATCCCGGCTGGATGATCGTAGATTTATAATGACCCAGGAGAAAAAGAAATGTTCATAACCACATCTGTGAATTCATGTCTCTTGGGTTTTTGGCCAATTTTATTTTTGCATTTTCGTTCTTTCCCCTTCGCCTTATAAAAATCATAACTCTTTTAGATTTCCATCCACAGATGCATATGAGGGCTTTTTTTTTTTTTTTTTTGCATGACCAATAGTACTTCTTAATGACATCGCTCAATTTACCATAAATTGTATTGTTCAACCCAAAAAATATTATTTACGTGGGAAAATTGAAAAGAAAACCGCAATTTAGCCAATTATGGAAGGTTTTGTTTTCATGATGCACTCTTCATGTTTTCTTTATTCTGTGGGTCAATATGATTAAAATGATATCCATGATTACATATAGAGATGAGCGAACCGAAGCTGATGAACCTGAATTCGTTACGAATTTTATGAAATATTCGATTCGCAACGAATGCGAACATCGCCTCGATTCTATCGCGCGAATTGCATAATTAAATTCCATTTTACAGCGTTCCTGGCTAAAGGAGACCTAAAATGGTGGATCCACATGTGAGTACATGGGGCAGGGGATTATGGGAGGGCGGCAGAGTACGGCGGGAATGAAGGTAGGCGGGATGACCCTGAATCACATGCGAGATGCAGCCTATCAGCATTCATTGACCCCTGTGTGATGTCACAGCCCTATATAATCGTCAGCCATCTTGCTGCTCCTCAATTCATCCATGCACTCAGAGAGAGCGAATGGACGGCGTGTGTGTGAATTGCTTATACCACAGCGTAACACTGCTACTGCTAGTCACATCAGCATTGCGTACACAGACAGAAGTGCAGTGCTTTGGTGTTCTCACTGAGAAGGATTTTACGATATATAAACCTCCTATTCACGTTATTGAGCATTTCATCAGAGAGGGGTAGATAGATTTTCGTTGCCTCATACATATCAACAAGCTGCCTGAACTTTATCAACCATCTCATCACTTTATTTTTAAGTGCAATTCTGTGCTTTTTTTTTGCTCCACAAATCATCTGCTGCTCAGAATTGTGTATAGACTGTATATAAAAATCCGTGCAGACCATTCTTAACAGTCTGTGACAGAGTGCAATTTAGGGTTTAATCCCTGTTTTCTTTTTTTTTGTGGTGCTGCATTGTTGTGTCCCGCTGCTGTTCACAAATAAATTTTTTCAGCGCACTGTAGTGCATTTGTCTGCCCTCATACGTGCATACCATATCCCTACATCAAAGCAGTCTACTATTTTGTATCAGTAACAAGTCTAGATACAGGGAAAGTCCTCCTGTCAAAAGTAATCACCTGCTGCTGTTTTACAAAAATACCGATTTTTTTCTGCGTATTGTTGCACATTTTTCTGCCCTTATCAGTGCATACCGCATACGTACATCCAAGTAGTGTACCATTTTATACCTGCTAATTTGTCAAGGGCCTACATACTGTGAAAGTCCAAACAATAGTACTCACCAGCTGGTGTTTTACAAAAATACAGATTTTTTTCTGCGTATTGTTGCGCATCTTTCTGCCCTCATCAGTGCATACCGCATACTGACATCCAAGTAGTGTACCATTTTATACCTGTTAATCTGTCAAGGGCCTACATACTGTGAAAGTCCAAGCAATAGTACTCACCGGCTGGTGTTTTACAAAAATTACTGAGTTTTTCTACTCATTCTAGTGCATTTTTCTGCCCTCATCAGTGCATACTGCATACATACATCCAAGTAGTGTACCATTTTCTACATTTTAATCTGTCAAGGGCCTACATACTGTGAAAGGACAGCCAAAAATAATCACCTGCCGCTGTTCTAGACAAATACTGTTTAAAGAGTAGTGAAGCGTATTGTAACACCCTCATATACGCACTAAGTATGTCAGACAGAGAAGTGCCAGGACGTGCACAGAGGAGTGGCAGAGGCCTAAATACTTCAGGCAGAGATCACAGCAGATTAGGGGCGAGTGGCAGCAGGAGTCGCAGCGAGAGGACTGAGCTCCCGTTATCAGCCAGTGGTCGTGTCTCGACCAGCAACCCATCTGCCATCGTCGCTTGGTTAACACGCTCATCCACTTCATCACAAGTGACATTAGACACCCCCAGTCAACAGTCAGTGGGTTCCTCAGACACAACCCTCAGTTGGCATGGCCCAGGAGCAGTCCCTGTCCTCCCATTGCCTTTGTCCTATGCTGTTCCCTCTCCTAAAGAAGTATCTTATGCTGTGGGTTCAGATCCATTATTCAATGAGGACGATCTAATAGAGGACAGTCAGCAGCTACTGCCCAGCCAAGAAGGGGAGGAGACATGCTCCGCTTGCTCCGCTAGGCGGCCAAGTAGTGATGTGGAGAGTGACGTGGGAGGCGGTGTTGCCAGGGTTCAAGGTCCTGAAGCAGACACTGTTGGGGAACCTGAGGAGGACATCAGTGACGTGCAGACACCTGTTGATGATGATTAAGCCGATCGCAATTGGGAGCCAGGTGCAGAAGGGGCTTCATCATCATCAGGAGAAGAGAGTTGCAGGTTGCCCTTGAGGTGGCAGCTGAGGCAGCGAGGCGGTAGCACGGTTGGCAGTCAGCATGGTGGCAGGAGTGGAAATTCTGGAGCCAAACATGCCCGGGGGAGACTAGCTGCTTTGCGGCAGCCTACCGAGTCAATTAGTGCGGACTGTAGGTGGGAAAATAAGCTACTCGGCGGTGTGGCAGTTTTTCATCAGGCATCCGGAGGAGGTTCACGTAGCCACATGCAAGATATGTCGGCATAAGGTGAAGCGTGGCCAGGGTCCCAATGTCGGCACCACAGCCCTGCGTCAACACATGCTTCGCCACCATAAAGCGGCCTGGGAGAACCGTGGCTCCGATGTAGTGGTCCAGCCTGCTGCATCACCCAGTGGCCATCTGCTCCCTTCATCCAGACCTCAGCCGAAGGGAGCTGTGTGTCAAACCCTCCTTCTGTCGCTCCAGATGCTCCTGCTTCTCCCGCTTTTAGTCAGCCATTCCACCAACAATCCATCGGCAAAGCCATCTCCAAGAGACAACAGTATGCGCCCACTCATCCAATGGCGCAGAAGTTGAATGTGCTCCTGTCCAAGTTGCTGGTTCTGCAGTCTTTCCCTTTTCAAGTGGTGGACTCTGCACCCTTCAGAGAATTGATGGCTTGTGCCGAGCCGAGGTGGAGAGTTCCAAGCCATCATTTCTTTGCGAATAAGGCAGTACCAGCCCTGCATAAGTTGGTACAAGAAAAGATGGGCCAGTCCTTGAGCCTTTCGGTGTGTTCAAAAGTGCACAACAGCGCCGATGTGTGGAGCTGTAACTACGGGCAGGGACAATACTTGTATTTTATGGCCCACTGGGTAAATGTGGTTCCTGCACAGCCACAACAGCAACTTGGACAGGTCACACCGCTTCCTCCTCCACGCTCTCGCTCTCAGGCAGTTGGTCCTGTGACAGTGTGCAACTCCGCCTCCTCATCCTCCACCGTGTCCTCGGCCTCCACTGCACGTACAAATCTCTGTGGCCCTTCATCGTACCATCTGTGTAGGGCACGGCAGTGTCAAGCTATTCTTCACATGGTTTGCCTTGGTGAACGGAGTCACACAGGGGAGGAACTGCTAAAATTCATACGTAAAATAATCCGAGTATGGCTTACTCCTCGAAATCTGCAAATGGTAACCATGGTCACCGACAACGGGAAGAACAGCGTGTCCGCGCAGCGACAAGGAAGTGTAAAACATGTTCCCCCTGCATGGCACATGTGTTGAATCTGGTTGTCAAGCACTTCTTGAATTCTTCACCCCATTTGCAAAACATCCTGACAATGGCAAGGAAATTGTGCAAGCACTTCAGCCACTCGTACACCGCAAAGCACACCCTCCTTGAGCTGCACCATCAGAACGGTATCCCACAACATAGTCTTATTTGTGACGTTGCCACACGTTGGAATTCCACCCTTCATATGTTGGACAGACTATACGAACAAAGAAAAGCCATCACCAATTTCCTGATGATTCAAGCAGATAGGAGTATTCCCCTGTGTAACTTCAATGTGAACCAGTGGCAGCTCATACGTGACATCTGCCGTTTTCTGAGGCCCTTTGAGGAAGCCACATTATTTGTAAATCGCCTGGATTACGGCATGAACGACGTAATTCCACTCCCACATTTCCTACAACAAATGATTGAAACCATGGCTGGTCATGGCAATGGAGACGTTGCGCCTACATCTCAAGGCTACATGAGCCCTGTGGGGGCTGAACTGGAGGAGGAGGATGAGGGGCAGAGTGGAGCACAGTTTAGGTTGGATGAGATGGCCGGTGTTTCTAGTCATCGGAGGGTTATGAGGAAGGCGAGACAGAGGACCCAGACACACCGTGGCAGTATGCAGTGGAGATGGAGGCAGGTAGTCCCTCCGAGTCACTGGCGCAAATGGCACAATGCATGCTCATTTGCTTGCATAGTGACACCCGAATTGTCAAAATTCGTCAGCGGGATGACTTCTGGGTTTCCAACTTATTGGACCCTCGCTACCGTCCCAGAATGGGGGCCTTTTTTACACCCACTGAGTAGGAGGATAAACTGACCTACTACAGAGAGATCCTACGTAGTCAGTTGGCCGATGCCTATCGGCGACATGGTCCATCCATTCGCAGGTCTGACTCAGGGGGCCCTCTGCGCTCACCTTCCACTGCAATGGCTGCTGGGGGGGGGGGGGCAGGAGCAGTACCAGCTCCATCAGCAGCAGCCTGACTCTACAGTCACTGATTAGTAGCTTTCTTCACCCTCAGGTGGTGGCATACCTTGACATGGCTATGCTAACAAACATTGAAGAACTGCTGGACTTCTGGGAAGCCAAACTTGATTTATGGCCGTAACTAGCAGAGTTTGCCCTGGAAAAGCTATCCTGCCCGGCCAGAAGTGTGCCATCAGAGCGCGTGTTTAGTGCGGCCGGGGCCATAGTCACCCCAAGGCGAACTCGTCTGTCCACAAAAAATGTGGAGAGACTGACCTTTGTCAAGATGAATCAGGGATGGATCAGCCAGGATTTCCAGCCACCATGAAACCCTCTTGGGTACTGCGAATGCCTGCTCCTAACTCATCCTGTGTCTTTCCGGAACTACTTGCCTCCTTGATGCCTCCGGCCTTGGGCCTTTAATTTTTGGATGTTTAGCAGTAGCTAAATACATGCTTAATGCAAATTTCGACATTGATCTTTAAATGTAAGGGGTTATGAAACCCTCTTGGGTACTGTGAATGCCTGCTCCTGACTCATCCTGTGTCATTCCGGAACTACTTGCCTCCCTGATGCCTCGGGCCTTGGGCCTTTAATTTTTGGATGTTTAGCAGTAGCTTAATATATGCTTAATGCCAATGTCAACATTGATCTTTAAATGTAAGGGGTTTTGAAACCCTCATACTGCGAATGCTTGCTCCTGAATCATCCTGTGTCTTTCAGGAACTTTTTGCCTTACTGATGCTTCTGCCTTGGGCATTAAATTTTTGGAAGTTTAGCAGTAGCTAATACTTGCTTAATGCAAATTTCAACAATGATCTTAAAATTCTCGGCGCTCTGTCAGGGCCGTCGCCTACCCCGCCGGTCCCGATCCGAGGACCTTACTAAACCATCCAATCGGCAGTACAGACAGGCAGTGTGTCCAAAGGGAAGGGACTTAATGAACCCAAGCTTATGACCCGCACTTAGTTGGAATTCTTCTTTCATGGCAAATAATTGCAATCCCCGATCCCTATCACGAACGGGGTTCAGCGGGTTACCCGCACCTGTCGGTGAAGAATAAACACACGCTGGTCCGTTCAGTGTAGCGCTCGTGCAGCCCCGGACATCTGAGGGCATCACACATCTGTTATTGCTCGATCTCGCGATTGATTGTGCAATGTAAGGGGTTGGGTACTGCTGATGCCTACTCCTGACTGCTCCTGTGTCTTTCAGGAACTACTTGCCTTAATGATGCTTCTGGGCTTGGGCCTTTAATTTTAGGATTTTTTAAATAGATACATACGTGCTGAATTTAAATTTCAACATTTATGGTGCAATGTACGGGGTTATTAAACCCTCTTTGGTACAGTTTTTTCAAATTTTCTGATAATTTTCTCAGTAATAAACTTGAATTTTCCTGAATAATAACCATTACACCATTGAACGCTTGTTGTGTGGGATTTTTTAATTAAAATTTTTTAAAATAATACGGAGAGGGATGAACTCTGCTTCTTTATTTCAGAAAACATTACTTTAGAGAAGAATGTCTTTTTGTGGTCCACCGTCCTGCATTAGAGAGTCTTAAAGGGGTACTCAACCCCTGGCATCTTATCCCCTATCCAAAGGATAGCGGATAAGATGTTAGATCGCCACGGTCCCGCTGCTGGGGACCCCGGGGATCGCCGCTGCAGCACCCCGCCATCATTACTGCACAGAGCAAGTTCGCTCTGTGCGTAATGACGGGCGATACGGGGCCGAAGCAGCGTGACGTCATGGCTCCGCCCCTCATGACATCACGGCCCATCCCCTTAATGCAAGTCTATGGCAGGGGGCGTGACGACCGCCACGCCCCCTCCCATAGACTTGTATTGATGGGGGCGGGCCGTGACATCACGAGGGGCGGAGCCGTGATGTAACGATGCTCCGGCCCCTGTATTGCCCGTCATTACGTGCAGAGCGATCTCACTCTGCGCAGTAATGATAACGGGGTGCTGCAGCAGCGATCCCCGGGGTCCCCAGCAGCGGGACCGCGGCGATCTGACATCTTATCCCCTATCCTTTGGATAGGGGATAAGATGTCTATGGGCGGAGTACCCCTTTAAGGACTCTTGGATATGCGCTTGTTCTTGAACAAAAGTACAAAAAAAAAACAATGGCTGGTCAGGGCAATGGAGACGTTGCACCTACATCTCACGGCCACATGAGCCCTGTGGGGGCTTGTTAGATTAAGTCCTTTGTACCCACACGCCGGGGTCCGAGACACTAAAAGTTTGATTTAAATTTCAAATAAAAAAATCAAACATTTCACCCGCTGTCCTAAATCTTCTTCAGAAATTTCAGAAATTGTTGTGTTTTTTTCCTAGGCATTGTCTAGCCCTGGTGTGTACTCATGCATCAGCCAACTCCAGGCTGTGTCATTCAGGCAATATATAGGTAGCACCGGCTGTCCTAAATCTCCTTCAAAAATTTAAATCTTCTATAAAAATTTCAAAAATGGTTGTGTATTTTCTTAGGGATTGTGAAGCCCTGGTGTGTACTCATGCATCAGCCAACTCCAGGCTGCGTCATTCAGGCAATATATAGGTAGCACCCGCTATACTAAATCTTCTTCAAAAATTTCAAAAATGGTTGTTTTTTCTTAGGGATTATGAAGCCCTGGTGTGTACTCATGCATCAGACAACTCCAGACTGTGTCATTCAGGCAATATATAGGTAGCACCCACTGTCCTTAATCTTCTTCAAAAATTTCAAAAATGGTTGTTTTTTCTTAGGGATTGTGAAGCCCTGGTGTGTAATCATACATCAGCCAACTCCAGGCTGTGTCATTCAGGCAATATATTGGTATCTCCCGCTGTCCTAAATCTTCTTCAAAAATTTTAATCTTCTTAATAAATTTCAAAAATGGTTGTGTATTTTCTTAGGGTTGTGAAGCCCTGGTGTGTACTCATGCATCAGCCAACTCCAGGCTGTGTAATTCAGGCAATATATAGGTAGCACCCGCTGTCGTAAATCTTCTGCTCGTCCTGTGACAGTGTACGACTCTGCCTCCACATCCTCCAGTGTGTCCTAAGCCTCCACTGCCCGGACAAGTCTCAGTGGCCCTTCAGCATACCATGTGTGCAGGGCACGGCGGTGTCACGCTGTTCTTCACATGGTGTGCCTTGGCGAAAAGTATTGGAAACAATGGCCGGTCAGGGCAATGGAGACGTTGCTACATCTCATGGCCACATGAGCCCTGTGGGGGCTTGTTGAATTAGGTCCTTTGTACCCCCACGCCGGAGTTTGATTTAAATTTTTAATTTAAAAAAATCTGACATTTCAATGGTCTCCTCATGCTGCATCCAACTCCAGGCTGTGGCATTCAGGCAATATATAGGTAGCACCCGCTGTCCTAAATCTTCTTAAAAAACTGTCAATCTTCTTCAAAAATTTCAAAAATGGTTGTTTTTTCTTAGGGATTGTGAAGCCCTATTGTGTACTCATGCATCAGCCAACTCCAGGTTGTGTAATTCAGGCAATATATAGGTAGCACCCGCTGTCGTAAATCTTCTGCCCGTCCTGTGACAGTGTGCGACTCTGCCTCCACATCCTCCACTGTGTCCTAAGCCTCCACTGCCCGGACAAGTCTCAGTGGCCCTTCAGCATACCATGTGTGCAGGGCACGGCGGTGTCACGCTGTTCTTCACATGGTGTGCCTTGGCGAAAAGTGTTGGAAACAATGGCCGGTCAGGGCAATGGAGACGTTGCTACATCTCACGGCCACATGAGCCCTGTGGGGGCTTGTTGAATTAGGTCCTTTGTACCCACACGCCGGAGTTTGATTTAAATTTTTAATTTAAAAAAATCTGACATTTCAATGGTCTTTTCATGCTTCATCCAACTCCAGGCTGTGGCATTCAGGCAATATGTAGGTAGCACCCGCTGTCCTAAATCTTCTTAAAAAACTGTCAATCTTCTTCAAAAATTTCAAAAATGGTTGTTTTTTCTTAGGGATTGTGAAGCCCTGGTGTGTACTCATGCATCAGCCAACTCCAGGCTGTGTCATTCAGGCAATATATAGGTAGCACCCGCTATCCTAAATCTTCTTCAAAAATTTCAAAAATGCTTGTGTTTTTTCTTAGGGATTGTGAAGCTCTGGTGTGTACTCATGCATCAGCCAACTCCAGGCGGTGCTGGCTGGCCCTGGGTCTGGGAATTAAAATTTTATGATAGGTAGCACCAGCTAGCCAAAATTTTCATTTTAAATTTAAAAAATGGTTGTGTTTTTTCTTGGGGATTGTGAAGCCCTGGTGTGTACTCATGCTGCTGGCAACTCCTGTCTGTGCCATTCAGCCACTATATGGTCTCTTCATGCTGCCAACACCTCCATGCTGTGTCATTCAGCCACTATAGGGTCTCCTCATACTGCCAAAACCTCCACGCTGTGTCATTCAGCCACTATATGGTGTCCTCATGCTGCCAACAACTCCACGCTGTGTCATTCAGCCACTATATGGTCTCCTCACACTGATGCCACCTCCAGGATTTGTCATTGTGCCGCTCTGCGGCAGTGATTCTAAAAGCGATGCCAGTAATCTGCATGTTATTCTGAAAAACAGTATTATTTCACAGTTTTTTTTTAATATAGATCTGCCGTGAAAAATTCAGGTCGAAACAAGCCTTTTCAGAAAATTCATCGAATCGGCCAAATTGAATTTTTGAAAAGTTCGCTAGTCTCCATTGAGTATGTTCATATTACATGTATACCCAATGTGATATACCTATACATACTACATTGCATTTATTTGAATAACATCAAATGTGAGTGGATAGCTTTATAATGATAATTCAGTGTAATATGAAGATGCTGAAAAAGATGATCGTTCTTTGGTAGGTTTGCTACTCTCAGATTATGTTTGATTGCCTTGAACTAATGAGGTTAAAAATTCAAGAGCCATGATAGGATATCAGAGAATCCATGGTTAATGCTGAGTTGTAAGCTTACTCCAAGTGATGCAAAGACGTAATACATAAGACAGGACATATGGTGACCACACGCAGAATGAAGTTCTACTTCAATAAACCACTCGATCTGAGCTGTTGGTTCAGAATGTAGAGTTGAAGATATTCATTGAGATGTGTAAGATATCTGAAGGTAAGACATAATAAGTATGGGTACACTTTTATTACCACCCACACGTATGGGCCTATTGGAGTAAAGGTTTTATTGAATCAAATGTAGAATCTGTAGTTTGTAATTCAAGTGTTCAAAGTCCTAGAGCTGCCAGCGAAGGTAGCCATCATAAAGATGAGACACACATGAAGGAAACAACCCCAGAAGCCAAGGGGACTAGATGGTGGAGAAGGCTGCCAAGGCTGCAGAGTTCCTGTCCTCCCACAGTTACGGTACAGAATGTACAGGTGGATGGGGAGTGTGGATCTGTCTGGTTAGGTCTCTTGCAGGGACCAGCAATGCATGCTGAGAGACCAATGGAAGAAGAAAGAGGTGGTACAGGGCAAAGACGGCATCTGGAGAGTTGGTAAGAAACTGTGTGTGCCAACAGTCTTGTACCCCATGGTAACATATATGGCCCCATACATATAGAAGGGAGCTATGTGTGTAGTAATGTCCGTACATTAGGTGGCCTCAGGATTCAACAATGCAGAGAGAAGGTTTTTACAGCCTTCATTATTTACATCTGTTATGACCTAGGTAAAACAATAATAGGTACCTGACCAACACACTCCATAACCATCTTACCTGTTTCAGAGACTGTGAGTAGACTTCATCTAACTGCCTAAGGTGGACCAATATAAGTATGTCCTTGTCTGACTGTACTGATTCCCTAACCATAGATACAGTAAAGAATACAACTAAGAACCTTTTGTAAAGTTGTGCCTAGTTCAGATTCTGTAATTGTTAAAATGTCAAAATCCTCAATTTCAAAATCTTAAATTTAAATATCTGAAATGTCAATGGTCTCCTCATACTTCTGCCAACTCCCGGCTGTGCCATTCAGCCACTATATGGTCTCCTCATGATTCAGTCACCTCCAGGCTGTGTCATTCAGCTACTATATGGTCTCCTCATGCTTCAGCCACCTCCAGGCTGTGCCATTCAGCCACTTATGGTCTTCTCATGATTTAGCCACCTCCAGGCTGTGCCAATCAGACACTATATGGTCTCCTCATGCTTCAGCCAACTCCAGGCTGTGCCATTGAGACACTATATGGTATCTTCGTGCTTCAGCCACCTCCAGCGGCATCAGCAAACCATATATTGGCTGAATGACAGGGCCTAACATTTTTATGGTAGCATTAGCATTTTTATGGTACCATAAATCTTCAATTTAAATTTCAAAATTCATCTTTTTATCTTAGGGATTATGAAGCCCTAGTGTCTACTCATGCTGCTGCCACCTCCAGGCTGTGTCATTCAGCCAATATATGGTTTACTGATGCTGCTGGGCCTAAACAATTTTATGGTAGCACTAGCTACCATAAATCTTCAGTTTAAATTTCAAAATTCATTTTTTAATCTTAGGGATTGTGAAGCCTTAATGTCTACTCATGCTGCTGCCAGCTCCAGGCTGTGTCATTCAACATTTATATGGTCTTCTCATGCTGCCAACACCTCCACGCTGTGTCATTTAGCCACTATATGGTCTCCTCATGCTACCAACACCTTCACACTGTGTCATTTAGCCACTATATGGTCTCCTCATGCCGGCAACACCTCCACGCTGTGTCATTCAGCCACTATATGGTCTCCTCATGCTGTCAACACCTCCACGCTGTGTCATTCAGCCACTATATGGTCTCCTCATGCTGCCAAAACCTCCACACTGTGTCAATTAGCCACTATATGGCCTCCTCATGCTGCCAACACCTCCACGCTGTGTCATTCAGCCACTATATGGTCTCCTCATACTGATGCCACCTCCAGGCTCTGTCATTGTGCCGCTCTGCAGCAGTGATTCTAATAGCGATGCCTGTAATCTGCATGTCATACTGAATAACAGTATTATTTCAATACACCAGCACACTCCATATGCATGTTAGAACAAAGCAAAGTGTTCTACACCCCTATTGAGGCTCTCAGTAGGCCAGAAATAGCCTACTATTAGATACTACTATTCGACCTGAAACAAATTTTTTGGGAAAATTCGGCGAATTGGCCAAATCGAATTTTTCAAAAATTGGCTCATCTCTAATCACAACTGCTTTTATAGCGGGGCTGGTGGACGGGATCCTTTGGATAGGGGATAAGATGTCTAGGGGCGGAGTACCCCTTTAAAATATCTACAAAACCAGGCAAGTTTGCTATATGAAACCAATTGCAAACGTGTTCATGCTGCCATGCTGTGCACACAGAGACATAATTTAGGAGAGGGAAATTCTGCTTTAATATGTATGTTACGCCGAGCGCTCCGGGTCCCCGCTCCTCCCCGGAGCGCTCGCTTCACTCTCTCCGCTGCAGCGCTCCGGTCACGTCCTCTGACCCGGGGCGCTGCGATCCCGCTGCCAGCCGGGATGCGATTCGCGATGCGGGTAGCGCCCGCTCGCGATGCGCACCCCGGCTCCCCTACCTGACTCGCTCCCCGTCTGTTCTGTCCCGGCGCGCGCGGCCCCGCTCCCTAGGGCGCGCGCGCGCCGGGTCTCTGCGATTTAAAGGGCCACTGCGCCGCTGATTGGCGCAGTGGTTCCAATTAGGGTAATCACCTGTGCACTTCCCTATATTACCTCACTTCCCTTGCACTCCCTTGCCGGATCTTGTTGCCTTAGTGCCAGTGAAAGCGTTCCTTGTGTGTTCCTTGCCTGTGTTTCCAGACCTTCTGCCGTTGCCCCTGACTACGATCCTTGCTGCCTGCCCCGACCTTCTGCTACGTCCGACCTTGCTTCTGCCTACTCCCTTGTACCGCGCCTATCTTCAGCAGCCAGAGAGGTGAGCCGTTGCTAGTGGATACGACCTGGTCACTACCGCCGCAGCAAGACCATCCCGCTTTGCGGCGGGCTCTGGTGAAAACCAGTAGTGGCTTAGAACCGGTCCACTAGCACGGTCCACGCCAATCCCTCTCTGGCACAGAGGATCCACTACCTGCCAGCCGGCATCGTGACAGTAGATCCGGCCATGGATCCCGCTGAAGTTCCTCTGCCAGTTGTCGCTGACCTCACCACGGTGGTCGCCCAGCAGTCACAACAGATAGCGCAACAAGGCCAACAGCTGTCTCAACTGACCGTTATGCTACATTTGATGGGGACTCTGAGTTTTGCCGTGGCTTTCTTTCCCAATGTTCCCTGCATCTGGAGATGATGTCGGACCTGTTTCCCACTGAAAGGTCTAAGGTGGCTTTCGTAGTCAGTCTTCTGTCCGGAAAAGCCCTGTCATGGGCCACACCGCTCTGGGACCGCAATGACCCTGTCACTGCCTCTGTACACTCCTTCTTCTCGGAAATCCGAAGTGTCTTTGAGGAACCTGCCCGAGCCTCTTCTGCTGAGACTGCCCTGTTGAACCTGGTCCAGGGTAATTCTTCCGTTGGCGAGTATGCCGTACAATTCCGTACACTTGCTTCAGAATTGTCCTGGAATAATGAGGCCCTCTGCGCGACCTTCAAAAAAGGCCTATCCAGCAACATTAAAGATGTTCTGGCCGCACGAGAAATCCCTGCTAATCTACATGAACTCATTCACCTAGCCACTCGCATTGACATGCGTTTTTCTGAAAGGCGCCAGGAACTCCGCCAAGATATGGACTCTGTTCGCACGAGGCGTTTCGTCTCCTCGGCTCCTCTCTCCTCTGGTCCCCTGCAATCTGTTCCTGTGCCTCCCGCCGTGGAGGCTATGCAGGTCGACCGGTCTCGCCTGACACCTCAAGAGAGGACACGACGCCGTATGGAGAACCTCTGCCTGTACTGTGCTAGTACCGAACACTTCCTGAGGGATTGTCCTATCCGTCCTCCCCGCCTGGAAAGACGTACGCTGACTCCGCACAAAGGTGAGACAGTCCTTGATGTCTACTCTGCTTCTCCACGTCTTACTATGCCTGTGCGGATGTCTGCCTCTGCCTTCTCCTTCCCTGCTGTGGCCTTCTTGGACTCTGGATCTGCAGGAAATTTTATTTTGGCCTCTCTCGTCAACAGGTTCAACATCCCGGTGACCAGTCTCGCCAGACCCCTCTACATCAATTGTGTAAATAATGAAAGATTGGACTGTACCATACGTTTCCGCACGGAGCCCCTTCTTATGAGCATCGGATCTCATCATGAGAGGATTGAACTTTTGGTCCTCCCCAATTGCACCTCGGAAATTCTCCTTGGACTTCCCTGGCTTCAACTTCATTCCCCTACCCTGGATTGGTCCACTGGGGAGATCAAGAGTTGGGGGTCCTCTTGTTCCAAGAACTGTCTAAAACCGGTCGCCTCCAAGGTGCCCACATCTTCACTAAATTGGACTTAAGAGGCGCCTATAACCTCATCCGCATCAGAGAGGGGGACGAGTGGAAAACGGCATTTAACACCAGAGATGGACACTTTGAGTATCTGGTCATGCCCTTTGGACTGTGCAACGCCCCTGCCGTCTTCCAAGACTTTGTCAATGAAATTTTTCGTGATCTGTTATACTCCTGTGTTGTTGTATATCTGGACGATATCCTAATTTTTTCTGCCAATCTAGAAGAACACCGCCAGCATGTCCGTATGGTTCTTCAGAGACTTCGTGACAACCAACTCTATGCCAAAATTGAGAAATGTCTGTTTGAATGCCAATCTCTTCCTTTTCTAGGATATTTGGTCTCTGGCCAGGGACTACAGATGGATCCAGACAAACTCTCTGCCGTCTTAGATTGGCCACGCCCCTCCGGACTCCGTGCTATCCAACGCTTTTTGGGGTTCGCCAATTATTACAGGCAATTTATTCCACATTTTTCTACCATTGTGGCTCCTATCGTGGCTTTAACCAAAAAAAGTGCTGATCCCAAGTCCTGGCCTCCTCAAGCAGAAGACGCCTTTAAACGACTCAAGTCTGCCTTTTCTTCGGCTCCCGTCCTCTCCAGACCTGACCCTTCCAAACCCTTCCTATTGGAGGTTGATGCCTCCTCAGTGGGAGCTGGAGCTGTTCTTCTACAAAAAAATTCTTCCGGGCATGCTGTCACTTGTGGTTTTTTCTCTAGGACCTTCTCTCCAGCGGAGAGGAACTACTCCATCGGGGATCGAGAGCTTCTAGCCATTAAATTAGCACTTGAGGAATGGAGGCATCTGCTGGAGGGATCAAGTTCTCCTGTTATTATCTACACCGACCACAAGAACCTCTCCTACCTCCAGTCTGCCCAACGGCTGAATCCTCGCCAGGCCCGGTGGTCTCTGTTCTTTGCCCGATTTAATTTTGAGATTCACTTTCGTCCTGCCGATAAGAACATTAGGGCCGATGCTCTCTCTCGTTCCTCGGATGCCTCAGAAGTTGATCTCCCTCCGCAACACATCATTCCACCTGACTGCCTGATCTCCACTTCTCCTGCCTCCATCAGGCAGACTCCTCCAGGGAAGACCTTTGTTTCTCCACGCCAACGCCTCGGAATCCTCAAATGGGGTCACTCCTCCCATCTCGCAGGTCATGCGGGCATCAAGAAATCTGTGCAACTCATCTCCCGCTTCTATTGGTGGCCGACTCTGGAGACGGATGTTGGGGACTTTGTGCGAGCCTGCACTATCTGTGCCCGGGATAAGACTCCTCGCCAGAAGCCCGCTGGTTTTCTTCATCCTCTGCCTGTCCCCGAACAGCCTTGGTCTCTGATTGGTATGGATTTTATTACTGATTTACCCCCTTCCCGTGGCAACACTGTTATTTGGGTGGTCGTTGATCGATTCTCCAAAATGGCACATTTCATCCCTCTTCCTGGTCTTCCTTCTGCGCCTCAGTTGGCTAAACAATTTTTTGTACACATTTTTCGTCTTCACGGGTTGCCTACGCAGATTGTCTCGGATAGAGGTGTCCAATTCGTGTCTAAATTCTGGAGGGCTCTCTGTAAACAACTCAAGATTAAATTAAATTTTTCCTCTGCATATCATCCCCAGTCCAATGGACAAGTAGAAAGAATTAACCAGATCTTGGGTGATTATTTGCGACATTTTGTTTCCTCCCGCCAGGATGACTGGGCAGATCTCCTTCCATGGGCCGAATTCTCGTATAACTTCAGGGTCTCTGAATCTTCCTCCAAATCCCCATTTTTCGTGGTGTACGGCCGTCACCCTCTTCCCCCCCTCCCTACCCCCTTGCCCTCTGGTCTGCCCGCTGTGGATGAAATTTCTCGTGACCTTTCCATTATATGGAGAGAGACCCAAAATTCTCTCTTACAGGCTTCTTCACGCATGAAGAGGTTCGCGGATAAGAAAAGAAGAGCTCCCCCCGTTTTTTCCCCTGGAGACAAGGTATGGCTCTCCGCTAAATATGTCCGCTTCCGTGTCCCTAGCTACAAGTTGGGACCACGCTATCTTGGTCCTTTCAAAATTTTGTGTCAAATTAATCCTGTCTCTTATAAACTTCTTCTTCCTCCTTCTCTTCGTATCCCTAATGCCTTTCACGTCTCTCTTCTCAAACCACTCATCCTCAACCGTTTTTCTCCCAAATCTGTTCCTCCCACTCCTGTTTCCGGCTCCTCGGACGTCTTCTCGGTCAAGGAAATTTTGGCTGCCAAAAAGGTCAGAGGAAAAAATTTTTTTTTAGTAGACTGGGAGGGTTGTGGTCCTGAAGAGAGATCCTGGGAACCTGAGGACAACATCCTTGACAAAAGTCTGCTCCTCAGGTTCTCAGGCTCCAAGAAGAGGGGGAGACCCAAGGGGGGGGGTACTGTTACGCCGAGCGCTCCGGGTCCCCGCTCCTCCCCGGAGCGCTCGCTTCACTCTCTCCGCTGCAGCGCTCCGGTCACGTCCTCTGACCCGGGGCGCTGCGATCCCGCTGCCAGCCGGGATGCGATTCGCGATGCGGGTAGCGCCCGCTCGCGATGCGCACCCCGGCTCCCCTACCTGACTCGCTCCCCGTCTGTTCTGTCCCGGCGCGCGCGGCCCCGCTCCCTAGGGCGCGCGCGCGCCGGGTCTCTGCGATTTAAAGGGCCACTGCGCCGCTGATTGGCGCAGTGGTTCCAATTAGGGTAATCACCTGTGCACTTCCCTATATTACCTCACTTCCCTTGCACTCCCTTGCCGGATCTTGTTGCCTTAGTGCCAGTGAAAGCGTTCCTTGTGTGTTCCTTGCCTGTGTTTCCAGACCTTCTGCCGTTGCCCCTGACTACGATCCTTGCTGCCTGCCCCGACCTTCTGCTACGTCCGACCTTGCTTCTGCCTACTCCCTTGTACCGCGCCTATCTTCAGCAGCCAGAGAGGTGAGCCGTTGCTAGTGGATACGACCTGGTCACTACCGCCGCAGCAAGACCATCCCGCTTTGCGGCGGGCTCTGGTGAAAACCAGTAGTGGCTTAGAACCGGTCCACTAGCACGGTCCACGCCAATCCCTCTCTGGCACAGAGGATCCACTACCTGCCAGCCGGCATCGTGACAATGTATACAAAAAATAAATAATATATAGTTCTTGTAGTGCTACAAAATGTCTAAAAACCATGACAATTGTTTAGGCGAAAAGGCTTGAATTGAATTGGTCACTAATCAACAAAACTTCTCAAGAATATGACAACATTTAATTTTTTTTCCATTTCATCTTACAAATCTTTTTTGGTTGTTTCTCAATGTAATACATTGAATATAATACACCAAAATAAAAATAAATTACTACCACATAGGTGGAAAAAAAAACATCGTGCATAATGAACTATGATATCCACCAAAATATAATACACATACTACAGTACTTGGTGAAAACAATACAAATATCTTTATTGACATCAATATAGTAAAATAGAATGACAAACATAGCTTAAATTGGAACCAATACACATCATGGACATATGCATGGGCAAAGCTCCATAGTTGTAATGCTACAATTAAAGGCTAGGAAGATACAGTAGTGCAGATAACCACACTGCATTGATGATAAGGTAGCAGCATATATATATAAATCTAGAAAAACATATAACTATACCATGAGAAGACAAGACCCATGCATACCTACTGCAAGGCACATTTCCCTGTTGGGTGCTTCATCACCTAATGGGAGTATTTATATAATGCAACAGCCTATCACAATAAAAGAAAATGATGGAAAGTACAGAAGAACCTTTGGTTAACCCTACACTATTAACCACATCTGTGTGAAAGGGGACAGCAGTGCGTTAATGAGCCCAAACTGTCCCTAAAACTCCTTGCTAGCAGCATACTCAACAGTGTGGAAAGGATGCCAGCCAAGGAGGAAACTTAAATATTAATACATGAAACATGGGCACAGACTCCCACATACTCCTAGATAGAAGGATTAGCACAAAGCTCGGAACATGATTTTATCCTAGGAGATCCAGGATTCAACAAGGTCAAACAGGACTGATACAAAGGCATAATGTGAACACGGACAAAGATTCACAAAACTCAGGCAAAACAGAATACAATCTGAACACGGATCTAAACAAGAAACACTATATGCAATGCCAGAATACTAAAACATTGCAGGATAAAATCCATATATCAAGAACAGACAGGACAGATAACCGTGGTCAAACTTGGGACATGTGCTGAGACAAACAAAGGTGCATATCGAAACATGGTCAGAGTTACAGGGGAAATAACCAGCCCAGAGCAGCACCTGAAGAGGCCTCATTTACCCTCCCAGTGCTGAAGGGTTAACTCTTCCCAAACCAGGGAGAATAAACACAGAAACTGTTCAGGCATAAACATAATGTCTAAACAGGACCCAAAGCAGAAAATGCAAAATACAGATAAACGGACATTGCAACCTAATAATACACTGTACTCACCTTCCTGAACACGATAATACCCGTCCAACACTAGCTAATGGCAGCACCATGACACAGATTTGGCACCTCCAGTCATTCTTATGGGTGTCTGGAGTTGCTCTCTAAAAAGCATGCTCCCTTGGCTAACCTCAGCAATGCAGATTGTACATTAGAATTCTGTAGACTGTATATAATAGGATTTATTATAGGGGTGATACTTGTATACACTACACTGAAGACAGTATGAAGAACATAAGAGTAAGATGGGAGCAGATACTCTATTAAGGCTGCCCCATAGTAAACAGAGATAACAGTGGTATGGGATGAGCAGGTGGAGAAGGCCTTTTTTCGGCTTTCTTTTTACTTCATTCTGAAGATAACAGAGAAGATTTGGATATAAGAAATAAGAGTGCATAACATTGGAATAAACCCTAATAGCACAATTTCTATACCAATGATAAAAAACATTAGTGTTCCTGTGCAGGTTGTCTTTGTTAGTGACTTAAGATCACAGAAGAACTGATGGATGATGTTGGAGTGACAGGAGGTCATGTGTAAAGCTGAGGTTACTAACATTATTGAGTTTAAAAAGGCCACTGCCCAAATCCCAATAGTTAGCAGGATACAATTTTTCTGACTCAGGATACGATGATAATGTAAGGGGAGGCAGATAGCAACATATCGGTCATAAGCCATAATGAAGAGAAGAATATTGTCACGATGCCGGCTGGCAGGAGGTGGATCCTCTGTGCCAGAGAGGGATTGGCGTGGACCGTGCTAGTGGACCGGTTCTAAGTCACTACTGGTTTTCACCAGAGCCCGCCGCAAAGCGGGATGGACTTGCTGCGGCGGTAGTGACCAGGTCGTATCCACTAGCAACGGCTCAACCTCTCTGGCTGCTGAAGATAGGCGCGGTACAAGGGAGTAGACAGAAGCAAGGTCGGACGTAGCAGAAGGTCGGGGGCAGGCGGCAAGGTTCGTAGTCAGGGTGGATAGCAGAAGTACTGGTACACAGGCTTTTGGACACACAAAACGCTTTCACTGGCACAAGGCAACAAGATCCGGCAAGGGAGTGCATGGGAGGAGGTCAGATAAAGGCAGGGAGCAGATGGGAGCCAATTAAGCTAATTGGGCCAGGCACCAATCATTGGTGCACTGGCCCTTTAAGTCTCAGGGAGCTGGCGCGCGCGCGCCCTAGAGAGCGGAGCCGCGCGCGCCAGCACATGACAGCAGGGGACTGGAACGGGTAAGTGACCTGGGATGCGACTCGCGAGCGGGCGCGTCCCGCTGTGCGAATAGCATCCCCAACGGCCATGACAGTGCAGCGCTCCCGGTCAGCGGGACTGACCGGGGAGCTGCAGGGAGAAAGACGCCGTGAGCGCTCCGGGGAGGAGCGGGGACCCGGAGCGCTAGGCGTAACAAATATCTTCTGCGGTCACCACTGTAAAAAAAAAGCACAACTGAGTATAACATTGTGAGAAGGAAACAAAGTGATTCCCGGATAATAACATGTGCAGTAATTTAGGAACCGTGACCGATGTATAAAATATGTCTACAATGGACAAATTACAGATAAAGACATACATTGGTTTATGTAACTGATCATCCAGACATATGGCGGTGATAATGGAAGAATTGAGAAGAACTCCGACCAAATATATCAGGAAAAAGAAAGTGGTAATGAGCGGTTTATTCCTTGTTTGTCCAGAAAATGGTAAAATGTAAAAATATTTATCAACCAAAGTCTCATTCTTCATTGAAATTTCATTACTATTCTAGAAAAAAAACCACACAATTTATCATAGACTAGCTGAGTATCCGGCATTGCCCGGTTTTTCCGTCCTAATCCTTGTTGGGGAGGAAAATCAATAAAGGAGGAAGCTTTTGACTTCATATCCCATCCCCGTATTTTGTTGTCATATCCCAACCCCATATCCTGTCCTCATATCCCGTCCTCATACCACGACCTCCTATCCCGACCTCCTATCCGTCCTCCTATCCCATCCTCCTATCCCGCTCTCCTATCTCGACCTCCTATCCCGACCTCCTACGTTGAGTTTCATGTCAATATCTTTAGCCGTTTGGACATGATGCTGGAACATACACACACACACACGTTGAGTTTTGTGTATATAGATTTAAGCACAATAAAAACAGTGGAATGGCAAAAGTATTGTTGGTGATCAACTGGTCATCTTTAGTGACCCAGTGGTTATTCCTGGTGATCTAGTCATCTAGTGGAGAACCTTCAAAGCTTATTGGTTACGAACCTGGTCCAGTTGTATAAAGGTTCTAACTGTGCTTCTATGTGTTTTCTATTATATGCCTCCTCACCTAAACATAGCAGTGCGAGCATACAGGTATTTTTTGGCTGGATAGAAGCAATGAAATAATACTTTACACTGTCTACTATCAATGGTCCTTACATTTATTTTTATAAAAAAAAAATAATAATAAAGTCAAACTTAAATTAGAAAATAAGGGGAAAAAACAGCATTAGCTTTATTGTTATTTAGGGAGTAAAGTTAATAAAGTTAAATAGGTCAGTAATATAAATTTAGTTATACCATATTTTGAAGACTGTTTCTGGTTATGGTGTGGATGTTATTATTAAAGTATATAGAAAATAGTATTATTTTCTTATTTACTTTACTTGCTGGTGGAGATATCAGGCTTAAACAATCAGATTTAATGACAGATACCACAAGGGCTTAATAGATAATATTTCTTAATGTCATTTTTTTTTTTTTTTTCATTTTATACAGGGAGTATAATGCTGCGTTGCAGGGCTATTCCATCCATTGAATCTAAAATGTAAGTTATAACCAGAAAAATATAATATACTATAGAAATTTTAAAACAACATATTCATTCTGTTTAACTTCTGTATTTTGAAATTTTGCTATTTTTTTTATTTACTCCAAAAAATAACTCCAAACCTGATCCAAAAGTATTTAAACTAAAATCACTTAATTGCATGAAATCTGAAATCTGCAATTTACTAGAGAATAAAATGTTGAATATTGGTTTAAAATGCTATTTATGCCTTCCAGATGTCTTTTTGAGCTTAGGCTATAGCAGTTTCCCTTTCTCCCTTTTCTATAGAAATATTTCTACAGCTTTATAGAAAATTGTTTGCATCACTTCCACAGTGTTAATTTTAGACATATTTTATGACGGCAATTTATTCCAAGGACACATACCTGCTTTTAAAGACAAAAAAAAATTGAGGAAAAAAATAAGCCTGAACAGATTTTTAAATAAAGTAATTGCCCACATCATACTGACATTATAATAATTTGTATTGAAATTTGCTAAAACCCTGGTGTGATATAATTATCTTCTAGAATATTTTTTAGCAAGAAATGATCTGACCATTGTCTTGTCTCCTCGTTCGTATAGTAACAGAAAACTTGTCTTAATGTAAACATATGAAAAATAATGGGAACGGAGGAGAAGCTTTATATTGTGCTGGGACAATCCCGGCCGGATGATCGTAGATCTATAATGACCCCGGAGGAAGAAAGATGTTCATAACCAGATCAGTGAATTCTTGTCTCTTGGGCTTTTGTCATTATGTTTTGTCATTAAGATCTTTCTTTCTAAATTTTGTTTTAAATTTCATGAAGAACATTTTTTTAAATCAACCTCTAGTTTTCGGTCCTGTGCAACAGGTTGAGCAATCTTTCTCCATAAGCACTGATCCCCCATGATAGTAATGTATCCATTAGAACATGCCATGCTCCATGGGGAAAAACATTTGCAAAGTATCTCTTCTCTATCTCCATTAGGAGTTTCCGATGCTTTTAGGATATTTGTCTAATCTTTTTATTGTTTAGCATTAAAGGCATTGACAAAATTGCTATTATTTTTGTCTGCATTCATGCGTCCCTTGTTTATTGTTTTGCCTTATTAACATTGATATGACCTTTGTTATCATGGACCAATTTTAGGTCCAAGAATACTATACAAGGTCCAGGGCCGGTTCTGCCTATAGACAAAATAGGCAGCCGCCTAGAGAGCCCTCTTGATGGGGGCGCTGCTCTGTCTGCTGAAAGAAAGTTAGTAAGCAGCCAGCCTCTGAAGCACCCGCCCAGCCAGAACCACCATCACATGAGGAGGGGGTTTGTTACAGTGTCTCACCCCAGTAGTAGGTGATTACGTGAGAAGCAGGTTTGTTACAGTGTGTCACCCCATTAGTAAGGAGATTACATGAGAAGTGGGTTTGTTACAGTGTGTCACCTCAGTAGTAAGGTGGGGCAAGTCAAAGGGCAGGACCAATGGGCGGGGTCAATGGGTGGGGTCGATGGGTAGCAATATTAGCTTTCACCAAGGGTCGCAAAAATCCTTGCACCAGCCCTGCAAAGGTTTGGACATTAGAGTGAATACAAAGTTACTCCCCTCACTCCAACCTTTTTTTTTTTTTAAAGAAAAAAGCAGAATAGACCGATGTGCATCTAAGCGCAATTATCCTTTTTTAAATGTATGTTATAAGTGAAGATAGAAGTTTGCTTACCTTTGTGTGTTGTACAATGAGCACAACACCATGGAGGGCTTGGTTCCACAATCTGTGGTATAACAGAGGAGTGCAGCCTGCACCGGTCCCATGCTCAGACGGTCTGTAGAATGCAGAAAGTGGAGAGGAATCTTCTGAAAGTGGTGTTGTCAGCGGCGCTTTCCTCTGGATGCTCGGGGGCTGATTAGCAAAAAAAAAACAGCAGGAAAAACGGACTTGATATAAAAATAACAAATGGTTTATTTGAAGCATGCAAACGAACTACGCGCTTCGAGGAGCGGGACCCCATCTTCATCAGGTTCTCTGAGAACCTGACAAAGAGGAGGTCCCGCCCCTTGAAACGCGTAGTTCGATTGCATGCTTCAAATAAACCATTTGTTATTTTTATATGAAGTCTGTTTTTCCTCCCCGTTTTTTGCTAATCAGCCCCCGAGCATCCAGAGGAGAGCGCCGCTGACAACACCACTTTCAGGAGATTCCTCTCCACTTTCTGCATTCCCCACACTCCAGATATAGATAAGTAAATTATGTATGTACCCAAAAATTAGACCAATGAATGGATGGCTGATTTTTTCACATCCACAATATCCACCATTGGTAGTCACTAAGAGCCTATCTTTACCATTTACTATTAAGTATAGAAAAACAGCAAACTTTATTGAAATATATAATAAAAAAAACTAAGGAAATGTACATTGGTTAAAATCACATGTCTTCCCTCTATGACAGAACAAGTTAAATGTGCGACTTGCCGACTGGACATTTTTTGGCACCAAATGTTTCTTTACCAGGATTTGCTGCAGACTAATCCCGGAAATAAGTGGGAAGAGCACACTTTTAAAACTACATCACAGCCCCTCCTCGACATGTTTCGCCTAGCATGGCAGCTTTGTCCTTAGGTAACGGGATATTGATCATTATCCCGCTACCTGAAACATTATCAGAAGTGGGGTTTTGCCATTTGATCATAAAATTTCACAGTAGTATTTGTCTTTTTGGGGAATTTTCTCAGAGGTGTTTGAGCACCAGAGTGTGCTATCTACTTATGTTCATCCTCCTTTTCTCCATTTTAAATACTGGGAGTTTGCGTTTTTCTATAGCTTTTTTAACAAAACTTGAATTAACTTGGTCACTAATCAATTAAACAGAAAACTCCTCAAGAAAATGACTGAATCACATTTCTTTCTATTCTACTTCCCAAATATTTTTGGTTTTCAGTACAATATATCCAAAAATAAAGGGTGGCATCCAAATTTGTCCCGAAAAATATTTTTGTTACTTTCAGCCAGGCCTGGGTCGCTACCACCCTTGCTGTACGATAGCTACTACAGGAAACATCAGTCTACCACCTTCTGCTGTCTGCTGGTGATGACAGTCCACCAATTCTGTTGTTACTCCCAAAAAGGGATAATTTTTTTGTACGGCTGGAGAAATCCGTACCATCTTCTTCCCTTGGCAGACTAAGGGTATATTCACACGGCAGAATTTCTTCAAATTCGCACCAATTCTGCATCTGCATTCATTTGGGTGGTTTCTGGCTTGTGAAGATTTTGCATTGAATCGGTGCGAATTCCGTGTGGAATCCATGTGGAATCCGCATGCTGAAATTCTGAAGTGTGAATGGGAGTGCTAAATCCCATTGAAGCCTATTAGGCTTTAATTTGATGAGGAATCTGCATACGGAATCCATGCAGAATTCCGCATGCAAAAATTCTGCCATGTGAATATACCCTTACCAGTTCTTGCTACTCCCGAAAAAGAATAATTTTTTGAAAGCTTGGAAAAAGCCACTGTGGCTTCAGATACCTATGTGTGCATTTTTAGAATGACAACCAGGGATACTTGATGCAGCTTTATTATAGTTTAAATAAGCCACAAAAATCCGCCAGCACATTCCAGTAACTGTTATTTACCATGGGTTACCACATGTCGTGATAACTCACCTTAAAAAACACATAGAGGGACATTTATCATTGTTGCTTTGGTAAGCGAGTTCTGTAGTCAATTTTTTTTTATTTTGGTTTTGCTTATGTGTTTATAAAATTTGTTACCACTGTTACTTTTTTCACCCTAAATGTACTAACCCATTTTTTGTTAGTTTTTTTTCCCTTCTCATTTCAGATCTGTGTATCCTGTGAACTATTTCAGATTTGGTGGACTGCGATTTTTTTTTTTAGATTAATAAAATGATTACTGAGGGCTTACAGGGGAGTGTTTTGTTTTTTAAATAAAAGTTTTTTAAACCTGTAGTGTTTTTTTATTTACTTTTCAGGCTTAGTAGTGGAAGCCGTCATATAGACGGAATCCATTACTAAGCCATAGCTTAGGGTTAGCCCCCAAAACAGCTAGCACTAACCCCCAATTATTACCCCGGTACCCACAAAGGTGCTGGAAAGAGCCGATACCAACAGGCCTGGAGCATCAAAAATGCTTGGCCTAGGTGGTAACAGGCTGGCATTATTTAGGCTAGGGAGAGCCAGTAACAATGGTCCTTGCCCATCCTAGTAACATTAGGCTGTTGCTGCTTGGTTGGTATCTGGCTGAGAATGAAAATTGGGAAAATATGGGAAACCCCAAAGTTTTTTCAGAAACAATTAAATATTTTAAAAAATGCATAGGGTTCCCCCTATTTTCATTCTCAGCCAGATACCAACCAAGCAGCAACAGTCTGACGTTACCCGGGTGGGTGAGGACCATTGTTACTGGACCTCCCCAGCCTAAATAATGCCAGCCTGTTACCACCTAGGCCCAGGAGCGCCATTTTTGATGCTCCGGGCCTGTTGGTACTGTCTCTTCCCGGCACCCCTGTGGCGGTGGGTACCGCGGTAATAATTGGGGTTAAGCGTTAGCTGTTTTTGGGGCTAACGCTAAGCCCTGGCTTAGTAATGAATTCCATCCATAAGACAGCTTCCACTACTAAGCATGTAAAGTAAAACATTTTTAAAATACAACACATTAAAAAAAAAATTATTTTAAAAAACACTCGTTAACTATTTTGTTAACATAAAAAAAAAAAAAAAATGCTGGTCATTGTAGTAGTCCACCGAATCCGAAGTAGTCCACAGGATACACGGATCTGAAATGAGAAGCTAAAGAACACGGAAAATAGGTTAGTACATTTATTGTCACGCCCACACCGCACAACTACCAGCATGTCCTCACTGTAAGGGCAAGTTGGGATTTGTAGTCATGCTACTGCCTGGTGGGAGATGTAAAGATGAGTGACAAGCTTCCCTGACTTGCTTGTCACCCGCCTGCACATCTCCTGCAGCCCGTGCCACATGACTACAACTGCCAGCATGCCCTTTCAGTAAGGACATGCTGGGAGTTGTAGTCGTGAGGCGTGGGCGGGAGATGTGCGGATGGGTTACAACAGTAGCTTTACTGAGGGTAGACAGATGGTAAAGTCTATACAGTTCAGCCAGGGCCCAAGGAGGTGACCAATGACGCAGAGATCTTAAAGGGAACCCTTCATTAAGTTTTACCATATATAACGAGTGGCAACACGTAATAGAGGTTAATATCATGTGTCCTACCATGTTTGGATGTCTGCTGGCACATCTGTAAATGTGGCAAAAACAACTTTAATAACTGTCACATGCAGTATGTAGTCACCAGGCATGCTCAAGTAGTTACCAGGCATGCGGCCTGCTGAAGAAGTCACGGCTCCCCACGCTGTACTCACGCTCGTTCAGGCTCTAATCACTCCTATTTAGACATGATTGACAGCCTACCTCTAAGAAATGACATCAGACCCTGACTGAGCTGCTCAATAATACCTAGATAGGTATTTTTTGAGCCTGAATAGGCGTGATTACTGCTCTGGTAGCCATGACTACTTTAGCAGCCACATGCCCGACTGAACCTCATTTACATACAGCATGTGACCATTTATAAAAGTTGTTTACTTCACATTTATAGATGTGCCAGCGGATATCCAGACATGGCAGAAAACGTGATATTAACCTCTATTATGTGTTGTCACTGATTATATGGGGTAAAACTAGTGATTGGTTCCCTTTGAGGGCTTGATGGGACTTGTAGTAGGACTGGATAATTGAATGCAGACCACGCTGACTTGACAGATGACAGGGACTGACTTGACACATAAAGCTGTGACTTAATCTTACTTGACTTGATGGCGGCTGCAGGACTGGACTTTGAGGTCTCCAACATTCTGGATACACACACTAGGCGACTGCACTGGACCTCAGCCGAAGAGAGAGAAGCTCCACCCAGGGCATATATGGGGAGACTAGCAGGGAGCCCATAGGTCACTCTTGGGATCACCTGGTCACTGGTACCTCCTGGGTAACAATCACATGACATATCACATGGTACAACCCTTAAAACAACAAGACATTTTATAATACTTTACATTGCAGAACATATGTACAGTGGGGAAACAAGTGAGCCCAGGGGACACCAAATGGGGGCAGCAAGGGTACGGGGTAACACCTCCTGTACTGGGCCACCACACAAGCTTGTCACCCGCCCGCACATCTTTTGTCTGCCCACGCTGCACCACTACAACTCCCAGCATGTCCTTACTGTAAGGGCATGCTGGGTGTTGTAGTAGTATGGTGCAGACAGGTGACAAGGAAGCCAGGGAAGCGGGCAGCATTTTTCTCTGCTCACAGGCTTCCCAGCGGGGAGAATGAAGTTATGGCACTGAGGGCTGCACTACAGGACATAGACTGGGGGGAGGTGTTCTCAAATACTGATACAGAAGGTAAACGGGACATCTTTAAATCAACTCTAAATAACTATACAACTAAATATATACCAAAGGGGAACAAATATAAACAATTAAGACTAAATCCTACATGGCTGACAAATGTTGTTAAAAGAGCAATAAACAACAAAAAAATAGCCTTCAAAAAAATACAAATCTGATGGGTCAGCGATAACATTTAAACAGTACAAGGAGCTTAATAAAATCTGTAAAAATGTAATAAAAACAGCAAAAATTCAAAATGAGAGACAGGTGGCCAAAGAAAGCAAAACTAATCCTAAATATTTTTTTAGATATATAAATGCAAAAAAACCAAGAACAGAGCATGTAGGACCCCTTAATAATGATAATGGGGAGGTTGTCACAGGCGATCAAGAGAAAGCAGAGCTACTGAATGGGTTCTTTAGTTCTGTATACACTATGGAAAAAGGAGCTGACATTGGCCAGGTCAGTGCTGGTAACACATCATGTACAGGTCAGTGCTGGTAACACATCATGTAATGTACTGAACTGGCTTAATGTAGAGATGGTACAAGGTAAGTTAAGTAAAGTAAATGTAAGCAAATCTCCAGGACCTGATGGATTGCACCCAAGAGTTCTTAGAGAGGTAAGTTCAGTAATATATGTACCCCTGTTCATGATATTTAGAGATTCTCTGGTGTCTGGTATTGTGCCAAGGGACCGGCGCAAGGCGAATGTGGTGCCAATCTTCAAAAAGGGCTCTAGGTCTTCCCCAAGAAACTATAGACCGGTAAGTTTAACGTGCATTGTGGGTAAATTGTTTGAAGGACTTATAAGGGACTACATACAGGAATACATAGGGGATAATAGTATTATAAGTGATAGCCAGCATGGGTTTACTAAGGATAGAAGTTGTCAAACCAATCTAATTTGCTTTTATGAAGAGGTGAGTAGAAGCCTTGACAGAGGAATGGCTGTGGATATAGAGGGGGGCTGTGTATATAGAGGGGGGCTGTGTATATAGAGGGGGCTGTGTATATAGAGGGGGGCTCTGTATATAGAGGAATGGCTGTGGATATAGTGTTTCTGGATTTTGCTAAAGCATTTGATACTGTCCCTCACAGACGTCTGACAGGTAAGTTAAGGTCTTTGGGTTTGGAAATTTTAGTTTGTAACTGGATTGAACACTGGCTCATGGATCGTACCCAGAGAGTGGTGGTCAATGATTCGTACTCTGATTGGTCCCCGGTAATTAGTGGTGTACCCCAAGGTTCAGTACTGGGCCCGCTGTTGTATAATTTATTTATCAATGATATAGAGGATGGTATTAACAGCTCTGTATATAGAGGGGGGGGGGCTGTGTATATAGAGGGGGGCTGTGTATATAGAGGGGGGCTGTGTATATAGAGGATGGTAATAACAGCTCTGTTTCTATCTTTGCAGATGACACCAAGCTTTGTAGCACGGTACAGTCTATAGAGGATGTGTATAAGTTACAAGATGACTTGGATAGACTAAGTGTCTGGGCCTCCACTTGGCAAATGAGGTTCAATGTGGATAAATGTAAAGTTATGCATCTGGGTACTAATAACCTGCATGCATCATATGTCTTAGGGGGGATTAAACTGGCAGAGTCACTGGTAGAGAAGGATCTGGGTGACTTGTAGATCACAGACTACAGAATAGCATGCAATGTCAGGCTGCTGCTTCCAAAGCCGGCAGGATATTGTCATGTATCAAAAGAGGCATGGACCCTGCAGGGACAGGGACATAATACTCCCCCTTTATAAAGCATTGGTACGGCCTCACCTGGAATATGCTGTTCAGTTTTGGGCACCTGTCCATAAAAGGGACACTGCGGAGTTGGAAAGGGTGCAGAGACGCGCGACTAAACTAATATGGGGCATGGAACATCTTAGCTATGAGGAGCGATTAAAGGAGTTACAATTGTTTAGTCTTGAGAAGAGACGTTTAAGGGGGGATATGATAAACGTATATAAGTATATTAATGGCCCATACAAAAAATATGGAGAAAAACTGTTCCAGGTTAAACCCCCCAAAGGACGAGGGGGCACTCCCTCCGTCTGGAGAAGAAAAAGTTTAGTCTCAAGGGGCGACACGCCTTCTTTACCGTGAGGACTGTGAATTTATGGAACGGTCTACCTCAGGAACTGGTCACAGCAGGAACAATTAACAGCTTTAAAACAGGATTAGATACATTCCTGGAACAAAATAACATTAATGCTTATGAAGAAATATAAAATCCCATCCCTTCCCCAATATCGCGCCACACCCCTACCCCTTAATTCCCTGGTTGAACTTGATGGACATATGTCTTTTTTCGACCGTACTAACTATGTAACTATGTAACTATGTAACTGTAATTTATTATTTCCCTCTGGCAGCTGTGATTGGCCAGGAGGTCGGGACCAATCACAGGTCTGCCCGGGAAATATGAAATGACAGTGCTGTCATTTCATATTCCTGTTGGTCGGCTCCGCTCCCCGGCCACCTGCCCGCAAGCTGTTGGGAGTACAACTCTTAGCATGTCCTCACTGTAAGGGCATGCTGGGAGTTGTAGTCCTGCAATAGCTAGCGGGTAGGTTGTAGATGCGGGTGGGGGGGGTCCGGGGTTTGGAGCTTGTACAAAAAGTAGCACGAAAAGTCTCATGTGCGACTTTTTGTAAAGCTCCGATTCCCGGACACCCATCCGCATTTACCACCCACCTGCTAGCTACTGCAGGACTACAACTCCCAGCATGCCCTTACAGTTAATACATGCTGGGAGTTGTAGTGCCAACAGTTTGTGGGCGGGTGGTAGATGTGAGCTGCGCTGAGTGTGACTTTTTAAAAGTGCTGTCAAAAGCAAGTTTGTAAGCCAGGTCTGACCCGGCTTACACTTGTGACTTTTTGAAGGGGGTTTGCAAATTTTTTTGCTTACGTGCAATTTTGCTGACTGGTATTGTTTTCTTACCCACAAAGTCTCACAAAAAGTTACTTACGCGACGTGCAACTTTTTGTGTGACTTTTGTAAGCAAAAAAAAAAAAAAACTTCTAAATCCCTTGATAAATCTCCCCCTTAAAAACTACTTGAATACATACTTAGCAGTGTTAGAGGGGGCTTCCCAGCTGTTAGGCAATGTTAGAAGGCTTTAAAGGGGTCCTCCTGTGGAAAACTTTTTAATTTTTTTTTAATCAACTGGTGCCAGAAAGTTAAACAGATTTGTAAATGACTTCTATTAAAAAATCTTATTCCTTCCAGTACTTATTAGCTGCTGAATACTACAGAGGAAATGGTTTTCTTTTTGGAACACAGAGCTCTCTGCTGACATCACGAGCACAGTGCTCTCTGCTGACACCTCTGTCCATTTTAAGAACTGTCCAGAGTAGGAGAAAATCCCCATAGCAAATCTCTCCTGCTCTGGACAGTTCCTAAAATGGACAGAGGTGTCAGCAGAGAGCACTGTGCTCGTGATGTCAGCAGAGAGCTCTGTGTTCCAAAAAGAAAACCATTTCCTCTGTAGTATTCAGCAGCTAATAAGTACTGGAAGGATTAAGATTTTTTAATAGAAGTAATTTACAAATCTGTTTAACTTTCTGGCACCAGTTTATTAAAGAAAAAAAAAAAAAGTTTTCCACCGGAGTACCCCTTTAAGGCTTATTTTAGTGTTGAGCCGAATTACACTGCCGATTTTGAAAAAGTTCACTCATCTCTTGTCATCAGCACTATAAGCCTGTGCATTCAGGGTAGTGCGGTTGGCCCTCCTGTTAGTCCACCACTGACATGTAGTACTGCACTGATGGGTCTGTATCAATGCAGCCACAGGCACCAGCCTATAGTACAGTGCCCCCCTGGCTACATGGCCCAATTATAACTGCGACCTCTATATTCACACCACTTATTCCAGCAGACCAGAGAAGAAGATCGCCGAGAATACTGATCAGTGTTATGTCTATACATAGCACTGGAAAGGATTAGCAATCTAATATTTGCTATAAATATTTCCCTATGAGGACAAAAAAAATAAAAAAAATAAAATGGAATAAGCCCCTCCCCCAATAAAAATTTCAATAAATGTAAATCGCCCCCTTCTCCATATTTCACCAACAAAAGTGTAAAAAAAAAATTAACACAATTAATAAACATATTTAGTATCAGCATGAGCGTACATATCCAAACTCTCAAAATATAGGGTTAATAATTCCATACGATGAAGAGCGCAAATGTAGAAGAAAAAAAGTCCAAAATTGCTTCTTTTTGCCCACATCACATCCCAAAATTTTTTAGTCAAACACGATAAAAAGCCAAATATACTCAAAAGTGGAATTTAAAATAAAAATACAGATTGTTTGGCAAAATAATGATCCCTTATACAGCCCCAGATACAGAAAAATGAAAAAAATTATAAGAATGTAAAGGAGGTCAAAAAATTTCAGAAAAAAAAGTTTACAATTTTTAAAAGCAGTGCAATAATAGAAAAGCGTGTAACCATGAGGATCATTATACAGTAACCCCCCGACCTATGATGGCCCCGACATATGATAAAATCGACATACGATGGCCTCTCAGAGGACATCACATGTCGATGTCAGCATCGACATACGATGCTTTTATATGTCGGGGCCATCGCTTTAACTGCTATCCGACAGCGCAAAATGCTTAAGCTGCTGTCGGATAGCAGTTTAACCATCCCGGACAGGTTCGCTTACCTATTCCCGCTGCTCCGGGTCCACTTCGCGATCCTCCGGTGTCTTGCGTATCTTCTCCAGGGTCCGGGCCTCGCTTTCCAGCGTTGTTATTACGTCACTACGCACGCCGCGCCGGCGCAGCAACGTAATAACGTCACCTGAAAGCGAGGCCCGGACCCTGCAGAAGATGCGCAAGACACCGGAGGATCGCGAAGAAGACACCGGAGCAACGGGACAGCATCGGGAGCCCCTGGGACAGCATCGGGAGCGGTGAGGACCTGGTGCGGAGCGGCGGGGACAGGTGAGTACAGCTTCCTATACTTTACATCGCACGGATCCCTCAACATACGATGGATTCGACAAACGATGGGTTGTTTGGAACGAATTACCATTGTATGTTGAGGGACCACTGTAATCGTATACACCTCTGGGCTCAACAGTATTAAACCTATAGATGCTGTGCCCCTGTCCCCTATGTGATTGAGAAGTTCCAATAGTTGCCAAGGCAACAAGAAGCCAGCTGATGGCCTCCTTTGGCTCTCTGGGCATGCTGGGAGTTGTAGTTTTGCACCAGCTGGGTGCAGACGGTTCTGTAAATTGGTTAACAATGTGAAGTATCTTGCAGTAAGTCTCTGTTCACACTGCATTAGTAATGGAGGTCAGAGGTGTATGATGGGATATACTCTACACAAGCCGGATATACACCGCACATGGGGGGAGATTTATCAAAACCTGTGCAGAGGAAAAGTTGACCAGTTGCCCATAGCAACCAATCAGATCGCTTCTTTTATTTTTCAGAGGCCTTTTTGAAAATGAAAGAAGCGATCTGATTGGTTGCTATGGGCAACTGGTCAACTTTTCCTCTGCACAGGTTTTTATAAATCTCCCCCATGAAGAGAGAACATGGCCGGAGTCACATTTCTATCTGACCATAAAGTCAACAGTGGAATATTCTAGATAAAGTGTAAAAGGCTCCGACCAGATGAGGAGATTCGGTCTTATTTGCTTTCGTTTGTAAGAAAAAAAGAAAAGAAATTGATGGTTGTCATGGAGGACGTTCTATTGCCTACAATGTGTACAGTGACTTCCCGCCATTTCCGGCCCTGCTGACAGGTCACATGACATGTATGTTACAGCATTTGCCGTCCATCCACACACCGCCCCCCACAGTCTAATCACCATGACAACTCCACACAACACAGTGGTGGCCACCATTATGGCTTATAGAACATTAGAACAAGACTGATGTCATCATGATGATGTCACAATGCTGAGCCGGGGTATACACTGCCTGACCGGCTGACTGAGTCCTTTGAGGGTTGTTGAAGTCGAGATGGCAGGTAGGTTCCTCAAGATGTCTTTTGTATCCATGTTGTTTATGGAATATGGCGGAGACTAGTGCAGTGGTTCCAACCAAGTTGCAAAACTACAACTTCCAGCATGTTCTGATAGCCATTGGCTGTCTGGGCATGCTGGGAGATGTAGTTTTTCACCAGCTGGAGGCACCCTGGTGTGAAACCACTGGCCTATAGGTCAGCACTACTGTATGTCTATGGTAACGGAAGGAATTTATGGAAGATTTTTCTGATCATTTCGTTATATTTCAGGCTTTACAGAGATGGAGCTGAGCGGGATTGTTTTGGGGATTATGGTGGGAATATTAATTGTTCTTTGGCTGCTGCATTATATGGGGTAAGTTATTGTCATCATTTATGGATTACACTTGAATTCTCTCTATAATGTGATCAGACATTATGGACATGGCTCTTACTGTATAGAACTGTCTCCTCTTTATAACATCTTCACTATTTCTTTTATAGGAAGAAAATCAAAAAATGGATGAAAGAACGGAGGAGGAAGAGAGCGAGGGAGAGGAGGATGAGGAGGATAAAGCAGTGGGAGAGGAGGATGAAGAGGAGGGAGTGCAAGTGGCGGAAGAGGATGGAGCGGGAGTGGAGGAGGAGGTTCGAGCCTGACTCAAGTAAGTACATGACAGATAGATAGATAGATAGATATGAGATAGATAGATATGAGATAGATAGATAGATAGATTTGAGATAGATAGATATGAGATAGATAGATATGAGATAGATAGATAGATAGATAGATATAGATAGATAGATAGATAGATAGATAGATAGAAAGAGCAGGAAAGCAGCACTCCAGGATAAAGAGGTGCACAGGTGCCTATTGTGTCAGGTCCAGGTTGGGGACCCCTCCAAGATACAGAAAAATTTAAAAGACAGTGGCACACCAAGTGTCAGCAAAAGAAAAGGTGATTTATAAAAAAAAAAAACGTGTTAGGCAACGTTTCAGCTGGCTCGCCCAGCCATTTTCAAGCCACCATTATGGCTTATAGAATACTAGAACAAGATAGATAGATAAATATGAGATAGATAGATAGATAGATAGATATGAGATAGATAAATATTAGATAGATAGATATGAGATAGATAGATAGATAGATAGATATGAGATAGATAGATAGATAGATATGAGATAGATATGAGATAGATAGAAGGACAAGTATCAAGAACAAAAACGTATCACCTATCAGAAGGATAGGGGATGAGTTTTAGATCATGGGGGGTCCGAGCACTGGGGCCCCCAGCGATCCCTGTTTGTAGTTCCGCTTCTCTAGCACAGGAGCGCGTCACGACCCCCGCCCAAAGTGGGAGCCACCACGCCCCCTCCATATAGCTCTATGGGAGAGCTGTTTGTCAATCTTTGGCTCTCTCATGGAGCTTTATGGAGGGGGCGTGGCAGTATCCACTTCTGGCGGGGGTTGTGACGCACCTCTGTGCTGGAGCACAGGAGCTACAAACAGGAAGTCATGTGGGACCCCCCGTGATCTAAAACTTATTCCCTATCCGAAGGATAAGGGATAAGTTTTTCTTCATGATACTTCTTCTTTAAGTACTTAAAGAATTGTATAGCCGCACTTGTTGGTCGTTGCACTAGATGTTATAATACATATTGTCACTTGACTCACCTAGAATTCCACACTATAGAACAATTTATATTATCTTCTTCTTTTTCTATAGAAATTCCATTTGGCATTATAAAGAAAGATGAAATAGTCAGTGCTGGACTGAGGATGATATACCATCAACAATAAAAAATAAAAAATAAATTACCTCGCCCCCTTTTTTTCATTTCATAAATTGTTAAGTAAAGTTTCAGAAAATGTACAAATTCCCTTTTCTTATGGAGCATCAGATAAAAGGGAAATGTTTAGAACATGCAATGAGAACAATAAAAAATCCAGGTTACATCTGTAACAAACAGTATATTACACCAAACAGACAATGTAGGGCATACCTCCCAAACATCTTATATCTGACAAGATATTCCCACTTATATGGTGATGTCCCGCCATCCCGGAAGGCACCCATATGTCCCACATTTATCTGTAAATGCGTCCTAATGAAGTGTCTACAGTTAAATGTGGCGCTTGGTGGGAAGTTTGACAGGGCAAAGAGCCATTGGCTTCTCACCCTGTCAATCAGTCATGTGCCAGTGGTTGCAGTAATCCAGCAGACACAAGAGGCCGAGCTCTTTAAGTGATGTCATCAGATGCCGGTGCACAGAGGAGAGGAAAGAACAGAACAGGAGGCCGTGCTGAGGGAGATTTGTTGCTGTATGCTGCGCTGAACTCTCTCTCGGAAGCTACACTGGAGGGTGGACAAGACAGAACACACAGGGCAAACTGGCCAAGTTATGGCCAATGGTCTAATCTGGTGACCCAGAAGTCCATGAGGTCTGGGCTCATGGTGTCTGCAAGAGAAAGGGCACTGCTGAGGTAGACCTCAGCCTGGCTGTTCAGGTGGTGGTTCACATCCCTGTGATGACGATTAATGTCAGGGGGAAATACCGAATGGAGAAACTTCACCTTGTGCTCCAGCGTGAAGATGTTGCTGGTGCTGCTACTTCTGCTCACTGTGGTGGTGCTGGCAGAGGGAGCGGAGCACTGACTCAGTGGAGAGCAGAGACTGATGAGAAAAGGCGAGAAAAATCCCCCCATATTGGCTTTTTACTGAGGGTCTAAAAGTGTTGCCATCCAGTCATCATTTCTTTCCTAAAGCTCGCAGTATGCCCGTCACTGCGCACGCAAGAAAGCATCCAGCTAGCCATCCTCACCAGCTTTTCTGAGAGCCCAGATTGTTCCGCCTCCATCCCATACTGTCAAGGTTTGTCATCATCAGTGTCATCTTGCAATGAGTCCTTGTCCTTATACCTTCCACATCGCCAAATCCTCCTATTCTTCCTCAGGTCCCACTTTCTCTGACAAACCTGCTAGCCTCCTGGAAAGGCATGAGCACTCAACAGGCGTCCCTGATTAGCTGTCAATCCCTCAGCTGAAAGTCACACTCTTTGGAAAAATCGTCATTCTGCAGTATTAGGAAGTCTATCACTGCTTTGCGCTGGTGGTTAAAGGGGTACTCCGGCCCTGAGACATCCTATCCCCTATCCAAAGCATCCTATCCCCTATCCAAGGTCCCCACTGCTGGGGACCCCCGCAATCTGGTATTCGCCACCCACCTGTTTGAGCTGCATGCCGCAGTGCCAGCTCAAAAATAGCCGGGTGGTGAGCCACGGGGCCCCGCCCCCCCCCCCCCCACCCCACTATGCAAGTCTATGGGAGGGGGCATGACGGTAGATGTAGACAGTGAAATATGACTAACCCTCAAAATGATGTTAAAATTTAGACATTAGCCAGAATATCCTTATATGAAGGACATACCTGAGCCCGTACACCAATGCCAAGGTTTCTCAAGTGGTACGGGACCTAACACTAAACCTACCTGTACAGTATGGGCAATACCAGGGGCCAGTGGACAATTACAGCGGCATTAGGTCCGACTCACAGCCTGCTCCCAGTTCACTCCAGTGTGGCTAAGCACACATACAGTGGGAGGAGGGAGGAAGGCTATGAGCCCCTCCCAAGTAGGCTAATATGTTGCCGGCCTCACAGATGCACCAAAATGCTGCCTATAATAGTGATTAAGCCACATTAGATTTGGAGTTTATACATCTCAAAGTACAAGATTTGAATAAGATAAATTTGAACAACAAACATTTGTTGTTCAAATCTTGTACTTTTGTATTATAGACAGCATTTTGGTGCATCTGTGAGTCCGGCAACATATCAGCCTACTTGGGTGGGGTTCATAGCCTTCCTCCCTCCTCCCACTGTATGTGTGCTTAGCCACAATGGAGTGCACTGGGTGCAGGCTGTGAGTCGGACCTAATGCAGTTATAATTGCCCACTAGCCCCTGATATTGCCCATATGGCACCGGTAGGTTTAGTGTTAGGTCCCGTGCCACTTGAGAAACATTGGCATTGGTGTGTGGGTTTGGGTATGTCCTTCATATAAGGATATAGTCGCTAATGTCTCAATTTTAATGTGTAGTTAACCTTATCGTGACGCCAGGGCATGGTTGACCTATACACCATCCGAGGTAGGCCAGCTTCATCTGTGCCAGGCATGGGACAAATAATCACTCGATGCAAGGTTACGGTTACTGTAACTGGCTTGTTTTACTGAGGTTGGAAAGATGGTACAATCCTTTACAGCTCAGATTAGCATGAAGAAGTTGCAGGGTGAACTTAGGGATGCTTATCGGCTTGCTGGGACTTATAGTTGATTGTGCTGTATATAATTGACTTGACTTGTATGCAGCGCACTTTATAATTTAGGGACCTGGACTTGACTAACTTGACTGAAGTAATCCCCGAGACTGTAGGCTTACCGCAAGGCTTTGACTTTCACCTGTGTAGGGGGGTTAACTGTAGTAGATGCATGGTTGCTGGACTAGGTCTCAGGCCTCCTTTCAGATCCACCTCACAGACAGACTTCACTCCTCACCAAACTGTATCTCAGAACAAACTTAAAAGAGCAGAACTGAACTCTGGCTACAGTATATAAGGGGACAATTTAGAGCCTTCCCGTTGTGAAGATAAGTCACATGTTTACCACTGCATGCTCCCCTTAACAACAAGGTCCTTGACAACATATTTCTTAAGGTAACAAGTGCATAGAAAATACAATACATTAACCCTTATGTAACAATACATTATTTAGTGCATTAAGAAGAGTGGGCCCAAGACGGATATCGAAGCAGCATCTGCAACACAGGTTGGGCAGGAGTTCAGAAGAACACATGTTCTGTACTGGGTCACCGCACTTACACTATCCCCACCATGCCTACCACCACCCAAAAATATTTTTGTCTTACTTACTGCCTGCTTTCCTACAAAGATACTGCTACATCACAGCACAGTTCAAGTGCCGAAGATGATCTTCAAGATATTGTATCTATCTGCAGACAGGTGTTTCAGGGTTTTTGCCCCCTGTCAGTACAGAGCAGGGTGTGCTGGTTTGGCTAGCGAGGAGCCTTGTAGATGTAGGTCAAAGGGGTAAGATTTCTTCTTGAGGACAACACCATAAAGGTGTGTGGAGATTCATAGACCTTTACCACTCAACTGGGAATTCTAGAAGGAAGGATATGCAGTACAGCTCACTTACACCACCTTCTAAGGTAGTTTTCCCTAAACGTCAGTTTTCACTCCAACTACAGAGTTTTAGAACCTAACTGGGATCTTTGCCAAGCCATAAATATTTCCAGAAGGGAAGAGTACCCATGGGGCAGATTTGTTGGCGAAATTTTACACTATGTTCTTCTTTTTACATATATTGATTTACAAAGCAATAAGTGATTTATGTTATTTATATAGTAACCAAAATAGGACAATTTAAAAGTCCATCTTGTCCCCCCCAAAAAAACTTTCACATTATAATGGAAAATTTAACCTTTGGATTATAAAAGGATGAAAAAAAAATTGTGGCAGTTAAGCGTTAATATTTGTTTAACTTTTGTCTTAAAGAATCACGAAGGTCAGATATGCCAGTGTTATTGTGTGATTGCCACAATGCTTCATACATTTTATAGGCCAACTTTCTAATAATTTGTGTTTTAGTTGCTCAACAGTCACCAGTTTTCACTATAGGTCTGGGGTGCCTCTTTAACCACTTTAGGACATAGGGCATACAGGTACGCCCTGGCTCCCTGGTACTTAAGGACGTGGGAATTCGAGTCCCACCGCTCACCGGGTAGGGACCAGACCAAGATGCCTGCTTAAATCGTTCAGCAGGCATCCCGTGACAATGCCTGGGGGGGGGTCCCGAGACCCCCCCCCCATGTTGGCAATTGCCGCAGATCGCTGGTGAATGCAAACCACCAATCGATTCCGGTCATACAGGTCACGTGTGACCCGATGATCCAGAATAAGAAGGTGATCGACAGTGTACTATATACCGCCAATCACCTCCTGTTGCTGGGGGGAGGTGGTGATCATGTCACCTTCCCAGGAGTGCTGCTATTGGTTGGATCACATCCGACCAATAGCAGCAGGCAGGGGAGGGGTTACTGTGCCCCTTCTCTCTGCTCTGCCAGCCCACCAATCTCAGTCAGCGGACAGAACTGAGAGAAGGTGCCAGGGACCCCACCTCTGTGAAGATATGTGCCCCTCAGGGCAAAGAAAGTGGCTGCTTGCTTAGTGCCGGGACAGTGAAAGTGAGGGAAAGGTAGGTGACTTATAATTACACACCGTTATATAGTTTGCACCCAAGCACACACACATGCACACTTGAGTGGGGACGTCCTTTACCAGACCCCACTCTACGGTATGGCCATGACACGGAGGCGGTTCAAGGCCATTCGGAAATGCCTGCATTAAACTGTTAATGCGGCATGTCCCCCCCCCTAAGTGATCCTGCCTATGAACGGCTTTACAAAGTGAGGCCGGTCATGGATAACTTTGGGGCCAAACTTTTGGAGGCCTAAGTACCACTCAGGGAGCTCTCTGTAGATGAGTCTCTTATCAGTCTTAAGGGGAGACTCATATTCCGCCAGCATATTCTCTCGAAGTGGGCGCAGTATGGCGTGAAACTCTACAAACTTAGTGAGAGTACCTCCAGGTACACTTGCAAGTTTAGAGTATGTGAGGGACGGGATTCCCGTATTAAACCCCCAGAATGTCCCCCCACTCTGGGTGTTAGTGGGAAACTCATTTGGGACCTTGTGCACCCATTGCTGGATAAGGGTTCCCACCTTTACATGGACAACTTTTATACCAGCATCCCTCTGTTCACATCCCTTACTGCCAGATCCACATTCGCTTCTGGGACCATGCGGAAGAACCAGAGATGCCTCCCTCTAAATTTTCTGCAGACACATATGCCCAAGGGGGGGTCATGTGCCCTTACCCATGAAAACCTGTAAGAGGGATGTCCTTATTCTGACCACAATTCATGGTAACGGCAGATCACCTGTCCCTGTGCGAGGTACCACAACAACCGTCCTCAATCCCAATTGTATTCTGGACTTCAATCGATATATGGGGGGGAGTTGATCTCTCTGATCAAGTCCTCAAGCCATGCATGGCCATGCAGAAAACACGGGTATAGTACAAAAAAGTTGCGTTCTACATGGTACAAGTTGCCATGTACAACTCTTTTGAACTGTCCCAGTACGCTGGCAACACAGGGACATATCTCCAGTTCAAAGAAGAAGTCCTAAAGGTCCTGATCTTTGGCGACCGGGAAATTGCAGGCTGGACTTCCCAAGGAATTGAAGTTATAGGTGCCAGGATTGTCCCAGGCCAGCACTTTCCAGGTGAAGTCCCCCACACTGGAAAGAAGGGACGATCCCAGGAAAAATGCAGAGTGTGTCACAGGAGGGGGATACGGAAGGACACCACCTCTCAATGTGACACTTGCCCCGATCATCTGGGCCTCTGCATTAAAAACTGCTTCAGGGAGTATTACACTTCCATGAAGTACTAAATTTTCACTTTTCATATAAATTTTCCATAATTTGACCCCAATGTACCAAGTCCAGAGTACATTCCAAATTTTAACCAAATAAACCACTAAATTGCCCCAAAAAAACTGAAAAAAAACTGATAAGACCTCTGGGGTATTTTTTCAAAAAATTGGTCATGGGTCACTGAGTCACCAGCATCAGGAAGGGGGGTTGTGTTGCCTCAAATGCGCAGCGCTCTCTCTCCACCTGAGCGAGTGCGCATTTGAGGCAACAGGTTAGGGACGGCCACACACATCACATTCCCAGAATGATGATTAGGAGCATAGGGTTTGGGGTGGGCATATTCATTAGTTTTGGCTATGCTCTGGGTCATCATTCTGGGAACATAACCTATTTTGTCAATTTACGGCCCACTGTACCCCACTTTACTAACTCAGTGTACCCCATGTAACGTTCCTTAAAGGAGGGTCCTGCTGTTCTGGCTCCATAGTAGCTCAGTAAATGCTCAAGGCTCCTGACTGCGCTCCTGTTCTTCCGAGACCTGGTGTGCACCCGCAGAGCAGTATACGTCCTAATATGAGGTATGTCCTTACTCCAGAGAAATGTATTTACACATTTACGGGGACATTTTCTCCTATTACCACTTGTGAAATGAAAAATTTGGGGTAACCCCAGCATATTAGTGTAAGAAATAAAAAAAATTTCCTTTTCACATCCCACTATAATGAACATTTGTCAAACACCTGTAGGGTGTTCAGACTCACTGGACCCCTTGCTACGTTCCTTGAGGGGTGTAGTTTCCAAATGAGTATGCCATGTGGGTTTTTTATTTTTTTTTTGCTGTTCTGGCACCATAGGGGCTTCCTAAATGCAACATGCCCCCCAAAAACCCTTTCAGCAAAATTTGCTTTCCAAAACCCAAGTTTGGCTCCTTCTTTTCTGAGCTTTGTAGTGCACCCACAGGGCACTTGATGTCCACACATGGGGTATTTCCATATTCAGAAGAGATGGGGTTACAAATTTTGGGGGGCATTTTCTCCTATTACCCCTTGTAAAAATGTAAAATTTGGGGGAAAAGCAGCATTTTAGTGAAATAAAAAAAATTAGCATTTACACATCCAAATTTTACGAAAAGTCGTGAAACACCTGTGGGATGTTAAGGCTCACTGTACCCCTTGTTACGTTCCTTGAGGGGTGTAGTTTCCAAAATAGTTTGCCATATGTTTTTTTTTTTTGCTGTTCTGGCACCATAGGGGCTTCCTAAATCTGACATGCCCCCCAAGAAGCATTTCAGCAAAATTTGCTTTCCAAAAGCCAAATGTGACTCCTTCTCTTCTGAGCATTGTAGTGCACCCGCAGTGCACTTGACATCCACACATGGGGTATTTCCATATTCCGAAGAGATGGGGTTACAAATTTTGGGGGGCATTTTCTCTTATTACCCCTTGTAAATATGTAAAATTTGGGGAAAACCAGCATTTTAGTGAAATAAAAAAAATTATCAAATGACAAATGTCAAATTTGGAGGAAAATCTGGTATTTTAGGGGAAAAAAATTCATTTACACATCTAACTTTAACGAAAAGTTGTGGTATACCTGTGGGGTGTAAAGGCTCACTGTACCCCTTGTTAAGTTCCTTGAGGGGTGTAGTTTCCAAAATAGTATGCCATGTTGTTTTATTTTTTTTTTATTTTTGCTGTTCTAGCACTATAGAGGCTTCCTAAACCATTTCAGAAAAACTCACTCTACAAAATCCCATTGTTGCTCCTTCCCTTCTGAGCCCTCTATTGCACCCGCCGAACACTTTACATATATATTTGAGATATTTACTTACTCGAGAGAAAATAGGTTACAAATTTTGGGGGGCTTTACCCCTTATAAAATTTCAAAAACTGGGTCTACAAGAACATGCGAGTGTATAAAATGAAGATTTTGAATTTTCTCCTTCACTTTGCTGCTATTCCTGTGAAACACCTAAAGGGTTTACACACTTTCTGAATGTCATTTTGAATGCTTTGAGGGGTGCAGTTTTTACAATGGGGTTATTTATGGGGTATTTTTAATATAAAGGCCCTTCAAATGCACTTCAAAACTGAACTGGTCCCTGAAAAATTCAGATTTAGAAAATGTGGTGAAAAATTGGAAAATTGCTGCTGAACTTTGAAGCCCTCTGATGTCTTCCAAAAGTAAATACATGTCAACTTTATGATGCAAATATAAAGTAGACATATTGTATATGTTAATCAATATATAATTTATTCTGTATGTCTATTTTCCTTATAAGCAGAGAGTTTTAAATTTAAAAAAAAAAGCTACATTTTCAAATTTGGGAATTTTTCACCAAGAAATGATACAAGTGTCTACGAAAACTTACCACTGACATAAAGTAGAAAATGTTATAAAAAAACAATCTCAGAATCAGAATGAAAAGTAAAAGAATTCCAGAGTTATTAATGCTTAAAGTGACAGTGGTCAGATGTGCAAAAAATGGGTAAAAATGGGCTTGGTCCTTAAGGGGTTAAAAACACAATCCTCTCACTAACCCCAGCAATACAGATTGTACTTTAGAATTCTGTAGACTGTATACAATTGGATTAATCATGGGGGTGATACTTGGATATATTATAGTGAAGATAATATCCAGCACATCAGAGAAAGATGGAAGGAGATACTCTGCTAAGCCTGTCCCATAGTAGATAGAGATGTCGGTGATGTGGGAGGAGCAGGTGGAGGAGGCCTTACTTTTGCTTTCTCCTGACTTCATCCTGAAGATAACAGAGAAAATTTTAACATAAGAAATAATTATGCACATTGATGGAATAAACACCAATTTAAACATTTCTATACCGGTTACTACAAAAAACATTTCTGTCCCTTTGCATGTGGTCCTTATTAGGGACTTAATATCACAGAAGAACTGGTGGATGATGTTGGAGTGACAGGAGGTCATGTATACAGCTGAGGTTACAAACATTAAAAAGTTTATAAAGGCCACTGCCCAATAGTGACGAGCGGCTTTGCCCATATTCGAATTTGTGATACTTCGCGAATATATAGACAAATATTCGTCTTATATTTGCGTATTTGAGGAAGAAAACAGTGAGGGGGTGGGCAACTTTAGTTTTGTTTGCTAGGGATGTTGTTGATAACCTCTGACTAGTGTATTTGCATCATTCTAATTGGCCCACAAGTGAAAAGAAGGAATATGCGCATATGTGAATATTAGCATATGTGAATATTAGCATATGCGAATATGCGCATGTGCGTATATGCGGAAAAAAGTGAATATTCGTAATTTCGAATATATACCGAATATATTCACAATGTTCCCGAATTTGAAGATTTGCGATATTCGCGATAACTATTCGAAATGTGAATATTCGCACCCAACACCACTGCCCAAATCCCAATAGTGATCAGGATACAATTTCTCCGACTCAGGATACGATGATAATGTAAGGGGAGGCAGATAGCAACATATCGGTTATAAGCCATAATGAAGAAAAGAATTTCCTCTGCAACCTCCATTACAAAAAAAAAAATACAACTGAGTATAACATTGTGAGAAGGAAACAATATGATTCCCGGATAATAACATGTGCAGTAATTTAGGAACCGTGACCGATGTATAAAATATGTCTACAATGGACAAATTACAGATAATAATTACAGATACATCGGTTTATGTAACTGAACGTCCAGACATATGGCGGCGATAATGGAAGAATTGAGAAGAACTCCGACCAAATATATCAAGAAAAAGAAAGTGGTAATGATGGGATTATACCTTGTCTGTCCAGAAAGCAGTAAAATGTAAAGAAAATTCCACAGAAGTCCCATTCATCATTAGAAATTCATCAGTATTCTAATGGAAAATAAGCCGACTTCTCTGAGCACATTCAGGTATTTTTTGGCTAGATAGTTTTTTTTTTTGTAGGAAAGCAGAAATGGAATTCCTGAAGGACGGAATCCACAAAAAAGGAATAGAATATTAGACAGACCACCTGATATCAATGATATTAACATTTATTTTTATAAAAATAATTCAAACTCAAACTCGATATAATAAAATAAAAAAAAATGATAAGCAGAAGTCTGGTTATTGTGCAGAGTAAAGTGAACAACTTCTAATAATCCCTTAGGGTGATTTTGACAAATCTGGTACCATCATACATTTTTTCATGTCTTTAATTGATATAACACAAACTGTCTTAATAGAACATTTTTAATAAATAATTTAATCCAAAATGCAGTTTGAGCTCACCCAGCCCAAAAATATTTCCACCTGATTTAAAATGTTTTTAAAATAAAATGCCCGAATTGTATTAAATCTGATTTTGCAATTAATTAGAATATAAAGTGTTACGTTTAATATTATAATTGCATTTTAATATCTATTCCCTCCAGCTGTCTTTTTGGGATTTTTTTACGTAAATATTCCTGCCATTTTAGAAGATTATTGCCATCACTTCCGCATTTTAGGTGTTCATTTTACATATACATTTAATATAATAACATTTTTATGATGACAATAATCCATGGAGAAATACCTGCTGACATAAAGTGCCTTTAGCAAAACCATTAAAAACGGACGTTACAAAAACACATTAAAGTCTATGGGACATCCATTTAACATATCATAGCCCGTTATTAATAATGGACGTTATTTTGTGACGGGAGAAAGAACGGAAGAAATGGTGCGTGCACTATTTCTTCCGTTAGTCTGCATTAAATTTGTAAAAATCATTGGTTTAACTCCTTCAGGACCAGGACCATTTTCGCCTTAAAGGGGTACTCCCATGGAAAACTTTTTTTTTAAATCATCTGGTGCCAGAAAGACCTTAATCCTTCCAGTACTTTTTAGGGGCTGTATACTAAAGAGAAATCCAAAAAAGAAATGCATTTCCTCTTATGTCATGACCACAGTGCTCTCTGCTGACCTCTGCTGTCCATTTTAGGAACTGTCCAGAGCAGCATATGTTTGCTATGGGGATTTTCTCTAGCTATGGACAGTTCCTAAAATCATGGCAAGCTAGCTGAGTAGCTTCTCCCTATAAATCTCCCTAAAAAAAAAAATTTGCTTACTTCTGGAAAGGTGACATTTTTTTCCCCATTCTGGGTCTAAGAGTCTAAGAGACCCCAAGGGTCTAAGAGTGTGGCTATCCAGTTCCCATCTCTTCTCTTCATGCAAGAAATATGCCTGTCACTGCACAAGCAAGAAAGCATACAGCTTCCCATCCTTTCCAGCTTTTGCGTGGACCCAACTTGTTCCACCTCGATCCTATACTGCCAAGGATGGTCATTATGGACCCCTCATCATCATCACTGTCACCTTGTGTAGGTTCTTTGTCCCCATGCCTTTGAAAGGTTCAATCTCCAAATCCTCCCCCTAAGGTCCCACTTTCTCTACCTTACATCTAGCCAGTCATCAGTGTGAGAATTTTCTCCAAGAGCAGCATAACCACTAATTCTGCTGTTGTCCTTGTTGACAAATGTTGTTGCCTCTTTGAAAGGTCTGAGCACGCAACAAGTTCTATTAGTTGTCAATTCTTCAGCTGAAAGTCACACTGGCTCAAAAAATGCGCTAGACTTTGCTTCAATGAAATGAGGGAGGAGAAGGAGGATAATCTACCCTCTCTGTGGAGGAATCTTGATGTCTGTGGAGGAGGATCTTAATGAGGAGAAAGAGGAGGATAGGTGGCAGGTGTTGGAAGTTGAACTGGATCTGCATAATCATGGAGGTGTCATTACTGTTTCCTGGCCTTGTTGCAGTGGACCCTCATTCTGCCGGATGTTGACCCAGAGGGCTGTAAAAGACATGTATTAGCCTTGATCATAGCTACTACTCCAAGTATCTACCGGGGGGATGCACTGAGCTGCACAACAAACAACTCCAGGGAGCAGACCACCCTTTTTTTTGAAGACCTCATTAGTTTCCCAAAGGTGGTGGAGTCATTAAGATGGTATAGTGAATTAAGGCACACTACAACAGGGTGACTGGACAAATGCTTGTGCCTGTATAATTCTCCAATAATGAACTGATGGAATAGAGGAGGAAGACACAACACTGATGAGAACAAGACAGAGAATGTGCTGCCTGTGAACGAGGCCCGGCTGCTAGACAGTTGGGAGGGATCTGGAGGAGCAGGAGCAGAAGGGGCAAGGTTTTCTTCACATTGTGGGGCACCTTGACTCTCCCATGTGTCCTTGTGATGCTAACTGCGTTGTTCCAATATTTATATCCTGGCCACGGCTTACTTTATGTTTGCAGAGATGGCATAGTGCCATGTTTGCTGCATCTGGTAAGGAAGAAACACATATCCACCCAGCAAAAAAGAGAAAGGTACAGTTTTTTTCTTGGCTAACAGATGCCGCAGTGTTGGCATCACCTGAGCTGATCAGACCATAAGGCCTATGTCTGTTAGGTTTGACAGGCGTTCTGGCCCTACCTCGCCATGCTCTTTTTTACCTGATAGTACCACAACACTCCTGCCCTGCACATGTCACCTCCTCTCCACCTGGTTCTCATGTCCTGTCCCACATTACATCATCATTATCAAACTCCTCATAGTCCCCGCCACTCACCTCTGCATGAGCTTCTGATGTCTGATCATGGTCTTTTTGCTTTCCCTTAGCATATCAACCATGATATCTTACAGTATACCCACCATCCCTGCCACCACTAGTTCCATTAGTGTTATGTTCAGCTTCTGCTTCCACCTCCCCTGCAATACACTCCATAGGTTGAATAGGAGGTTACACAACTCCTCCTTGTCACTGATGGTATCCTTCTGCTTAGCCCTAGGTTAGAAGCATTGACAGAAATGATGGAACATATTTTCTAGGATGGATAATTTCACTGTGCAAATTACCTCTGGATGATGAAGGATCCACGCCATATTGTCAGTCTCTTCTGTACAATACTCTAAAACCCTTTTGCTTGCTGTTATGGCTGCTACTACTACCATTAGGCACCTGGCTGCTTCTGCTACCTGTACTGGTGCTGGTACTGCCACCAACATTTTTACTGGCAGAGGACATGGCATGTCACTCACCTACTAGTCAACTTTCGCTCTCAAGGCTAGAAATGCATATTTATGTTAACCCCAGCTACACTTGTTAATTTTTTGTTTTTAATTAAACCCAGAAAAGTCATGTAACTTGTCCTTCGATGGCTATGTTCCAGTCAATCTCTACTGTTTTAAATGTGAAGTAATGTTAAACCCAGGTAGAAATACTTTATGTTTGATAATACATAGAAAATATTAGTGATTAGCGGCAGGGGCCATATTCGCAATATTTTGCAAATATATAGTTAAATATTTGCGAATTATTATTGAATGAAGAGACCATATAGTGGCTGAATGGCACAGCCTGGAGTTGGAGGCAGATGAGGAGACCACATAGTGGCTGAATGGCACAGCCTGGAGTTGGCGGCAGCATGAACAGAACATATAGCGGCTGAATGGCACAGCCTGGAGTTGGCGGCAGATTAGGAGACCATATAGCGGCTGAATGGCACAGCCTGTAGTTGGCGGCAGATGAGGAGAACATATAGTGGCTGAATGGCACAGCCTGGAGTTTGCGGCATATGAGGAGACTATATAGTGGCTGAATGGCACAGACCTGTGAGAGAATGGACGATAGTGATGATAGGCATTGGCCAACTGACTATGTAGGATCTCTCTGTAGTAGGTCAGTTTGTCCTCCCTCTCAGTGGGTGTAAAAAAAGGCCCCCATTTTGTGGCGGTAGGGAGAGTCCAATAAGGTGGAGAGCCAGAAGTCATCCCACTGCCAAATGGTGACAATGTGGCGGTCACTACGCAAGCAAGTAAGCATGCATCGTGCCATTTGTGCAAGTGACTCGGAGGGGCTCCCTGCTTCCATCTCCATCTCCTCATAACCCTCTAGCTCCTCTGGCTGCTCCTGCTCCTCCTCTCCTGCCAGATGACTAGAAAAACCGCCCATTTCACGAAACCTAAACTGTGCTCCCCTGTGCCCCTTTTTCCCTCCTCCTCCTCCTCCAGTTCAGCCCCCACAGGGCTCATGTGGTCATAAGTTGTAGGCACCACGTCTCCAGTGGTTTAACCAGCCGATGTTTCCAACACGTGTTGTAGGAAATGAGTCAGTGGAATGACGTCGTACATCCAGTCATCCTGGCGACTGACTAATAATGTGGCTTCCTCAAAGGGACTGAGCAAACGGCAGGTGTCACGCATGAGCTGCCACTGGTTGACATTGAAGTTAAACAGGGGAGTACCCCTATCTGCTTGGATCATCAAGAAATCGGAGATGGCTTTTCTCTGTTCGTATAGTAGGTCGAATATATGGAGGGTGGAATTTCATTGTGTGGCAATGTCTCAAATCAGACTATGTTGGGGGATACCGTTCTGACGCTGCAGCTCAAGGAGGGTGTGCTTTGCAGTGTACGAGTGGCTGAAGTGCATGCAAAGTTTCCTTCCCATGTTAGGATGTCTTGCAAATGGGGGGAACACTTCAGGAACCGCTTGACAACCAGATTGAACACGTGTGCCATGCAGGGCGCATAGCTCAGCCTTCTTTGTCGCAACGCAGACAAGATGTTCTTCCCGTTGTCAGTCACCATGGTTCCCATTTCCAGTTTTCGTGGAGTAAGCTATGGTGCGATTTCTTTATGAATGACTATTAGCAGTTCCTCCCCTGTGTGACTCCGTTCACCAAGGCAAACCATGTGAAGAACAGCGTGACACCGCCGTGCCCCGCACACATGGTAAGCTGAAGGGACACTGAGACTTGTCCGTGCAGTGGAGGCTGAGGACACGGTGGAGGATGAGGAGGCGGAGTCGCACACTGTCACAGGACCAATGGCCTGAGATCGTGGAGGAGGAAGCGGCGTGACCTGTCCAAGTTGGAGTTATGGCTGTGCAGGAACCACATTCACCCAGTGGGCCGTAAAGGACATGTATTGTCCCTGACCATAGTTGCAGCTCCAGACGTTGGTGCTGTCGTTCACTTTGGTACACACCGACAGGCTCAAGGACTGGCCCACCTTCTCTTCCACAAAATTGTGCAGGGCTGGTACTGCCTTCTTCTCAAAGAAATGACAACTAGGGACTCTCCACCTCGGCTCGGCATGAGCCATCAGTTCTCTGAAAGGTGCAGAATCCACCACTTGCAAAGGGGAGGGACTGCAGCACCAGCAACTTGGACAGGAGCACATTCAACTTCTGCACCATTGGATGAGTGGCCGCATACTGTCGTCTCTTGGACATGGCTTCGCCTATGGATTGCTGGCGGAATGACTGACTAAAAGTGGGAGGAGCAGGAGCATCTGGAGCAACAGAAGGAGGGTATGACACACAGCTCCCTTCGGCTGAGATGGTGGAGCCTTGGCTGCCTGAAAGAAGGAGCCATGTGCCACTGGTTCTCCCAGAGCCACGGTTCTCCCAGGCTGCTTAATGGTTGTGCAGCATATGTTGATACCAACATTGATCTCCCTGGCCACGCTTCACCTTCTGCCAACACACCTTGCATGTGGCTATGTTAACCTCCTCCGGATGCTTGATGAAAAACTGCCACACCGCCAAGTAGCTGATTTTCCCACCAACAGTTTGCACTAATTAACTGCTACTGCCACCATCTCCAGGAACCCCTGTTCCACTACCTCCCGGTAAAGTAGGCTTCCACGACGCATGTTTGGCTCCAGAATTTCCACTTCTGCCATCAAGCTGACTGCCAACCATGCAACCACCTTGCTGGCTCAGCTGCTGCCTAATGGACAACCTGAAACCCTTTTCTCCTGATGATGATCATGATGAACCCCCTTCTGCACACGGCTCCCAATTGTGATCAGCTTCATCATCATCAAGTGTCTGCACGTCACTGATGTCCTCCTCAGGTTCCTCAACAGTGTCTTTTACAGGACCCTGAATGCTGGCAACACCACCTCCCACGTCACTCTCCTCATCACTACTTGCCCGCCTAGCGGAGGAATCGGCGGATGTCTCCTCCACTTCTTGGCTGGACAGTAGCTGCTGACTGTCCTCTATTAGATCGTCCTCACTGAATAATGGAGCTGAACCCACAGCAAAAGATACTTCTTTAGGGGAGGGAACAGCATAGGACAGAGGCAATGGGAGGACAGGGACTTCTCCCAGGGAATGCCAACTTGCCACTGTCAAGTGGATGACCGTGTTAACCAATTGATGACGGCAGATGGGTTGCTGGTCGAGACATGACCGCTAGCTGATATCGGGAGATCAGGCCTCTCGCTGCGACTCCTGCTGCCACTCACCACTAGTCTGCTACGAGCTCTGCATGCGCCCGATGAATTTAGGCCTCTGCCACTCCTCTGTGCATGTCATGGCACTTCTCTGCTTGACATGCTTAGTGCGTACATGAGGGGAGTACAATACGCTTCACTATGCTTAAAACAGTATTTGTATAAAACAGCAGCAGGTGTGTACTTTTAGCTGTCACCGTATCTAGGCCTTTGAGATTTTAACAGGAACAAAAATAGTACACCACTTAGATGTAGATCTGTGGTATGCACTTATGAGGGTGGAAAAATGTGCTACAGTATGCTTAAAAAGTATCTGAGTATAACACCAGCCAGTGAGTACTTTTGCCTGGACTTTCACTGTATCTAGGCCCTTGACAGATTAACAGGTACAAAATAGTACACTACTTAGATGTAGGTTTGTGGTATGTACTTATGAAGGCAGAAAAATGTACTACAGTATGCTTAAAGAAGTAGTGGAGTAAAACACCAGCCGGTGATTACTTTTGCATTGACTTTCACAGTATCTAGACCCTTGACAGATTAACAGGTACAAAATAGTACACTATTTAGATGTAGGCATGTGGTATGCACTTATGATGAAAGAAAAATGCACTACAGTACACTTAAAAAACATGTTGGAGTAAAACACCAGTCGGTGATTACTTTTGCCTGGCCTTTCGCAGTATCTAGGCCCTTGACAGATTGACAGGTACAAAATAGTACACTATTTAGATGTAGGTATGTGGTATGCACTTTAGAGATGTCGCGAATTGTTCGCCGGCGAACAGTTCCCGGCGAATTTTGCATGTTCGCGTTCGCATCGCTGGGCGAACATATGTGGAGTTCGATCCGCCCCCTATACTTTAACATTGCAGTAAACTTTGATCCTGTGAGTCAGAGTCAGCAGACACATTACAGCCAATCAGCAGCAGTCCCTCCCTTCCAGACCCTCCTACCTCTTGCACAGACGCCATTTTACCCTAATTCAGCATGCTGCAGGCTTAGGAAGTGGAGGGTTAGAGAAGTTGCTCCTGCTGTATAGGGAAAGCGATAGCTAGGTTGCTGCTAGGTGGTGTATTCAGTTTCCAGTTTACTTCTAAAGCACTAGTGTAACATCTGCTTTAAGGGCAGCACCCAAAAAAGCCCTTTTTAGGGTTAAAAGATATCAGTCCGTGTGTCTTGCAACAGCTGAGCTGGAGGCACCCTGGTTGGGAGGGAACCGCTGGTTAAAAGGGGTACTCCAGAATCAAACTTAAGTTCCTTCAAGCAACTAACTACTACAGTATTCAAAGGGCTGAAAGATATCAGTCCGTGTGTCTTGCAACAGCTGGAGGCACCCTGGTTGGGAAGGAACCGCTGGTTAAAAGGGGTACTCCAGTATAAAGCTTAAGTTCCTTCAAGCAACTAACTACTACAGTATTCAAAGGGCTGAAATATATCAGTCCATGTGTTTTGCAACAGCTGGAGGCACCCTGGTTGGGGACCACTGCTAAAAAGGGGAACTCCACTGGCAAGCTTTTTTGCTCATTGTCACCCTAGTGTAAATTACATTAGGTGTGACAGTTGTGCAAATTAAAAAAAAAATACCCTTTTTGGCTGTTAAATAAAATCAGTCGTCACTGTCAGTTCCCGTCACAGTTGCCCTTTTTTTTGCCTGCAGGGCAAATTGTGTCACCCTAGTGCAAATCACCTTAGGTGTGACAGTTGTGCAAATAAAAAAAAAAAACTTTTTTGGCTGTTAAATAAAATCAGTCGTCACGGTCAGTTCACGTCACAGTTGCCATTTTTTTTGCCTGCAGGGCAAATTGTGTCGCCCTAGTGCAAATCATATTAGGTGTGACAGTTGTGCAAATAAAAAAATAAAAAACTTTTTTGGCTGTTAAATAAAATCAGTCGTCACTGTCAGCTCACGTCACAGTTGCCATTTTTTTTTTGCCTGCAGGACAAATTGTGTCACCCTAGTGCAAATCACATTTGGCGTGACACTTGTGCAAATTTAACCCAAAAAATGACAGGCAGAGGAAGGCCACCCCGCAGGGGCCATCGTGGTGCTGGGATTCCCTTTGGCCCTAGAATGGCTAGTGTTCAGAGGCCACGTACCCTGAACCCCCAAAGTTCTGAGGACTTAGTTGACTGGCTACTCACAAGACACCCAATCTACGGAACCTTGACGCACCGTCCTTCTCCTCCTCTATCTTAGCTTCGGGCACCTCTCATGCTACCACTTGCCCGCCTGCCACCACCACCAACACAAGCACCACAGCAGCTTTACTTGATCCGTCAGAGGAGTTATTTACACATCAGTTTGAAGACATGAGTGATGCACAACCATTATTGCCAGAGGATGTAGTTAACAGGAATATGTCTCAGTCAGGCAGCATTACACATATGGATGTACGGTGTGATGATGATGTTGTACCCGCTGCTGCTTCCTTTCTTGAGGTGTCAGATAGCGGTGAAGGTGTTGATGATGACGATGTGTCCGTGGATGCCACGTGGGTGCCCGCTAGAAGAGAAGAAGAGGGGGAAAGTTCAGATGGGGAGACAGAGAGGAGGAGGAGACGAGTTGGAAGCAGGAGGAGGTCGTCGCAAGGATCTAGTGGCACAGTCAGACAGCATGCATCGGCATCGGGCTCAGCCAGACGGGACGCCAATCAAGGCATGCTGTCGCCACCACCAGAATGCCGTCATCACAGAGCTCAGCAGTGTGGCATTTTTTTTGTGTGTCTGCCTCTGACAACAGCGAGGCCATTTGCAACCTGTGCCAGAAGAAACTGAGTCGTGGGAAGTCCAACACCCACCTAGGCACAACTGCTTTGCGAAAGCACATGATGTCACATCACAAACACCTATGGGATCAACATGTCAGTACAAGCATCACACAAAATCAAAGCCGCCATCCTCCTCCTGGTCCAGCATCTTCAGCCAGGTCAACCACTGCTGCCCTCCTTGCCCCCTCTCAACCATCCGCCTCTCCGTCTCTCGCCTTGAGCAGTTCCTGCTCATCTGCCCACAGTCAGGTGTCTGTCAAGGAGATGTTTGAGTGCAAGAAGACAATGTCTCAAAGTCACTCCCTAGCCCGGCGTCTGACAGCTAGCTTGTCGGAACTGCTAGCCCGCAAGCTTTTACCATACAAGCTGGTGGAGTCTGAGGCCTTTTCAAAAATGTGTAGCTATTGGGACACCGCAGTGGAAGGTACCCGGCCGAAAATGTTTTGCACAAAAGGAAAACCCCAACCTTTACTCCATTGTGCAAAAGGAATTTATGGCATGTCTGGCACACAGTGTAGGGGCAAGGGTCCATCTGACCACTGATACCTGGTCTGCAAAGCATGATCAGGGCAGGTATACACTGCGCATTGGGTAAACCTGGTGACGGGTGCCAAGCATGGAATGCGTGGCTCTGCAGAGGAGTTGGTGACACCGCCATGACTTGCTGGCAGGCATGCTGCCACCTCCTCTACTCCTCCTACTCCATCCTCTTCCATAACCTCCTCGGCCGAGTCCTCTTCCACTGCTGCGTCTTGTTCCACATCACCGGCAAACCCCCTTCCCCCCCCCCCCCAGCTCCCCAGGTGCTATTCCACATCCCGGATACGGCAGTGTCACACCATCTTGGGGTTGACTTGCCTCAAAGCGGAGAGTCACACCGCACCACCGTCCTGCATTATAGAGTCTTCTGGACTTTATGATAATTTAACCTTGAATTTTCAAGAGTACTGACCATTACACAAAGAAACGCTTGTTGCGTGTGATTTTTTAACTTACATTTTCAAAAGTAAAATACAGAGAGGGAAGAACTCTGCTCCTTTATTTGATGAAAATTTTTATTTAGAAAATAATTTCTTTGTCTGTTTCTCTGTCCTGCATTTTAGAGTCTTCTGGACTCTTGGATATGTGCTTGTTCTTATTTTTCAGCCATGTGTACATGCCTATTTTTTCTGACCTCTGGTGCTGCACATTTTATGCTGCCGCAATTTTACTGGGTGCTGCTACAGCTGCGGCTGCAACAATACCAAATGTTTGAGCCATGTGTACATGCCTAAATGTTCTGGTACTTGCTGCTGACATCTCTGTCCATTTTAGCAACCGTGCATATTAGATGTATGGTAAGGGTAGTATGGTGGCTCAGAGGTTAGCACTGCTGACTTGCAGTGCTGGGGCCTTGGGTTCAAATCCCACTATGTGCTGCCTAATATGGGGGGATCTAAATATGTGCTGCCTAAAGGGAGGCTCTAACTATGTGCTGGCTAACATGGGGGAATCTATGTGCTGCCTAAAGGGAGGCCCTAACTATGTGCTGCCTAATATGGGGGAATCTATGTGCTGTCTAAAGGGGCATCTAACTATGTGATCCCTAAAAGGGGCTCTATGTGGTGGCTAAAGCATGTTATTCCAAACCATTTAGGAATTTTAGGTGGTTTATGCCCTTTATGGATTAAAACCAGACTCTGCATCAACTATGTAATTTTCCATGGGAGTTTTGCCATGGATCCCACTCCAGCACGCCACAGTCCAGGTGTTAGTCCCCTTGAAACAACTTTTAAATCACTATTGTGGCCAAAAAGAGTCCCTGTGGGTTTTAAATTTCGCCTGCCCATTGAAGTCAATGGCGGTGCGCCCGGTTCGTGAACTATTGCGGAAGTTCGCGTTCGCGGTACGCGAACCGAAAATTTTATGTTCACGACATCACTAATGCACTTATGAGGGAAGAAAAATGTGCTACAGTATGCTTAAAAAAGTATTTGACTACAACACCAGTTGGTGAGTACTTTTGACTATCCTTTCACAGTATCTAAGCCCTTGACAGATTAACAGGTACAAAATAGTACACTATTTCCCACATAAGTGGTATGCACTTATGTGGGCACAAAAATGTGCTTAAAAAACATATTTTTGCACAACACCAGCAGTACACAACAGTGCTGCAGCACACAGTTGCTGTGTACTAAACCCAAAATTGCACTCTCTCATAGACTATTAGGAATGGACTGCTGGGTGTGTATTATACTGTCTACAGACTAGTATAACCAGCAGACAATTCGTTTTGGAACAAAGAGAGCAGAAAAATGTGCTACAGTACACTTTAAAAAGTAATTGAGTACAACACCAGCCGGTGATTACTTTTGCCTGGCCTTTCACAGTATCTAGGCCCTTGACAGAGTAACAGGTACAAAATAATACACTTAAAAACATATTTTTTCACAACAGTGTTGCAGCACACAGTCGCTGTGTACTAAACCCAAAATGTCACTCTCTCAAAGACTATTAGGAATGGACTGCTGGGTATTATACTGTCTATTGACTAGTATAACCAGCAGACCATTTGTTGTGGAACAAAGACACAGAGTTGCTCTGAAAAAATATTCCTGCCTCCTCTGCTGTTTCTCAAGCTGAGCCAGTCTGTTTAAATGTATGAGGCAACACACAGCTCTCTGCCCCTCTCTGTAATACAAAGCTGTAGAAAGTGACTGGAAGGTTAAAGGGGTACTCCGCCCCTAGACATCTTATCCCCTATCCAAAGGATAGGGGATAAAAAGTCAGATCGTCGGGGTCCCGCTGCTGCGCTATCATTACTGCACAGAGCGAGTTCGCTCTGCACGTAATGATGGGCAGTACAGAGGCCGGAGCATCGTTACGTCATGGCTCCGTCCCAAGTCTATGGGAGGGGGCGTGGCGGTCGTCACGGCTCCTGCCATAGACTTGCATTAAGAGAGTGGGCTGTGATGTCACAAGGGGTGGAGCCATGACATCACGCTGCTCTGTCCCCTGTATCACCCATCATTACGCACAGAGCTAACTCGCTCTGTGCAGTAATGATAGCACGGTGCCGCAGCGGCAATCCTGGGGGTCCCCAGCAACGGGACCCTGGCGATCTGACATCTTATCCCTTATCCTTTGGATTGGGGATAAGATGTCTAGGGGCGGAGTACCCCTTTAATGGCTGTAGCAAAAAGTGTTTTCTGTGAAAAATGCACTGCTCTCTGTCCACCAGAACGTTGACATGACTATGAGGTGAAATGCTGCTGGAAAAAGCTTGTCTGTGTAACACACAGCACTGTCCTATCTCTCTGTAGTGAAAGGATGAAGTGACTAGCCGGAATATGGCTGCCGATTATATAGGGCTGTGACATCACAGAGGTGACTGGCTGCTGATAGGCTGCATCCTGCATGTGATTTAGGGTCATCCCGCCTACCCTCGTTCCAGCCTTCCCAGAGCTCCTCGCCCCATGTCCTCACATGTGGATCCGTCATTTTAGATGCCCTGGAGCCTGGATTGCACGAAATAGAGTTTAATGAAGCAATTCACGCAATAGAATAATGGCGATTTTCTCATCTGCTGTGGATCGAATTTTTCATGAAATTCGCAATGAATTCGGATTCGTCAGATTTGATTCGCTCATCTCTAATGGCTAACCCTCAAATGGATGTTAAAAATGAGCCATTAGCCTTATCCTTATATGAAGGACATACCTGAGCCCGCACACCAACGCCAAGGTTTCTCAAGTGGCACGGGACCTAACACTAAACCTACCTGTGCCGTATGGGCAAGGGGCCAGTGGGCAATTACAGAAGCATTAGGTCCCGGCGTTGGTGTGTGGGCTCTGGTATGTCCTTCATATAAGGATATACTGGTTAATATCTAAATTTTAACATCAGTTTGAGGGTTAGCCATATTTCACTGTCTACATCTATCACAGTAGTGCACCTAAATGTATGTACAACAGATTCTGTAGAAATAGGTTGAGTGTGTTCATAGCAGTCTTGGTTGAAAATATATTTCCACGTACACAGTCTGTAGAGCTCCTATGGATGTGTTTAGTAGCAGTATGGCGGTGTTATGCTGGTAAAATGTGATCCTAGTATATAGGTATTAATATAATTTAATATTAATATCATTGTTAACCCCTCCTTGAATAAATCCTGTGTGTGCCCCTCGTTATTGCCAAAATACTTCTCATCTTTAATAGGTAACATAACTATTTTAGGTTTTTTATTTCAATAACTCACCATTTTTACAGGTCATTGTGTCTGGAGTATCTCTTTAAAAAAGCAGCCCTCTACCTAACCTCAGCAATGCAGACTGTACATTAGAATTCTGTAGACTGTATATAATGGGATTTACTATGGGTGTGATACTTGTATACACAATATTAAAGGCCGAATCCAAAATTACTGAGTAAGGTGGTATCAGATACTCTGCTAAGCATGTCCCATAGTAAATAGAGATGACAGAGACGTGGGAGGAGCAGGTAGAGAATGACTTTTTTCGGCTTTCCTTTGACTTCATCTTGAAGATGACTGAGAAAATTTTAACATAAGAAACAAGAGTGCACATAAGTGGAATGAATGCAAATATCAAAATTTCTATACCGGATATGACAAAAAACATAAGTGTTCCTGTGCAGGTGGTCCTTGTTAGTGACTTAATATCACAGAAGAACTGGTGGATGATGTTGGAGTGACAGGAGGTCATGTGTAAAGCTGAGGTGACAAACATTAAAGAGTTAATAAAGGCCACTGCCCAAATCCCAATAGTTATCAGGATACAATTTCTCCGACTTATAATACGATTATAATATAAGGGGAGGCAGATAGCAACATATCGGTCATAAGCCATAATAAAGAGAAGAATATCCTCTGCAGCCCCCACTGTGAAAAAAAAGTACAACTGAGTATAACATTGTGAGAAGGAAACAAAGTGATTCCCCGATAATAACATGTGCAGTAATTTAGGGACCGTGACCGATGTATAAAATATGTCTACAATGGACAAATTACAGATAAAGAGATACATTGGTTTATGTAACTGAACGTCCAGACATATGGCTGTGATAATGGAAGAATTGAGAAGAACTCCGACCAAATATATCAGGAAAAAGAAAGTGGAAATTAACGGATTATTCTTCGTCTCCCCTGAAAATGGTAGCATGTAAAATGTTTTAAAGGAAGACTCATTCTTCATTTGGATTTCATTCATTTTCTTGGGGAAAAAAAGTTGTAACATTTATCAAATCTTTAAACATAATAAAACCTGAAAGAAAATATAAACACATAAAACCTGATCTACAGAAAGTGATCATCTAGTCATCAGTGGTTATGCTAGGTGATCCAATCACCTAGTGGTGATCCTTGAAGGCTTGTTGTTACTGTCCTAGCCCCCAATAAGCACTTGTAATAAGTTGCTAACTATGATTTTTTTGTGTTTTCTCAGACATCTCCTTAGATAAACTAATACAGTAGTTTCACTTTTCATGAAATTATATTTGGTAAGCCAATTTCTTTGAGAGCATACAGGTTGTCAGGGTCCGAACTAGTGGCTGGAGGTGGATCCTCTGTGCCAGAGAGGCGATGACGCGGGTCGTACTGGGGAATCGGTTCTAAACAGTTACTGGTGTTCACCAGAGCCCGCCGCAAAGCGGGATGGACTTGCTGCGGCGGTAACTACCAGGTCGTGTTCCCCAGTAGCGACTCGACCTCTCAGGCAGCTGAGACTGGCGCGGTACACAAGGACTAGACAGAGGCGAGGTCAGACGTAGCAGAAGGTCAGGGCAGGCAGCGAGGTTCGTAGTCAGGGGCAACAGCAGAAGGCCTGGGTACACAGGCTTGGGAACACACTATAACGCTTTCTCAGGGCACAAGGCAACAAGATCCGACAAGGAAGGAAAGGGAGCGGGGCTGCGCGCACCGGGACCAGACAACCACAGGAGGAGGAGGAGGGTGAGTAGAACGGGCGCGATCCGTGAACGGGTCTGACCCGCCACACGGATCGCGTCCCCGCCAGCATGAACACAGCAGCGCTCGTGGTCAGAGACAGAGACCGGAGCGCTGCTGTTAGTATACCGCCGCGAGTGCTCCGGGGAAGCCGCGGGACCAGGAGCGCTCGGCGTTACACAGGTATTTTGGCTGTTTCGGTAGGAAAGTAAAAAGTAACTTCTGTAGACTGAAACCCAGAAATTAAAAAACATAAATATTAAAATCCACTTAAATTAAAATCCACCAAAAAAAAATCAATTGAGCATTAGTCTGATTGGAAGTAAATAAGTATCACACACTTATCTGACAAATTAATTAAAGGGGTACTCTGGTGGAAAACAATTTTTTTTTTCATTAACTGATGCCAGAAAGTTAAACAGATTTGTAAATTACTTCTATTAAAAATTCTTAATCCTTCCAATACTTATTAGCGGCTGTATACTACAGAGGAAATTATTTTCTTTTTGGATTTCTTTTCTGTCACGACCACAGTTCTCTCTGCTGACACCTCTGTCCATGTCAGGAACTGTCCAGAACAGGAGAAAATCCCCATAGCAAGCATATGCTGCTCTGGACAGTTCCTAAAATGGACAGAGGTGTCAGTAGATAGCAGTTTGGTTGTGACAGAAAAAAAATCCAAAAAGAAGAGAATTTCCTCTGTAGTATACAGCCGCAAATAAGTACTGGAAGGATTAAGAATTTTTAATAGAAGTAATTTACAAATCTGTTTAACTTTCTGGCACCAGTTGATTAAAAAATTTAATAAAAAAGTTTTCCACTGGGGTACCCCTTTAATAATGATCAGTACTCCAGAACAGAAATGTAAACATATTAGTTAGACATGTAGAAAAGAATGTGAAGGCTTAAATATTTGGACTTTTTACTATGGATTTTAGCTCTGCTCATATATGCAATGTGGTTTACCATTTTAAATCACCATGCACTGCCAGATGGGGTTTCTCATTTTTAATAAAATGACCATGCACTGCCCGATCTATAGCAGTGCCAGATCCATAGCAGTGCCAGATCCATAGCAGTGACAGATCTATAGCAGTGCCAGATCCATAGCAGTGCCAGATCCATAGCAGTGACAGATCTATAGCAGTGCCAGATCCATAGCAGTGCCAGATCCATAGCAGTGCCAGATGAACAGACATCCGCATTAAACAAACTTCATATGTTTATAAGAGGCTCAATCATGTTTTACCACAGATTCTGTTATTTTTATGGGAAGACCAGAGCTACACACAGCAAAAAACATTTTCCATGAAATCTAAAGGAATTTACAAGGGTCCTTGGGACCAGATTATAATACAATAGAATAATAGATTTAAAGGGGTATTTCGGTGAAGAACAAGTTTATTTTTAAATCAACCGGCACCAGAAAGTTAAACAGATTTGAAAATTATTTATATATCAAAATTTTTACCCTTCCAGTACTTATCAGCTGCTGTATGCTTCACAGGAAGTTCTTTTCTTTTTAAATGTTTTTTTTTCTGTCTGACCACAGTTTTCTATGCTGACAACTCTGTCTCAGGAACTGTCAAGAGCAGGATAGGTTTGTGGTCAGACAGAAAAAAACATTTAAAAAGAAAAGAACTTCCTGTGGAGCACACAGCAGCTGATAGGCACTGAAAGGGTTAAATTTTTGATATAGAAGTAATTTACAAATCTGTTTAACTTTCTGGCACCAGTTGATTTAAAAATAAAAATAGATTTTCACTGGAGTACCCCTTTAAATCTATTAATTTGTAATCTGGTCCCAAGGACCCTTGTAAATTCCTTCAGATTTAATGGAAAATTTTTGCTCCTGCTATAGACAGTTCCTGAGACTGACAGAGGTGTCAGCGGAGAGCACTGTGGTCAGATAGAATAAAAAAAAAAACTTCCCGTGGAGCATACAGCAGCTGATAAGTACTGGAAGGGTTGAGATTTTTAAGTAGAAGTAATTTACAAATCTGTTTAACGTTCTGGCACCAGTTTGTTATTTTGATTTATTAATTTTATTTTGATTTATTTATTTTGATTTAAAATAAAATAGTTTTTCACTGGAGTACCCCTTAAATTTTGAATAAAAAAAAATGTAAGGTTGCTTGACAGATTGAGAGAAATCATCTCTGTTGTCATAAGCTACTCAAAATCATATAAAGAGTGTAATTTTGATGTATTTTCTGCAAAAGTAAAAAAAGTTTCAATTTTTGAACTATACATTTAATCACAGGCACCTGTCTATTTTAAATATTAGACACTTTTTAAGCACTAATATTAGAAAATATTATACTATAAAAAAAAATTGTCCAGATCATCTGATTTTATTTATAAAATTATGTATAAAACCAAATTATTTTGTTCAAAAAATTAAATAATTTTGGCTTCTCTAGCCAAATAAAAATACCAAATTATTTATTTAATAAAATTGTATAATTTGGGCTTTTCCAGCCTAGTAATAATACTTAATTCTGTATTCAATAAAATTATGTAATGTGGGCTTATCTAGCTCAGTAATAATACCAAGTACTTTTACAGAAAAATTTATGAAATTTTGGCTTATCCAGCTGATTAATAATACCAAATTCTTTTTTTTTTAAATATACATATACTTATATATATGTAACTATGGGATGTGGGCGTATCTAGCTAAGTAATAATACCAAATAACCTTTACTAATAAATTTATGAAGTTTGGGCATATCCAGACCAGTTATAATACAAAATTGTTTATTTAATTTAAAAAAAAGAAAAAAAAAAAGAATATATATATATATATATATATATATATATATATATATACATGTATATTTATGATTTAGACTAAAAAATACCAAATTCTTTATTTAATAATACAAATTATTTAGACTTATCCAGCCAAATAATATTACCAAACTTTTTATTTAATAAAATAATATGACGTGGACTTATCCTGCCCAGTAATAATACCACATTCTTTATTTAATAAAAAAAAATATGATTTAGACTTATTCAGCTGAGTAGTAATACCAAATTCATTATTTAATTTAAAAAATATATGATTCAGACTTTTGTGTGACTTTTCCCACAATGTGAGCAAGGGGAAAGGTATGATACAGAACATTTTAAAACTAGGAATTTTTTTAAGGGCAGGAGGGGTGTTAGGGGTAGTTAGGGAAATGATCTGAGTTAGTTTAGAAAATACGGTTTGATGACAGGTTCTCTTTAAGTATTTGAAGGACAATATAAATGCCTACTTCTTACCTAAAAGTATTGAAAATTAAATACAATTAAATCAGTCAGTTTTTAAATTTGCAAGAATGTAAAGGGTTGAGTTTTAGTGAAATAATAACATTATTCCCGCATGGATTTTTATTTTGGCTGATATTCATTCTTCTATCCATCTGAGATGCTTTCAGCATCATCATTTCTACACCATTATAGACAAGAAACAGTAAAAATAAAATGTAATCTCCATTCTCTATGGAATTATTCCTTTCAGTAAATATGTTTTCCAGACATTATATTGTTAGGTGGGAACTTTAGACATTTAATTCAATTACAACAATCCAAAGGGACGTTATTGCTGACACGAGCGGCTGTTTATTCTCCATTCAAAGTATTATTTGCATGCAAACATTTCGGTATTTGATATATTGTTAAAATATATTTTACAAAGTATTCAAATACTAAAAAAATAAAAAAAAATAATGAGAAAGGAAATACACTTTACTGATAAAGATAGTGTTCGCAACATACTGAAATGGTAATGTTCTTTATTTAAATTTTCTAAACCCTTGGTTTAACATAAATCAGTCTAATTTTTTTTACAGTATTAAAAATGTATAAACTATATTATTATACGATCTTTAACAGTTCATGATTTACAATAAAAATGTCACGTGTGCTCAACTTACCAGAATAGCAACATTAAAGCTTGTCTAAGTGTAAAAACCTTCAATGAAATGAGAGGGACGTAAATAGAAGATTTATATCATCCTGGCCTGATGATTCTCCTAGACTTATTACCCATGAGGAACAAGATGTTTATGATGACTGCACCGAATTCATGTCTCTTGGGTCCTCCTGGAATAATCTCTTAGTATATTCTAACTTTTAAGAATTTTTTTTTACTTTCTATAAAGAAATTTTCTGTAACTGAGTTCTCGATCTGAATCTCCTGTGCAGGGCAGAGCATTTGTGCAATGAATTTATTAGGGAATGTCCTGATTTTTGTCACCTATAGAGAGAAAATACAGCATAGTATGTATTGTCACTTATAGTAAGACCATGGAGAATGCAGCTTGGTTCACTTGTAGATATAGTATTTCGTTTTTAAAAAGATAAGTTGCCTCATGTAGGCCATACACAAGGTGATCCCCCAACTCACCCATTAGCATGCAATATATTCTTGGATTTTAATCTAAAGTCTTTTTTTTCAACAGCATTACAACAGTTAAAGGGGTTATCCAGGAAAAAACTTTTTTTTATATATCAACTGGCTCCAGAAAGTTAAACAGATTTGTAAATTACTTCTATTAAAAAATCTTAATCCTTTAAGTACTTAGGAGCTTCTGAAGTTAAGGTTGCTCTTTTCTGTCTAAGTGCTCTCTGGTGACACGCCTCTCGGGAAACTCCCAGTTTAGAAGCAAATCCCCATAGCAAACCTCTTCTACACTGGACGTTTGCTGAAACAGGTGTCATCAGAGAGCACTTAGACAGAAAAGAACAACCTTAACTGCAGAAGCTCATAAGTACTGAAAGGATTAAGATTTTTTAATAGAAGTAATTTACAAATCTATTTAACTTTCTGGAGCCAGTTGATATATATAAAAAAAAGTTTTTTCCTGGAATACCCCTTTAACTAGTTATTTCAAACAACAACATTATATTAGGAAATTACTATTCATATGATACAGACTCAGCCAACCTAATCCGATATCAGTGATGCATCTGAGCAGCTATGGGTACAGAAAGAACAAGAGTCTGGTTGACAGTTACGCTAGCTTAACCCCTTAAGGACACATGCCGTAAATGTATGGTGCTGTATAGTGATACTTCGCACAAGGCGCTGTACATTTACGGCCCGGCTATGATGCAAGTGCAGGAGCTGCACTCGCTTCATTCATGGCGGGTCCCAGCGGCTGTCAGCAGCCGTGGACCTGCGGGTAATGGCTGACATCAGCGATTGCGCTGATGTCTGCTATCTGTCATTGACTCCTCAGATGCCGTGATCAATACAGATCACGGCATCTGCAGCAGTGCGGCACTTAAAATGGCTGATCTGATCGCCCGCGGCACTGCCGTGGGGATTAGATCAACCAAGATGGCGGACGGAGGTCCTCTCACCTGCCTCCGTCGTCTCCAGGGGTCTTCTGCACTGATCTGCCTTCCAGCAGACCAGAGCAGAAGATCAAAAGAAATATAGATAATTGGGTGGCTACACACTATGGGAGACATTTATCAAAGCATTTAGTAGATTTTTTTTGCTTAAAATTGTCGCAAGAAAGTTGCAAGTGCGACTACTCTCTTTTTTCTGCAGCTTTTTGATTGTGCAGTGCCCTAAGCAAAAAATAAAAATCTTGCTTACTAAAGCTTCATATGTCAGAAAAAGCCACTACCAAAGCAAAAAAAAAATTGCTTATGTGAAAGAAATTTATCAACAGGCTAAAAGCAGTTGATAAATAAGTCGCACATAAGCAAAAATATTGCTTAAGAAAAAAATTACTAAAAAAAAGGAATACATAAGCAAACATTGATAAATGTCCCCCTATATGAATAGATTAAATTATGTTTTAACTGAGGAACTGCACTATACCCTAAGTGCCAATGGGTACAAGAATATAGAAGAAGGGGGTATCAGACCGCAAGGTATGAACACACAGATAATTAATGGATATGTAACATAAATAATGAAATGTAGCTGTTTAATTGGAGATTTTCTTATCCTTGGTGAAGGAAAATTAAGATTTTATTAAAGACAAGACGCGAGTATTATGCTTATAACCTCTTTTACTTACTCAGCAGCAAAAGAATACATATATATATATATATATATATATATATATATATTTATATATTAATACAGAAAAATCTTTGATAACAAAGACATGGCGCAGCCAAACATGCTGTCATATACAATGACCAATCAGAGTATGATGTAAGGTATAACAGTGACAGTTGCCCATATTTCCTCCTCTTCTTTGCGGCAAAGAATTAGTTCAAAACAGGATCATCTTATAGGAATAATCCAGAATAGGAATGTCTTTAACAAGGGAGAAAGAATTTCGGAAGAAGAGTAGAAATTTCTTGAAGGAAGTTGATCCTAGGATACTGTAGAGATAAAAAACAGATAAGAGATATTATAGGGATGGGAATATAGGAAAGATAATACTTGCGTCTTGTCTTTAATAAAATCTATATTTTTCTTCAACAAGGATAGGAAAATCTCCAATTTAATTTAAATACAAGATGCTCCTATTATGCTAGTTTAAAGCTAAGCGTAAAACATATAACAAAATGCAATTAATGATAATATAAAAAACAGTCTGAAATTACAGGAGTACTATAGACACATGGGAATTGGGTTTAAAATAGAATGTCTTGAATGTAGATCCGAAGACCAGTTAGCAGCTTTGAGAATATCTGAAAGGGTAGCTCCAGATTAAAATAATTTAGTTAACACAGCTCCTCTGGTAGAATGAGCGCCAAATTTGGAAATGTCTATTCCAGCCATGTCTATGGTTGATTTAACCCAACGAGCCAAAGTACATGAAGAAACAGGATTATGTGGTTTACAAAAAGATATAAGGAGTTGAGAAGAAGAGGGAGGTTGTAACGATTCCATTCTAGATTCATAAGAGTGCAAAAATCGTACAACACAAAGTTTGGGTTGATGAGGAAAGGCCGGATAAAATGCAAAATGTAAATAAGTTTTTGTACGGCAATAGATGGTAAAGATAACACCATAAGGGGAGAATTGTTTTCTAGAAACAACTAGAGCTCTAAAATCAGATACACGTTTGATGGAAATAAGACATAAAAGAACGGTCAGTTTAAAGAAGAGAAATTTTAGAGGTAGGGAATCAATATCTTCCCATGAAAGAAAAATATCTAGGATAAGATTGACATCCCAAGTTGAATTATATTTAGGTAAGGGAGGACGTCTAAAGCGTATGCCTTTTAAAAGTCTACATATGAGAGGATGTTTGCCAATAGGTAAAGAATATATAAGAGACTGTCTAGCTGAAATAGCAGAACAATATAAATTGATGGTTCGGTATGGTTTACCATCATCAAAAGAAGTGGATAGAAAATGTAGGATGTTAGAGAGAGATGCTTGAAAGGGATCCAGATCCCATTGAGAGCACCAATGAAGCCAGGCTGATCTGTAAGCAGATCTGGTACCTGGAGCCAAGGCATCGGAAAGGAGTTCTGTAGTTGTGGAAGAAAAAGGTGAGATTGGCCTAGAAGGCCTGAAATCAACCAATCGACAAGAACCAATTGATCTGACAAGATTAGTGGATGAAAGTTGCCCAGAGGGTCCTGGAGGAGATTCGGAGAGGAAGGGAGAATTCAAGGGTAATCTATTATAAGATTTAGAAATTGAGGGAACCAAGGTTGAGTTGGCCACCAGGGAGTGATGAGAACTAAAGTTGATTTAGGAAGAGAAGTTTGAAGAAGTAAACGAGGAATGAGATTGAAAGGAGGGAATGCGTAAAGAGTTTTTCGAGGCCAAAATTGGAGGAAAGCATCTACCCCCAATGCTTCTGGATCCGGTTTCCAACTGAAGAACTGTCGAGTTTGACAGTTCAGACAAGAAGCGAACATGAACATGTCGAGATGTAGTGGGCCCCATAATTGATTGATGCGTTGAAAGACATTGGGATGAAGTTTCCAATTGCTGAAATCTGTGAGGAAACAGGAGTTCCAATGGGCGATTAAGTTGGAAACTCCAGGAAGATATTCCGCCTTCAGGGTAATTTGCCTGTCTAGGCAAAAATGCCAAAAATCTTTGGCAATATCGGCAAGGGCTTTGGATGCTGTTCCACCAAGATGGTTGATATATTGGACAGCAGATATGATGTCCATGCGAAGTAAAACACACAAAGCTCTTTAGTGCGAATTACCCAGCCAAAAGCTCTAAGCAGTTGATATAAAGGGTAGATTTGAAAGGAGACCATTTCCTTCCAGTAGAGAGGGAATCGCAGCGAGCGCCCCATCCAACTAGACTTGCATCTGATTCTATGATGATGTCTGGATTGGGGTTGAAAATTGCTTTGCCATTCCAATCCTGAATGTGGGATAGCCACAAGAGAAGTTCTTCTTTGGCATCTGAAGATAGGGGAACGTCGTCTGAGAATCCCAGGCCCTCTCTTAAGTGTCGAATATTCAAACGTTGAAGAGCTCGATAATGAAGAGGGGCTGGAAAGACAGCTTTAATGGAAGCTGAGAGAAGGCCCACAATCCAAGCAATCGTTCTCAGAGAGATAAGATCCTTGTGAAGAATTTGACGAATCTCTTTGCAAATAATTTTCAGTCTTCTGGTAGGAAGACTCAGAGTAGGCGATTGGATGTTGATCATAAACCCAAGGAACTCCAACTCTTGAGAAGGTTGGAGGATGGATTTTTTGTGGTTAATGAGAAAACCTAAATTGGTTAGAAGGGATAGAGTCCAATCTTTGTGTGAGAGCAGAAGGAATTTGGTTTGAGCCATATGGAGAATATCGTCCAGATAAATAATTAGACGTACTCCTCGACTTCTGAGAAGAGCAACAATTGGTTTCAGAAGTTTTGTAAAGCACCAAGGGGCTGATGTTAGTCCGAATGGAAGGCAGGTGAATCGCCATTTTTGTTTGTTCCAAAGAAATTGGAGAAATATTTGAGAAGATGGATGAATTGGGACGGTTAGATAGGAATCTTTTAGGTCTATCTTGATTAGCCAATCGTCTTTTAGTAACATATCTCTTAATAGATGGATGCCTTCCATCTTGAAATGTCTGTGCACAACATAATTGTTGAGTAGTCTTAGAATGATAATGGGTCTGTGACCTCTGTCTTTCTTTATTACCAGGAATAGGTTGCTGAGAAAACCTGGAGAATCTATAGGGACAAATATAATGGAATTTTTTAAAATAACATCCTCTACTTCTGAATTGATCAGAGTCTGATCTGTTTTTAAGAATTGAATGGGATGGGGAAGAAAACATTGTATGGGTGAAGAAACAAATTCTATTAGGAAAACTAATATTGTATTCAGGATTCATGAGTCGGAAGTAATCGTATTCCAATTTTTCAAAAAATGTATGATTCTTCCGCCTAATGGGAGATCTGTGAAAGAATGGAGAAGACTTACCTGTAGACGATCTTGCTCGAGAGACTCCTCTTTGACTCCAGGGTCTGCCACGATATGGGAAAAATAGGAAGGCATCGGCCAGGGAAGCGTCTCCTTCCTTTCCCGGCCCGACCGAAAACCCGATTAGAAAAAACTTTTTTGAGTGAAGTTTGGGCCTTATTAATAAAATATTTGCCCATTTCATGGATAAAGTCGTCTCCAAAGAGCAAACCTCCCGTGGACTTTTAAGAGTCTTTGGAGGCCAGGTTGGTGATTTGGGGATCGATCTTCATGAGGATCGAACGTTTGCATTCTACGGAAAGCGCTGAGTTGGCATATCTAAACAGACAAATGGCAGGTTGTTCCCATCCTAATAAAGCTTCCGTGTTAACGGGTCTGTTATTGGTGGATGATTCCTCGGCCAAGTCTAATATTTTAGTTAGAGGACCAATAAGATCCATTAGCTTGTCTTGGCAAGCACGAAAACTTCTGTCCAAACCTTTTTTGGGGTTTTTCCAGATTTTATAAGGAATTTAGTGAGGACAGAGTCTAATTCTGGAGTAAGGGCAGAATTGTGTGGTAGTGTCGGTCTCGGGCATTCAGCTTTCATTTTATTACGAGTGGTTCTATCTAAACTTTTGTTCACTCTGGTTGAAATAAGCTTAGCCACCTTAGGGGTGGGAAGCCATTCCCAAGACCTGGGATGGCAGATCAGAGAGGGATCAAAATAGGACTGTTCTGAGTCCATTAGAGTGCATTCCTCATGATTGTCAGGGTTGCCTGCCAATTCTCCATTCTCCTCAGAGGAGTAGTCAGATTCAACAATGACTTTGTCAAAAGTAAGGGAGGCATCTGAGTCTTCAGAATGTTATTCATTATAAGAATCAGGTTTACACCGCTTAGCGGCTTTCTGAGCCCTTTTTGAAATAACTTCCTCTTGGGCCAAGGGTAAGGGGTGTTTCGATATGACACCAGTAGAATGACCAGATTTTGGTCCTTTATTGTGGGATGAATCTTGACGTACTCCCTTAGATCATTTTTCAGAGGGAGCGTTGTTGTCTGTAGTATGGTGATAGCCTTTTTTGGGACATGGAAACGTTTAGCTAATTTTGATACAGATGTTTCCGGGGACCAATAAATATCAGTGGGGGTAATAGGTCCAGAAGTAGCACTAGAGGGACCGGCTCTAGATAATGCCATAGAGATAGATTTATTAATGCTATCTTGTAATATAGAGACAGCCGAATGGATAAAGCGAGCCACTAATTCATTTACTATGGATTGCAGATGATCAGGAGCAATGTTGTCAGAGGACAAAGATGGTAACGTGCCTCCCTAGAAGAAATTCTGGCATCATCAGAAACATCCATGACAGCAATGGAAATTAGCTTAAATATATATATATAGCTAAAAAATATATATATATGAAATAATTAGGGGAATATTCCTGAGAGGAATATTATATGCTGTTATATATATATATATATATATATATATATATATATATGTGTGTGTGTGTGTGTGTGTGTGTGTGTGTGTAAGTATACACAACAAGAAAATGCTTTCAGTAAATTTAGAAAAAATTAAATAATTTCAATAAATAGTGTTAATACACTAAGTATTAAGGGAAAGGCTGAGGAATAGGCAAATAGTGTACATATACAACACTATATACTATATTATATAATAGAATATACTGCGCAATTAAAGTCCGGTGTTAGTGTGACAGGATCCTGAAGGGCGTTTGAAGGGCTGACAGGATTTCCGCCGATGCGACGCATGTGATCAACTGCCGAGATCTCAGAGGGGAAGAAACAAGGCCGCCGTGAAGCAGGAGAGAATGGAAGATGCGAGGAGGAGAGCGCATTATGCGATCAAGGTGCGGGGCGGCGAATGAAATCGGAGAGTACAGGTACTAGTATCAAAGTGATTAGCAAGGTATATGATGGAAATAGATAAATAGGAAAAATAACTGTACGCTATGGACAATGAGGACGTAAGGTAAGGGGCATGGAAAAAGGCCTGATCTATGGAAAGGAAAATGCTCAAACTATATATATTGAAGAAATAGCAAATATACATACATGGAATTTAAATAATAATAACATATATGTGAGTATAGGAAAATAAGAAAAAATGGGGATGGGGGAAGGGGGAGAGAAAGGGAAATAATGAAATATATATATATATATATATATATATATATATATATAGGTATTAACAATAATAATCAATAGACTTATTTTAATAAGGGTACAGAATAAGTTATGAATTATATAAAGTGTATTGAAATTAGAAAGACAATTATATTATATAAGAACAAATTAGGAGCAAATCAATACTCATCTATATGTACTGCTGAGCAGCAAAAGAAGAGGAGTAAATATGGGCAACTGTCACTGTTATACCTTATATCATACTCTGATTGGTCATTGCATATGACAGTATGTTTGTCTGCGCCATACCTTTGTTATCAAAGTTTTTTCTGTATTGTTATATATATTTATTATTTTGCTGCTGAGTAAGTAAAAGAGGTTATAAGTATAATAGGAGCGTCTTGTATTTAAATAAAATCAAAAAATCACTGGTCTATTAAATATGAAAATCTGGTCCCTGTGCCGGGCCCTTGCTACAGATCCAGTTAAAATGCATAAATTGTACCGATAGTAACAGATATAATACAGTGTGTAAAGGATCAATATGAGGTATTACAGGTTTAGGTAAAAATATAAAAAAAAAAGTAAAAGGTAATGGGTAAAAAACAGTATGCCCTTTTGCTGTAATATTCAATAGTGCCTTAAGGTATCATTATAGTCAGTGGAGTATCGATATACATGTTCAGTTAAATTGTCTGCAGTATGTAACAGTCTAGAATTAGGACTCCTGGGATCGGCAGATGTAAATGCAAAATAAATCCAATTCAGAGGTGCTTCAAAAAGTTGAATACCCTGTATGTGGATTGCTGGCCTCTGAGTGAATGTTACCTGTGGTTCCAATGTGATGGTGAAGATGTCACTATGAGCAGGGTGTGCGCTTGTCTTGCAGGAGGAAGCTGGCAGGATCCACTGTGAGGTAGCACGGTTCTGCATCTGGCTTAATTGCAGTAACTGGGCAGTGGGCTCTGATTAGTGCAGTCTCTGTTACCGGCGTCCTTGTGCAGCAGTTGAGGTTATAGGCATGTGAACAGACCTTGCGGTGGTCTCCTGACACGGAGACTGCACCGCTGGAGAAAGGTATATTATACAAAGCAGACTGTATAACAGATGGTGGCAACAATAAGATGGCAATACTTGGGCAATGATGGCCAGACACTTTTTGGGGAAGTACCCCTTTTTTAATGGCTTGATGTGGCTGTCTCCGCCATAGTAAGCTTTTATAATGTGCCAGTTGATTGGCATCCTGATGGTGGTAATTAGTATGTGTGGTATGGATTGGGATAGGGAGTTGTGTGTGTGCTTGGTTGGAATGCATATAATGTAAGTACAAATACAAAAAATACACCATATTTGTAAAAATAGAATCATACGAATGGTAAGAGATGATAAAAGGTAATAAAAGAGTATAGATTATAATACCAGCTAAATTTCACAAGTTTACCGAAAAAGAATCAAAAGAGCTAATGTGTAATAGTAGTGGTTGTTGAATGTCAGAAAGAGGAGAATCCCTGCTCCTATCAGGGCTGAGCTGTGCCTGTAAAGCTGACGCTTTGTGCTTTATCCAGTATATACAGCCATCTATAAATAGTTGTGTATACTGGATACAATAACCAGATGTCTATTTATATATTGCACTGATGAATGGAAAGATAAAAAAACAAGCTTTATTGATACTGTTTAAAAAGAAAACATGCACACAAAATGAACTTTACTAAACGGCCACCATCTTATTTCTTGCATATGATATCACATGCGTATGCTGCATACCGCAGATACCACTCACTTTGATGGCAGTAGAGTGTTGTATATAGCCAAATATGTCTCAATTGCACTATCCCAGCAAACAATTGCATACAGTTATGGGTATCTTCAACGTGCAACAAACACCCAAAGTTCACTCACATTGATGACAGTAGAGAACTTAATGGTTAGATTCGATTGCACAATCCCAACAAAAGTATCTCCAGATTGTAAACAATTTCAGAAATGTCTCCAATGTCATCAATGATAGTGGGAGATCACAGTATATACATAAGTGTATACATAACCATAGTGAATGTCATAAGCTTGTTTCCATATATCCACCTTTCTGGGATAATATTGCTCACAAATGATACTCCCCTTAAGGTGCACATATCATTGTTACTTAAATGTCCTCAAAGTGTATTGAACCCTATATAACATAGCAGGAGCATAGCCTTTTTAGTCAGCGTACTGGTGTGCAAAAAAGTGCCCGTGCATAGCAGCTATAGATGTCCCAAACAGTATAGGACTCTCCGTTCAGTGCAATATACAATGCTGTTTCTAGGGCACACACAGACACATGAATAAACCTGTTATCCTCGCGTTGCTTCATTCCATAAAGTTCTTAAAGATGGTGGCTTAGGGGTTGCGATTCAACGCGTTTCACTGTCTGATCATCTGGAATCGCTGGCAGTTCGATTGTCATCATAATAGTAACGCCTGGTGCAGCGTGGTATACATGGCTTCTGATGGTGGCCGTGCATTAATTGAGCATTGCGGTGTGTTTGTTATACCACCCCTGTTTCAAAACATCTCGGCCCCTATCACAGCCTCTTTGCTGGACGTCATACTCGCCAATCAGTATGCGTATAGGGCTTCCTATGTGTGGGGAGGGTGTCGGGGTGGAGTACTAACTGTGCACTGCAAGCCTCGCTTGCAGAAACGTTATCGGTTTGCTGAGCATCAAGTAGGGGGTCAAGTCTCATTTTCACGTGCGCATATTCAGAACGTATTCGCATCATAGCCACTGATTGTTTGTAAGTATATTATTCTCAGAGCACCGAAACACATCTGTTGCATATTCTATGTTGTATCGTTTAATTAGACTATGGGGACACTACAGGTATAATTAGAAATAACATCTATAGAACTATATATACCACAAAATATATTTTGGCTAGTATGTATATTGCAAGTGTAAACAATCATAGATATTCTATTTTACATAAGGAGTAGATACAGATTTTCCACTTGGAGTGATAAAAGTAAATGTGAGGGGTCTACGGACAGGCTTCAACCCCCCTTATGTTGTACATGTCGTTGCCTGAATAGGAGCTAATTTAAAATGGTGGTATAACTAGTTGTAACTAGTGCAGTGACAGATAAGAGTATATATACACAGTGTGCATTGAAATCATGAATGTTCATTCTGCCTGTTCATTATGCCTGTTGTTATAATGTTATATAAAAAAATGTAAATGATATAAAATCAATAAGACCCCTAGGTTTTACTGATCCTAGTCTATATACCCCATCCGTTTTTATTGAAATTTTATAACAAAGAGAAGTATAACACAATAAAGCCTTTCTGGCAGTGTGTTTTCAAGCAGCTGTTGCTAAACTACGACCAAGGCTTAACCCAAAAAACAGCTAGCACTAACCCCCAATTTTAACCCAGTACCCACCACCACAGGGGTACCAGAAAATGCAGATACCAATAGGCCCGGATCATCAAAATTGGTGCTCCTGGGCCTAGGCAGTAACAGGCTGGCGTTATTTAGGCGGGAAGCCTCATCAACCCTGGTAACATCAGGCTGTTGCTGCTTGGTTGGTAACTGCTGAAAATGAAAATACGGGGAACCACAAATGTTTAAAAAAAAAAATATGCGTAAATAAATAAAAAACACGTGTTTCTGGTATTTTTATTCTCAGTAAATACCAACTAAACAGCAACAGCCTGACGTTACCAGGGTAGGTGAGGACCATTGTTAATGACTTCCCCCAGCATAAATAATGCCAGCCTGTTACCGTCTAGGCCCAGAAGCACCAATTTTGATGCTCTTGGCCTGTTGGTACCCCTCTGGCAGTGGGTATTAGGGTGATAATTGGGGGTTAGTGCTAGCTGTTTAATCCTAGTCCTGGCTTAGTAATGTAATGGACTCCATCTATGTGACATCTTCCACTACTAAGCCTGAAAATGAAATGTAAAAAAACAAGTTATGTTGGAAAAAAAAAAACTTTATTATAAAATACATGTGATTTTCGGACAATAACATGTGCAGTAACTTAGATTTCATACAGCACTTGCACGTTCCAAATCACAAAATGTAAAGAAAGTGCAGGGAAAAATTAGGGTAACTTACCACCTTATAAAAGATAGGGACACGACATAGCGGGCACACTGGCACTCAAAGGAAACAAAGAAGATGTAGCTTAACTACTGCAGGCACCAGTGCCAAAGTTGAACTGATTACCTTGTCCTCAGGTGGGTGAACCATGGTAGGCAGTCCTCAGTAAGGGTGCACTCACACCACGATTTTGACATATGGGGACCAAATCTGTCTTGGAGATGTGAAAACAGGGCACTCCTGTATGCCAGCCGGACCTGACCCCAATCTCATTCTTTTTAATGAGCCGACCAGAGTCAGATAGTGACTCCGGTCGGCTCATTTTTGCCCTGTATCCGGTTTTGTGACTGGACAGAAAACCATAGTACTCTATGGTTTTAAGAATTGTGGTGTGAATGCACCCTAACTGAAACATGATGGTAACTAGAGATGAGAGAATTTTTGAAAAATTCGATTCGGCCGATTTGCCAAATTTTCCCCAAAAATGTGGTTCGGTCCGAATTTATTCGCGGCGAATCGTTATTAAAAACAGCTATTTCCGGCCTACACAGAGCCTCAATAGGGGTGTACAATACTTTGCCTTGCTGTAACACGCATAGGGTATGTGCTGGGTTAGTGAAATAATACTGTTATTCAGTATGACATGCAGATTATTTTGGAAATGTCCTTCATGCCATTAGAATGTAGTGACAAGAGTAACCTTACATTCTTGACTTCTTACCTGGCTTTTATGGATCAAAATTATTTATTTAAATTCTATTACATTTTATTAAAAACTTTACAAGTAACTTTTCATAAATTATAAAAAGTCTTTAAACAAAGTCTGCAAACTATAAGGCGATCAGATAAGTACTAAACATTGTTACATGATGTGCATTACAGACAGAGCTGTAGCTATCTCTTTTTGCTCCTAAGGTGAGAACAGAAAATTGTGCCTTGTGGCTTGGGGCACCCCTTGGAAAAATAAAATTAGCCGGACACCCTTACCAAATCATTTTTTTAATATGTTTCTTATGTAGATTACAGTACGGTTTTATGCAGTTATGAAACATCTTTAAACAAAGTCTGCAAACTACAAGGCTCTTATAACCAGCCTTGCCTCACACAGTGACAGATGGGGTGTACATGGGTGACAGAGGGGCATACAGGGGTGACAAAGGGGTGTAGAGGGGTGACAGATGGGGTTAAGAGGGGTGACAGAGGGGTGTAGAGGAGTGAAAGAAGGGTGGGGGTGCACTACCTGAAGCTCAGTAGGTCTTTGTCAGCGCTACCCCTGCTCCTTCCCTCCATCCACATCATTCTTCTGAGGGACCAGGAAGAATCCAGAGCTGCTCCACATGAGAGGGAGGATACATGAGGATTGGAGCTGCAGCATCACCCGTCCCGTCACTGCACACAGACTTCCCTCCTTCACGGCCTGCTTGGCTGTGACTCACAGGTGCGCAGAAAAATCAAAAAATGTTAGCGCCATATTTCCCACCAGAAGTATTATTGAATGAGTGGGCTCAACCACAAAAAGTAATATTAATGCGTGATTATCTATGCTTTAGGAAAAAATGTACAAGCAAAGCAAAAAGTGATAGCACACCAAAAGATATCAAAATAATCTTTATTACACAAAAAATAGCCATATATAGTTTAAAAACATTTAAAAAGGAGGTCTACAAAACATTTCTGACCATCTTAAGCCATAGGAAGGGACCCCAGACCTAATCACAAACAAGGTCACCCGTCTAATCTCTCAGCAATAAAGTGCAATGTTCTCTCTGTGACTTCTGGCCCCAAGACAATAAAGCATATAATGGCAGCTGTAATAATCCAAGCAAGTAAACAAGAAATAAATAATCTCACTAGAGACAAGGTAAACAATTTGTGCATAGAAAGAATTGATAGGTACACTGCAGCTGCAACATCAAATAGTCAAGTATATCAGGTCACATCATGCAATCACAGGAGCAAATACATATACGTCACACTGTCATAGGAGAGCGGGTGTGCCCCCAAAAACCTAGGTCCCCATGTGTTCCGTCACTCGTGGTGACTTCATCAGGGGCGCTCAAGGAATCCCTTTAAAACAATGGTAGCAATAAAAACTTCTGATAACAGCTTAAAAATTAGTTTTCATACATCCCCGTAAATGGAAAAATAAAAGTGTTATAGCGGTCAGTAGAGGACAATTTTGAATGGGTACTCCGGCCCTAAGACATCTTATCCGTGTGACGTCACGTCCTGCGTCAGCTATGCAAGTCTATGTGAGGGGGCGTGACAGCCGCCACTCCCCCTCCCATAGACTTGCATAGCGGGGGCAAGGCGGGACATGATGTCACACAGGGGTGGAGTCATGACGTCACAATACTCCCGCCCCGTGGTCAGCACCTGGTAGTGCAAGATTGCGGGGGTCCCGCTGTTTTTTAAAAATTTTTGATCATGCTAAAAATCATTTTCTTTGTGGTGTCAGGAACTGTCAGATAGGTGTGTCAAGGGGGGTCCCGATCTCCTTTACATAATCGCTGGGAATGCTGTGTGATTGACAAGCAGGTCCTGCGTGCATGCGCCCTCCCTCACTCTGTCCTATGTGCCCGAAGCCTTCCGGCTCAGTACACCTGCGCAATGCTATCATTACACAGGCACACTGAGCCAGGAGGCATCGGGAGCAAGCAGAACTTGCTACGAGCACGTAGGACAGAATGAGTGAGGACATATGTGTTGAGGACATTTGTGAGAATCACACAGCGGTCTCAGAGTTGATGTGAAGGAGACTTAGTGGCCCCGGATCATTGCGAACCCCTGGTCACACCTATCCGATTGTTCCTGACTCCACATAAAAACGTTTATAGAATGATCAAAAGTGCTATAAAGCAGCCAAAGGTACGGTGGAATTACTATTGTAAACACCTTTTCTTTTTTTTACAAAAATATATCAAAGAAAAAACTATTAGAAAAAGCTTTTTATTTTAAGTAGTAAGGGAAAACCAAAACTATACTAACTAACTAAAATGTAATTTTTACAGTATGATAAACTGATTGGCCCACAAAATAGCATTTTTTGTTTTGTTTTGTAATTTCCCCCCACAAATGTTTTTTTTTTGTTTTGCTAAATGTTATAAAAAAAGTAAAATGAATAGTGTCAAAAAAGTATAACCCGTCCCTTTAAAGAAAAAAAACAAAACAAGCAAGGTTAAGGGAAAATTGTCAGCAAGTTCACCCACACTAAACCCAATACACTTGGTTATAGTAGGGGTGAAGAGGAGTCCATACCGGGATCACTTACATTTTTTTGTTGGGTTGCCACCGAGTTTTTGTTCGGTAAAATCACGCAATTCACCCACCTTTAGATGCACTCTGCAGGTGTGTCCCCCGCCAGCAGTCATACTTTAGGTCCCGAAGGAAGGTCCATAAGCCCACCCTCCTATTTCTCATAGGCATTTGGAGTCACACGCTCCCTGAGTGCAGCACTGAAGATTTTACACAGCTGTCACGTTCTGATGACATGATGCCTGCAGAGTGCATCTAAAGGGGGTGAATTACAGGACATTACTGGATGAAAATTCGGCAGCACCCCCAACAAAAAAATTTAAGTGACCCCTGTATGGAGTCCTCTTCACCCACACTTTAACCCTGTTTATTGGGTTTAGTGTGGGTGAACTTGCTGACAGTTTTCATTTAAAAATCCCTGAAGAAAAGGTCGATTTGTAATGCCATTTCTAACCACTGGGTGTGCTGTTATCAATAAACAAGTTCCATAGCACTAGAGAGCTTTCAGGCAGATATAGTACAATACTGCACCAATTAATGCAGTGAACTGATACCTCATGTTACCTCCAGTACTTAACAATTTATAAGTCTACCCTACATAAAATTAAGATGTTTTATGACTTATTAATTTCAAAAGTGCCTTCTTCACCTCTTCATTGCGTAGACTATATATAAGAGGATTAAGCATCGGTGTTACCATAGTGTAAAAACTGAGAACGTTTGTGCCAAGACAGTGGTGTGATTTGATGATGGACTTAGATACACGGGCAACCCAGTCCCATAGTACAGCAAGAGGACGCTGAGGTGGGATGAGCAGGTGGAGAAAGCTTTCCTTCTTCCACCTTTACTTTTAATACTCAGGATGACTCTGATAATTTTCACATATGATGACAAACTAAAGACACATGGGCAAAGTCCAAACAAAAATAAGTTAAAGTAGATAACTGCATAAAACGCGTCTGTGATGGCACAGGCAATGTTGGCTAAAGCTTTGGCATCACAGAAGAATTGGAGGATGGTGTTGGACTGGCAGAAATTCATGTGTACCGCTGAAACCGTGACCGATAAAGAATTGAGGCATCCTGATATCCAGATTCCAGCTATGACTTTCAAATACCGTATATACTCGAGTATAAGCCGAGTTTTTCAGCACGATTTTTCGTGCTGAAAACACCCCCCTCGGCTTATACTCGAGTGAACTCCCCCACCCGCAGTGGTCTTCAACCTGCGGACTTCCAGAGGTTTCAAAACTACATCTCCCAGCAAGCCCGGGCAGCCATCGGCTGTCCGGGCTTGCTGGGAGTTGTAGTTTTGAAACCTCCGGAGGTCCGCAGGTTGAAGACCACTGCGGCCTTCAACATCATCCAGCCCCCTCTCACCCCCTTTAGTTCTGAGTACTCACCTCCGCTCGGCGCTGGTCCGGTCCTGCAGGGCTGTCCGGAGAGGAGGTGGTCCGGTGAGGAGGTGGTCCGGGCTGCTATCTTCACCGGGGAGGCCTCTTCTAAGCGCTTCGGGCCCGGCCTCAGAATAGTCACGTTGCCGTGACAACGACGCAGAGGTGCGTTCATTGCCAACGTACTTATGCGTCATTGTCAAGGCAACGCCTCTATTCCGGGCCGGAAGCGCGGAGAAGAGGCGCCCCCGGTGAAGATAGCAGCCCGGACCACCTCCTCTCCGGACAGCCCTGCAGGACCGGACCAGCGCCGAGCGGAGGTGAGTACTCAGAACTAAAGGGGGTGAGAGGGGGCTGGATGATGTTGAAGGCCGCAGTGGTCTTCAACCTGCGGACCTCCGGAGGTTTCAAAACTACAACTCCCAGCAAGCCCGGACAGCCGATGGCTGCCCGGGCTTGCTGGGAGTTGTAGTTTTGAAACCTCTGGAGGTCCGCATGTTGAAGGCCGCAGTGGTCTTCAACCTGCGGACCTCCGGAGGTTTCAAAACTACAACTCCCAGCAAGCCCGGACAGCCGATGGCTGCCCGGGCTTGCTGGGAGTTATAGTTTTGAAACCTCTGGAGGTCCGCAGGTTGAAGACCACTGAGGGCGAATGATGAGAAGAGGATAATGAAGGGGGGGGGGTGTGGGGATGATGAAGGGGGGTGGGGATGATGAAGGGGGGGGGTGTGGGATGATTACAAGGGGATGATGAAGGGGGGATGTGTGGGATGATAAGGGGATGTGTGGGATGATGACAAGGGGATGATGAAGGGGGGATGTGTGGGATGATAAGGGGATGTGTGGGATGATGACAAGGGGATGATGAAGGGGGGATGTGTGGGATGATAAGGGGATGTGTGGGATGATGACAAGGGGATGATGAAGGGGGGATGTGTGGGATGATAAGGGGATGTGTGGGATGATGACAAGGGGATGATGAAGGGGGGATGTGTGGGATAAGGGGATGTGTGGGATGATGACAAGGGGATGATGAAGGGGGGATGTGTGGGATGATGACAAGGGGATGATGAAGGGGGGATGTGTGGGATGATAAGGGGATGTGTGGGATGATGACAAGGGGATGATGAAGGGGGGATGTGTGGGATGATAAAGGGATGTGTGGGATGATGACAAGGGGATGATGAAGGGGGGATGTGTGGGATGATGACAAGGGGATGATGAGGATGTTAATGACGGGTCTGGATGATGACAGGGGGGGATGAGGTATTTCCCACCCTAGGCTTATACTCGAGTCAATAACTTTTCCTGGGATTTTGGGTTGAAATTAGGGGTCTCGGCTTATACTCGGGTCGGCTTATACTCGAGTATATACGGTAGTTCTTCCTGCTGAAAACCAAGTGATAATGTAAAGGTTTACATATAGCCACATATCGGTCAAAGGCCATTGTGAACAGGAGGGTGTCCTCAATTCCACCACACATCCAGTAAAAGTACATTTGGCTGAAGCACTGTGTGAAGGACATTGTGTTTTTCCCTGAAAGTAACATATGTAGCAGTTTCGGGACAGTAATAGTTATGTAACATATATCTACAATGGACAGGTTACAAAGGAACACATACATGGCACTATGTAAATGAGAGTCTGAACACACTACTAGAATTATAGCAAAGTTCATGAGTATACCAGCCACAAAGAGCAGAGCAAACACGCCGAAAAGAACTAGTCTATGCTCATATATGGTGGAGAAAGCCAAAAACTGGAATTCTTTAAAGGATGTCAGGTTCTCCATCGTGTTCTTCTTATTAAAAAAAGTGAAGATGAATGTTAGGGTATAATAGAGGAATTAGAGACTTTATCACTGTCTTGTAGTTACACGACTGCTTCTTTTTTGTCAAACCTAATAGTCTAGTACTTGGACCTATAAGTTTTATGCTAAAATTTGTCAAAACAAAAAAAAATAAAAAATTAAGCCCATAAAAATATCTGTACTCAGTGTTGGATTGGGGTTCATTGGGTCCACCAGAAGAAAAGACTCTTCGATGCTGAGCTCCTTTGGGTTGTTTTTGTCTTGGGGCCCACCATGGGATTCAGTGACACTTTTATGGTCCTGTCCCTTCTGGTCTACACTCTCAGTCAGTCATTCTTTTCTGATTTACAGGTGCAGAGGGAGAAAAAAAAAAGCAAAAGCAACAAAGAAGACAAATCAAAATAACAAAAAATATATAGCAAAAACAACGACAGTACTCTCTTAGTGGTATCTACTGAGGAATTCGATGAAGCCTTCTATCTTAGATACTTCATAGAAAAGTAAAGTAAAGGAGCAGAAAAGTGAGAGTAAATAGGACTAATGAAGATTAAAATCAAAGTTTCTTTAAAAGCAATAGAAGATAATGTCATAAAAAGCTTATCACGTCTGTCTTATGGAGTTTCCTCCTCGGGTTTACAATCTATTAAATCACTTGTGTAGAATATATAGTAATATAAGGTTATATAATATAATGAATCATTCTACAAAATCCTAAATCGTCTTCTATGTTATGGTGGAACCTACAGAATACTGTCTGCACTGTTTAATCTTCTCTTTTATACAGATAATGGAGAGAAGCAGAATATTTATTTAGTGTAAAGGTTCATTGTCTATAGAGTATAAGTCCTCAGGGAAATTAATTTATTTATCTGTAATTCCAGTGGGTTCTGGAATCTAGATGGCAGACGTGTACTCAAGGGTAAATTAATAAGGTGAATGTTATTGTAAATATTATTAAAATATTTATCTACTTATCTATTTTATGTCTATTTATCTATCTCATATCTACTGTATCTATCTTTCGATCTATCTCATATCTATCTCATATCTATTTTTCTATCTATCTCATATCTATCTCATATACAAAGGAACAGGAGGGCTTCCATGTGAAGATTCTCAAAATACAGTGTTAGATAGCAGCCAATATGGACCGCGCTCACCTGGTGGGGTTGTGCGGTCTGCAGGCACAACACTGACAAATTGCAGAATGAATGAATGAACGAAACAGCTGAAGTGGCTTCCCAAGCTGGATCACCGGCGTGCACAACAGGAACCAAGGACAAAGAAAATGTAAGCTTGATATAACGCTGCTGTACAGAAGCATTGTGCTAACAGGACCTGCGATGAGGAGGTCCTGTAAGCACATGGCTTCTGTACAGCAGCGTTATATCAAGCTTCCATTTTCTTTGTCCTTGGTTCCCATATCTATCTCATATCTATCTCCTATCTATCTGTGGTGACCACGGGGTGTTGCAGTGAGTGGTGGGGTCGGATGGTATTAACCCCTGGGGCTAGATGTTGTTAACCGCTTGTGTTCGTGACGGCAGGATGTGTTTGTTTTGGTGTATGGTACCACCGACAACCAGCCCAAAACGGCATGCAATGAATGAGAGTCCAAAGCAGAGATTTGATGCAACTTGAACTTTTACTTGAAGAAGACATAAAACAGTCTTTACAAACAGCCAACTTCCCCAGAAGTGACCAGGACACAGGGAACCTCTCAGGCTTGCTTGGACTTGTAATTATTGTAATGATGCAGGCCACTGTGCTACTGTTATCAATTTGGTAGGGACAGTAGAGACTTGACATGTACTCACAGATTTCATGTGGCTGCAGGTTTATAGGCTTTGGCCTAGATGTGCTGGACTTGACTTGTACGGGACTTGTGCTTCCTTTAATGTCCAGGAGATAAGAGCTAAGAGAAGAGAGACTACAACCCCTTATATAACAGGGGGGCTGGACTAAAGCCAATTGGTAGCTAGTTGCCTGGTTACCTGTGCCCATGGAACTCTGGGTATATCATGTGATCATTCAAATGCACAATGTAACAGTTGAGTCCCAAATTAGAAAGTTGCATATAAATAAAATGCCAGTAGATTCAGAGCTCCATATAACTCCTCTTAACAGCTTCACTATAACACACATGTAGGGCAATATACTGCTAGCAGCACGCCAACTATAAATATCTCATGAAGTCAGCGACTTTAAAAGACATAACTCACGTTTCTTGAAATGGAAATTCTTCCGACTTTATTTTCTAAGGAGGTCCCACCGAGATATGAACTCGGATCGCTGGATTCAGAGTCCAGAGTGCTAACCATTATACGGTGGGACCTCCTTAGAAAATAAAGTCGGAAGAATTTCCATTTCAAGAAACGTGAGTTATGTCTTTTATAGTCGCTCACTTCATGAGATATTTATAGTTGAGATATTTATAGCTGCTAGCAGTATATTGCCCTACACGTTTGTTATAGTGATATCATGTGATCATACATCACATGACTTTTCACATGACCTTAGGAAGGGCCTATACAAGGTAAATATCCTAATAACCTTTATATACAGTTTACATTCACTGTACAGTACTTATAATACAGGTACATACTTACTATACAACAGAATACAACAGAACACCATACAATAACCTGAGGGGAACCCTGCAGGAGAGCCCTGTGGACTTGAGGGACTCTACCTGAGGGGACTTTAGGACTGTACAGAACCATGTTCTGTACCGGGACACCACAAACCCCCTTACTTAATATAAGTCGCCCTCGACGTCCGTCCCCTTAGGGAGAGGAGCGAAAATGCAACTAGGCCATATACAGTCCTGAAGCATTACGTACAACGTCCAATTCTAGGCTGATGAAATGAATATAGAAACTTGATGAACTGGTGAGAAGAGTATAGGTATTTAATGTCCTTACATGCTCTGCAAATCTGATGAACAGGATAACTTTTCGACTTGCTTGAGATAAGATTCATTACCTTATGAATATACCTATGACAATAACAATATGACTTATACTTATGACAATACCTCTTTTTTTCTTTTTTGTAGGTATGACTATGGACTTTGTACAATTATTGACTTTGCATATAACAGACATAGCTGACTATACATTTCTGACTATAACTGACATTTGAGTATTATGATATATCTGACTATGACTGACATTTAACTATTACTGACATTTGACTGACTATGAGAATATTAGACTTGGTATGCATGGTGACGACAATGCTTATACATACTCTTTGACATTATCTCACAGTTAATTTTCTCCTTTTCTGTTAGACATGACATTATACCACTGTTTTATTTTTTATTGTTAGACAGTTATTTTTGCTGTTAGAAAATAGTTGTGGATTGGGTCGCCTGAGGCTTTATGCCCAATGCCTTGGGTACTGGGGTCTATCAGCATTACACACTTACCCCTATAACACTTTACTCTAGATAACATTTGACATTCTGTTACCTTACTTTTATATGTGCATTTGGTTAGCTACAGGAATACCTTCTGGCCAGGAAAGTACCCTGGACACGCAAAGACAAGAAGAAACAACATTAGTTACCTGACATTTAAGTGACTAACAGTGGTGTGGACTGTTATAAGACTGTGGTTTGGACTGTGTGGACTGTCCCTGATTTACATTTGACTGAAGTTTATGTCTAATGTACATGACTTTTGTGGCTTTATACTTATGTGTACTGAATTTATGTGTGTACACTGTTTAGGTTTATGTGTACTGAATTTATGTGTGTACACTATTTAAGTCAGTCTAGATATCTCAATGTGTTAGGCGTTAGTGTGAAGGGGGTTTTCTCGTCTCTCCCAGAGGAGCTGGGACAATACCTATGTGGTATCACTAGAACACCTTTATACAATTCTGTACTTGTGTACAGTAAACCATTTACACTTTATTACATTTTAGTAAGCATAACTTTTATTGCCTAGAGACATAAGGGTTAAGTACTACCAGCAAGATAACTGAGATGATCAGGTTAGGTTCACTTGGTATTCTGGAGTGCAAAATGGTGCACAAAATATATTGCTTTTACCACATATACAATAAAGTTCACATATGGATCAGTAGTCCCAATACATTATGGAGTCTCTGTTTAGAAACACGGCTGTAGCAGGGGACATGACTTAATAGGATCTCCTAATGCAAGGAGTCTCTCGGCAGAAGCCGGGCGCGGGCGCAAAACTTATGAAAGTGGTTGCGTTTTCAATTATAGAACTTCTTGACAAAGTCTTGTCATACACATGCCTTAAACCTTTGCTGGAAACCTGAAAAACAAGAGTGCTACTGCACAACAAACAGTCTCACGACCAATTTTGGTGTATTATTGTACACAATTTAAACAGCCTTCTTCTTTTCTGGAAACCTTCTCTCCCAGTCTCGCCTATCTTTAGGCTTTCATAGGTTGTGATATAAATCTAGGAGCGCGAGACTGGACCCCTTCCATAGGGTGAACATGTGTGTTCCACGCCACGTGAGACAACCTTGACTGAGCAATGGTCGGCCTGACAGTGACCACTATGTTCAGTGCAGCAGCTTGAGCCACTGGGGAAATTGTAAGTGCCTGCTGGTCCGGCCAAACCTCTTTGACATTTTGGGTAGGCCGAGGCACATAGGTTGGTGCCTCTTGATTAGGCCACACCTCCGTGACTGGAGTAGGCCTAGGCACATTAGTTGGTGCCCGCTGATCAGGCCCCACCTCCAGGGGAGTAGGCCTGAGCACGTTTTCTGTGATTGAAGATGAAGAGCTGTAACTCTTGAGGTACTTGGGAGCCATAGCAGGTGCCTCGGGCATGTAGGTCTCCTCCTCAAGAGGGGCATCTGGGATCTTCATTGGTCTCAGCCCAAAAGGATCTGCGTCCCAGTCGTCCAAAGGAAAGTAGATGAATGGCAGCTGAGTGGGGTTCTTTGGCCTGGTGATGGCTGCTGCCCATTCTCCTGGCAGGCTCCTCACTGGAGTATACTCGATGATTTTACCTTTTTCCAGAGAATGCAGTGCTGGAGGAAGATAGTCTCTTAAGACGGCTCTCCTGTTAACAAGTATAGTGCCCCCATGTATGCAGTTCTGAAGGTTGCCAAACCCCCTAACTCGATCAAACTTTACAACAGTAGAGTGACGGCGCTCCAAGGGTGGCTCACCTTCATGGGGATGCTTCAGCTTTCTGAAATAGAGGGCCTCAAGCTGTTTTGTGTCTTGCTGCTGTTCTTGACGCACCTCATACGGCAGCAGTTTAGGCCCATACATCTGCCTCTTCTATGCCCTCAGTCCCTCTATTATGGCTGCAACATCTTCCTCTCTGCGGGCCCTTTTGGCCTGAGCTGTAGGGACTGGGGGATGTGGCTTCCCTGGCAGGGGAAGGATGTGCTCCCTCATGTAACGGATTAGTGCAGGCTCATCGCCGAACACCCATTCGTGCAAAGGGGGTGACTGTGGGCGTGCAGTAGCTTCAGTAGGCTTCTGGGTCTGGGGCTCTCTCTCTGGGCTGGAAGTAGAGGAGGTTGTAGAAGATGCGGCCTCAGCCGGAGTAAAACTTACTTGGGACTCTTCTGTTGCGAATTCTGGACTTTAGGGACTCTATCTGAGGGGATTTTAGGACTGTAAATCTCTGTCCACTTTAGGAACTGTCCAGAGCAGCATATGTTTTCTATGGGGATTTTCTCCTACTCTGGACAGTTCGTAAAATGGACAGAGCAGTTCTTTAAAAAAGCAGTCCTCTACCTAATCTCAGCAATGTTCACACAAAAAAAGGACTGGAGTCACTTGTTATTTTGTAAGAATTGATACATAATTTTATTAACAATCACATAACATTTAAAATAGGAGAATGTAGGTTTGCCGAAATGCCGCGTTGGGGTGGTGTCGCTCCTGTATCCTGTGCCTGCCTATCTACCATGTATGGCTAGGTATATACCTGTGACCATGTTCCTTTGCACTATTTGCACTATAACTCTGTTTACAACTGTTTGCTGCTATATATATATATATATATATATATATATATATATATATATATGCTAGTCCTTTTTATGTATTATGCACCAGGCACTTTCTGTAGGATACTTGAGTGACACCCTTGTTTGACTCTCATCACCCCCCCCCCCCCCCCCCACCCAGGGTGGACATTCTCCTATTTTAAATGTTATGTGATTATTAAAAAAAATTATGTATCAATTCTTACAAAATAACAAGTGACTCCAGTTCTTTTTTTGTCTGCATATAATATTTATAAGGTCACGTATCACATATATTATAGAGGGGGGGGGGTAATATGGTATACTGAATACTTGATTAGCACCTATCTTGTATATACTTTTTTCCCCCTTCTCCGTTATCTGAAAACAAAACCTAACCTCAGCAATGTAGACTGTACATTAGAATTCTGTAGACTGTATATAATAGGATTTACTATGGGTGTGATACTTGTATACACAATATTAAAGGCCGAATCCAAAATTACTGAGTAAGGTGGTATCAGATACTCTGCTAAGCATGTCCCATAGTAAATAGAGATGACAGAGACGTGGGAGGAGCAGGTAGAGAATGACTTTTTTCGGCTTTCCTTTGACTTCATCTTGAAGATGACCGAGAAAATATTAACATACGAAACAAGAGTGCACATAAGTGGAATGAATGCAAATATCAAAATTTCTATACCGGATATGACAAAAAACATTAGTGTTCCTGTGCAGGTTGTCTTTGTTAGTGACTTAATATCACAGAAGAACTGGTGGATGATGTTGGAGTGACAGGAGGTCATGTGTAAAGCTGAGGTGACAAACATTAAAGAGTTAATAAAGGCCACTGCCCAAATCCCAATAGTGATCAGGATACAAATATAATGTAAGGGGAGGCAGATAGCAACATATCGGTCATAAGCCATAATGAAGAGGAGAATATCTTCTGCAGCCCCCACTGTAAAAAAAAGCACAACTGAGTATAACATTGTGAGAAGGAAACAAAGTGATTCCCCGATAACATGTGCAGTAATTTAGGAACCGTGACCGATGTATAAAATATGTCTACAATGGACAAATTACAGATAAAGACATACATTGGTTTATGTAACTGAACGTCCAGACATATGGCGGCGATAATGGAAGAATTGAGAAGAACTCCGACCAAATATATCAGGAAAAAGAAAGTGGAAATTAACGGTTTATTCTTCGTCTCCCCTGAAAATGGTAAAATGTAAAATGTTTTAAAGGAAGACTCATTCTTCATTTGGATTTCATTCATTTTCTTGGGGAAAAAAAGTTGTAACATTTATCAAATCTTTAAACATAATAAAAACAGAAATAAAAGATAAACACATAAAACCTGATCTACAGTAAGTGATCATCTAGTCATCAGTGGTTATGCTAGGTGATCCAATCACCTAGTGGTGATCCTTGAAGGCTTGTTGTTACTGTCCTAGCCCCCAATAAGCACTTGTAATAAGGTGCTAACTATGATTTTTTTTGTGTTTTCTCAGACATCTCCTTAGATAAACTAATACAGTAGTTTCACTTTTCATGAAATTATATTTGGTAAGCCAATTTCTTTGAGAGCATACAGGTATTTTGACTGTTTCGGTAGGAAAGTAAAAAGTAACTCCTGTAGACTGAAACCCAGAAATTAAAAAATATACCGTATTTACACCCCTATCGTGGCGGTCCCTGCGGCCATCAACGGCCGGGACCTGCGGCTAATACAGGACATCACCGATCGCGGTGATGCCCTGTATTAACCCTTCAGACGAGGCGATCAAAGCTGACCGCCGTGTCTGAAGGGAAAGTAACACTAACCCGGCTGCTCAGTCGGGCTGTTCGGGACCGCCACGATTTCACCGGGGCGGTCCCGAACAGCCCAACTGAATAGCCGGTTTAGTGCTTACAGGACACCGAGAGGGACCTTACCTGCCTCCTCGATGTCTTCTCCGTTCAGGGATCCCCTGTATGGCCGGCGCTCTCCTTCCTCGTCGTCACGTATGTGCGTCGGCGTGCGTAACGACGTGATGGCGGCGACGGAGAGCGAGGATACAAGGCCGGCAGCAGAGACATTCCGGAGCGACGGGGACACGGCGACAGCGATGGAGCGACATCCAGGGCAGCGGTGATGGGTCCGGAGCGGCGGGGACACGTGAGTATTACCTCCTATGCAGTGGTCTTCAATCTGCGGACCTCCAGAAGTTGCAAAACTACAACTCCCAGCATGCCCGGACAGCCACTGGCTGTCCGGGCATGCTGGGAGTGGTAGTTTTGCAACATCTGGAGGTCCGCAGGTTGAAGACCACTATTGGGTTCAAAATCTTGGATGAAGCGCATTCCTATGCGTGAAACCGCCGGCAGTCGCCTCTGAGCGCTCCACTACCCATGTCCTCCATGTTCAAGTCGTGACTCGAGATGGGAGCAGGATTACCTGGACTGAAGCGGTGAGTGCAGGACACCTTTTTTCTTCATTTACTAAGATTTGTAAATTACTTCTATTAAAAATTCTTAATCCTTCCAATACTTATTAGCGGCTGTATACTACAGAGGAAATTATTTTCTTTTTGGATTTCTTTTCTGTCACGACCACAGTGCTCTCTGCTGACACCTCTGTCCATGTCAGGAACTGTCCAGAACCGGAGAAAATCCCCCTAGCAAACATAGGCTGCTCTGGACAGTTCCTAAAATGGTCAGCAGAGAGCACTGTGGTTGTGACGGGAAAAAAATCCAAAAAGAAGAGAATTTCCTCTGTAGTATACAGCCGCAAATAATTACTGGAAGGATTAAGAATTTTTAATAGAAGTAATTTACAAATCTGTTTAACTTTCTGGCACCAGTTGATAAAAAAAAAAAAAAAAAAGTTTTCCACCGGGGTACCCCTTTAATAATGATCAGTACTCCAGAACAGAAATGTAAACATACGTATTAGTAAGACATGTAGAATTTTAGCTCTGCTCATACATGCAATGTGGTTTCCCATTTTAAATCACCATGCGGTGCCAGATCCATAGCAGTGCCAGATCCATAGCAGTGCCAGATCCATAGCAGTGCCAGATCCATAGCAGTGCCAGATCCATAGCAGTGCCAGATCCATAGCAGTGCCAGATCCATAGCAGTGACAGATCTATAGCAGTGCCAGATCCATAGCAGTGCCAGATGAACAGACATCCGCATTAAACAAACTTCATATGTTTATAAGAGGCTCAATCATGTTTTACCACAGATTCTGTTATTTTTATGGGAAGACCAGAGCTACACACAGCAAAAAACATTTTCCATGAAATCTAAAGGAATTTACAAGGGTCCTTGGGACCAGATTATAATACAATAGAATAATAGATTTAAAGGGGTATTTCGGTGAAGAACAAGTTTATTTTTAAATCAACTGGCACCAGAAAGTTAAACAGATTTGAAAATTACTTCTATATCAACATTTTTACCCTTCCAGTACTTATCAGCTGCTGTATGCTCCACAGGAAGTTCTTTTCTTTTGAAATGTTTTTTTTTTCTGTCTGACCACAGTTTTCTATGCTGACAACTCTGTCTGTCTCAGGAACTGTCAAGAGCAGGATAGGTTTGTGGTCAGACAGAAAAAACACTTAAAAAGAAAATAACTTCCTATGGAGCACACAGCAGCTGATAGGTACTGGAAGGGTTAAAATTTTGATATAGAAGTCATTTACAAATCTGTTTAACTTTCTGGCACCAGTTGATTTAAAAATAAAAATTGATTTTCACTGGAGTACCCCTTTAAATCTCTTCATTTATAATCTGGTCCCAAGGACCCTTGTAAATTCCTTTAGATTTAATGGAACATTTTTGCTCCTGCTATTGACAGTTCCTGAGACAGACAGAGGTGTCAGCGGAGAGCACTGTTGTCAGACAGAATTTATTTTTAAAGAAAAGAACTTCCAGCAGCTGATAAGTACTGGAAGGGTTGTGATTTTTAAATAGAAGTAATTTACAAATCTGTTTAACGTTCTGGCACCAGTTTGTTATTTTGATTTATTAAATTTATTTTGATTTATTTATTTTGATTTAAAATAAAATTATTTTTCACTGGAGAACCCCTTTAATTTTTAATAAATAAAAAAAAGTGAGGTTGCTTGAGAGATTGAGAGAAATCCCCTCTGTTGTCATAATGTACTCAAAATCATTTAAAGAGTGTAATTGTAATTTATTTTCTGCAAATGTAAAACAAATATGTTTTATTTTTTGAACTATACATTTAAACACAGGCACTTGTCTATTTAAAATATTAAACACTTTTTCAGCAATAATGTTAGAAAATATTATTCTCTAAAAAAAAAAAAAAAATAAATAGAGCTTTTGATTATTATTTATAAAATTATCTTTAAAAACAAATTCTTTTGTTTAAAAATTTAAGGATTTGGGCTTATCTAGCCAAATAAAAATACCAAATTATTTATTTAATAAAATTGTATAATTTGGGCTTATCCAGCCTAGTAGTAATACTTAATTCTTTATTCAATAAAATTATGTTATGTGGGCTTATCTAGCTCAGTAATAATACCAAATACTTTTACTGATAAATTTATGAAAATGTGGCTTATCCAGCTGATTAAAAATACCAAATTCTTTTTTTAATAAAACTATGTGATGTGGGCTTATCTAGCTCAGTGATAATACCAAATATTTTTACTTATTAACTTATGAAATTCGGGCGTATCCAGACCAGATATATATATATATATAGATATGATTTAGACTAAAAAAATACAAAATTCTATAATAAAAATGATTTAGACATATCCAGCCAAATAATATTACCAAATTCTTTATTTAATAAAATAATATGACTTGGACTTATCCAGCCCAGTAATAATACCAAATACTTTATTAAAATAATATGATTTAGACATATTCAGCTGAGTAGTAATACAAAATTCATTATTTAATTTAAAAAATATATGATTCAGACTTTTGTGTGACTTTTCACACAATGTGAGCAAGGGGAAAGGTATGATACAGAACATTTTAAAGCTGGGAATTTTTTTTTTAAGGACAGGAGGGGTGTTAGGAGTAGTTAGAGTTAGTTTAGAAAATGTATTTTGATGACACAATATAAATTCCTACTTCTGACCTAAAAGTATTAAAAATTAAATACAATTAAATCAGTCAGTTTTTACATTTTCAAGAATGTAAAGGGTTGAGTTTTAGTGAAATAATAACATTATTCCCGCATGGATTTTTATTTTGGCTGATATTCATTCTTCTATCCATCTGAGATGCTTTCAGCATCATCATTTCTACACCATTATAGACAAGAAACAGTAAAAATAAAATGTAATCTCCATTCTCTATGGAATTATTCCTTTCAGTAAATATGTTTTCCAGACATTATATTGTTAGGTGGGAACTTTAGACATTTAATTCAATTACAACAATCCAAAGGAACGTTATTGCTGACACGAGCGGCTGTTTATTCTCCATTCAAAGTATTATTTGCATGCAAACATTTCGGTATTTGATATATTGTTCAAATATATTTTACAAAGTATTCAAATACTAAAAAAAAATAATGAGAAAGGAAATACACTTTACTGATAAAGATAGTGTTCGCAACATACTGAAATGGTAATATTCTTTATTAAAATTTTCTAAATCATTGGTTTAATATAAATCATTCTAACCAAATGTTTTTTTACAGTACAAAATGCATAGTCTATATTATTATACGATCTTTAACAGTTCATGATTTACAATAAAAATGTCACGTGTGCTCAACTTACCAGCATAGCAACTAGAGATGAGCGAACTTACAGTAAATTCGATTCGTCACGAACTTCTCGGCGGTTGATTAGTTCAGCCTTCAGGTGCTCCGGTGGGCTGGAAAAGGTGGATACAGTCCTAAGAGACTCTTTCCTAGGACTGTATCCACCTTTTCCAGCCCACCGGAGCACCGGAAAGCTGAACTAATTTATGCAGGAAAAGTCATCAACTGCCGAGCTGAGAAGTTCGTGACGAATCGAATTTACTGTAAGTTCGCTCATCTCTAATAGCAACATTAAAGGGGTATTCCAGGCAAAAACTTTTTTATATATATCAACTGGCTCCGGAAAGTTAAACAGATTTGTAAATTACTTCTATTAAAAAATCTTAATCCTTCCAATAGTTATTAGCTTCTGAAGTTGAGTTGCTGTTTTGTGTCTAACTGCTTTCTGATGACTCACGTCCCAGGAGCTGTCCAGCTCCTATGGGGATATTTTCCCATCATGCAAAGCTCCCGGAATGTGACATCATCATTGAGCAGTTAGACAGAAAACTTCAGAAGCTAATAACTATTGGAAGGGTTAAGATTTTTTAATAGAAGTAATTTACAAATCTGTTTAACTTTCCGGAGCCAGTTGATATATGTAAAAAATAAGTTTTTGCCTGGAATACCCCTTTAACCCCTTAACGACACAGGACGTATATTTACGTCCTGCGCCGGCTCCCACGATATGAAGCGGGATCGCGCCGCGATCCCGCATCATATCGCGTCGGTCCCGGCGCCAATCAACGGCCGGGACCCGCGGCTAATACCACACATCGCCGATCGTGGCGATGTGCGGTATTAACCCTTTAGAAGCCTGTGTCAAAGCTGACCGCCGCTTCTAAAGTGAAAGTGAAAGTGACCCGGCTGCTCAGTCGGGCTGTTCGGGACCGCCGCGGTGAAATCGCGGCGTCCCGAACAGCTGATCGGACACCGGGAGGGCTCTTACCTGCCTCCCCGGTGTCCGATCGACGAATGACTGCTCCGTGCCTGAGATCCAGGCAGGAGCAGTCAAGCGCCGATAATGCTGATCACAGGCGTGTTAATGCACGCCAGTGATCAGCATTAGAGATCAGTGTGTGCAGTGTTATAGGTCCCTATGGGACCTATAACACTGCAAAAAAAATGTAAAAAAAAAGTGTTAATACAGGTCATTTAACCCCTTCCCTAATAAAAGTTTGAATCACCCCCCTTTTCCCATAAAAAAAATAAAACAGTGTAAAAAAAATAAAAAATAAACATATGTGGTATCGCCGCGTGCGTAAATGTCCGAACTATAAAAATATATCATTAATTAAGCCGTACGGTCAATGGCGTACGCGCAAAAAAATTCCAAAGTCCAAAAAAGCGTATTTTGGTCACTTTTTATATCATTAAAAAATGAATAAAAAGTGATCAAAAAGTCCGATCAAAACAAAAATCATACCGATAAAAACTTCAGATCACGGCGCAAAAAATGAGTCCTCATACCGCCCCGTACGTGGAAAAATAAAAAAGTTATAGGGGTCGGAAGATGACATTTTTAAACGTATAAATTTTCCTGCATGTAGTTATGATTTTTTCCAGAAGTGCGACAAAATCAAACCTATATAAGTAGGGTATCATTTTAACCGTATGGACCTACAGAATAAAGATAAGGTGTAATTTTTACCGAAATATGCACTGCGTAGAAACGAAAGCCCCCAAAAGTTACAAAATGGCGTATTTTTTTCGATTTTGTCGCACAATGATTTTTTTTTCCATTTCGCCGTGCATTTTTGGGTAAAATGACTAATGTCACTGAAAAGTAGAATTGGCGACGCAAAAAATAAGCCATAATATGGATTTTTAGGTGGAAAATTGAAAGGGTTATGATTTTTAAAAGGTAAGGAGGAAAAAACGAAAGTGCAAAAACTGAAAAACCCTGAGTCCTTAAGGGGTTAAAGCTTGACTAAGTGTAAAAACCTTCAATGAAATGAGAGGGACGTAAATAGAAGATTTATATCATCCTGGCCTGATGATTCTCCTAGACTTATTACCTATGAGGAACAAGATGTTTACGATGACTGCACCAAATTCATGTCTCTTGGGTCCTCCTGGAATAATGTCTTAGTATGTTCTAACTTTTAAGACTTTTTTTTACTTTCTATAAAGAAATTTTCTGTAACTGAGTTCTCGATCTGAATCTCCTGTGCAGGGCAGAGCATTTGTGCAATGAATTTAATAGGGAATGTCCTGATTTTTGTCACCTATAGACAGAAAATACAGCGTAGTATGTATTGTCACTTATAGTAAGACCATGGAGAATGCAGCTTGGTTCACTTGTAGATATAGTATTTGGTTTTGAAAAGATAAGTTGCCTCATGTAGGCCATACACAAGGTCATCACCCAACTCACACATTAGCATGCAATGTATTCTTGGATTTTCTACAGCCTTATTTATTTTTTTTCTAAAGTCTTATTTTCTACAACATTACAACAATTAACAAGAGTTATTTCAAACAACAACATTATATTAGGAAATTACTATTCATATGATACAGACTCAGCCAACCTAATCCGATATCAGTGATGTATCTGAGCAGCTATGGGTACAGAGAGAACACGAGTCTGATTGACAGCTACGCTAGTAAGAAAATGCACCATAAATGTACAGCGTTGCATAGCGATACTTCACACACAGCGTCGTACATTTAAGGTGGGTCCCAGCGGCTGTCAGCAGCAGCAGACCCACCGGTAATGGCGGACATCAGCGTTCGCGCTGATGTCTGCAATTAACCCCTCAGATGCCCTGATCAAAACAGATCACGGCATCTGCAGCAGTGCGGCACTTAAAATGGCTGATCTGATCGCCCGTGGCACTGCTGTGGGGATCAGATCGGCCAAGATTGTGGACGGAGGTCCTCTCACCTGCCTCTGTCCGTCTCCCAGGGTCTTCTACACAGACCAGAGCAGAAGATCAAAAGAAATATAGACAATTAAGTGACTACACACTATATGAATAGATTAAATAATGATTTAACCAAGGAACTGAAATGCACAATATCTTAAGTGCCAATGGGACCGCAAGGTATAAACACACAGATAATTAATGGATATGTAACATAAAAAATGAAACGTAGCTGTTTAATCTAAAAATCACTGGTTTATTAAATATGAAAATCAGCATAAAAAACTGGTCCCTGTGCCGGGCCCTTGCTACAGATCCAGTTAAAATGTATAAATTGTACAGATAGTAACAGATATAATACATTGTGTAAAGGATCAATGTGGGGTATTACAGGTTTAGGTAAAAAATATAAAACATAGTAAAAGGTAATGGGTAAAAAGCAGTATGCCCTTTTGCTGTAATATTCAATAGTGCCTTAAGGTAGCATTATAGTCAGTGGAGTATCGATATATATGTTCAGTTACAATTCAGTTCAGTTACAACTAGATCTGCCCCGGAGGGCTCCTGGGATCGGCAGATGTAAATGTGTAATAAATCCGATTTAGGGCATGCTTCAAAAAGCTGCGAGGTAGCACGGATCTGGGTCCGGCTTGATGGCAGTAACGGGGCAGTGGGCTCTGATTAGTGCAGACTCTGTTACCGGCGTCCTTGTGCAGCGATTGAGGTTATAGGCACGTGAACAAACCTTGCGGTGGTCTCCTGACAGGGAGACTGCAGTGCTGGAGAAAGGTATATTATACAAGGCAGACTGTGTAACAGATGGTGGCAGCAATAAGATGGCAATACTTGGGCAATGATGGCCAGACGCGTTTCGGGGGAGTACCACTTTTTCAATGGTTTTAAATTTCATGAGTTTACCGAAAAAGAAGTAAAAGAGCTAATGTGTGATAGTATTGGTCATGGAATGTCAGGAAGAGGGGAGACCCTGCTCCTATCAGGGCTGAGCTGTGCCTGTAAAGCTGATGCTGAACAGGAGATGTACATCGTCTATCTCCTACCCAGCATGAATTTTCAGTAAAACGGCAATGTGTATACATTGCTGCATTACTGTAATCCCTTGCTGAGTTGAATTCTAAGTGCCAGCCCAGCAAGTAAAGAGTTAACTCTGGTTAACTCTTTGTACCTCATCCAGTATATACAGCTATCTATAGATAGTTGTGTATACCGGATACAATAGCCAGACGTCTATTTACCCCATCCTGACTCCTGTCCCGACTTGGTAATTGAAGCTAGTGATGATTTAATTAGAGGCAGAGCTACAGCCCGGAGCATGGCTGGTGAGTATGGATTTTTTCTCATTATGCGTTTTGCATAATGTGTTTGTTTTTAAATTCCGTATTTTTCGCCGTATAAGACGCACTTTTTCTTCCCCAAAACTGGGGGGAAAAAGTCGGTGCGTCTTATACGGCGAATACACCCCTATCGCGGCGGTCCCTGCGGCCATCAACGGCCGGGACCCTGCGGCTAATACAGGACATCACCGATCGCGGTGATGCCCTATATTAACCCTTCAGACGTGGCGATCAAAGCTGACAGCCGCGTCTGAAGGGAAAGTGACACTAACCCGGCTGTTCAGTCGGGCTGTTCGCGACCGCCGCGATTTCACCGCGGCGGTCCCGAACAGCTCGACTGAATAGCCAGGTTAGTGCTTACAGGACACCGGGATGGACCTTACCTGCTTCCTCGGTGTCTTCTCCGTTCAGGGATCCCCTGTATGGCCGGCGCTCTCCTTCCTCGTCATCATATCGTCGCATACGTGCGTCGGCGTGCGTAACGACGCGATGGCGGCGACGGAGAGCGAGGATACCCGGCCGGCAGCAGAGACGTTCCGGAGCGACGGGGACATCCCGGGCAGCGGTGACGGGTCCGGAGCAGTTGGGACACGTGAGTATTACCTCCTATCCAGTGGTCTTCAATCTGCGGACCTCCAGATGTTGCAAAACTACAACTCCCAGCATGCCCGGACAGCCGTTGGCTGTCCGGGCATGCTGGGAGTTGTAGTTTTGCAACATCTGGAGGTCCGCAGGTTGAAGACCACTATTGGGTTCAAAATCTTAATTTTTTTTTATTTTGCACCTATAAATTGGGTGCGTTTTACACACCGGTGCGTCCTATAGGGCGATAAATACGGTAGTTTTTGTTACATTTTTTTAAAGTTATATCAAAGAGAAGTATTACAGAATAAAGCCTTTCTGGCAGTCTGTTTCCAAGCAGCTGTTGCTAAACTATGACCAAGGCTTAACCCAAAAAACAGCCAGCACTAACCCCCAATTTTTTTACCCAGCACCCACCACCACCGGGGTACCAGAAAGAGCCGATACCAAAAGGCCCGGATAATCAAAACTGGTGCTCCTGCGCCTAGGCAGTAATAGGCTGGCATTATTTAGGCGGGGGAGGGCTAATAACAATGGTCCCCACCAACCCTGGTAACATCAGGCTGTTGCTGCTTGGTTGGTATCTGCTGATAATGAAAATATGGGGAACCACAAAAAAAAATGCGTAAATAAAAAAAAAAAAAAATGTGTTTCTGCATATTTTCATTCTGGGCGGATACCAACTAAACAGCGACAGCCTGACGTTACCAGGGTAGGTGAGGACTTTTGTTAATGACCTCCCCCAGCGTAAATAACACCTGCCTGTTTCCGCCTAGGCCCAGAAGCATCAATTTTGATGCTCTTGTCCTGTTAGTACCGACTCTTCCCCGTACCCCTCTGGCAGTGGGTATTAGGGTGATAATTAGTGCTAGCTGTCTAATGCTAACCCTGGCTTATTAATATAATGGACTCCATCTATGTGACACCTTCCACTACTAAGCCTGAAAATTAAATAAAAAACACGTCATGTTGGGGAAAAAAAACACTTTATTACAAACTACATACAATAACATGTGCAGTAACTTAGATTTAATACAGCACTTGCACGTTCCATGTCACAAAATGTAAAGAAAATGCAGTGAACAATTAGGGTAACTTACCTCCTTATAAAAGATAGGGACACGACACAGTGGGCACACTGGCACTCAAAGGAAACAAAGAAGACTTAGCTTAATTACTGCAGGCACCAGTGCCGAAGTTTAACTGATTACCTTGTCCTCAGGTGGGTGAGCCGTTGTAGGCAGTCCTCAGTAAAGGAGCACTCACACCACGATTCTTACATATGGGGACCGAATCCGGCTGGGAGATGTGAAAACAGGGCGCTCCTGTATGCCAGCCGGACACTACCCCCATCTCATTAATTTTAATGAGCCGACCAAAGTCAGATAGTGACCCCGGTTGGCTCATTTTTGCCCTCTATCCGTTTTTTGTGAATGGACAGAAAACTGTGGTAAACTATGGTTTTAAGAATCGTGGTGTGAATGCACCCTAAATGGAACATAATGGGAACTAGAGATGAGCAAATTTTTTTTTTTATTCGATTCGGGCGATACGACAAATTCTCCCCAAAAATTTGGTTCGGTTTGAATTTATTTGCGGCAAATCGCTATTAAAAACAGCTATTTCTGGCCTACAGTCAGCCTCAATAGGGGTGTAGAGCACAAATAGGGTGTGTGCTGGGTTAGTGAAATAATACTGTTATTAAGTATGACATGCAGATTCTTTTGGAAATGTCCTTCATGCCATTAGAATGGAGTTATCTTACATTCTGAATTTCTTTCCTGGCTTTTATGGATCAAAATTATTTATTTAAATTCTATTACAAACTAGAAGGCGATCAGATAAGTGCTAAATATTGTTACATGATGTGCATTACAGACAGAGCTGTAGCTAACTCTTTTTGCTCCTGAGGCGAGAACAGAAAATTGTGCCCTCCACATTTTGGCTTGGGGCACCCCTTGGGAAAAAAATTAGCAGGACACCCTTACCGAATAATTTTTTTAATATGTTTCTTATGTAGATTACAGTACTGTTTTATGCAGTAACTCACAAATGACATATTCACTGATCAGAGTCATTCTCTTCTTTTCTTCTTCCCCATCTGGCACAGGACATCATGATAATCTGTTCTAGCCAAAACTCTTGGGCAGAACCTGCAACACAAACATATTAGTATTAGGTTCTGCACTTTTCCAGCATTCTCCTTCCCGCTTTCTTTCCAAACACAATACCACCAACCTTCCCACAAAGCAAAATAAATTATGATTATTGATTCAATTTACAAGTCACTTTTCATAAATTATGAAACATCTTTAAACAAACCCTGCAAAGGCTCTTAAAACCAGCCTTACCTCACACAGTGTACATGGGAGACAGAGGGGCATTCAGGGAGACATGGGGGGAAGAGGGGTGTACATGGGTGACAGAGGGGCATACAGGGGTGACAGAGGGGTGTAGAGGGGTGACAGAGGGGTGTACAGGGTAACCGTGGGGTGTACAGGGGTTACAGAGAGGTTACGAGGGGTGAAAGAGAGGTGTAGATGAGTGAAAGAAGGGTGGGGGTGCACTACCTGAAGCTGAGTAGGTCTCTGTCAGCGCTGCCCCTGCTCCTTCCCTCAATTTACACCATTCTGCTGAGGGACAAGGGAGAATCTAGAGTCCAGAGCTGCTTCACAGGAGTGGGATCCTACATGAGGATTGGAGCTGCAGCATCTCCCGTCCCAGCATTGCACACAGACTTCCCTCCCGCCTGGCCTGCACTCCTGTTATTCACATGTGCGCAGGCCTGGGCAGAAAAAACAAAAAATGTTAGCGCCATATTTCCCACCAGAGTGTCCTGGCACCCTGGTTGGGAATCAATGCCTCAGTGTAATTAGGCTGCTTTATAGCATCTATGATCATGCTAAAAATCGCTTTCTTTCTGGAGTCAGGAACAGTCAGATAGGTGTGTCAAGGGGGGTCCCGATCTCCTTTACATCATCGCTGGGAATGCTGTGTGATTGACACGCAGGTCCTCAGTGCATGCACCCTCCCTCACTCTGTCCTATGAGCCTGAAGCCTTCCGGCTCAGTACACCTGCGCAATGCTATCATTACACAGGCACACTGAGCCAGGGGGCATCGGGAGCAAGCAGAACTTGCTACGAGCACGAAGGACAGAATGAGCGAGGACATATGTGTTGAGGACATTTGTGAGAATCACACAGTAGTCTCAGAGTTGATGAGAAGGAGACTTAGTGGCCCCGGATCATTGCGAACCCCTGGTCACACCTATCCGATTGTTCCTGACTCCACATAAAAGCGTTTATAGAATGATCAAAAGTGCTATAAAGCAGCCAAAGCTACGGCTGAATTACTATTGTAAACACCTTTTCTTTTTTTTACAAAAATATATAAAAGAAAGAACTATTAGAACAAGCTTTTTATTTTATGTTAAATAGTAAGGGAAAACAAAAACTATAAACCTTTTGTAATTTTTACAGTATGATAAACTGATTGGCCCACAAAATAGCATTTTTTGTTTTGTTTTTTAATTTCACCCCACAAATATTTTTTTCTGGTTTTGCAAAATGTTATACAGAATGATAAAATGAAGAGTGTCAAAAAAGTATAACCCGTCCCTTTAAAAAAAAAACAAAAAAACAAAAAAACAACAAGCTTAAAGGAAATCTGTCAGCAAGTTCACCCGCACTAAACCCAATAAACAGGGTTATAGTAGGGGTGAAGAGGAGTCCATACAGGGGTCACTTACATTTTTTGTTGGGTTGCCGCCAAGTTATTGTTCGGTAAAATGGTGTAATTCACCCCCTTTAGATGCGCTCTGCAGGCGTGTCCCCCGCCAGCAGTCATACTTTGGGTCCCGGAGGAAGGTGCATAAGCCCCCGCCCCCCCCCCCCCCTTTTCTTCAACTCCATGTCACCCACATCCTAGTGATGTGGAGTCACACGCTCCATGAGTGCAGCACTGAAGATTTTACGCAGCTGTCATGTTCTGATGATGTCAGAGCTGGATGAAAACTGGATGAAAATTCGGCAGCACCCCCAACAAAAAAATGTAAGTGACCCCTGTATGGACTCCTCTTGACCCACACTTTAACCCTGTTTATTGGGTTTAGTGTGGGTGAACTTGCTGACAATTTTCATTTAAAAATCCCTGAAGAAAAGGTTGATTTGTAATGCCATTTCTAACCACTGGGTGTGCTGTTATCAATAAACAAGTTCCATAGCACTAGAGAGCTTTCAGGCAGATATAGTACAATACTGCACCAATTAATGCAGTGAACTGATACCTCATGTTACCTCCAGTACTTAACAATTTATAAGTCTACCCTACATAAAATGAAGATGTTTTATGACTTATTAATTTCAAAAGTGCCTTCTTCACCTCTTCATTGCGTAGACTATATATAAGAGGATTAAGCATCGGTGTTACCATAGTGTAAAAAACTGAGAATGTTTGTGCCAAGACAGTGGTGTGATTTGATGATGGACTTAGATACACGGGCAACCCAGTCCCATAGTACAGCAATAGGACGCTGAGGTGGGATGAGCAGGTGGAGAAAGCTTTCCTTCTTCCACCTTTACTTTTAATACTCAGGATGACTCTGATAATTTTCACATATGATGACAAACTAAAGACACATGGGCAAAGTCCAAGCAAAAATAAGTTAAAGTAGATAACTGCATAAAACGCGTCTGTGATGGCACAGGCAATGTTGGCTAAAGCTTTGGCATCACAGAAGAATTGGAGGATGGTGTTGGACTGGCAGAAATTCATGTGTACCGCTGAAACCGTGACCGATAAAGAATTGAGGCATCCTGATATCCAGATTCCAGCTATGACTTTCAAATAGTTCTTCCTGCTGAACACCAAGTGATAATGTAAAGGTTTACATATAGCCACATATCGGTCAAAGGCCATTGTGAACAGGAGGGTGTCCTCAATTCCACTAGACATCCAGTAAAAGTACATTTGGCTGAAGCACTGTGTGAAGGACATTGTGTTTTTCCCTATAAGTAACATATGTAGCAGTTTCGGGACAGTGACAGTCGTGCAACATATATCTACAATGGACAGGTGTTACGCCTAGCGCTCCGGGTCCCCGCTCCTCCCCGGAGCGCTCACGGCGTCTTTCTCCCTGCAGCGCCCCGGTCAGTCCCGCTGACCGGGAGCGCTGCACTGTCATGGCCGTTGGGGATGCGATTCGCACAGCGGGACGCGCCCGCTCGCGAATCGCATCCCAGGTCACTTACCCGTCCCGGTCCCCTGCTGTCATGTGCTGGCGCGCGCGGCTCCGCTCTCTAGGGCGCGCGCGCGCCAGCTCTCTGAGACTTAAAGGGCCAGTGCACCAATAATTGGTGCCTGGCCCAATTAGCTTAATTGGCTTCCATCTGCTCCCTGCCTTTATCTGACCTCCTCCCATGCACTCCCTGGCCGGATCTTGTTGCCTTGTGCCAGTGAAAGCGTTTAGTGTGTCCAAAGCCTGTGTACCTGAACTTCTGCTACCCATCCTGACTACGAACCTTGCCGCCTGCCCCCGACCTTCTGCTACGTCTGACCTTGCCTCTGCCTAGTCCTTCTGTCCCACGCCTTCTCAGCAGTCAGCGAGGTAGAGCCGTTGCTAGTGGATACGACCTGGTTGCTACTGCCGCAGCAAGACCATCCAGCTTTGCGGCGGGCTCTGGTGAAAACCAGTAGCCTCTTAGAACCGGTCCACTAGCACGGTCCACGCCAATCCCTCGCTGACACAGAGGATCCACTACCTGGAAGCCGAATCGTGACAACAGGTTACAAAGGAACACATACATGGCACTATGTAAATGAGAGTCTGAACACACTACTAGAATTATAGCAAAGTTCATGAGTATACCAGCCACAAAGAGCAGAGCAAACACGCCGAAAAGAACTAGTCTATGCTCATATATGGTGGAGAAAGCCAAAAACTGGAATTCTTTAAAGGATGTCAGGTTCTCCATCGTGTTCTTCTTATATAAAAAAAGACAATGAAGATGAATATTAGGGTCTAATAGGGAAATTAGAGACTTTATCACTGTCTTGTAGTTATACGACTGCTTCTTTTTTGTCAAACCTAATAGGCTAGTACTTGGACCTATAAGTTGTATGCTAGAATTTGTAAAAAAAAATAAAAATAAAAAAATAAAAAACAAAACAAAAAAAAGAAATTACGCCCATAAAATATCTGTACTCAGTGTTGGATTGGGGTTCATTGGGTCCACCAGAAGAAAAGACTCTTCGATGCTGAGCTCCTTTGGGTTGTTTTTGTCTTGGGGCCCACCATGGGATTCACTGACACTTTTATGGTCCTGTCCCTTCTGGTCTACACTCTCAGTCAGTCATTCTATTCTGATTTACAGGTCCAGAGGGGGGGAAAAAAGCAAAAGCAACAAAGAAGACAAATCGAAATAACAAAAAAATATATATAACAAAAACAACAACAGTACTCTCTTAGTGGTATCTACTGAGGAATTCGATGAAGCCTTCTATCTTAGAAACTTCATAGAAAAGTAAAGTAAAGGAGCAGAAAAGTGAGAGTAAATAGGACTGATGAAGATTAAAATCAAAGTTTCTTTAAAAGCAATAGAAGATAATGTCATAAAAAGCTTATCACGTCTGTCTTATGGAGTTTCCTCCTCGGGTTTACAATCTATTAAATCACTTGTGTAGAATATATAGTAATTTAAGGTTATATAATATAATGAATCATTCTACAAAATCCTAACTAGTCTTCTATGTTACGGTGGAACCTACAGAATACTGTCTGCACTGTTTAATCTTCTCTTTTATACAGATAATGGAGAGAAGCAGAATATTTATTCGGTGTGAAGGTTCATTGTCTATAGAGTATAAGTCCTCAGGGAAATTAATTTATTTATCTGTAATTCCAGTGGGTTCTGGAGTCTAGAGGGCAGACGTGTACTCAAGGGTAAACTAATAAGGTGAATGTTATTGTAAATATTATTAAAATATTTATCTACTTATCTATTTTATGTCTATTTATATATAAATATATCTCAAATCTACTGGATCTATCTATCTCATAGCTATCTATCTAATATCTATATATGTATAAAAACCGGTATAGCATCACTTATGTGTGTGTATTGTTGCACTTAATAAGTTTTTATAAATTTTATTCTTTTTTCTTTTTATAGAGATGGACCAGGTGATGGAGGAACACTCCGCCTAACCTGACCGCAAGGAATTCATGTGGACCTATCCTTTATCCTCTTAGTCTAGTGCTGGACCTAATCTGTGGAGCGCTGCACCCATCTGAACAGATGCCATCCGTTACGAAAACCCACTTCTTCCGAAATAAGGTTAGCACCGAAGCTGTTCTCAGTCTGTTGCCTAAGGTAACAACTGGGACGGCCGGTTTTGTGGATTCTGGGAGAGACTTCGATAATCCGTAGGCCTCCCGGACCATCTGTGCATAATACCTACAAAGAAGAATGCCATGGGGACGAATACTAGGAAAAGGGCACTGTTTTCCCATACTTAAGATGGCACCATGACCCTCTAGGTACGCAGAGCGCATGCGCTGAGGGGAGCCTCTCTGCTCCACAGTAACGGCCATTACATGCCACCTGATCTCACGGAGCGGAACGTCACTTCCTGTCCTGCGGACAGACCACGGAAGCGCCTTAGTGTCCACGCTAAACAGCTTATGGATTCCATAGCGATCTGCGGTGAGTGTCCCGCCTCCCTCCATCCACCTCATCACACGTCATGCACTATATTTATATATTTATTGTACGCACTAACGATCAGAGATTATGCCGATGGTCCGATACATGTATTCATCACATTGATGTATGTTGTTATATATATATATGTCTCTTCTTATGCACGTTTATATAATGTTTACACTAAATTGTTTAATTGATCACAAGGTCCTGCGTGACCATAAAAAGTCACAAGTTGTAACACTAGTTGCTTGATAATGATGGTGTGAGACCATCGAAACGTCGCCCTCTCTGCACATTCAAGATGAATAAACAATTCACTTTTTTCATCAATTGAGTGCCACTGTATCTTCCTTGGAATATATGTGAAGGATCCTGAATCGGGACCCTAGCCAGTAGGCACCTACCTACACCATCAGGAGTGCTGCTTTCTTCTTTTGCTTATCTCATATCTATCTCTCTACTATCTCTTTCACATCTACTGTATCTATGTGAGTCCACCCCTCAAATAAATATACAGTATATCCCATAAGTGACTCCACCCCTCACATTATATATACAGTATATCCCATAAGTGACTCCACCCCTCACATTATATATACAGTATATCCCATAAGTGACTCCACCCCTCACATTATATACAGTATATCCCATAAGTGACTCCACCCCTCACATTATATATACAGTATCTCCCATAAGTGACTCCACCCCTCACATTATATATACAGTATATCCCATAAGTGATTCCACCCCTCACATTATATATATAGTATATCCCATAAGTGACTCCACCCCTCACATTATATATACAGTATCTCCCATAAGTGAGTCCACCCCTCACATTATATATACAGTATATCCCATAAGTGACTCCACCCCTCACATTATATATACAGTATATCCCATAAGTGACTCCACCCCTCACATTATATATACAGTATATCCCATAAGTGACTCCACCCCTCACATTATATATACAGTATATCCCATAAGTGACTCCACCCCTCACATTATATATACAGTATATCCCATAAGTGACTCCACCCCTCACATTATATATACAGTATATCTCATAAGTGAGTCCACCCCTCACATTATATATACAATATCTCCCATAAGTGACTCCACCCCTCACATTATATATATACAGTATATCCCATAAGTGACTCCACCCCTCACATTATATACAGTATATACCATAAGTGAGTCCACCCCTCACATTATATATACAGTATCTCCCATAAGTGAGTCCACCCCTCACATTATATACAGTATATCACATAAGTGACTCCACCCCTCACATTATATACAGTATATCCCATAAGTGACTCCACCCCTCACATTATATACAGTATCTCCCATAAGTGAGTCCACCCCTCACATTATATATACAGTATCTCCCATAAGTGAGTCCACCCCTCACATTATATATACAGTATATATCCCATAAGTGACTCCACCCCTCACATTATATATACAGTATATATCCCATAAGTGACTCCACCCCTCACATTATATATACAGTATATCCCATAATTGACTCCACCCCTCACATTATATATACAGTATATCACATAAGTGACTCCACCCCTCACATTATATACAGTATATCCCATAAGTGACTCCACCCCTCACATTATATACAGTATCTCCCATAAGTGAGTCCACCCCTCACATTATATACAGTATATCCCATAAGTGATTCCACCCCTCACATTATATATACAGTATATCCCATAAGTGACTCCACCCCTCACATTATATACAGTATATCCCATAAGTGAGTCCACCCCTCACATTATATATACAGTATATCCCATAAGTGAGTCCACCCCTCACATTATATATACAGTATATCCCATAATTGACTCCACCCCTCACATTATATATACAGTATATCACATAAGTGACTCCACCCCTCACATTATATACAGTATATCCCATAAGTGACTCCACCCCTCACATTATATACAGTATCTCCTATAAGTGAGTCCACCCCTCACATTATATACAGTATATCCCATAAGTGACTCCACCCCTCACATTATATACAGTATCTCCCATAAGTGAGTCCACCCCTCACATTATATATACAGTATATCCCATAAGTGAGTCCACCCCTCACATTATATATACAGTATATCCCATAAGTGATTCCACCCCTCACATTATATACAGTATATCCCATAATTGACTCCACCCCTCACATTATATATACAGTATATCCCATAAGTGACTCCACCCCTCACATTATATACAGTATCTCCCATAAGTGAGTCCACCCCTCACATTATATATACAGTATCTCCCATAAGTGAGTCCACCCCTCACATTATATATACAGTATCTCCCATAAGTGAGTCCACCCCTCACATTATATATACAGTATATCCCATAAGTGAGTCCACCCCTCACATTATATATACAGTATCTCCCATAAGTGAGTCCACCCCTCACATTATATATACAGTATATACCATAAGTGATTCCACCCCTCACATTATATACAGTATCTCCCATAAGTGATTCCACCCCTCACATTATATACAGTATATCCCATAAGTGAGTCCACCCCTCACATTATATACAGTATATCCCATAAGTGACTCCACCCCTCACATTATATACAGTATATCCCATAAGTGACTCCACCCCTCACATCATATACAGTATCTCCCATAAGTGAGTCCACCCCTCACATTATATATACAGTATATCCCATAATTGACTCCACCCCTCACATTATATACAGTATATCCCATAAGTGATTCCACCCCTCACATTATATACAGTATATCCCATAAGTGACTCCACCCCTCACATTATATATACAGTATATCCCATAAGTGACTCCACCCCTCACATTATATATACAGTATCTCCCATAAGTGACTCCACCCCTCACATTATATATACAGTATCTCCCATAAGTGAGTCCACCCCTCACATTATATATACAGTATCTCCCATAAGTGAGTCCACTCCTCACATTATATATACAGTATCTCCCATAAGTGAGTCCACCCCTCACATTATATATACAGTATCTCCCATAAGTGAGTCCACCCCTCACATTATATATACAGTATATCCCATAAGTGAGTCCACCCCTCACATTATATATATATAGTATCTCCCATAAGTGACTCCATCCCTCACATTATATACAGTATCTCCCATAAGTGAGTCCACCCCTCACATTATATACAGTATCTCCCATAAGTGAGTCCACCCCTCACATTATATACAGTATCTCCCATAAGTGAGTCCACCCCTCACATTATATACAGTATCTCCCATAAGTGACTCCACCCCTCACATTATATACAGTATCTCCCATAAGTGACTCCACCCCTCACATTTTATATACAGTATCTCCCATAAGTGAGTCAACCCCTCACATTATATACAGTATCTCCCATAAGTGAGTCAACCCCTCACATTACTTGGATGTACGTACGCGGTATGCACTGATGAGGGCAGAAATATGTGCAACAATATGCAGTATTTTTGTAAAACACCAGCCGGTGAGTACTATTGTTTGGACTTTCACAGTATGTAGGCCCTTGACAGACTAACAGGTACAAAATGGTACAATACTTGAATGTACGTATGCGGTATGCACTGATGAGGGCAGAAATATGCGCAACAATACGCAGAAAAAAATCTGTATTTTTGTAAAACACCAGCCGGTGAGTACTATTGTTTGGACTTTCACAGTATGTAGGCTCTTGACAGATTAACAGGTACAAAATGGTACACTACTTGGATGTACGTATGCGGCATGCACTGATGAGGGCAGAAAAATGCGCAACAATACACAGAAAAAATCTGTATTTTTGAAAAACACCAGCAGGTGATTATTTTTGCCTGGACTTTCCCTGTATCTAGACTTGTTACAGATACAGAATAGTAGACTGCTTTGATGTAGGGATGTGGTATGCACGTATGAGGGCAGACAAATGCACTACAGTCCGCTGAAAAATAACTTATTTTTAAACAGCAGCAGGACCCAACAGTGCAGCACCACAGAAAAAAATAAGAAAACAGGGATTAAACCCTAAATTGCACTCTGTTACAGAGTGTTAAGAATGGTCTGCACTGGTTTTTATACAGTCTACACACAATTCTGAGCAGCAGATGATTTGTGGAGCAAAAAAGGCAGTGAATTGCGCTGCAAAATGAGGTGGTAAGATGGTTGATAAAGTTCAGGCAGCTTGGAGATGTGTATGAGGCAGCTGACAGCTATCTGCCCCTCTCTGCTGCAATGCTCAATAACGTGAATAGGAGGTTTAGCAATCAATGATCCTTCTCAGTGTAACAGCACAGCACTCTGCACTCCTGCCTTTCCCTAATGCTGATGTGACTAGCAGTTGCAGTGTAACGCTGTGGTAGGAGCTATTCACACACAGTCCCGTCCTCTCCATCTGAGTGCATAGATGGAATGAAGAGAGGCAAGATGGCCGCCGATTATATAGGGGCTGTGACATCACAGGGGTCAGTGAATGTTGATGGGCTGCATCTCACATGTGATTCAGGGTCATCCCACCTACCTTCATTCCAGCCGCAGTTTCCCGCCCTCCCATAATCTCCTGCCCCATGTACTGACATGTGGATCCACCATTTTAGGTCTCCTTTAGCCTGGAACGCTGTAAAATGGAGTTTAATTAAGCGATTCACGCGATCTAATCGCGGCGATATTCGCATTCATTGCGAATCGAATTTTTCATGAAATTTGTAACGAATTCAGGTTCATCAGCTTCGATTCGCTCATCTCTAATTAACAGATCTGTACTGCAATATATTATTCCGTAGCGATGTAACCAGGGGCCATTCGGAGGTCCCTGGTTGCCATGGCTAGCGTCAGATCACCCTGTGATCACATAGCAAAGTCCCAATGGAGATAAAAGGGAGATACCTCCCTCTGTCATACCGATCAATGCTGTGGTCACACTGACTGCAGCACTGAAGGGGTAAATTGTCAGTAGCGGAGCGGAGTTGCGTCGGGTGCCCTGAAATTCCTGACATCACTGCAAGCATGGCTGCGGCACTGGTAACAGAAATGAATGTAAATATATCTGTTTTTTAAATATTTCTTTTTTTTAACAATTTTACTTTACAGACTTAGCAGAAGTATGTGATAGACGGCATTTTTTAATAAGCCAGGGCTTAGTGGCACCAACAGTCCTGAAATGTCAAAAATCAGTCAGATACCAACAGAACAGCAACAGCTGATCATTAGTAGTCGAAAGAATACGATGTAATCCTCCACATACACGGATCTGAAACAAGAAGAGAAGGACAATAGACAGTACGCTTTGGTACCCGCAAAGTAATATTGACTGTGTTCATACACAACTTTGACGTTTATACGTCCAGACATATGGCAGCAATAATGGAAGAATTTACAAGAACTCCGACCAAATATATCAGGAAAAAGAAAGTGGTAATGAGCGGTCTGTCCAGAAAATGGTAAAATGTAGAAATAGTTCACGGACGTCTCATTCTTCATTATCATTTCCTTCATAGAAGAAAGAGGGATTTATGATTTGTGCCTTTTTCACTCTACTTTTATTTAGCACTTTTTTCCCCCTATAAAATGTGTCTAATTTATCATAAGTGATGTATGAAAAATTTGGGGCATTTCTTTAATGCAATTTTTGGGCTTGTTGATTTCTGAGTCACACATTGGCCCTGATTTACTATTGTAAACCCGAAATGTTTTGTTGGGTTGTGCGCCAGATTCTGGTTTATTGTGGCAGAAATTCGATCTGTGCCAGAATTTGCACTAGAATTGATAAAAACCTGACAAACTCTCCATTTTACTCAGAAAACCAGAAAAAAAGGGGCATGGTCGTTGAGGAAAGGGGTGTGGTCGCTGAAAAGGGGTGTCTCCCTGACATTTTTACAAAAACCCTACATATTTATTAAGGTTTCTGTCACGATGCCGGCTGGCAGGTAGTGGACCCTCTGTGCCAGAGAGGGATTGGCGTGGACCGTGCTAGTGGACCGGTTCTAAGCCACTACTGGTTTTCACCAGAGCCCGCCGCAAAGCGGGATGGTCTTGCTGCGGCGGTAGTGACCAGGTCGTATCCACTAGCAACGGCTCACCTCTCTGGCTGCTGAAGATAGGCGCGGTACAAGGGAGTAGGCAGAAGCAAGGTCGGACGTAGCAGAAGGTCGGGGCAGGCAGCAAGGATCGTAGTCAGGGGCAACGGCAGAAGGTCTGGAAACACAGGCAAGGAACACACAAGGAACGCTTTCACTGGCACTAAGGCAACAAGATCCGGCAAGGGAGTGCAAGGGAAGTGAGGTAATATAGGGAAGTGCACAGGTGAAAACCCTAATTGGAACCACTGCGCCAATCAGCGGCGCAGTGGCCCTTTAAATCGCAGAGACCCGGCGCGCGCGCGCCCTAGGGAGCGGGGCCGCGCGCGCCGGGACAGAACAGACGGGGAGCGAGTCAGGTAGGGGAGCCGGGGTGCGCATCGCGAGCGGGCGCTACCCGCATCGCGAATCGCATCCCGGCTGGCAGCAGGATCGCAGCGCCCCGGGTCAGAGGACGTGACCGGAGCGCTGCAGCGGAGGGAGTGAAGCGAGCGCTCCGGGGAGGAGCGGGGACCCGGAGCGCTCGGCGTAACAGTACCCCCCCCCTTGGGTCTCCCCCTCTTCTTGGAGCCTGAGAACCTGAGGAGCAGACTTTTGTCAAGGATGTTGTCCTCAGGTTCCCAGGATCTCTCTTCAGGACCACAACCCTCCCAGTCTACTAAAAAAAATTTTTTCCCTCTGACCTTTTTGGCAGCCAAAATTTCCTTGACCGAGAAGACGTCCGAGGAGCCGGAAACAGGAGTGGGAGGAACAGATTTGGGAGAAAAACGGTTGAGGATGAGTGGTTTGAGAAGAGAGACGTGAAAGGCATTAGGGATACGAAGAGAAGGAGGAAGAAGAAGTTTATAAGAGACAGGATTAATTTGACACAAAATTTTGAAAGGACCAAGATAGCGTGGTCCCAACTTGTAGCTAGGGACACGGAAGCGGACATATTTAGCGGAGAGCCATACCTTGTCTCCAGGGGAAAAAACGGGGGGAGCTCTTCTTTTCTTATCCGCGAACCTCTTCATGCGTGAAGAAGCCTGTAAGAGAGAATTTTGGGTCTCTCTCCATATAATGGAAAGGTCACGAGAAATTTCATCCACAGCGGGCAGACCAGAGGGCAAGGGGGTAGGGAGGGGGGGAAGAGGGTGACGGCCGTACACCACGAAAAATGGGGATTTGGAGGAAGATTCAGAGACCCTGAAGTTATACGAAAATTCGGCCCATGGAAGGAGATCTGCCCAGTCATCCTGGCGGGAGGAAACAAAATGTCGCAAATAATCACCCAGGATCTGGTTAATTCTTTCTACTTGTCCATTGGACTGGGGATGATATGCAGAGGAAAAATTTAATTTAATCTTGAGTTGTTTACAGAGAGCCCTCCAGAATTTAGACACGAATTGGACCCCTCTATCCGAGACAATCTGCGTAGGCAACCCGTGAAGACGAAAAATGTGTACAAAAAATTGTTTAGCCAACTGAGGCGCAGAAGGAAGACCAGGAAGAGGGATGAAATGTGCCATTTTGGAGAATCGATCAACGACCACCCAAATAACGGTGTTGCCACGGGAAGGGGGTAAATCAGTAATAAAATCCATACCAATCAGAGACCAAGGCTGTTCGGGGACAGGCAGAGGATGAAGAAAACCAGCGGGCTTCTGGCGAGGAGTCTTATCCCGGGCACAGATAGTGCAGGCTCGCACAAAGTCCCCAACATCCGTCTCCAGAGTCGGCCACCAATAGAAGCGGGAGATGAGTTGCACAGATTTCTTGATGCCCGCATGACCTGCGAGATGGGAGGAGTGACCCCATTTGAGGATTCCGAGGCGTTGGCGTGGAGAAACAAAGGTCTTTCCTGGAGGAGTCTGCCTGATGGAGGCAGGAGAAGTGGAGATCAGGCAGTCAGGTGGAATGATGTGTTGCGGAGGGAGATCAACTTCTGAGGCATCCGAGGAACGAGAGAGAGCATCGGCCCTAATGTTCTTATCGGCAGGACGAAAGTGAATCTCAAAATTAAATCGGGCAAAGAACAGAGACCACCGGGCCTGGCGAGGATTCAGCCGTTGGGCCGACTGGAGGTAGGAGAGGTTCTTGTGGTCGGTGTAGATAATAACAGGAAATCTTGATCCCTCCAGCAGATGCCTCCATTCCTCAAGTGCTAATTTAATGGCTAGAAGCTCTCGATCCCCGATGGAGTAGTTCCTCTCCGCTGGAGAGAAGGTCCTAGAGAAAAAACCACAAGTGACAGCATGCCCGGAAGGATTTTTTTGTAGAAGAACAGCTCCAGCTCCTACTGAGGAGGCATCAACCTCCAATAGGAAGGGTTTGGAAGGGTCAGGTCTGGAGAGCACGGGAGCCGAAGAAAAGGCAGACTTGAGTCGTTTAAAGGAGTCTTCTGCTTGAGGAGGCCAGGACTTGGGATCAGCATTTTTCTTGGTTAAAGCCACGATAGGAGCCACAATGGTAGAAAAATGTGGAATAAATTGCCTGTAATAATTGGCGAACCCCAAAAAGCGTTGGATAGCACGGAGTCCGGAGGGGCGTGGCCAATTTAAGACGGCAGAGAGTTTGTCTGGATCCATCTGTAGTCCCTGGCCAGAGACCAAATATCCTAGAAAAGGAAGAGATTGGCATTCAAACAGACATTTCTCAATTTTGGCATAGAGTTGGTTGTCACGAAGTCTCTGAAGAACCATACGGACATGCTGGCGGTGTTCTTCTAAATTGGCAGAAAAAATTAGGATATCGTCCAGATATACCACAACACAGGAGTATAACAGATCACGAAAAATTTCATTGACAAAGTCTTGGAAGACGGCAGGGGCATTGCACAGTCCAAAGGGCATGACCAGATACTCAAAGTGTCCATCTCTGGTGTTAAATGCCGTTTTCCACTCGTCCCCCTCTCTGATGCGGATGAGGTTATAGGCGCCTCTTAAGTCCAATTTAGTGAAGATGTGGGCACCTTGGAGGCGATCAAAGAGTTCAGAGATGAGGGGTAAGGGGTAGCGGTTCTTAACCGTGATTTTATTAAGACCGCGGTAGTCAATGCAAGGACGTAGGGAGCCATCTTTTTTGGACACAAAGAAAAATCCGGCTCCGGCAGGAGAGGAGGATTTACGGATAAAGCCCTTTTTTAGATTCTCCTGGACGTATTCGGACATGGCAAGAGTCTCTGGGGCAGAGAGAGGATAAATTCTGCCCCGGGGTGGAGTAGTACCCGGGAGGAGGTCGATAGGGCAATCATAAGGCCTGTGAGGAGGTAGAGTCTCAGCTTGTTTTTTGCAGAAAACATCCGCGAAGTCCATATAGGCCTTAGGGAGACCGGTTACTGGAGGAACCACAGAGTTACGGCAAGGGTTACTGGGAACCGGTTTTAGACAGTTCTTGGAACAAGAGGACCCCCAACTCTTGATCTCCCCAGTGGACCAATCCAGGGTTGGAGAATGAAGTTGAAGCCAGGGAAGTCCAAGGAGAATCTCCGAGGTGCAATTGGGGAGGACCAAAAGTTCAATCCTCTCATGATGAGATCCGATGCTCATAAGAAGGGGCTCCGTGCGGAAACGTATGGTACAGTCCAATCTTTCATTATTTACACAATTGATGTAGAGGGGTCTGGCGAGACTGGTCACTGGGATGTTGAACCTGTTGACGAGAGAGGCCAAAATAAAATTTCCTGCAGATCCAGAGTCCAAGAAGGCCACTGTAGAGAAGGAGAAGGCAGAGGCAGACATCCGCACAGGCACAGTAAGACGTGGAGAAGCAGAGTAGACATCAAGGACTGTCTCACCTTTGTGCGGAGTCAGCGTACGTCTTTCCAGGCGGGGAGGACGGATAGGACAATCCCTCAGGAAGTGTTCGGTACTAGCACAGTACAGGCAGAGGTTCTCCATACGGCGTCGTGTCCTCTCTTGAGGTGTCAGGCGAGACCGGTCGACCTGCATAGCCTCCACGGCGGGAGGCACAGGAACAGATTGCAGGGGACCAGAGGAGAGAGGAGCCGAGGAGACGAAACGCCTCGTGCGAACAGAGTCCATATCTTGGCGGAGTTCCTGACGCCTTTCAGAAAAACGCATGTCAATGCGAGTGGCTAGGTGAATAAGTTCATGTAGATTAGCAGGAATTTCTCGTGCGGCCAGAACATCTTTAATGTTGCTGGATAGGCCTTTTTTGAAGGTCGCGCAGAGGGCCTCATTATTCCAGGACAATTCTGAAGCAAGTGTACGGAATTGTACGGCATACTCGCCAACGGAAGAATTACCCTGGACCAGGTTCAACAGGGCAGTCTCAGCAGAAGAGGCTCGGGCAGGTTCCTCAAAGACACTTCGGATTTCCGAGAAGAAGGAGTGTACAGAGGCAGTGACGGGGTCATTGCGGTCCCAGAGCGGTGTGGCCCATGACAGGGCTTTTCCGGACAGAAGACTGACTACGAAAGCCACCTTAGACCTTTCAGTGGGAAACAGGTCCGACATCATCTCCAGATGCAGGGAACATTGGGAAAGAAAGCCACGGCAAAACTTAGAGTCCCCATCAAATTTATCCGGCAAGGATAAGCGTATCCCAGGAGCGGCCACTCGCTGCGGAGGAGGTGCAGGAGCTGGCGGAGGAGATGACTGCTGAAGCTGTGGTAGCAGCTGTTGTAGCATAACGGTCAGTTGAGACAGCTGTTGGCCTTGTTGCGCTATCTGTTGTGACTGCTGGGCGACCACCGTGGTGAGGTCAGCGACAACTGGCAGAGGAACTTCAGCGGGATCCATGGCCGGATCTACTGTCACGATGCCGGCTGGCAGGTAGTGGACCCTCTGTGCCAGAGAGGGATTGGCGTGGACCGTGCTAGTGGACCGGTTCTAAGCCACTACTGGTTTTCACCAGAGCCCGCCGCAAAGCGGGATGGTCTTGCTGCGGCGGTAGTGACCAGGTCGTATCCACTAGCAACGGCTCACCTCTCTGGCTGCTGAAGATAGGCGCGGTACAAGGGAGTAGGCAGAAGCAAGGTCGGACGTAGCAGAAGGTCGGGGCAGGCAGCAAGGATCGTAGTCAGGGGCAACGGCAGAAGGTCTGGAAACACAGGCAAGGAACACACAAGGAACGCTTTCACTGGCACTAAGGCAACAAGATCCGGCAAGGGAGTGCAAGGGAAGTGAGGTAATATAGGGAAGTGCACAGGTGAAAACCCTAATTGGAACCACTGCGCCAATCAGCGGCGCAGTGGCCCTTTAAATCGCAGAGACCCGGCGCGCGCGCGCCCTAGGGAGCGGGGCCGCGCGCGCCGGGACAGAACAGACGGGGAGCGAGTCAGGTAGGGGAGCCGGGGTGCGCATCGCGAGCGGGCGCTACCCGCATCGCGAATCGCATCCCGGCTGGCAGCAGGATCGCAGCGCCCCGGGTCAGAGGACGTGACCGGAGCGCTGCAGCGGAGGGAGTGAAGCGAGCGCTCCGGGGAGGAGCGGGGACCCGGAGCGCTCGGCGTAACAGTTTCCACAGAAAATGTGGTGGATTTGAGCTGAGAAAAACCTAAGATATTAGAGCATGTGTAAAAAAAAGTGCAAAATGGGGGGAAACCTTAGTAAATACCGTGGAAAAAAATTGTAGGGGATTAAAACCCACAAAGAAAAGTACACTTCACTCTTAGTAAATCAGGGCCATTGTGTAGCGTGAGAATGAGCAAACACTGAGCAACTTTTTAAAAAGTCAAAAATAATAAATGTATCTATAACTTAGGACACATCAATAACATTTCTTTTATGTTTAAAATATAAATGTAGTGACCAAGGGACCGTCTTAAAAGTGAGATACCAAATTTCAGAGGTTATTACCGTATTTTTCGCCGTATAAGACGCGCTTTTTCTTCCTGAAAACTGGGGGGAAAAGTTGGTGCGTATACACACCTATCGCGGCAGTCCCTGCAGCCATCAACAGCCGGGACCCTGCGGCTAATACAGGACATCACTGATCGCGGTGATGCCCTGTATTAACCCTTCAGACGCGGCGATCAAAGCTGACCGCCGCGTCTGAAGCGGAAATAACACTAACCCGGCTGCTCAGTCGGGCTGTTCGGGACCACCGCAGTGAAATCGCGGCGTCCCGAACAGCTTACAGGACACCGGGAGGGACCTTACCTGCCTCCTCGGTGTCTGCTCCGTGCCGGGATCCCCTGCATGGCGGCGCTCTCCTTCGACGTCATCACGTCGTCACGCACGGCGTCCCGTCATCCAATAGGAGTGGCGTGCGTAGCAACGTGATGACGGCAACTTGATGACGGCGACGGAGAGCGTGGATCCCGGGGAGGAAGACGTCCGGAGCGTCGGGGACACCACGGGGACGCGGCGACATCGATGGAACGACATTCAGGGCAGCGGTGACGGTCCGAAGCGGCGGGGACACGTGAGTATTACCTCCTATACCAGTGATCTTCAACCTGCGGACCTCCAGATGTTGCAAAACTACAACTCCCAGCATGCCCGGACAGCCAACGGCTGTCCGGGCATGCTGGGAGTTGTAGTTTTGCAACATCTGGAGATCCGCAGGTTGAAGATCACTGTTGGGTGCAGAATCTTTTTTTTTTCTAGATTTTGCACCTTTAAAATTAGGTGCGTCTTATATGCCGGTGCGTCCTATAGGGCGAAAAATACGGTAGTTATTCAGAAACATCTAAAAGAAAAAAAAAAGAAAATATAACCTTTACTGATGATTGTTAAAATATAGAGTTGAATAATCCACATGATCAATGGAGTAAAAATATAAAAATACCAAATTTGAGAATTGCTGATTTTTAGTCACTTCATATACCAGAAAAAAATGAATAAAAATTGATCAATAAGTCGTATCAAGAAAAAAATGGAAAGATAAATAGCAGAGATCACGGCAGAAAATCCTAATCGTATGGACCTACGGAATAAACATAATGGCCCTCATTTACTAAGATTGGAGTGTCATTTTGTGTTTGACTTTTGCTTTTCTGATCTTTTTTCTCTTGGTATTTACTAATCTGTCGCACTTTTCCCGATCTTTTTAGTTGCAGGGAAAAAGACTCTCGCAAAATCTGGCGCATGCCTAAATCTGTTGCAACAAAAATTCTGTATATATATATCCAAGAAAAGGCAAGAAGTGGCACTCCAGCATTCAAAGTGAAAAAGTAGTGCTTTTTATTCACCCATCATATCAGCAACGTTTCAACCCTCTCAATGGGGTCTTTTTCAATGCTTGAAAAAAAAACCATTGAGAGGGTTGAAACGTTGCTGATATGATGGTTGAATAAAAAGCACTACTTTTTCACTTTGAATGCTGGAGTGCCACTTCTTGCCTTTTTTTGGATACTTACTAATTTTGGAAGCCTGTGGTCTGGGCTTGGGCTCGCTGAGCACCCGCTGGTTGTCTTCATTGTGCCACTTCCACATCTGCTATTTGGAATATATATATATATATGCGGTTGAAACGTAGCAATTGGAATGAAATAAACCACATGTCACTGCTCTGTGTGCTGCAGCAAATTTGTTCTTCTAGCGATACGGACCCGGGACCTGGGATCAGCCACTGCATGCACCTACCTTCATACATCTTTGAGGTGCAGCCCACCCTGTTTTTTCTCTATATATATATATATATATATATATATATACACATATATATATGCTGGGAGACGAGTGGATGAGGGCGGAAGAAGCGTACGGCTGGGCGCGAAAACAGCTGTTAGCCTCGGAGCACCCTCATCCACTCGTCTCCCAGCATAACAGATAATCCGGAACACAAACAACCACAAGACCGGTGAGTGCAAGTGAATTTTCTTCAGTTATTGTATATGAATACTAGCACTTTGCGACACTTAGCACCACGGCAGTGAAGTGTAAAACAAGCAGCTACGGCCACTGTTACCGCAGACATAATTCCACCATCCAACAATATATGAATATTAGGAAATAGAGCTGTGCCCTCCAAATTCTCTACAATTATAATATATATATATATATATATATATGCATAAACACACATGTGTTGGAAAGACTCAAAAATGTGAACATAAAGCTAATAAATTGTGCAAAAAAATAAAACAGAATTTATTGAAAAAGACAAGGCAGGCAAAGGAGCAAACAGCCAGAGTGATTCGGATTCTGTGGGTTTTTTTTCTGTCTCTTTTTGTTGGGTTTTGCGCCTAAATTCTGTCGCACGGAACGTGCGACAGAATTCAGGTGCAAAACCTAACAAAAAGAGTCGGAATTCTGTTAGTAAATGAGGGCCAATGTGTTCTTTTAACCGAGAAGTGAGCTGCATAGAAACGTAACTACCTAAAAGTAGCAAAATGGAATTTTTGTTGCCCCACAGATAATTTTTTTTGCTTCATCATACATTTTGTGGTAAAATGAGTGATATATCAAATATGCAAATGGATACAGCTATATTAATATTTGGGGGTGCAGACAAAACTGTTAATAAGGAAAGATCTATAGCACAAAAAGAAAAAGCTAACAGTTAAGAAATGTTGCACAACAGCTGAATAATAAAAATGTAAACAACTTTATTGTACACAAAAAAAGGCACACATTTAAAAAACATTTAAAATACAAATAAACAGAGTAGAGGCATCCAATCGTAAGCCTTCTACACTCACCCCTGCAGGGGAAACCAATGGTGGACAGAGTTCCCTAAAATGAACTTACCTATCATGCAAACAAATACAGTACATGACCATATAAGTAAGCAACTGCGACAGTATAAAGCCAAATTCTTTTCTACATTACAGAAAATGTGGCACTATGTCATCTCTGCAAACAGAAAGTAAGTCATGGCCAAAGTCCAAGTGTAGAAACTACGTCTCTATGTAGGTATATGGAGCAGCATCACAGGGCCATGTGGGACAGTCCAGATGCCCTACTGTCAGAACCTATAGGGTTAAAAGGTTCTGACAGGTTCTTTGTTTTTGTTGCCAGGCTATGCTTAGCTGTCTGGCTGGTCAGCTGACCTGTTGATGAGAGCACCTGTGCAGTTGCCTATTTAGCTTGACAGTTGCTCTCAATCAAAGCCTGTGAAAGAGTTTTTACTCCAGTAGCTAGCGTGTGTTCCCTGTTTATTCTTGTTTACCTGGCATCTTTGACCTTTGGCTTCTTCTCGACTTCTCTCTGTTATTAGCGATTTTGTGCTTTGACACCTCCTGGTTGAGATGCGAATAGTTGACATTGGACTTATTCTGTGAGTGTGTAGTCTTGCTTTGTTAGTCTGTCTGTATCCTACTGTTCCCTGACCTGAGTCTGTGTTATTGTAGTTTATTATTTTGACAAATTATGCCCCACACGTGTATAGGAGGGGACTGTCTTCGTGGTTACGGACCTGTCGTTTAGGGCAGGTACGTAAGTAGGCAGGGATAGGGGAGTGGGCGAGAATAGTGTGCACCCCTTCCCTGCCCATACGTGACACCTACAACATGCTGCTACGGATGCTCCTCCAGATCTCTCCCAACTGTCTAGCCAGCAGGTCTTGTCCACAAGCAGCAAATTGTCTGTCTTGTCCCCATCTCAGTGGTGTCCTCTCTATCCCATCAGTTATCTATTGGGATATCTACATCCTACAGACAACAGTACTCACCCAGTCACCCTGTTGTGTGCCTTAATTCACACCTGGTCAAGTTGTTGGTGCTGCAGGTGCTTTCGTACCAACTTGTTAACTCCACAGCCTTTAGGTAATTAATAGCGTGTGTTAAGCCCAGGTTACGCATATTTTGTCGCCATTTTTTTGCTAAGAATGTCGCCCCCGCTTTGCACAATCATGTGGCAGAGAGAGTGGTCCACTCCTTGCAATTATCGGTGTGCAGAACAGTACATGACACAGTAGATATGTGGAGTAGTAGCTACAGCCAGGGCCAATACATGGGTCAATATCCTGCAGAAATGGCTCCACTGCAATAAGGCATGGAAATTGTAGTGGCACCTCCACGGTTGCACCGATCAGGTTCAAATTACTGCACAAACGCACTGACGATACGAGTAGCGATACCGTGGGTATGTAATTGATTATGCCGCATATGATTAATAGTACTATGTGTCTCACGAGACTCTGACATTGACACACTGGACCATGCGTCTGGGAGCGTGCGCTGGAAGCTATATTCAGAGCAAACATAAATAGTAATGGCCGCCAATGGAGACATGTGGGGTCCCCATCTGCAAGGTATTTTCATACAATTATGAGGCATATATATATATATATCGGTGGGACACTTTCTGGCACAACACCCCTGAGGAAGTCGCTCAGTCGACTGAACGCGTGGGGTTCATTTGTGGCCCGATCCTTGATGTACAATCTGCATTGAGTCCCTGCCAGTGTGGTTTGTTATGCACATGTATATGTTTATATGATCCCTTATGCTCATTTCTATAGAGTGTCTTGTTCAGGACAGGTAATTATTCAATGGTAATCTGTAGATTTGTCATATTATTGATGTATATCCATATTAATGTTTTGTAACATCTGTTCCTGACATATATACTCTCAGCAAGTATTTTGCACATATTTATTTATATAGGTATTTTGCATATATTTATTTATATTTTTATTCAGTGTTAGCTTTTTTTCTGGTATGTTGTTCAGTTCTTTTTCACTGAAAGCACCCAATTTCTTATATATTTGGGTAGAGCCCCCCTTCTACATCAATAGCAAGTTCAACTGGTGACACCCCCCACCAATCCTCCTCCTCATGCAGGTCCTCCTCTATGGACATTTTGCACCCCCCCCCCCCCCCCCATAGGTGTGTATCCTATCACTCTCCCCCTCCTTTAATCGGAGCAAACTCAAGCGCTGCCATGATGTTGAAGTTCAAGGGGGGCCTGGATGTTTTCATGTTTATCTGGAAAAATATAATATTACAGGTTATGGATCCTAGACTTATGTCGATAGAACATTGATCCAGGAATTTATTCTGATGCCATATTACAGTCAGAAGGGAATTTCTCATGTCATGGGGCAATTGCCATCAGTCTTATGGGGATTTTTCACCTTTCTCTGGATCAACACAATAGGGTTTTAGGTTGGATCGATAGACTCTTGTCTTTTTTTAACCTTACAAACTATGTTTAACATCTGTATTACATCTGCTAAGCCTGGGCGTGGAAAGCCATACAGCAAAGATGCTGATGCCCTGTCTGCAACAGGAAGTTTCACACTGGTTCTCTGGTTGTGATCTGATATTGGGAAACATGATCGCAGAGAACAGCACACACTTTGTGAAAGCACTGCGTTTACGTGGCATGATACACAGCTTATGTATAAATATAATAAGCTCCGTAGTATAAGATCTGATGATCAGCAGGACAAACGCAACAATGTGAATTACCGGATGAGGTTGCACTCCTGTCCAAGTACAACCATGGATATGAGCGTGTAGATAAAATAGAGAAGGTTTCTGCAGCTGCTCCACACCAAAGAATAACGATAAGAACCAGCAGAGTAATGGAAGGACTGAGATCAGGATAAAAGTAAGGATTCTTTATTTCCACAATGCAACGCGTTTCGCAGAAGTTCCGCTTCATCAGGCATGTCAGGATAGGCCAGGTATGACTGTTATATAGGGAGAAACATTAACCCCTTACAGGGAAAAGAACTCTGTAAAGGGTTAATCTTTTCCCTGTAAGGGGTTAATGATTCTCCCTATATAACAGTCATACCTGGCCTATCCTGACATGCCTAATGAAGCGGAACATACGCGAAACGCGTTGCATTTGTGGGAATAAAGAATCCTTACTTTTATCCTGGTCTCAGGGCTTCCATTACTCTGCTGGTTCTTGGAGGATTTCTGGTTTTACAGTTTATGTATGGTTCATATGCTAAATATTGCCATCAAATGTTTCATGAAAAAGTTTAGTGGTCTCTGGGCTGGGCTGGCTATGTGCTGGAAAGTTTGCATTCGGTTTAGCAGTTCTTATGCTTTTAAACATTCCCTCATTGACCTACAGTGCCAAAATGGTCTTCCTCAACATTGCTTCATTTGCGACTTTCCAACATGGTGGACAACAGGGTACCCAAAGGGCAATAATCCCTCATATATCCCTCCACCATAAAATGTAACTATTATTTAGATCATATAAAATCATCTGCACGTGAGTTAAAAGCACATCCCCTGTCCAAAAACTAATTGTTTGGACAGTAGATGTGCTTTCTACTCATGTGCACATGATTTTATATGATCTAAATAAAAGTTTTGTTTTATGGTGGAGGGATATATGAGGGATTAGTGCCATTTGGGCACCCTGTTGTTGTAGCTATTGTATACCCTCCCCTCCATCTGGGGCAATTTATTTGTTGGTATATTTCCAACATGGTGGTACTCAATATTACACATGTTGGACTGAATGTTCCAGCATCGAAATGTGGTTCCTAATGCAGCAGTTGGATGATTTTTGGAGCCAGTGTAACTTTCAGCTCAGGGATCTGCAGCTAATCAGAGACATCTGTTGCGTGCTCAGGCCTTAAGAGGCAATAAGAACAAGAGTAAAATAAGTGATGTTATGCTTTTGATATTCCTTCTGGAAAAAACGCTCATGGTGATAATCACAGGGAAAAAAGGAAGGATGGAGAAGGGTTTACATCAGGCTGGCAGCAGCATCGACATTCTTCTTATGTGCCATTTCCAAATCCTCCTCATACAACTATCTACACAAGGGAATAGTGATGAGTATGATGACGATGACAAGGACTATGACCAACCTTGGCAACATTGGATGGAGAGAGAATAAGCTGGGCTATCAGAAAAGTGGACAAGGAGGGCTAGTTGTATGCTTTCTTGCTTGCACAGGGAAAGGCATAATGTGTCCTTAACCCCTTAAGGACCGAGCCCATTTTGACCTGAAGGACAAGGCCAATTTTATTTTTGCGTTTTCGTTTTTTCTCTTTTATATTTCCATCCACAGCCCCATATAAGGGCTTGTTTTTTTGTGTGACCAATTGTACTTAGTAATTACACCTCTCATTTTACTGTAAAATGTACGGCAAACCCAAAAAATTTTAGTGATGAAATTTGAATGAAAACCCAAATTTTTCCCATTTTTGAAGGTTTCATTTTCACACTTTATAGTAAAAAGGACATGTTTTCTTTATTCTGTGGGTCAATACGATTAAAATGATACCATCTTTACATACTTTTCTATTATTGTACTGCTTTTAAAAAATATCAAACTTTTTGTACAAAATCAGTATGTTCCAAATCGCCCTATTTTGACCGCCTATAAACTGTTTAATTTTTCCATTTTTTGCGCCGTGATCTGTACTTATTGTCGATACCACATTACCACATACCGCATATATGAAACTTTTAAATCACTTTTATAAAAAAATATATATATATATATTTTTTTTGGGAATAAAATAACTGCAATTTTGGAATTTATTTTTTACATTTACGCCATTCACCTTATGGGATCAATAACATTATATTTTGATAGTTCAGACATTTATGCACACGGCAATACCAAATATGTTTATTAATTTTGTTTTTATGCTTTTTGGGGGTAAAATGGGAAAAAGGGACGATTTACATTTTTATTGGGGGAAGGTATTTTTCAAATCTTTTTTCCTTTTTTTATTTTTTTTTTACACTTTTTTATTTGATTGCTAATACTGTTCAGTGCAATGCATAGGACATAGCACTGATCAGTGCTATCGGCGATGTTCTGCTCTGGTCTGCTCGATCTCAGACCAGAGCAGAAGACCCCCGGAGACGGCCAGAGGCAGGTGAGGGGACCTCTGGACACCATTTTTGATGATCGGACCATTATGGCATCTATGATATTAAAATAATTTAACATTCAGTTAACTTACCAGTAGAATATGGCTTGTGGATCCATATCTTAAAATCTTTACTGTAAAAAATAAAAGGATGTTATTGTCACTTAGGATGTGATATCTATTTTTACAGCTTTTTGTTTTAAATTACATGAGGAAAATTGTATTTTTTTGTGGTTTTTGTTTTTGGGTAGATTTAATCTGTGGTTTAATAGAAAAACTTTTCCTAGCATTGCATATGAAACAAAATGCTATTTAAGTACATATCACCAATGGAAAACTGGGAAGCATATTAAGGAAATGTAATATACAGTGGGGCAAAAAGGTATTTAGTCAGCCTTCAATTGTGCAAGTTCTCCCACTTAAAAAGATGAGAGGCTGTAATTGTCATCATAGGTATACCTCAATTATGAGAGACATAATGAGAAAAAAAATCCATAAAATCACATTGTCTGATTTTTAACCCCTTAAGGACTCAGGGTTTTTATGTTTTTGCACTTTCGTTTTTTCCTCCTTACCTTTTAAAAATCATAACCCTCTCAATTTTCCACCTAAAAATCCATATTATGGCTTATTTTTTGCATCACCAATTCTACTTTCCAGTGATATTAGTCATTTTACCCAAAAATTCACGGCGAAACGGAAAAAAAATCATTGTGCGACAAAATCGAAGAAAAAACGCCATTTTGTAACTTTTGGGGGCTTCCGTTTCTACGCAGTGAATATTTCGGTAACAATGACACATTATCATTATTCTGTGGGTCCATGCGGTTAAAATGATACCCTACTTATATAGGTTGGATATTGTTGTACTTCTGGAAAAAATCATAACTACATGCAGGAAAATTTATACGTTTAAAAATGTCATCTTTTGACCCCTATAACTTTTTTATTTTTTCACGTACAGGGCGGTATGAGGGCTCATTTTTTGCGCCGTGATCTGAAGCTTTTTAACAGTACAATTTTTGTTTTGGTCAGACTTTTTGATCACTTTTTATTAATTTTTTAATGGTATAAAAAGGGACCAAAATACGCTTTTTTGGACTGTGGAATTTTTTTGCGCGTACGCCATTGACCGTGCGGTTTAATTAATTAATTTAATTATATTTTTATAGTTCGGACATTTACGCACGCGGCGATACCACATATGTTTATTTATTTTATTTTTTTACACTGTTTTTTTTTATGGGAAAAGGGGGGGTGATTCAAACTTTTATTAGGGAAGGGGTTAAATGACCTTTATTAACACTTTTTTTAAACTTTTTTTGCAGTGTTATAGGTCCCATAGGGACCTATAACACTGCACACACTGATCTCTTATACTGATCATTGTTATCCCATAGGGATCTATAACACTGCACACACTGATCTACTATGCTGATCACTGGCGTGTATTAACACGCCTGTGATCAGTGTTATCGGCGCTTGACTGCTCCTGCCTGGATCTCAGGCACGGAGCAGTCATTCGTCGATCGGACACCGAGGAGGCAGGTAAGGGCCCTCCCGGTGTCCTGTAAGCCGTTGATGAGCGCCGGGACCGATGCGATGTGATGCGGGGTCGCAGCACGACCCCGCTTCATATCGCGGGAGTCGGCGCAGGACGTAAATATACGTCCTGCATCGTTAAGGGGTTAAAGACTTTATTTGCAAATTATGGTGGATAATAATTATTTGGTCAATAACAAAAGATCATCTCAATACTTTGTTATAACCCTTTGTTGGCAATGACAGAGGTCAAACGTTTTCTGTAAGGCTTCACAAGGTTTTCACACACTGTTGCTGGTATTTTGGCCCATTCCTCCATGCAGATCTCCTCTAGAGCACTGATGTTTTTGGGCTGTCGCTGGGCAACACGGACTTTCAACTCCCTCCAAAGGTTTTCTATGGAGTTGAGATCTGGAGACTGGCTAGGCCACTCCAGGACCTTGAAATGCTTCTCACAAAGCAACTTCTTTGTTGCCCGGGCAGTCTGTTTGGGATCATTGTCATGCAGAAAGACCCAGCCACGTTTCATCTTCAATGCCCTTGCTGATGGAAGGAGGTTTTCACTCAAAATCTCACAATACATCTCACAATACATCCATTCATTATTTTCTTTAAACAGATCAGTCGTCCTGGTCCCTTTGCTGACAAAAAAGCCCCAAAGCATGATGCTTCCATCCCCATGCTTCACAGTAGGTATGGTGTTCTTTGGATGCAACTCAGCATTCCATCTCCTCCAAACACAACGAGTTGAGTTTTTACCAAAAAGTTCTACTTTGGTTTCATCTGACAATATATGACATTCTCCCAATCCTCTTCTGGATCATCCAAATGCTCTCTAGCAAACTTCAGATGGACCCAGAAATGTACTTTATTAAGCAAAGGGACACGTCTGGCACTGTATGATTTGAGTCCCTGGCAACATAGTGTGTTACTCATGGTAGCCTTTGTTACTTGGTCCCAGCTCTCTGCAGGTCATTCACTAGGTCCCCCCGTGTGGTTCTGGGATTTTTGCTCACCGTTCCTGTGATCAATTTGACACCATGGGGTGAGAACTTGCGTGGAGCCCCAGATTGAAGGAGATTATCAGTGGTCTTGTATGTCTTCCATTTTCTAATAATTGTTCCCACAGTTGATTTCTTCACACCAAGCTGCTTGCCTATTTCAGATTTAGTCTTCCCAGCCTGGTGCAGGTCAACAATTTTGTGTCTGGTGTCCTTCGACAGTTCTTCGGCCTTGGCCAAAGTGGAGTTTGGAGTGTGACTGTTTGAGGTTGTGGACAGGTGTCTTTTATACTGATAATAAGTTCAAACAGGAGCCATTAATACAGGTAACGAGTGGAAGACAGAGGAGACTCTTAAAGAAGAAGTTACAGGTCTGTGAGAGCCAGAAATCTTGCTTGTTTGTAGGGGACCAAATACTTATTCTCCACCATAATTTGCAAATAAATTCTTTAAAAATCAGACAATATGATTTTATAGATTTTTTTTCTCATTCTGTCTCTTATAGTTGAGGTATATTTATGATGAAAATTACAGGCCTCTCATCTTTTTAAATGGGAGAACTTGCCCAATTGGTGGCTGACTAAATACTTTTTTTTTGCCCCACTGTATACGAGTGGTTTCACATGATGCGGATCACTTGAAATTTTTTTGCAAAAAAACAAGATTACAATATTTCTACATTTTTACAGCCTCTTCCTAGATTAAGTAGAACATAATTCTTAAGAATCTTGTGTTTTAACACCTCACGATTGACCAGTAAGAACAGGATTGTCTCTTTAAAAAAAAAAGTATTACCTTTATTAACCTCAGCAATGCGGTTTTAACCTTGGAATTCTGAAGACTGTATATAAAGGGATTTATCATGGGAATGATACATGTATATACTATACTGAAGACTAAGTCTAGAACATCACAGTAAGATGGTATCATATACCCAACTAGGATTGTCCCATAATAAATAGACATGACAGTGATGTGGGAGGAGCAGGTGGAGGAGGCCTTACTTCTGCTTTCTCTTGACTTCATCTTGAAGATAACAGAGAAAATTTTAAAATATGAAATAAAAGTGCACAACAATGGAACACAGGCG